>NC_136884.1:7720002-8942502 GCF_949152265.1 Phoxinus phoxinus
TCACCTGAAGTCTTTCTACTGAATGAATTATTTACTCTGTGGCAGAAGGGCTTCGTCCTTATTGACCTTTTTACGCATCACATCCTGTTGTGTTTAGTCTTCTCTATTAGATGTTAGACTCCTTTAATGACCCTCAGCACCCACTTGGCTGAAGGATTTGCACATTTAGCTTCCTCTTCATAACACAGATGTATTAATAAGGAGTGTGTTTGAATATTCAGATGCAGTGTGTGTGATATGTTGTGTATTAGATTACTAAATACTGAGTGTAGTGTGTTGGGAAGTGGTGCACCTGTCATTGAATTTCAATGGTGTCCTTAGACAAGCATTTCCAGACGAGTCAAATTTCGAGTGTGTGTGTGTGTGTGTGTGTGTGTGTGTGTGTGTGTGTGTGTGTGTGTGTGTGTGTGTGTGTGTGTGTGTGTGTGTGCTTGTCAATGCTCCAGACTATATACACTAAATATTAATAATATTAATATTTTTAGCATGGTAATGGATATGTCAATGTTAATGTATTTGGCAGAATAGATCTGCTACGCTACTGCTGTTGTTGATTATTGCTGCTGTACAAATAGCATATATCAATTATCCATAGCAGATCTATACAGGTGGAGCTGGGGATGGTGGAGGATTTAGATTTATGGTGGAGCAGCAAGCTCATTGGCTGCAGATGCGACATGAACCAATCAGGTTGTGCCAAGTAGTTAACGCTGTAAATATCATCAGCTTGCGTTAATGACCCATTAGCCTGCGAGCTAGAGTTTCATGATAGTTCAGAAGTATTTTATTTATTTATTTATTTATTATTAATACTCATTTAAACTTTTTTTAGTTGAATATAGTATAAATTTGTCACAATTTTATGCTGTCAGACTAATTTGTGCCACATATTTACATGCTACAATAACTGTCATAAATAGTTCTCACAAACCTAAACGTTTAGTATATCACGGAAAAGGTTTCCGGATACTTTCGAATCGCAGTTCAGTGATCGAGTAAGTTGTGAACTAAGTAACATCTCTGACTGAGTGAGTCTGATTCAAACTAACTTATGAGCGAATTTGAAGCTGTTACGTAAATAATTTTTTGACTGACTCATTAAAAAGAACCAGTTCATAAGAGTCACTTGTTCGCAAATCGGACATCACGTCTCACACTGTTTTTTGTTGTTTTGAGCATACAG
This sequence comes from Phoxinus phoxinus, assembly GCF_949152265.1. Lineage (NCBI taxonomy): Eukaryota > Metazoa > Chordata > Actinopteri > Cypriniformes > Leuciscidae > Phoxinus > Phoxinus phoxinus. The sequence continues at coordinate 7,721,186 of NC_136884.1, forward strand.
GAAACACTGACCCATTTAGACAAAACACAAAGCTTGACTGTCACCAATGGCAACGAAATTTTTAAGTATTTTCACACATTTTTGTCACATGTGTCAATATTAGTCGCGTAAGCCCTGCCTGGGATATTTCTGTCCGTTTCTGTAAATTTTCAGAATGAACCTACAAAACGAGTGAGGATTTTATCATCTGAAAAATTACATCACCTCCAAGAAGAAAATATCCATATTAGTTATCTTTCAGCACATTACCTTGTGCTTTCCCTCTTGTCAAACTCCTCTCTCGGCTATTTATTTGAATGTCACATTATCTTTGGCTGTCACTCCCGCTCTGTGTACATGCGCTGTGTTTTGTATGTCATCTGGAGCTGTGGAGAGTGGATTGTGCTGTCTCTACACGGCCTGTGGCCGGAGGCCAGTTTTAAACAGACTCTGCGGTTCACCCGTCATGTCGCGAGCAGATTCAGGGTAATTAAACGGTTCCACATACTCTCCCCTCGCTCTGTGGAACAGGGCAACACAGGAATCTCCTGCGGTCGCGCGCAGTCTACAATGGAGGAGATCAGCAAGGATGTTGGATTTTTTGTAGCGTGCACAAACAGACTCTCAACTTTAGATTGCAACAACTAAGCATGAACGTGCATAAATGTAACACCACTGCCAATGTGACATTTACATTTTTAGTGCTATATGCTTATGTTTTAAAGCTCAAAATTCATTCAGTTTAATCAGAGCTCTTGTATTTTGGAAGAGCTTATTTTTATAAATTATAACCACTATATATGGATAGTTTTAAAGGCATAGTTCACAGACAAATGAACATCATTAGTCATTATCATCTCAGCTTAATGTTTTTCCAGTCCTGTATGATTTATTTTTCTTTTGTGGAAGATAAAAAGACAGATTTTGAATAAAATAAGTTTTTTTTAACATTAAAATTAAAGCTTTCAATCTTCAAAAATACTACAAAAGCGCTATAAAGTGTTCTAAAAGTTATCCATATGATACTTACGCTTTATTCCAAGTCTATGAACTATATGAAGTCGTACAAAAAACGTTGTGTAACGAACAAACCACAATATAAGTCTTACCAATCTTCCCCTCCAATGGGCTGTTAAACACTGTGACTGGATCATTAAATCAGGGAGTGAATAAATCAGTGAGATTGATTTTGTGAATCTGAGAAATTAATGTAAAATGCATGAATTGGAAACTCTCATGAACACGGTAAGGAGAGTGAAGATTTTTTTAGTGAAACCAACGGGCTGTTCCTCATGCAAAGGTATCTTATGCCTTCAGAATTTCATGAATTTCACGCCTGCTTTTTGTCTCATTCGTCCTCATTCACACAAAAAAAGTCGCCAGGAAATTCTTTAAATATTCACATGGTTTTGGAAGGACATGAGGTTGAGTAAATAATGACACCATTTTCATTTTTGGGTGAATTATTCCTTTTAAGCTAAACAAATTCATCTTTATAATTGCCACGTGTCTTGCAAAAAAGCAGACATCCGTCTTTTCCTCACCGTTTGGCTTTGTTAATGGAAATTTGAGGCAGTTGGCCGTGACATAAGGCATCAGTTCGTACAGAGGCGTCTTTTATTAAAACTAATGTGCATAAAGAGATTTGACACAGTGATTATGTTTCCTGTTGGTGTCACAGGAATCAAATGTTGGCCCGCGGGTGTCGGTCCGCTCTCGGCAGCCCTTCACTAGCTGTCAATCGAGCAGACTGAGCTCTCATAGGCCAAGATCTAGCACGGTTACCGGGGAAAATTACCAAAACCTGCGACCGGTTGCATGCGAGATCAAGTTAAAATGAAGCGAAACTACAGGCGTATTCATATCCCAGAGCTTAAAGCAATATGCGAAACAGCATGTTAAGCGAATCGCTGTTTCTAAAATCTAGGTTCTCTCAAGCAAAAAACCGACAATACCGAACCACACACTTAGCCCATTGAGAGAACATAGAGAAGGAGAACTTTTGCCAAAACCGTGTCAAGATCGACAACGTGTGTTTTGAAGCACGCCATTGTTCTGGCTTAAATAAACAGGTAGCGCCCAAAACCATCTGCAGCACTCTTTCACTTTTTATTCCTTCTTTCCTCACTTCCCTCGCTCTCCTGGGGCGGCTGGTAGCCAGAGGCAGAGCTAAAGCACAGTGGCAGCAGCATACACACACACACACACACACACACATTTTCTCATCCATCCAATACACACACACCTACACTCACAGATGCAGAGATCCGAAACTGGTTTATACCCTTTAGACTTTGTGTATCATTAGTTTTCCACTCGTTTTCCACTCACCAACACAGGTTGGTTTTCTCTTAAGTCATATGTGTTATGTGCTTCTCTTTTAAATGTTTCGTCCTTTAAGCAACTGTTATTTTAGGGATGTGCCTCCTAAATGGGCAACTAATTGATTAGTGAGGACAATGAGTTTATATATTGCAAAAAAACGTTTAAGTCTGTCTAACATTTTTCTTTTAAATTAGCTTTTTTTTTATTAGGCTCCTGTGCTTAGGTTCAGTACGTTCACTATAATTGCAATGAAAAGGTTGTAAAATTTAAAACATAAAAGTGCACATTTAAAAGAAAATGTTTAGAAAAATGTCAGACGGACTTAGAGGTTTGTCTTGCTTGTTTTTAAAATGCATAGTTTTGCTCAACATTATTTTGTTGATGCATATAGTAGAGACTGGACATTAAAATGATGAATGGAAACGGGATGAAAAAAGCGAGCCATAGCCAAACTTAAACTTGCATCGCAGCTCAACATGTCTGATTACTTGCCTCGGCTCCAAGCTGTACAGTTTCTACGTTTTTTAATTCAAAGTTGTTAGTTTTGCTTTGTAATGCTCTTTGGTTTTCATCTGATTTTGAGTTTTATTTGTTACATCATAAATCTGTTGGAAACAAACAAACGTTGCAGTGTATAAATAAATTGTATGACAGACTTCGCTATGATATATAAAGTGTTGACAGCCCACTTCTCAGTCTGCAGGACAGAGAGAGACTGAGGAAGAGGGAGAAACTTTTGTTAAGCTTCTTTCTTCTTTAAAACTCACACTTCATTTACTTTAAGCTCTTATCCAGGTTGATGTATCCCCAGATAAAGTGTGTGTGTGTGTGACTGTGAGTTCACGGATCATCAGATGACTACCTTTTGTGATGGTCTTGCCAAGGCAGCATTTTAGGGAAAAAAATGCCTTGTCTTCAGAGTTCATGCACCAGTCGCTCACTTTGAGCTGGGGAATAGTGAAACTGCCAGACATGGCCGTCAGATCTTGAGCCAGAATGGCAGGAGAGTGAGGCTTTGGAGAACTTCACCTAACGGGAGTAATAGAGAGACTGGCAGGGGAAAAGGAGGCTAAGAATAAGAATATTTGGCAGACGTAGAGATGCAAAGACTAGATGAGTTCGTATAATGAGCCAGGAGGGAGAAAAAGAAAGATGAGATAAAGTCTCTTTCCAGGATGTCCTCTTATGTTCTCTCAGGCCTCCCCTGAAGTCTGGCAAGAGGAAATCAGTGTGGCTTTCTTTTATTTCCTGAATATGCACTATACTTTTGACTGTTAATATTTCTTATTGAATGTTTTAACCACTAGAGTCAACAGGTGGAATTGAAGAATTAGTTTTCAAACTGCTTTCTCAAACACACTCCCATTTGACGTTAGTAAAAAAAAAACTGATTTAGAATTATGACAGTCTGATTTAAAATGACTATTTAAAGCTGTCTTTGCATATTGCTGTGACGGGAGAAAGCGTTCTGAACCTTTGGATATTAAAAAAAAGTTATTGCTGATACATTATTGGCTCTAAAGATCAGTTTAAAGTCAACATGAAATGAAAATTCACCCTATCATGTTATTGATCTTGTGAATGATTCATCCATGCATAAATATATTTCTTTCTTTTTTTTACATCACAACTTTCTTTAATGCACCGATGTAGATGGTTTTCTGAATAGGCAGTGTTTTGTATTTTACTGACCTATGAAGAATGCTTGGTATTAATTATTAAACAGCTCTCTGGGATACTTGATTCTGATTGGTCAGTTGCAGGATTCTGCTTTTAAATGTTTTTGTGTACAGTTTTGCCACCTTTAGTACAGATTTGTTGACCCAGAGAATTGATTTCTTAGCTGTGCTATAGTTTCATATCTCTTATATCACTCCGCTCTGTCTTCATCTCCATTTATTTATTTATTTGTTTGGCAAGTACACTACCTTTCAGAAGTTTTGGGTTGGTGAATTTATGCTTACCAAGGCTGCATTTATTGGATAAAAAATAGATAGCTGTTTTCTATAAAAATGTAATTTATTCCTGTGATGGCAAAGCTGAATTTTCAGCATCATTATTCCAGTCTTCAGTGTCACTTGATACTTCTGCAATCATTATAATATGCTGATTTGGTGCTTAAAAAACATTCCTTATTATTATCAATGTTGAAAACATTTTGTGCTACTTCATATTTTTATGGAAATAGTGATACATGTTTTCAGGATTCTTGAAGGCATTATTTAAAACAATAATGGTCACTTTTGATCAGCTTAATACATACTTGCTGAATACAAGTATTAATATCTTTCAACAATAAAAAAATTACTGATCCCAAACTTTTGAATGGTGTTATATATGTTACACCATATGAAATGTGTCTGTATGAAAGCAATAATCCATGCTGATATTTAGTACAGCACCTCTTTTTTTTTTTTGCTTGAATGATTATTGCTTTAAGGAAAAGTTCACCCAAAAATTTAAATTTGTCATGATTTACTCACCCTCAAGTTGTTCCAAACCTGTATGAGTTTCTTTCTTCTGTTGAACACAAAAGAAGATATTTTAAAGAATGTTGGTAATCAAGCATTGACGGTAGCCATTGGCTTTAGTAGGAAATCAAATAGACGTCAATGGCTGGCGTCAACTGTCTGGTTACAAACATTACATATCTTCTTTTGTGTTCAATCGAAGAAAGAAACTCATACATGTTTGGAACAACATGAGGGTGAATAAATGATGACAGAATTTTTCTTTTTGTGTGATCTATCTCTTTAAACCCCTTCAGGGTGAAATGAAACCCCTCTGTATGTTTATCCCTACATGAAAGAGAACACTCAATATTCTGTCTCCGCCGGAGTTTGTCAGACAAGCCTGGCATCTCTATATATATCTAGATATTACTTGTGATTGCTTAATGAAACTCTCGTGTTAGAAGCAGAGACGGGATTCATCAGGAACGGACGGACTGAGCTGTGCCCGTTCTGCATTCGGTCCTGTGGGAATGCTGCTCTACATTTGATATGCAGTGTTATTGACACACGCAAAGGATGGATGGTCTGTTTCTCCTTAACGCTTTTCCTCGCTCGCTCTCTTCCTCTCCCACAACCACACAGATGTCCAGAATCTTAGCGGGGAGAAACGCAGATGGCTACTATAGGAGCGGATTGATCTGGGCTCTTGAGATGGGCTGCAGTCTTTGCATGTCACTGTTGATTATGATTCGTGTGCTTGTTGCAGAAACGTTGCAGAGATGTTGACCTCACCCTCTCCCATGAGCAGATGTTCTGGCCAGTGGCTCCTGCGTGCTCTTTTCCAAACTCATTTCTCTCCTTCACCTCTTCCTTATCATTCTCACTTCATCTCCTCTTCACTTGGATCCCCCCCCCCCCCACACTTCTATCCGACCTTGTTTCATTGCTCGCTGGGAGAGTGGCACATTTGGCAGATTTTGTGTCTCAGGTCATTATATTTTCACAGTGTCTGTTGAACAGATAGTTCCTTTGGCTGTGTCTAGAGAACAGCCGAAACAAAAAGCAGTTTTACTTGATTAGTTATTCCTCTGACCCGAGGTATTAGGATTCCAAATAAAGCTGTACTAATTTGCTGTGTGTGGTCGTTTGTGAGTGCATTGCGGATTTACTCCGAATAATTGTGCAAATAAGTCAGACACACCTATATTTAAAGGAGACTTTTAGTGCTGGTGCTGAAAGACGTAGTTCTCGGCAAACTATTTTAGTCGATCGGATTCTTGTACTATGATGCACGGTTTTTATACACACAAATGTAATCAGTCTTAATATTGACTACAGATGTAGATAAAGTGCCAAATGCTAGAACTCTAAAATACATTTATAGTTCTAGCATTGTATAAATACATTGTATATAGCAATATGTTTAAGAGCTGTCCTGTTACAACCTTAAACCCAGTGCACGCACAAAAGTGTGGGTTATCCAGCCATGTCTTAACCTCATATAAATGATTACGTGGTTCAGATTAGATCCTTGTGATTTTGTTTTATTCAGCAATTTTCATGCTATGGTTGTGGTCCACTAACCATTGAGGTGATTTTAAAGAAAGTGTAACTAAACACATGACTAGTGTTGTTTCTCAAAGATGCTGGAAGTGCCGCAAATAACTTTTAACGCAGGTGTACATTTTGTGACCTACTTGTTGAACTTTCGACTAAAATGACACATGCTGTTTACTGAAGGAAATACGAATGTAGCCTATTTTTCGTTCTAGACTTATGTTTGCCTTCTCTTTCTTGTTCTCTCTTTCAGAAATGCTGGAATCCAGTAACCTAGTGACTTTCACTGGATTGGCAAACAGTTCAGGTTACGACACGTTCTTGATGGACGTGGAGAGAGGGAGATTACTGGTCGGAGCGGAGGATCATGTCTTCTCTTTTGACCTGGTCAACATCAACAGAGATGTCAAACAGGTGACACACAACTCTAGGTCACCTTAAAGTCCATATGAATGAATGTTATGTTCCTGGACTTATTGTGAACGGTTCATCTGTGCATGGTATTTCAACTGAAACAGTTTGTCTTCATAATCAAATGAATCAATCAAAATCTCCGGGAGTGTTGACAGGTATGCGTTAAGTGTGTGCACATAAAGCCGCCTCTCAGTACTAAATTGAGTTCTTTTTGCTGCTTATTGCGCTTAAACAGTCAAACACACACAAAATGCATGTTCACATAAACACAGTCAGTTTTATTTTAAGTGAACATAAACAGTTGAGAAAGAAAACGCACGTGTAACGCAATGGATCCATGCTTTAGGTCTTAAAGTGACAGCAGTCTAATATACCTGCTGCCAAATTATGAGATAATATTAAAAATATCTATGGCAGTTATGGTATCGATGTCAAAAGTGGCCAGTGAAAATGCTGAGTTTCTAGTAACTTTGAAAAACCACCAGTGAGCATAAAAGTTAATGTCAAGCTCAGGTTGGGAATCATAATTCATGCTGTTTCCGTCTGTCTACATTTAGCAAGAAAGATCGGTGAGGGATTTTATGGAGTGTGTCATTGAAACCCAGGGTCATCAGAGACGTCCATCTCGCTCCTATTAACTGCACAACCCAGATCTGAGTTGACTTTCTCCTTCTTTCCATCTGCCCATTTGATCTCAGCCTGCCTCCCTCTGTTTTTCATTCCCAGATCATATCTGCAGCGTAATGCTTCTCTTTCTCTCTCTCTCTCAATCGCTCTTTGTTCCTCTCTCTGGATTCCATTACTTTGATTTCCTCTTTCTTTCTCACGCTTTTATTCTTTCTTTGTCCTGGAGGCTGCTGACCATTTGCTTTTATATTCAGTCCTCGTAAGGGTTAAAGCTGAACACTCACACAAACATGCATACTTCAGCAATGCCATCGTTTAAAGATAAGAACTTGGCAAATTATCTTAATTTACCTAATTAATTTTCGCAGACAGAATACCTTAGCGGATCTCAGAGGAAGATAAGGCAGGATAAAAAAACCTTTTTGTGTGCAGGCCTATGTATGTGTGAATGTGCGATTGTCTCTCGTGCTCGCAGGATAAGGGGAATGGTAGTTTTTATGCTCTGTCTTCATCGTCGTCACAGATGGAGGTGGCAGAAGGACGGCAGGCAGCAGTCGTTGATTATTTTACAGCCAGGTTTCATGCCGAGCGCCTTAGTCAGTCATTTGCAGTTCATTGTGTTCGCTCCGCACACATTCTCACACCTTCTCTCTTTCACTGTTTTATAGATCGCCTGGCCTGCCACACCTTCCAAACGTGATGAATGCAAGTGGGCTGGAAAAGACCTTGTGGTAAGTGTGGGGCGACAACTTCCTTTTACCTCAAAACTATGTCGAACCCCAGTGAATGTGTGGGTATATTTAGGATGTCACTCACTTTTAAACTTTTTTTTTTTTTTTAAAACACTACCATTTAAAAGTTTGGGGTCAGGGAGATGATTTATGTTATGGAAATATGTTATTTCAAATAAATTCTGTTCTTTTGAACTTTCGATTTATAAAAGAATCCTAAATAAAAGTAAATTTCCAAGAAACATTTTTTTTGAGTGTCAATGAAATCAGCATATTATAATGATTTCTGAAGGATCACGTGACACTGAACAATGGAGTAATGGCTACTTAAAATAACAGGAATAAATATATTTTTTTTTATATATTAACTCTTTCACTGCTAGCGTTTAAAAAAAAAAAAGTTGCAAGCCACCACCAGCATTTTTGATAATTTTCACAAAACTTTAATGGCCTCCAGAATATTTTGTTTTATGAATATCTGAACATGCAAAATAACACAGCCTCTGCTTTAAAAACAAAAAAACACTTGAATGTTGATATGTTTCATAGAAAAAGCAACATTTTGAATAAAAAGCTGAGAAAATCGTTTTTCTTTTTCTTTCAAAGAATACAACATGCATAATCAATGCTTTTATTGCTTGTTTCTGCTCCTTTTTTGCCTGTGTTTTAATCCGGAGATTCTCTACTCTTTTAGGAGTTGTATAATACCGCCACCTACTGTATAACAGTGAAAACATGGAAAGTGTCCTGTTACCAGAAAATTCCGTCAATGGCTGGGAAGCGTTGTCTCATAAATGACGGAAAATTCCATCATTAGCGGGGGAAAGGATTTAAAAAAATTTTTTTAAATTGCAATAATATTTTGTAATGTTACTATTTTTACCGTATTTTTTTTAAATATATATTCTTTATTACTGTGAAAGTAACCTTTAAAAAAAAAAAACATTTAAAAGTCTTGTCGTCCCCATACTTTTGAATGGTATTGTATAAATAAAATATTAAATATTCTGAATTCTGCATATAATTTTTTACCAAAATCTGCAGACAAAATGTATTAAAATTTTGTTGATTTTAACTAGGCCTATAGCTAGAAACAATACACTGATGTGGACAACCATTGTCAATAACCTTTTTATAATCTCCAAAGCAACATGAAGTTGAAAAATGGTTCGTGATAAGAAAAGTGTTCAATGAAGAACCTTTAGTGTATTTGCGCCTCATGACCTGCATTACTCAGGCCGGGTGTTGCGTGTGCGCTTTGGCTTGATTGATCACGGTTGCTGTTAGCAATGGAGTTTTGCTTGTGCACACGCTCTTTTGTTCCTCTTGAGAGTGTATATTCTGTGTTTGGCTCCAGCAACCCTTGGCCTTTCTATGCAACAGAAATGGTTTATTTATCAACCCGGCTCTCGCTCTCTCTGTACGTGTGTGTGTTGTATCTGATGGTAATTTCACGGCTGGGTTCCCCCTGAGATGGGGGGCAGAAGGGGAGCAGGATTATTACAGATAACTCACCAGACCTACTTCTGAGACGTACACCCTTAAATAAAGTCACCTGATATTGCACTGAGGTGCAGAAATCACATGTTTACCACATGCATTCTGAAAGTATCTCAGCTTTTGGCACTGGCTGTGAGGGGTTTATTTGCCGTTACATACACACAAATTCACCGGTTCAGAATAATGGCGTTTGCGTGCTGTGAAAGTGTTTGTTCTGGATACAGAGTTGTTGAAAGCTTGATTAGGGTATTACCAGTGCATTTCTCTCTCTGCAAACATAAAGCTCTTCATTCTCACATTTGGCTTGGCAAGACGAGGCAAAAACAAGCCCAGAACGGCAGCTGGTACAACTGCCTCGCTGCTCGGCCTAAACTCTTGCTGTGTTTCATGTGAGATGAGGGTTAAACATCTCAGCAGCACATTTCATTACTCAAGTCTCAATACTATACATTTTAAATGCATAATTTGCAAAGAATTAGTAGGGTTGTGTTGTGTTTGATGTGATCAACTGACAATGATTCTGTACAAAAAAAGCTTTTACTGTGAATTTACCGTATATTCCTGGCTACTAGTTGCTGGACTTTCATAGTAATTTCCCAGTAGTTGCTCTACTAATTATTATAATTAAATGATGACTGAATACTATGTCTTCAGAGCAAACAGGGCTGATATACAGTATGAACATTGTGCTGTAGAATCACAATGATTGGCTACAGTATATAAGTTACAGTAAGTCTCTTGTGTATATTAATTGTCTATATTTGTTGTGTAATTATATCTTGATATCTCGAAATTGGCTTTGCCATTTGCCAAACTGTATTTGTTTGGAACTTATGCATTTTGTAGTCTAAGTTTTTTCTTTTAAATAAATACATTCAATATATTTATTCTGAATTCATTAAAAAAGGTCCGAGCCAAAGGGAACACAAATCTCACAGTGGAGCACAGCATGTCTATTTTTTAATAGTCATCTGTTATGTTTTAAAGAAACTAAAATAGCTTGCACTGATGTTATAATAAAGTTCTGAATATTTTATTGTACTATAAAAAAAATGTACTGATAAATTATGTTTCCTGGCTATATTTCATTATGTTTGCCAGATTCACATGGGTGAATAATTCTGTACTTTTTAAAACCTGTGCATTAGTTTTGACATTGACAAGCTCTTTACTGTTATTATCTTTTCATGACTTCACTCATGTGTGAATGAAATTAGTCACTACTGTGTTGTTAGTATTGCACGTAATTGCAGATGTGTCTAAATCATAATCTCCAACACTTCTCTTATCTGAAAGGGTATCATATATCTCTCACTCTTATAAAGGAACGCTCACTTCTCTGCGTCACAGCTTTGGCCGCTTCTTTATGGACCTTGAAGATTAAACAGCAGGGTTATATGTGTCTAATTACACAGTAGTTACACTGTAATTACAGTACACCACCCAGTTATTACAACTTGAGGTTTGTATACATAGTAAACTGCAAAGAGTGCCAGATCAGCCACCTCTATCTCACGTGAATGCTGTACTTGGCTCTATCGTAGCAGGCGAGGGCCTTAAAAACAATAACGGCCATGGGAAATTTCAAACATTCCACCCGGTGCAGGAAGAGATTAATTTTATAGCACACATGGAATGATCATATTAGGAATATACACATTTCCTTTAGCCTAGAAAAGCCATTACACTGAAACACTAAAGTTCCTTTGTGTGGGTTGACAGAGATGGGTCACACATATGTGCGAGGGAGTGATCTGATTGGCTGCCGTATGGAAGTCGCAGGTGAGGTAGGTCTTTGGTTTTATAAGAGAACCGAATGTGTTGCCACAAAAATCTGCTGATGCAGAGTGCTATACAAGCATGCATTATGTGCTTCGAATAGCCTGTACAAACTGAACTGGATGTAATCGAGGGAAACAGGCCTGCATTTATCTATTCTTCTGTTTTGCTTTCATCACACACACATGCGTACAGTGAATATGAGTGTGTATGTGTCTTTTTGTGGGTGAAAACACACACACACAGAGATGGCAACACCCTTTCCATTGCTCTTAAATGACAACTCGCGTTCAGACGGCACACATCGGCCCGAGACCATCAGTGTTTACACAGATGGACCTGCTTTATTTTCTCAATAGCTGTGGAAAGGTGTGTGTGTGCGCGCACATAGGTGTGTGTTTGTGCGTGCACTATGTTTATAATGTGTCGGTTTATTATTGTTGAACCTAGCCCTTGCATATTTTGCAATTGAAAGGGTATTAAAGAGCATTCATTCACATGAAACAATTCACTCATCGGCTCTTGCCAACTAAGATGGCCCAAAGACATGTGCTATACATTTCCCTTTCATCAAAACCAGACACACACTAACACTTTCAGCACTAATGAGAGTTGGCTGACAGGATATTGAGATGGATAAAACAGGTGGGATCGTCATCAGTCAACCAGCAGGAACTCAAAGGCATTTTAATGACACTAAAAGCTTAAATATTAGGCTTACATAGAATTTAAATCTCTCGTTAACCTATTTATTACAGATCTCGTGTCGATTTAGAAGCGTTCTCAAAATGTACTTGCGGTATAATCTTTCATCATAAGTTATAAATGCAACACAACTGCATTAGAGGAGCTATACAGAGCCAGAGAGTCTGAGAGTGAGAAATTATTATATTTGCAAAGTATTTTACAAGAAAACTTGTAACGTGGTATATTATGTTGTGTATACGACACCAAACAAACATTTGTTTTACTAAAGATACCATATAATACATATGTATATATATATATATTATACTCAAATGTTGTATATTATATACTGTAGTATCTTTAGCAAAACAAATGTTTGTTTGGTGTCAGTTAATATTTTAATAAGACTGTTTTATAATATCTGGTTGGTTAACACATGCTTTTTTTTTGTTATGACTTTTTCAGAAAGAATGCACAAACTTTGTGCGTGTGCTGCAGTCGTATAACCAGACGCATATTTACATATGTGGCACTGGAGCCTTCCATCCTATCTGTTCTTACCTGGAGATGGGGAAAAGAGCAGAGGTACACAACACACACACACACACACACACACACACACAATCTCTACATCAATAATTATAAAACTTCATTTTCTTTAACTGAATCTCAGCAAAGTAACGCCATTAAGACATACTCGTGTGCTCATGTGCATGCGTTTAAAGGAATGAAAAGGAAATTGATGATTTAACCTGTTAACAATTTCAGCCCAGTGAAGTAGAAAATGAGAGTGTCACAAAGCATCGAGTGTGTTATTTAGAAGTGCCTCAACTGTGGGAAATGAGATGGCCTTTACATGGTGGAAAAATGTCAGTGAATTTCACCATTTGATCCACGCAAATGAATCATGGCCTAAGTGCACTGAACGCCTCGACGTAACAGAAGATAAGTTGAGTGCTGTTCTTTTTGCGTGAGTTTAGAGAGATCCAAATCTAAAGTAGGAGTTGAAGGATTTTGTGTTTTTCTACAAAAACTAACTTTTTTTATATTAAGAGACTTGTGTCTCCTAAACAAGATCCTAATGGCACTTTTTGACATTCACCCCTCCATTACCTCGTCCAATTACTATTCATGCCTTGCTGTGGTTGGTTAATTCATTATCCCTTTCCACAGGACAACATCTTCAGACTGGATGCCAGCTACTTTGAGAATGGACGTGGGAAAAGTCCCTACGATCCAAAGATGCAGTCCTCATCCCTCCTGATTGGTGAGCCAGTCAGAGATGTTGTTGTTTTGTCTTTAAATTGTTAGAATCAGTTATCTGTGGTCTGATTGGAGATGTTATGCTCTTATCTATTTGTCAGATGGAGAACTGTATTCCGGAACATCAGCAGACTTCATGGGACGAGACTTTGCCATTTTCCGAACACTTGGGTTACATCATCCAATCAGAACTGAGCAGCATGATTCCAGATGGCTGAATGGTAAATATTCTGACTGGACAATATTTTTGTTAGTTTTGTGATATGACTGTTTTAATGAGTAAGTATTAACTTGTTCAGAAATACTGATTCATTCGGGAACGAATCAAGTGACTGTCTTTGAGTGATTCACTGAAATATTCATTCAACTGATTTGTTCAAAAATGCTGATGCATTCAGGAATGAATCAAGTGATTGTCTTTATGAGTGAGTCACTGAATTAGTCACGTAACTATTTTGTTCAACAACATTGATTCATTCAGGAGTAAAAACAACATTGGTGTGTGATGCTTGGAAATCCACAACAGATAATTCTGCTTTGAATCCATACCATGATATGAAATACAGTATTAGACATGCCGTTCTCTTGTAACTGAGATATTGTTCAAGTCAGTTTGTAAAGACACTGCATATACATGTGCTTGCATATATGTGTCTGTCCGTGCATTTTTATAGACTTTGATTTTTGTCCTAGCGCACAATTCCTATCCATACCTGGCTGCTGAAGTCATCACACAGTATATGTTACTTTGCTAAGCATGTGTCTGCCAAGGGCAAATGTGTGAAATAAATGTAAATTTATGGGTTTTCTTTTGTGTGCATGAGTTTATGTCCCTGCACGTGAGTGTGTATGTGTGAGAGAAAGAAAGAAACTCTTTGTGAACGTCTGCAGGAGAGATTAGCTCGGCCGGGGTGTTGAGTGTTTCCTCTAACATCCCGCCTGCATTTTTGCAGACTTATGGACACAAAAGGTCAATATCAAGATAGGAGAGCCGGTCAGGGTTTTCCCATGAAGTTAATCCGGTCTCAGCTGTTCCTGCGAGTGGCTCTCGTTTCACCCCTCATACAGGGTCAACGTCCACGCCATCAATACCCCCCTATATTCCCGAGGAAAGGTGCTTTTGAAAACGCTCATCTCACCTTAATCCTCGCTGTCTGTTACCACGGATACATTGGACGTTACTTCCATTTCGCCTGCACTGAAAGCTGTCTCTCTCGCACAAAAGAGCCAGTGTCGTTTAGAGGATTAGTCACATGGATATTCTATCAAGCCCTTATCAATAGAGACACGGGCCTCTTGCTATCCTCAGACAATGTGGCCAGTGGCTGTTGATGGTTATTCTTCCTGAACTTCAAAGAGGATCAGTCTTTATAGAGCAAACATTTGGTTAGAGAAAGTTTGGAAGGCTGGAACAAGTTGAATATCTTTGGGAAACAGTCAGTGTATTGAATGACATGGGTGGAACTGTATCGTTGGCGTCTCTACGGACACATAACACACTTACTGTGCATGAATGCAGTCAGTCTTCGGTAAATGTTTGTTCCGCTGTTTAAACTTCACATTCTGATGGGTCTGTTGCAATGTAACGCAGCACTGCATGTCGCCGTGTGCGTGTGCCGCCCGCGTGGGTGGGGGACGTGTTACGTTTCATTTCTGAGCGGTCACAGCTGGGTGAGAGTGATCCCCCTGTAACTGGCGATACTGAGGTCTTGGCTCATTTTGGAAAAAGCTAATGAAGTATGCAATCATTTCTGTGTGTTTGAACTTCCCTGATTTAAACAGCTTCCTTGTGTATCTTCTTTCAGTACTACTGAAGTTCTGATGCATTGTGTGTCTGTGTGTGTATTCCAGACCCCAGGTTTCTAGGAATACACCTGATCCCAGAAAGCGATAATCCTGAAGATGACAAGATCTTCCTGTTCTTCAAAGAGAATGCCATGGATGGTGAACACACAGGCAAAGCTACTATCTCCAGGATAGGACAACTGTGTAAGGTATCATCACATACAGAAACATAAAACACGCACATGGATAAGCAAACTTTTCCAGTGCCTTTGTACACACAGTGTTATCATCATATACTAATGTTTCAAACTTTTTTTAAGAACATGTGGCTAATCTGCTTGAATTTTTTCTAGAATGACTTGGGTGGACACAGGAGTCTCGTGAACAAATGGACGACCTTCTTGAAAGCCAAACTGACCTGCTCAGTGCCCGGTCTCAATGGCATAGACACACATTTTGATGAGCTGCGTAAGTATGTCTATGAACATTGTCTAGAAATGTTGTGGGTAAATTACCTGTAAAACACTTATAATGAAGTGAAGGGGGGCAAACAATTGGCACATACATTTCCATTGCTACACTCCAGATGCTGTCAGTAAAGTTTAAGGTACATTTTAATAACTAATTTTTTTTATTTAACTTCCAGAGGATGTGTTTCTGATGAGTGCTAAAGACCCAAAGAATCCAGTGATCTACGCTGTGTTTACTACATCCAGGTAATACAGACATACATTCAATTAACCTTAACAGATATTTTATAAGAAGTTACATAGGATCCTTTCATTTAATTTCCTTTCCTTTCCCTTTCTTCTTATTTCCTTCTTTATTTCCTTAGCTTTTTTCCTTTCTTCTTTTCCTTATTTAATTCAATTTTTTCCTTCCTTCCTTCCTTCCTTCCTTCCTTCCTTCCTTCCTTCCTTCCTTCCTTCCTTCCTTCCTTCCTTCCTTCCTTCCTTCCTTCCTTCCTTCCTTCCTTCCTTCCTTCCTTCCTTCCTTCCTTCCTTCCTTCCTTCCTTCCTTCCTTCCCTTTTCCTTCCTTCCTTCCTTCCTTCCTTCCTTCCTTCCTTCCTTCCTTCCTTCCTTCCTTCCTTCCTTCCTTCCTTCCTTCCTTCCTTATTTCTTTGCTTTTTCCCTTCCCTTTTCTTCATCCCTTCCCTTTTCCTTCCTTCCTTCCTTCCTTCCTTCCTTCCTTTATTAAAAATTTTCCTTTCTTTTCCTCCCTTTGCTTTTTCTCTTCCTTCCTTCCTTCCTTCCTTCCTTCCTTCCTTCCTTCCTTCCTTTCTTCCTTCCTTCCTTCCTTCCTTCCTTCCTTCCTTCGCTTTTTCCTTCATTTCTTTGCTCACACTTTTTCTTTCTCCCTTCCTTCTTTCCTTCTTATTTTCTCTTCTCTTTTATGAGATGGCTGTGATTTTGTGATGCATGATGTGTTTGGCGCTTTAGAAGCTTTGCAGTTTGGTAATCTGGTTAAACTCAGACAGGCGCTTCACATCGCTGCACTCTGGATGGGAATTTCCTTCTTATCCTGGTCTTTGCCCCCTCTTACCTGTTTCCCCATTCAGCTTCTGCTCAGTGGAAATATGATTAAGGTGGTAACCTGAATCTCACTCCCCAGCCAGCCACACTCTTCTCTGGGCCTGCTGGCGAGGAGCGGAGGGCTGGGGAGGGGTGAAGGCAGCAACAAAAGCAGATAAACGATTTTCAAAAGAGGGGAAGACTTTTAAGATGATGGATGAGCACACTGTGTGTGTGTACGGAGGTGTGCGTGCATGTAAACATGAGATGAGGAAGAAGACAAACATATCACGATTAATCACTGTCAAAAAGCGAGAGAGGCAAAAGCGATCGTCCAAACCGTGCACATCCTGCTCATGTGTTCCCAACTCACTGATTTCCTAATGTATGCAGGGAACACAACACTCAAAAATTCAATTACGGGCTTTAAAGAATTAGACTGCTTTAATTGGTTTTCTAAGTGCCCTGTTTCTGAGATGAATAGAAGTGCATTCTAGGAACTTGCTTTTAATATTGCCACTTAATGAGGCCTGAACTCTGCGGTGATGGATCAGTATTTTATCTCTCGCTCTATCTGGGGGTGTATGTGTGTTAAGAGTGTGAAAGCACATGTATGTGTGTGTGTGTGTGTGTGTTTGTGTGTGTGTTTTTATGTCTGGGACCCTGACTGAGTGATAGGGAATTGGTTTATTCATGTGCCCTGTGGTTAATTGATTTTCTCACTAATTAACATTTTACAAATGCTAAGGGCTGATCCACCATAGTGTGTTTGGTTTCATGGCTGTATAGGGGGAATAACGGCTTGGATACACACATATACACTGCAATACAAATGCTAATTTTGCACATCAGCTAACACACATCAAAGTAAGCATGAAATCAGAATCAACCCTTTTTGGTCTTATTGTGCTCGATTTATTTTTGCTTATCGTCGCTGTCGGGCTGAAACCTTGTATGTCCAAAATTGCTACTTTTCGGTAAATGGAAAAAACACTGTATTTTTTACATATTTAAACACTGTGTTGTCAAAGTTGATATTGTGGCTTCGTATATGGTCACAGACACTTGCGTGTGTCATCAAATCATTAATATTTTACCAAAATCAAGCTTAAATGGAGTTACAAGGTTTTTTAATACATATTTTGTCCGTCATTAGAACGGCTGCATTTTGCTGTATAAATGGCACGAGAAATAACATTCGTCGTATAGATACGCACTTTCATGAGATCGGGCTGATAGAACATTAGCCTTTACATATAAAGTGTTTCTTTTTCATTGAGAAAGAAATTTTTCATTTTTTCAAATCCATAGACAGACATAAAGTGTGGCCAATATTAAATATGCATGAAAAAAGATAAAATATGGAGATACAGTTCAAGGTTTCTGCCTGACATATTTTATTGACATTGGTCTTTATGATCTTTCATCAAAATATTTTTAAAAAACTTGCTTTTTCAGATGGCTTCGCCAAGCCCTCATATTTTCATCTCCTCCCGAACAACCACCTGTCAGATAGAGACCACCTGTCGTAAAGCTCCATTTTCAATTTTAATCAATTCCCGATCCATAAAATCCATGCAAACATTTGTCCTTCCCAACATTTTTTTTGTTGAATTAAAATGGATCAATCACTTCTCATAGACACGCTTCTGGAAATGTAAGCTTTTGTTTTCAATGAATGATTTAACCTCCATTTTCTCCCCTCTTCTTTCCTCAGTAATATCTTCCGTGGATCAGCTATATGCATGTACAGTATGGCAGACATCCGAAGGGTATTTCTAGGTCCATATGCCCACAGGGATGGGCCAA
Organism: Phoxinus phoxinus; assembly: GCF_949152265.1. Lineage (NCBI taxonomy): Eukaryota > Metazoa > Chordata > Actinopteri > Cypriniformes > Leuciscidae > Phoxinus > Phoxinus phoxinus. The sequence continues at coordinate 7,739,607 of NC_136884.1, forward strand.
ACTACCAGTGGGTTCCCTTCCAGGGCAGAGTGCCATACCCCCGTCCTGGCACAGTGAGTACTGGCCGAAATATTTGGCATTAACACTTTTTTTTATGTTTTCTGACAAATTACAGCTTTATATCTGTGCATTTTTGTTAAATAATAATAAAAAAAAATAATAAAAAAAAAACGAATCTTCCAACTAATAATATACTGTAGGCCTACTTTATTAGCCTATTTGGAACATACTGAGACCTGAACCTCTGCATCAGTGAGAAAGTTTAACCCTTCATCTCCCCTCTCTTATCCACTGTAGTGTCCCAGCAAAACGTTCGGAGGTTTTGACTCTACCAAAGACCTTCCCGATGATGTAATAACATTTGCACGCCTGCACCCAGCCATGTATAACCCTGTGCAACCGATGGGTGGGAAGCCCATAGTTGTGCGCACCAACGTGGAGTACCAGTTCAGTCAGCTGGTAGTGGACCGTGTGGAAGCCGAGGACGGCCAGTACGAAGTCATGTTCATCGGCACAGGCTAGTAAAACCAACCAACACGTTGTCAATACAGAAATATAACTTCTGGATAAACAGATCACCTAATCCAAGAAATCACTTAACTCTTGGGTGGCATTCACACAAAGCGCTTACCGTATATGACACATTCCATCATATAATCCATGTTTTCCAAGACTAAAATAAGGAATATCTTGATTTTTAATTGTTTTAGCTTATAGTGCTGTTTAGTTAGTAGTTTAATGTAGTGGTAGCATTGTCTGATTTTAAAATATTTTAAGTAATGTCCCCTTAAATGTTTGCTGAGCTCCCTTAGTTCACACAAAACTACAAATGTTTTCTATTTAAAAAATAATAATATTCACACATGTTGTTTCAGACCCATATGATTTTTTTTTTTGAGAAGAGATAAAGTTACAATTACTAAGAGATATAAAACATGATAATATTCTAATAAAAAATATTCTAATCCCAAATCAGATTTAGGAACCGTGTTGAAGGTGGTGACCATTCCCAGGGAAAGCTGGCATGATCTGGAGGAAGTGGTGCTGGAAGAGATGACGGTGTTTAGGGTATGTTCTCCAACTCTTCATTACCCAGAGAGCTGTGCGTTTCTGCTTGTTTTTGGAATCGAAATCCTCCAACTATAATTTTCACCTTAGTACATTTAATTGCTCTCCCATAAATCTGTCTGCACAGCCACAGCATGTCATCAAACAAATATCCTCGGATCTTAAAATCTCTGTTTTCTCTTTTAGGAGCCAACACCTATTACTGCCATGGAGCTCTCCACTAAACAAGTACGTCTGCTTGAAATGACTCTTCACCAGCCATTAGCAGAGAGTAAACCGTGTCCTAATAGACTTATATGTTCATCTGTCAACAGCAACAGCTGTACCTCGGGTCAGATTTAGGGATTTCCCAGATGCCCCTGCACCGCTGTGAGGTCTACGGGAAGGCCTGTGCCGAGTGTTGCCTGGCAAGAGATCCATATTGTGCCTGGGACGGGACCGAATGCTCTCGATATTTTCCCACTGCTAAGAGGTAAGAACACATATTGATGAATTTCTTGAATATTTTTGTGCTTTTATTATAGAATCTGGATCAAATTACATGTTCTTAGTTCACCCAAAAATAAAATTGTTGTCATTATTTACTCACCCTTGTGTCATTCCAAATCAGTATGACATTCTTTCTTAGAACGCAAAAGAAGATATTTTGAATAACTTTTTTTGTCCATACAATGAAAGTCAATGGGGTCCAAAATAATCCCATTGACTTTTTTTTTTTTTTTTACATTTTGACAATGACAAAACATAATTTTTGGTTGAACTATCCCTTTAAGTCTATTACATTTTTTCACAAATTATGGTGCCATATTCACTGTACAGGTGTTTAGTGCACTGCAAATTCTGCATCTCAACACACAACAACGCACATGCATAGACAAGCACAAACACCTGGATCCAAGTATTCAGGCTGCTTTTAAACACATCATAAACACATGCTCACAGTACACCACGTACCACTGTTAATATATTTATATAGTAAAACACACACACTATCTGTGCCAGCTACACCTTCTCAGAGGAAGAAGAGGGCAATGGCTTCGGTCTCGACACACCCTCGTGGCACAAGGATGGCCCACGCCACTCCAAATATTTTCACTGTGCCTAAAATGCAAAACAGACGTCCTTACCGCACCTCCCGCACGTGCCGAGACAGCCAGAGTCAAGGAATGTGTGTGTGTGTGTGTGTGTGTGCACGCCTTTGCAAAACATGTTACAGAAACAAGGAGACAGAGAGCTATACACTGAAATCCAAGAACAGAACAGGAAAATAAAATTAAGAAGATCATGGGGAAATAACAACGAGGCTGTTCAAACACGGTTTGCACAGAATCTCAGCAGGTTTTCATATTTCACTCCAAGATCTACTGCAGCTAAACCTCAGCTACAGGCAGCCTTCACACCAGATTCTGAATGTTTTCAGTTTGACACAGGAAATCTTCTCAGGGAATGGATAAGAGTGCCGGCCTTGGCTCAGTCCCTGGCCCATGTTAGCATTTAAGAGGTGAAGCTTCTCTCTTAAAGTGGCTGTAAATGCGATAATGGAGAATGAGAGACTCTTTTAGATGAGAATGACGCGCAGAGCTGTTGTTACAATATATTTGAAGAACATATATTTGAACATTATGAAATATCTCTCCATGAATCAAACTAGGGCACCAACACATCAAGCACATGTCCTTCCTTCATGCACCTACATTTCCGTCATGGATTTGCAAGTTTTCCCAAACACTTTCCCCATCTGCCTTTGTGATGACAAACCGACTGGATTGGATGAATCAGTGTTGCAGTGTTGGCCAATGTTGAAGGAACATCTATTACACAAATAGTTCAATTATTGTCTCTGTGCATTAACCTGGAATAGTAGAAAGTATTTTACATCTAAAAAAAATCACACATCATGTTTAAGTCTTGAGGGCAATATGGTACAATGTAGGTGTTTGAAACAACAGTGCACTCTAGTGGCCTGCGTGTAGTAGTGTTGCAAATGATAAACACTAAGTTTAATGTTTGTGTAGAAGGTACAAACCCAGCCAACAGGGAACGTTCTCAGAACATCCCTAATCTGTAATATTAACAAAATGTTTGTTCAAAGTTGAGAACATTCAAAAGTAACATTCTCATTATGTTTATAGAACGTGAAATGAGAATGTTCAGAGAACGTTCAGAAACAAAGTTTTGATTTGGAACTTAATGGGTAAAAATCACGTGTGTCTTATTCAATCGTTTTTATTAAACAGGAGAACAAGACGTCAGGACATCAGAAATGGGGATCCTCTTTCCCAGTGCTCTGATCTGCAACATAATGGTGAGAATACACACATACAGAACATGTACTACATCGCAGTGGCATCTCTGGCTATATTTCAGATCATGCATAATCAAAACCAACATGAGGACATGCAAATTCACCTCATTCAACAACAACAACAACAACAACAACAACAAAAACATTAACAACGTTCATGGGTTGGCCTAAGATTGGTGCATTTAATCTTACACATTTTTATATAATCGGATGAATATTGTGCAATTGTGACCTACTACAATTGTACCTAAAAAGCAACTTCCAATTCAATTAAATGAATGGTACACTTTAATAAACGTGATCAACAACACATTAGAATTCAATCTGAACAATGAGGTTCGCTTGGGTAGAATTTATGCACTATAATCTTTCATTTGTGCAGATGCCACTGATACATTCTTCTATTTCAGTACTCTGGGCATTACTGAACATTACCTCCTCATGTGTCTGTGTGTGTGTTAGATGATCTGGAAGGTTACAGCAGTGTGGAGGAGAGAAGTGTGTATGGCGTAGAGAACAGCAGTATGTTTCTGGAATGCAGCCCGAAGTCTCAGCGAGCTCTAATCTACTGGCAGCTACAGAGACCCAACGACGAGCGGAAACATGAGGTACATGCATATACACTTAACAACAAGAACATAAGCCAGCAAGGCATGTACTAAAATTATGTTTTCATTGTAATCTAATATTGCATTTCGGATATGTCACTATAGTATGTAAATATATTTGAACCGTTTTTCTCAGTTTATCTTGTGGTCAGTTTCCAGATTCTTCACATATTACATTACAAGCTCCCTGATATTGGCAGTCTATTTTAACAGTCTAACACTGCTTGTTGGATTAATTTAAAGGTTATTGCTATATTCTGTAAAGTCTATCTAATGCATCAGTCATTATTTATGAATACCGAAAATATTATTTTTAATTTTCATAATATAAAAATGCATTTTAAAGAGAACTGTGCCACAAGCTTTGGTAAATGGAATCACTTAGATCTGCCATTGCATGGCCAAATGGAAAGTTCCGCCCCCCAACTCACGCCATTGGTTGAGTCAGTGTTGTGTTATGATCTCACCAAGACTGTATTTATTTGGTCAAAAGTAACTGTTTTTTATTTGAATATATTTTAAAATGTAATTCCTGTGGTGGCAAAGCTGAATTTTCATCATCCATTTCTTCATTCCATGATGATTTTCTGCCCAAAAAACTTTTTTTTTATTATTATCAATGTTAAAAACAGTTGGGCTGCCTAATATTTTTGTGTAACCATAATATATTTTTTCAGGATTCTTTGATGAATAGAAAGTTCTAAAGAACAGCATTTATTAGAAATATAAATATGTATTATTTACTGTCACTTTTTGACCACAAAATGTTTAATTATCATTAAGTAAAATGTTGCTGTTTTATAAAGGTTAAGTTGTGACTAGAAAATTAAGGGATTTTAATGAACAGGATATGACATAATGACCCTCCTTCCCTCCCTTACCACCCACCGCCACACACACACCAGCTGTGTTTCTCTTTCAGATATGATCAGGCAAAAAATAGCGCTAAAGTAACACCTCAGCCCAGACGCTCATCATGTTAATATAATAACGGTCAAATTTCAGCCTTCCTGCTGTGTAAGAAAATCCCCAAACTGTGCTGTAGTTTATCCTTGCACCCCAGATGTGACCCTTAGCATTTAAGTCCTGGTCTGGGACCATTTTTAAAAAACAAGCAGCCCTAACTCAATCTCTTTTTCTCCATGTCAGATTGTGATTGATGAAAGGGTGAGTCTTACGGGCCAAGGTTTACTGATCCGAAGTCTAACCCAGGCCGATTCAGGAGTGTACCTCTGCCACGCCGTAGAGCACGGCTTCATCCAGCCCTTGAGGCGTATCAATCTCCAGGTCATCCCATCTCAGCGCGTGGGAGAGCTGCTTCTCCGGGCGGGAGCCAATGATAAGGATCCCTCCCCAAAACACAAACTCTGGTACCGGGATTTCATGAGCCTGCTGGAGCACCCAGATCTCAACAGCGTGGACGAGTTCTGCGAGCGGGTTTGGAAGCGAGACAAGAAGCCAAAGGGGAAAAAAGTCCCCAAAGTCAATACCGGAGCAGGTGTGAGTATAAAAACAGAGAAAACCTCCCAAAACTCACAAAACCCGACGCAGAGAGCCCAAAACACACCCAAAGTGCCGAACAACCCGAGTGTTCAGATTCTTCCCAAGTCCACCGGCTTGCAGAGAAGTCAAGTCCCGGGAAGTACCATGAGCACAGAGACCCAAAGCAGCAAACCGGACACTCAGAGCGCGCAGAAGGTCCAGAGTGCTCCCGAGAGCCAAAGAGCACAGCCGAACCAGGGGAAAAGAGGTACCCAGACCCCTCAGAGAGGACCTCCTAACACAGCCAAGTGGAAACAGCTCCAGGAGAACAAGAGGGGGCGCAACCGCAGGACCCACGAACAGCAGAGACCACCACGCAGCGTGTGAGACACACACACGCAACACTCAGTCGACGACATACACTTGTAAACATCTGCATCAGTCACTCATACAACAGACACGCGTGCATAATCGATAGCACAAAACTCAAAAACGGTGAACTCAACTGGAATCCTGCTCACGTCACCCGTTCACCAGGGAAAGCACATTCTCTTTGTTGTTGTGATGTGACAGCAAAGACCTTTTACACTACTAGTGTTACAGATCCGACGTCATACACGCGATGGTTTTCATCAAAGCACGCATTTCTAAGACGGTCGTTTGCCAAAAAAACCTTTGTGATTAAAAGGGGAAGTGCCAACGGGAAAAGAAGATGCATTTGGTGTCAAAGGAAACTTATTTGTCGATGTGACAAAATACGGTCTGTGATTGTGGAAAAGACGCGGTGGAGCGGATTTTGGCACCTGGAAAACTGGAAGCCAGTTGCTCTGATTTGTAAAGACTGTAATATATGAGCAAGCATTGTACTGTACATAGAACAACACTAAGTAATTATGGACACAATTGGTCAAAGGTGAAAATAAGGCATGTCTTAGTAACAGCTTGTCGAACCTCTGATCCTCAGAAGCGTTTTGATGTTCGTGTTAAATGTTTCAGATAATCAAGTGGGCCTGACTGACTAAAAAAAGGTCTAACTGTGGTGACCATTTCTGCCAAAATTTAGGTTTCAAAAACAACGTGCATGAGTTGAATAAATAAGCTCTTCCAAACCAGTTGCATAGTCAAACTATCTGCGGATTACAGCCGTATAGATGATCGTTCTAAATGTTGGTTGCGTAAAAATGAAAGAACATCTTTTTAGATATTTCCATAATGTCTGTAGTGTATTTCTAAATTATTATTACTCATATTTCATACGTTTACGTCATTCATTTGACAATTCAGTCTATGTTAGGCTGAATGCTGAGTGACCCTAGTATATGTACATATATACAGCGGAACACCACTTGATTATTTATTGCTGGTTATTGTTTATTGTTCAAAGGGTTGCATTTATTTTTGATATTTTTTTCTATTCAGTTGTAAACGTGGCTGGCGGGCCGCAGTACCCATAGACGGACCAATTATTTGTTTTTAGGCTAAGATTCTTGTTACGTGTTAGCAGATGGGGCTTTTTCAGATCTGTTCTGTATCCTTTTATCTTAGTTTTACGTTTTTCTTTTTCTTTTTTTCTGTCTCTTAAGGTTATCTTTAGGTCTTTCTTGTATTAACTTCATTCATTGTGCAAAACTAACAAGAAATAATAAATCATGTCCAATGATTAGCTGTGAATCTCCCTAAAAAAATGTGTGGGTTCGGTCAGATTAGATGCCGTGGAGAACACACTGCATGTGAATTCTGCCTTTGTGCATCTTTATTTTTATTGTCGGTGTGTGTCGTGCGAGAGGTCATTTCTGTGCCATGCAAGATGTACGAGATGTGAATAATATTTTTGCCGTTTGCAAAGATTACACCATCTAAACATACTCTGTCCCTTTTTATGTATTATAGGTTCATAGTCTTTTCACTCATACAGGTTTCCCCCAACTTTTCTGCAATTGTCATTTCAATGCGATACAGAGGTATATCCACCAGATGGCTCTCCCGTCCACTCCCTGCCCCAGATGGAGTTGATTTTGGAGCTGGCTGGTGAAGCAAGGGAGGAGAAGGGAGCTGTCAGTTATGTAAAATTGGTGTTTCTGGCATGCATTTGGTTGTCTAAATAAATATTTCCTCTATAATTTCAGGGTGGTCGTGGATGGATTATTTGTATATTTCTGTGATGTGTTTTTGGCAGGATTTGGAGGACACATGTAGCCTATCTATGAATGTTGTTGACTCTCATATTGTGTTTGATGAAAGGTGAGGTTATCACTAAGGTGAGGATATTTTAAATAATCACAATAACTACTCGAGTTGCCAATTTTGGTACATTCCAGTTGCTATTTAGTTATTTATTCATTTTTAGATCATATAGGCCTACATTTGTTAGTTATTTAGTCAGATTTTTACACACACACACACACACACACACACACACACACACACACAACAAAAAAAAAACATATTGCCTAATGGAAGCTACAATAACTCAGGCTGGACTTGGAGCATCTCCGATATGCCCAAAATGATGGAAAAATGAATAAATATAACCAATGTATGCCAACAGAAAATTACTAATTTACTATTTTTTAAAAGTGAGTATCTCATCTCCCTCTTGTATGTCTATGATAAAACTGACTTGGAATTACCTGTGCATTAAACGGTTTTATTGCACACCTTCCAGCCAATCAGAATCGAGTATTAAGACAGACCATGCATACATTTAATTAAAACATGGCTGTTTCGAAGATTCAGAAAGCTTAGTTTCTCTTATCCAAATAATTTTGTGTCCGAAATGGCTCACTGAACTAGTTTTCTGCCATTTTGTGTTGTCTGTATTCTGCGTGAACAATATTCATTCATTCTCTGGAAATAGCGAATGAGTGGAAGATTCGGGATGCGTCTGTTTGAGGAGAAGTAGGCGGGGCGAAAGAAAACATGCTCAAATTTAATTTGTTCTCGCGAAGCTCATGACGCGCCAGGTTTAAAAATACGGAAGTTGGACGAAAGAAGCTGATGTTTTCTGCAAATAAAGACTTACATTTCGGCCTGTTTCTAACACAAAGCTATCATATGACTTTAGAATACCTTAAATACAGCGGAATACTTTATGACACTTTTGTGGAGCATGACAATTGCCGCAGAAGAGCTTGGACGTGCGCATTTGGAGTGACACTGACACGAGGGTGAGACGGACCATTACAGAAATTTCACCTTACTTGTGTAGTTCCTAAATGTTCATTTTAATGTCTCATTTAGATAAGATGTTTAGCTTTTTCCCCCCACTGTGTATAATAAATTGTGACTGTTATGAAATAACAATTGACTAATACAGCACATTAATACAAACTTAATAGGCGTTGATATTTTTTTGTAAATAGCATATATGCCTTGCAGAATACAGATAAGACAACCAACACATCTTGTTCATAAAGTCATAAGCTGACTATTTATAGATAGATATATAGATGTTGTGTTGCATAAATGATTCATTACGCATTTTTGTCATCTGCATAATCTATTTAAGGTCACAGTTTGTACTTATTACCACTAGATGGCGTGCTACCTCTTTTTTTATTTATTTTTCAACTCTCTTCCAAAAATGCATTAATGCTCAATGAATCAGGAATGGGTTTTATTAAAATGTGAACTGCAAGATATTCTATAACATATTGCTCTATATCTTATGGTTCCTTTACTATGTTCTTCAAAATCTCTATGATGAAGAGAGAAAAAAATAATTTAATAGCAAAGCACTAAGCACTGTTCATTTATTCTGTGCCCAAGGTTTGACCTGAAATGAGTGTGCGCATGTAAGTGTTTGTGAGAACAGGAACAGAAATGAAGCTGCCCTCGACACATCCATCATCTCCTCCACATCAAAAGTGTCCTCAGAAAGCAAGTGTGTCACTCTGTATCCTGGAGATTTGTGCATGTGTGAGTTTGTGTGTCATAAGCACACATTTATGAGCGCACAAGTGTTTGCCTTCTCATGAATCAGAGGTCTCTTCACATTGTCTGACTCACACACATACACCATGGCCCTGAGGATTCTGGGTAGAAAGGAGATTCAGGTCAGAGCCACTCTCTTGCTCTCTGTAAGTAAATGTAATTACTAGTGCACATTTTGTCATGGATTTATTGCTGGAAAATTAATTCAGCTGAGTATTAGATTCTGACTAACAATGTTAGTCTTCGCACACACGTGCAAACATTTACCTAGAGTTGTCTGAATCAGTATTTTTAAGATACATTAAAATGAAAACTATTCAAAAGTCTTTTTAGTAATTGAAATAAAGCTGAGATCAAATAGAAACGTCTGTTAATAACTATAAAAGCTTAAACTAAAATTAGAAATGTTGTCTTGGAAACTAACTGAGAAAAATATGTTTTGTTGAAATACAAAAGTAAACCTACAACTGAAATAAAAATAAATGACACCATTTTCAACTAAAAACAAAACTTTTTATGCATTTTGGCCATTCATTTACATGACAGCGGTGTTTTGAGGGCCTGTGAAAACTCAAACTTTTAAAACCTTGTTTCAAAGTGCAGTTTTTTTTTTTACAATTATACCGTTATCATCTCAGTGTAAACTACAAAAACACAAATTTGTGAAAACGATGACGGATGTCACACACATGCATATTATGTGTTCAGCGCGTAGTGTTTCTTCACAAAGTGACATCGCCAACTACTGGCCTGGCATGAATAATACAGCATTTTTAGTCGTTTTCGCAGATCTGTGTGAACAGGAACGTTTTGACAACGTTGTTGGCTGTGTGCAAAAAACAAGGAAAACTTTTCAGTTTTAGTACATTGTTGTCATGTAAACGTACCCTAAAGCTTAAGCTACATAAAAATATTAAACAAAACTGATAAAATGACAAAACCAGAAAATAGCTAAGATTTTTCCTTTGCATTGTTCGAGTACAGACGATCACACAAATTTGTTAAAAAACTACTAAAAACGCTGTGTTATTCATGCCAGGCCAGTAGTTGGTGACGTTATTTTGTAAAGAAACACTATACGCGTCTGTAGACTAAACACGTAATGCATGCGGCGTGACATCACCGGTTTTGTAGATAACACTGGGACAGTAACAGTATCGTTTTCAAAAACTTGCACTTTGAAACACGTTCTCAAAAAGTTTGCGTTTTCAAGACCCCAAAATTCCATTGTTGTGTAAATAAACGGCCACAACGCATAAAACGCTTTTAGCTGAAAGCTGTGTCGTGTAAACAGCGCCTAGAATGAAAGCTAATTCAAAATATTAAAACTATAATAGTAAACAAACAATACAGCTTCCACATAAGCTGAATTCAAATCCTTGCTAAAAACTAATTTTTTCTCTTGTGCGTTTAATGTAGTTTTGTTTAGTTTTTTACTTTACTGTACAGCACTTTGGCCAACCAAGGTTGATTTTAAATGTGCTTTATAAATAAAACTGATTTGATTTGAATACTAAAATAACTCTGGTCTGAAAAGTGATTATTTTTATTTACAATAAAATTATTTACATTAATTTACACCCCTTAATTTCATTCCCCCAGGTGGACAGGCATGCAAGGTAACTGAAAACGATCTACCCTGATATATATGGCCTGATAATCACAAGGAGTCAGAACGGCATCCATAAAGTGTTTCTGACAAGAAGGTACATCTTTATTTTTACTACATAATAAAAAAGACTCCCTACTGCCTCTGTGCATTTATATTTAGCATCACAGCGAGTGATGAAGTCAGTTACCAGGCACAACCCCCCTTAGCCCCTAATCTCAGGCTCATTATGGAGTTAAAATGAGCTCTGCCCTTGATGAGAATGGTACACTTCACCACACCTAATGAATTTCCCTCTCTTCCTCCCCCTCTCTTCCTTCCTTCACCCGCTCTTTCCATCCCTTCCTTCCTCCTTACATCCTCCTCTATCGCTCTCGTTTACAGTTTGGAGGCATAACCCTTGGAGCATGATAGAGGCGATATCATCTACGATTTGCATTCGTTAGAATATGATGCCTTTTTACTTTCCAACAGCCTGAATAATTTTCACTTTGACATAATATCATGGTTCCATTTGTGAGAAACCTTTGGTCACAGATTTGGTTTTTCATTTCAAGTATGAAAGAAAAAGGAAGCTGCATTTACTCGCCCTCATGTTTGATATCATTTATGACTTTCTTTTTTCCATGGTACATAAAAGCAGACATTTTTAGGAATGTTAATGCTGCTCATTTCTATACAGTGAACTTGCATACAGTAACTAGGGACTGTTAAGCTGCAAAAGGGACAAACTGCAGCACCTGAAAAGTAGCCCATATTAATTTTGTGCATGAAACAGACCAGTATTACAATAATTTTCTTAAAATCTCATTGGTGCATATGCATATTCAATAGTGCACTCTGCGACATTCTTCAAGACATCTTTTGTGTTTCACAGAAGAAAGAAAGTCATACAGGTTTGGAATGACATAAGTGTGAGCAAATAATTCTATTTAAAAATGTTGGTGAACTATTCCTTTATTAGACAATCTTAGGGATCCTTCTTTTAAACCGGTGGGAAGTTCTTAGGGAAGTGAGCTGAATAGCGCTGGCAGACATGAGCATCTGCATCTCAGAAACAACCTGAAGATCCCATTAAAAGAGAAAGTGACAATATGTCCTTCACAAACAATAGTCTGTAACCTTAATCTGACTCTGGACTGAAGAAAACGCCACAGAGAATAAGAGCTACTCTGAGCCTTTTTATGTAATGATTTGGCAAAGCGGTGTTGTTAAACTTACCCTTAAGCCTAGAGAAGTTAAACTGTCATTTATAATTTGACTTTTAACATGGTCAATTTATGCAACAATTAGATTAATTTACGGTATTAACATGACGGTATTGGTTTTACAGGAGTTCAGATTTTTCTTGCCAGCTGTAGCAACGCATGACTTGTTTCAAGGTAAGACTTTTATAGCAATATTCCCTGCACAAAACTGTAATTCTTATTTGATTTGTATTACTACAAACACATTTTTAAAAATTGAAATCAGCATAAATTAAAGAGTGTACAACAAATACTGGCATGATATATAATGATATCGTATTAAAATCATGTTTATTACCGTATATATTTTTTGTATTGTAATACAGAGAATTGGGCAAAATGTTAATGAAAGTAATGTGTGTGTGTGTGTGTGTGTGTGTTTATTTCCTATGTTGTAAATAAAACGTTATTACACAAGATTATAAGAGTACATTTTACAATAAAATACAATTTCAGTTTGTCTATTCAAAATTAGTTTCTTTGTAATTTTATATTTAAGTTATATTATCATAATTTGAGACCTATATTGAAATATGCAATTTGTCTTTATTCATTTTACTTAATAATGTGTCTTCTGTCCATCTTTAAATTATATTTGGGTTCACAGAGTTTCGATGTGGCTTTGACCCCAGTTTATGCACGTGTGCTTGTTGTAAGTGCATGTTCCCGTGACTTATTCTGTGAGTGTGTCTTATCCCTGACCCTGTGATTGGCCGATGGCTCGTAAGAAAGCTGATTAGAGGTGTGTGTAAATTAAAGGGGGTGTGCTTACTGCCGAGGCTGATGCAGGGTGCAGCCAGAGAGGGGAAAGACACCGTCCCTTTAAGAGTGTATTTTTAGCCAGGCATTTATTTGTTCTCATTGGGAGGGAAAACGGGGTGTTAGGGGTGGAATTAGGGACATGCACACTGTCTAAGAAGGATGTGGAGATCAGGACGGCTAAAATACCACAAATGAAACGTCGTCCCCAGGGAACAAAGTGCACAAGGGCCTGTCCAACTCACGAGTACTGCAGCCAACAACAGACACTCAGCTTGTAGTGCAGGTATGTGACCCTTTGCTCTCTTCTGGATCCAATTTTTAAATCTCTTTGTCACTCTTTTCTCACTTCCTCTTGCAACTCAGCAGCACTTGCCACCTGTCCAAGTTGTTTTAGTGTTTTTCAGTGAGTGTATATATATATATATAGATGCACTGTTTATCATCTAGACAGGAATAGTATAGAGTTCAAAGGTATAAATTATTGTTTATGTATGCATTTAAAACTACAATGTCTTGTTTTGTAGATTAGTCATGGTTCATATGAAGCTCATAACCTGTTTGTATCTTTTATTGGCGATGTTTTATCTATCTTATATTCATCAGAAGGGTCATGCAGGCATATTTTCTGTAAGCCCATATTCAATTTTAATGAGCCACGCACTGTGTGTGATTAGGTTTCAGGCTTCAGTTACACTTTTCTGCTTCTCTGCGCGCTGTAAGTCACCCATACACACCGGCATATATACAATACATGTCGCACAGCAACACACACTTACACATTGTAAAGCATAATCAATGCCTTCAGTGTTTGTATATGTGTGTATGTATTGAGTTAGAGAGACAGGGCTACAGGAAGTAAAAAAAAAACAGGTGGGTGAGCATATGTGGCTATAGCATATGCATTACTGTTCAAAACTTTGAGTAAATTAATGCATTTATTCAACAAGGAAGCAGTAAATTGATCAAAAGTAACAGTAAAGACATTTATAAAGTTACAAAGGATTTCTATTTCAAATAAATGCGGTTATTTTGAACTTTTCTCTATAAAAAAATATCACAGTTTCATTATTTACATTGATAATAATTATAATGTTTCCTGAGCACCAAATCAGAATATTCAAATTATTTCTGAAGGATCATCTGACACTGAAGACTGGAGTAATGATGCTAAAAAAATTCAGCTTTGCCATCATAGAAATAAATTACCTTTGAAAATATACTAAAATTGAAAATGGTTATTTACATTTTTAATAATATTACTGTTTTATTGTATTTTTGATAAAATAAATGTAGTCTTGTTACATTTAAACATAACATATAAAAAAACCTTTTGAATAGCACTGTATATTTATAGTTTTGCCAGGTTTCATAGCTATATTTACAGGACTGTGTGGTGTATGTGTGTGTACTTCCGCTTCAGAGCGTTGAGGTCATTAGAGTACGCTCCAGTGATCAGCCCTGTGTGGGAAAGGCTATCTGTTCTGGGCCGCCGTTCATCACTGTAGACAAGAGGAACAGAAAAGAGGCAATAAGGGAAGGACAACCCCATAACAATAATAGTCATAATCTGTGACTCTTAATGTAGTTATCCTGATTGTGGTGCCAACAGCAGATAGTCGTGATAGAGAGCTTAACTTACCGCTAGTTCTCTTTGATGTCATTAATTGATGTGTGGAGATCGTTAGAGCATCTGTGGATCTTGATAAGAGTCCATCTCCTCGATATAGCCCAGGGACAACAGCTGGTCACACAGAGGACGAATTCCCCCCGGAGCTCTGGACTGGGCTGAATAAGCCCCCCTGTCACATCATGCAGTCTTCACTCTGATGTTAAACAGGGTGGAGAGGATAACACGTAAACGGTTATAAGGAAGCCGGAAACAGCATTGAAGGAATCTGATATCCTTATAGGAATGAGATGCATAGCATGACTGATTCTGTGTTTGAGCGTTGAATGATGATAATGCCAAATTTTGTGGGAGTGTGTGCAAAACTGTTGCTTTATTTTCATTATTAGTGATGCATGTGGAAGTTGGGTACCACAGTGTGTGTGTGTGTGTGGTTTTGTTTTTTACTACAACTAATATAAAGTAAAACTTATAGGCCTGGTTTCACAGACAGGTCGTAGAATAAGCCAGGACTAGGCCTTAGTTTAAATAGGATAAGTAGCTTTTATAAATGTGCCTTAGAAAAAAACATTCCTGGTGTGCATCTTGAGACAAAACAATATCACTGACATATTTTAAGATATATCAGTGCAAGTTGCTTTCAGATAAAACAGCTCAAACATGCATTTAATATATATATATATATATATATATATATATATATATATATATATATATATATATATATATAGCAACATTAGGAATAAAATAAGTTGAAGTACTAAAATTACTAAAACTAAAATAAATATAAATTAAAGCTAAATATATATATTATTAAATATTCAATTAAAATGAAAGTTAAAATAATAAAAATAAATATATACAATTATATTTTATAAATAAATACTAAAATAACACTTTGGGGGAACAGTGATTAAGCGTGTTGGTTGGTTGAACCCTGTGAATGAACAAATTATAGGTCTGAATTTTACAGGAAGTGTTAATTTTCTTTGCCAAATCAGTTTCAGCCATGAAGATGATGTATTGTTAAAACCATAGCTGAAGATAAATCGATGCTCAGTCCTGCTCCTGGAGATCTTCCTTCCTGCTGCGTTTGGTTCCAACCCTGCTGTCACACACCTGTCTATGATTTTCAGAAGATCCGGAAGAATTAATTAGCTGGTACAGGGTTTTCCCTGTGGTCTCTTTGTCAAAGGGCTTTAGAAAGCACTTAAAATGATTAGGAGAAGAGGGGGCAACCTCTTCATCGGGAAATCACCATGGCCCAAAACGTCAGTTGCATGTCTGCTAACTGACCATGGTTCAGACAGTGTTTGAAACGCATCTGGTTTAAATTTCAGCAGTGATTCTAGGGTTATCAAATCTCCGTATCAGATTGAGCAAATGGATTCTTCCTGTAAAATATGATCTGTTTTTGGACTCTTCACAAGTTCAGAATGACTCACTATATGTGTTTCTGCATTTAATTCGGCTGCTGCTGCTTCAAGCTTAATTGCAGTATTTGATATGAACAGTTTAAGTTTAGGAAATGCATGTATTCAGCCCTGTATTCAACGTTTTATCTCAGTGTTTTGTTCAGGTTTGGTTCAGTGCTGTGTTGATCTGGTTACACTGGTGAGAGTGATCCTGCAGTCAGCTTCATCTCTGCACACAAGTGGGAATCAATAAAGGTTGCTAATGGAGACAGGATTTTCTTCCGTCACTCCTCAAGGCTGCTTAGACTTATACTAATATTAAGTTGCACGTCTGGGGCTTTCTCGGTTTCAATTCATAGAACACGCAGTGCAAAATTAAAATCCTAAATCTGCCGTTTGATTTTGAGAACAAATGGCACTGACACGACATACACCCCCCTATAAAGCGTGCAGTGTGTTCCTGTAGATTCTCCCTCTGACTCTGTCAAAGTCACTGCTGACAAGCTCCTTCGGTATCTCCTTCTGGTTTCAGGCCCTTGGCAAAGCTATGAGCCAAGGACGTATTGATGACTTATGGACATATTGATGCAGTGACTCATGATTCCTATTCAGCAGGAGATCTGTGAGCATGACTGTGAATGGATGTGTTTGTGAGTGTGTGATCTATGCAGTCGTTGGATGGCTAAATCTTATGGCAAGTAATTTACTCTTTTGCACAATATTAATGAAAGGTAAAGCACTGTTTCAACTTTATTTTAAAATTTTAAAGTGTACTTAGAGTCAGAGGGACACTAAAATAATGCTACAATATCAAAGACAGTGCTGATAATTATAAATTGACAGTAGCCAAAGCAAAGACTCATTTTAGGCCATAGCATGTTAGCCACCGGTATTCTGATCTGATTGGTTATTTATTTTCTAGTTTGTGCATTTTTTCCCACTTTGTTGTCACAATGGAACCTACCAGTAAACAAATTGACTTTAATGAAACAAAACAATTCATGAAACTGATTGGAACATTCGCTGTTAATTTGACTCAAAATCTTTGTGACAATTAGCCCCAGTTTTCCTTTTCTACAGATAAAAAAAATCTTAACATTAATAATAAAAAGTGTATGGACATGTAATCTGTCAACCACTCAATTAAAAATATTTAGAAATAACAGTGTGTAACATACTTCATGTAATGGAAAGTGTTACCACATCTTGTTACTACAGTTGCCCTCCACCAAATCAGTTCGCTAATTAGGCTCGACTTGAGAGCAAAATAAACAGGATAATTATGAGAAGATTTGTTAATTCTAAGGCGCTTTGTCCCTTTAATTCCGTTTTTTTTTCATACGGCGACGTCTTATGATCACCTGTGAGGGGCGGGACATGCGCGTTGGATGGATGGAGGAGGGAGGCGCACAACTCTAGACCTACACCCGCACGGAGAGGCTCTGCTCTCGGGATGTGCGTTAACGCCACAGAGACCCTCGAATAAAATGGAGAAATAAAACGCTATGCATCCAAAACAACCGCGGATACCGACGCTGTCGCTTTATTCAGTACATTAAGACCCGTATCGCCGCGTAATTAGCTGGAGGGAGGGGGATTAAAAGGAAAAGGGGGTCGATCATGGGGAACGAAGCGAGCCTGGAAGGCGGTGAAGGGGCGCTCACTGGATTACCAGCGGGACTCGCACCTGACGGAAAGGGTGGCTTCATCCAGATGCCCGCAGGGGTGGAGGCAGACCTCAGCAATCTGTCTGAGGAGGAAAGAAAGCAGCTTGTGGCCGCTATGGCCAAAGCGCAGTCCAGGCAAGTTGAAGTGTATAAATGTATGCCCGTACTGATGATGATCTCCATCCCTCCAGTGACCGAGCGCTTGTGTTGATGGGTATGATGGGCTTGTGTTTTGATCAGGGCACTGCAGGTTGGCACATCACGACAGCATCACCGATGCAAAATATGATCACACCCATTCACGCTCTTGCTTCATGTTTACGGTCGTTTTATAGCGAGATATTTATTACAGGCCAATTTTCAGACATGGATATGATTGCAATTCAACACCTACTTGGTGCACTTATGTTTTACAGCTATATGTATAGAGAAAATTACCGCCGCTTTGCACAAAACGTTTTTTTTTTTCATAATTGGTAATCATCAGCGTTAATATGGTGGGTCACTATGTATGTGTGCACAGTTGATGTGCATAGTGTTTTAATGAATGTTTTCATTAAACCGCTTTATTCAGTCCATGAGACCAGGGTTATAGACTTTTTTTTTTAAATAAACATTTTCTTGAAAAATATGAATGATCCTCATAAATATCCGTCCTCCGTGTATCCACATCGACGTTGCGTTCTCCATGCTCCATCTTCCTCCTATGGGCTGTGTAGGTGATGTCATGAGCTGGTTTGGAAAACACTGCCTGAGAATAACACAAGTCTATGAAAATTCGATCACTTGAAAGCACGCGATCGACATCCTCTTTGACATGATCTCATTCGTAAACTAATTGAATTGTGTCTTTAAAGTTGCTTAGGCATAAATGTGTTATTTTTACCCAAGCGCAAATGGGGGGGAGGGGACATAAATATTAATATGACTAAATATAGCACCGCAAGCATAAATGCTATCATGCTCATTGATCGCTTTGCTTATTTTGGGGAGCGTGCGGGTAGTATTACACCTGAGAACAACAAGGACCGCGTTGCAGTTTAAACGATTATAAGATGTTGTTCGCTGTCCATGGTGCTGAAACGCGCACAGCAAAGAGCGCCACTCAATCGGAAACAATACGCATCTTGGACGTGACATGATGATCTTCTTTGGGTGTCTGAATGACAGAACACCCAAATATATGTAAAATAACGCCCACGAAAACAACCAGCAGTCCAGGCTGCTGTGCTGAACAGCCACTGGGTTAATAGTAGTGATGCACTGAATGAAATGAAATGATTGTGATTTGTGACTGCCAAAAAAAACTAAAAAAGTGTCTTTTAAATTTGTTTTTGTTTGGAATAAATAGTTTAATGTATTATATTTTTCTAAAATTAGTGCACTTAGCATTTAGGCTAGAGAAACTTTATTTTAAAAATTTTGAGAGGAAAAATTGTGGGAACATTCTGATTATTAATGCACTGGGAAACGTAGGGAATATTTTGACCCCAATATTCTTCTTCTTCTTCTTTTGTGGCCTGAAAGTTAGTTAGTTAGTTAGCAGTTTAAATTATCTTCTTTCACATTAAAAAAAATTAGATTATTATTTTTTTTTACTAGTTTTGTGTATTTTGTTGCTGCAGTTTTCAGATTAGAATGAATAATTTACATTGTTTACTGATATCAATAATAAAATATATGTTAACAGCTGTGTTGTTCTTTTTTGCCTAATAGTGGGACCGTGGTGCCCTTTTAGATGTACTTTTTTTCTGCTGTATAAATTTTGATTTTGCTTTTATTGATTGATTGTCTAATTAATTAGCAATGCCCCTTTAATGTAGTTTTGAAACTAACCCAGAATAGCTATTAAGTATATAAAGCACCTAACTGTTAATCACAGATTTAGAAAAATATATATACTTGAGACTAATGAATGAGAAGTTGACCTTATGTCTGTTCACTCCACAGGCCACCAGAGACTCAAACTGGTGGCACCCGAGTTTCAGCTGGTCTCAGTAAGAGTCGGACTGTAGATGCATTTGGAGAGGGGCCACCTCCCAAGCCAAAACCTGGACGGAGCCCCTCTTCCCTCAGCCTCCTTGAGTCACGTTTCCGGCAGGAGCCGAAAGACCCAGAACAACCACGAACCGGCATGTTCTCATCTGGCTTCCTGAGTGGGGCCAACCCCCTGAGTGCAGTCTCTTCTGCTGTCTCCTCTGCCAGCATCCCAAAGTTTAGTTTGTTTGGCGATGATGAAGAGGAGCAGCCTGCAAAGCAGGAAGGAAAGCCTCCTGGATCACAGAGTGGAGTGGGGAAGGGTCCTCCGCAGCAAGGGGTGAAGCCACCTCAGCAAGGTCCCCCTAAAGGACAGGGACCCTCTCAGCAAAAACAGGGGCCTGAAAGTAAGCCTGGAGGTCCTGGTCCCCAACCACAAGGACCCCAACAGGGACCCAGACCTGGGGGACCAGGACCTCAGCAGCAAGGGCCTAAACCTGGAGGACCAGGAGCCCAACAGCAAGGGCCTAAACCTGTAGGACCAGGACCTCAACAGCAAGGGCCTAAACCTGGAGGAGCTGGACCTCAACAGCAAGGGCCTAAACCTGGAGGACCTGGACCTCAACAGCAAGGGCCTAAACCTGGAGGACCTGGACCTCAACAGCAAGGGCCTAAACCTGGAGGACCTGGACCTCAACAGCAAGGACCCAAACCTGGAGGACCAGGACCTCAGCAGCAAGGGCCTAAACCTGGAGGACCAGGAGCCCAACAGCAGGGGCCTAAACCTGGTGGACCAGGACCTCAGCAGCAAGGGCCTAAACCTGGAGGAATGGGACCTCAACAGCAAGGACCCAAACCTGGAGGACCAGGCCCCCAGCCACAAGGGCCTGTGAAACCCGGCCTCAGTGGACCTCAACAGCAGGGCAAACCTGGGCCGGGGGCTCAATCAGAAGGGCCCGGTAAAACTGGGCCTGCTCAGGGGAAAGCAATGTGTCCTCTTTGTAAGTCTACAGAGCTGAATGTTAAGGCCAAAGACCAGCCACCCAACTACAACACCTGCACTCAGTGTAAACAGCAGGTGTGCAGCCTGTGCGGCTTCAGTCCACCAGATTCAGCGGTAAGAGACAAATATGCTCCCCTTAGTACATCAGTGACATAGATTTTACACTGGTCTAAATTATTATCCAGATGCCATGTGATGAGACATTTTTTCATACAGAAGATTCAAGGTTTTATTTTTTTCAGTCTTTCACTGAATACTTCATACCTGGTATTTAAAGTTGTGCAGGGTTTGTTATAATAACTCTTATTTGGTTCTGCTTGAGAGTCACCCTGCACTAATTCCTCTCATCTTGGGTTTAGGAAAAAAGTATTTGCACAGTAGGTGGAAGATTATCAAGGTTACTTAAGTCACCCAGACAGGAAGTGGAGGAAGTTGTTTTTCACTGAGTTTAGAAACTACATTCATGAGTTATAAAGGCATTGATTATACATACATTTGGCATTATTCCTGGTCTATGTGAGAGGGAATAACACTATTAGTCACACAATGTTGAGTGTACAGTGTTTTTTTTATGAAGGATTTCAAAATGTGCATTACAATAAACGACTCAACCAAACTAACCATAAAAGTAAATGAAATAAAATTAGTCTAATTAAATCATAAAGTTGTGGCTTTCAGGGCTAACTAATAAATCCAATAAGTATGAAGAGATTTTAATAACAGCAAGTTCGCAGCAAATAAAATTGTTTTATACTAGGTGTTTCTGTTCAGTGACTAGCTATATAAACAATATATTTTGAGGTATTTTTATGTACAATGAGCTTCAGGAAAACACAATTGCAAATCAATATTCTTACAGAAATCAAATTTTGCTCATGTGCCTTGACTTTTTCTGTTTGTTTCCACAGGGTAAGGAATGGTTGTGCCTGAACTGTCAGATGCAGCGGGCGGTGGGGGGAATGGAGCCTCCTGGACCTCCAATGATGAAACAGCCGTCCAAGCAGGGCTCGGCACCTCCTTCCCCACAAAGGATAGAGCCACCTTCTGGGTCTCCCTTAAAGGTTGAGCCAGGGAAGAAGCCCCCAATGCTGACTAAACAACAGAGTTTTGCTGATACAGGGAAAGGAAGTACACCTCCAGCAACACCAAAACCAGGACCACATCAGGGACCTCACCCTGATCAACTAGGGGCCAAGCGTGTGCAGCCTCCTCCTCTTCAAAAACCTTCACAGAGCCCAAAAGGTAGTCCCCAGCCTTCTCCAGCAAAAACTACCCCAAAACAGGATGGAGGGGGCTTTTTTGGGGGATTTGGTCTTGGAGGTTTGACAGAGGTGACAAAACCTTCTGCAGGTGCCCAAGCTACAGAGTCAGTCACAGGGAAACTCTTTAGTGGTTTTGGTGGGTCGTCCAAACCTCAGGCTGGCTCTGCAGCTCAGGCTAGCGAGTCAGTCACGGGAAAGCTTTTTAGCGGGTTCAGTGGGCTCACTGACTCAGCAAAGCCTCCGGCAGCAACTCCTCAGGCTGCCGAGAGTGTTTCTGGAAAGATGTTTGGTTTTGGCTCATCCTTCCTGAGCTCTGCCACCAATCTCATCTCTGGGGAGGAATCAAAGTCTCCCCCCGAATCTCCTCTGGGATCGCCCCCTGATTCCCCCATTGTGTCCGACGTAGACTCCCCTCCTGGATCCCTCCCTGACTCAGGCTCAGATTCACCTCCTGACACGCCACCTGCTTATTCCAAAGACGCAGTATCTGCAAAACCAACTGCTGAAGGAAAAGCATCACCGGACACATCCCCTCCAAAATCTAAAGAAGTAGAGGAGCCTCCAATTCAAGATTCAGGCTCTGACACCCAGTCCTGCTGTCCACTCTGTAAAGTGAAGCTGAATGTAGGATCAGGAGAATCGCCCAACTACAGCATGTGTACAGAGTGCCAGAAGACTGTGTGCAACCTGTGTGGATTTAACCCTACTCCACATCTCTCAGAGGTAAGAGTTCTGCTGTAAATCCTTGTTAAAGGCTTTGAATTGCATTTATTTCCTATTGAATCAGGAAGTTGGGGTGGAACACATCAAAGGGATTGTTCTGTTTTTAGCTGGCAGGAGCTTTTAGTTTTTCGTCACTGCCTGCAACACCAAAAGACTACTTTTGCTACTTTCTTTTGCTTGCCGTAGGCAGGTGGTATTTATAATTTAGGAGGACGGGACATTCTGATTCTAGAGGGCATTTTATTGGACAAGAATCTGCCGTATGTGCCTCTGAACAAGATGAGTCATGAGTTTTTTTGGTCATTTTTCAAGGAAGAGAAAGTCTGAGAGAGAAAGTCTGTAAATGTACTAAAGTGGGATTTTTGTCGACTACTTGAAGTAAATTGGCATGTAGACAGCATCAAAGCTAACAGCTAACTCATTTTTAGATCACCCTTTGGTGATCAGAAGTGTGCTTTAAAATTGGTTTGGGTGAGCTACAGTTCATGTATTTCTCTGGAGAATGGCCTTTTGCTCTTGCTCTTTGCACATTGATTGTTCTGTTGCATTATACACAAGTCTCATCATTCTTGTCCTGGTTTACTTAAAAAGCTTGACTGTGTAATCAAATGCGCTCTGAGCCTCTTTGAGTGAATTTGTTTAGGAATCTGTGTGTTCACTAAGGACAGGGAGAGTCAAAGTCTGATCCCATCTCAGATGACTCGCTTCCTGTTTGGAAATTAGCCTTTGCTTTATAGTGAACATAGTAGGGAGGTAAAAAGCTGCAACTTATTTGTGAATCACTTTCTGTATTTTTACTACACTGGAATGTTTTTTTTTGTTTGTTTTTTATGAGCAAGGGGATATATTTAAAGGGATAGTTCACCACTTAATGTTCCATCATGTTAACATCAGTTGCCTAGATGAAGGATTTAGACCTCTGGGACTTTTGTTGATTAATGGCTTCTATAATTAGCTATATTTAATTACAGGGTTCCCACATTCATTGAATGCCTGGAAATACATGAGAGTTTTGAAGAAGAAAAAAATCCCAGACCTGGTAAAGTAAAAAAAAAAAAAAAGCTTAGTTTCTTTGTGATTTGATTGTGTAGAATAACACTTGCAAGCAAACCAGTGTGTCAACATCAGTGTGTCCGGTGAGGGTAACTGCTTGTGTGACTCACACCTAATAATTGTCTCCTAAGGGACACACATTTGTCTTCCTCGAGCTGCATGTATCAAATCTCACAATGCTTTTTTTTTGTCTTATTAGAGGCATTTCTACACTTAAATGATTTCTTTAAATGAATACAAACTATCTGACATACCAACTTTTCCAGATGGAAAGAAGCCACTAAATTGATCTGGGAACCAAATCAAGTTTTGCATAATAAGCCTTATCAGGTATATTCTGGTACATTTTGTTGTTGTTATTCATTATTCATTTTATTATACTCAGTGCATGGTTTCTTTTGTGTGAAATAAAATGTTCTCCATACTGTGGTAAATAATCACTAAATTTTACTCAAATAAAACAACTATAATTGGTATTTCCATGTGAGAGAGCATATTTTAACAAATCATAACATTCCTCCAAGGAAAGTCACGTGTTCCTCTGTCCGTAACAGGTTATGCTAAACTGACATGCTCTGACCTGAGCAACACAGCATTTGATGGCTCTCACGTGTAAACCACCCTCTGTGTTTGATCGTGGATCTGCACATCAGGTTGCTCAAGCTCTCTGTAATCCCGTGAGACTATTTCAGGTTTTCCAAACAGATT
The DNA here is from genome assembly GCF_949152265.1 of Phoxinus phoxinus. Lineage (NCBI taxonomy): Eukaryota > Metazoa > Chordata > Actinopteri > Cypriniformes > Leuciscidae > Phoxinus > Phoxinus phoxinus. Next base: position 7,764,056 of record NC_136884.1, read on the forward strand.
AGCCAGAGCATGTGCGTCCGGTTCCACCTCACATGGTACAGCTAATGACTTCACTCATCATTATTCCGTAAAGAGTACCCTACCAAGATGGCTGACAACACTGATCCCAGTTTAGCTGAGACCAGAACTGAAAGCAAAGACAGTCCTGTCATTTTTATCTGTAGACTGGCCTTATTATTGTAGACATTAATGCGTGACTACATGCCTTTGCTGTGTGTTGTTTATTCGCCAGATTGTCCTGATCAAAACTGCTCAAGGCTGTAGAAAATTGCTTTATCAGGATCAGTGCTGAAGTGCTTCCATTTGAGTAACATCCCATTCCTCACTTGAGATTAGATATAGTCTCTCTCTCTTCCTGTGAGGTTTCAACACTATTGTTGCTACTGTGACAACGTTGGGCGTGTGTGCATGAGAGTTTGTGTGCAAATGTGTGTAGTAATCTGTTTTTGCTAACAGGATTTAAAGGGCAACAGTTGACTTTTTTTCAGGAGGCCACTTAAGGGCCATATTTTAAAATCTCTCAATATGTACAGTACAATATTTAATATGACAGACTTGGCTTTCAAATATTATCTCTGTTTTTGTTCATTATTTCTCTTTCCTCTGTCTCTCCAATGGCAACACACCTTCTCCATTGGGCCTTTCACTTATTCATGTGACTGGAATTTCTTGTGGTGCTGCTCCTCTGCTTTATTCCACCCTCCTCTATAGATTTACAGTATATGATTTGCATTAGAATCTCCCGTAACTGCAATTTCATCTCTCATCTTTCTTCATTCTCATTCTTGGCATTTCTTGCTGGTTGTTTTGAAGAAGATTGGAAATGTTACCTTGGCACCACAGTCTATGTATAATAGAAAACACAAAAAGCATTTAAGAATCTACTCAGAATTTAACATGCTTTATTTGACTAAACTAACATTTTGCTCATATCTTGCAGTAATATTACAGGTGCAATGCAAGTTGAAATCCACCGATTACACTTAATGCACAGCATAATGTTGATTACCTCTGAAGTAATGTTTTATTTTGTCTGTCCTTTTATGGCTAATGACGTAGGTATTATTGGACAAATCAGGTGTGATGCTTTTTCCATGTGGCACAGTGTTGACAGTTTCACAACGGTCCAACAGAGAACTGGACCAGGGATTAGATGTCACACTCTTGGGTGTTTTTTTTTTTTTTGGTTGGTTGGTTGGTTGTTGTTTTTTTTGGTTGGCCATCTGCCTTTGAGTCTGTTGCCAGCCACCTGATGTATCGTCCCTTCTCACAGTGCGCGCTCACTTCAAAGATAACCCATCCATTCCATGCATACAGTCACAAACAGCTCTGTGTAACATTAAAATCAAGTGTATTTTGTTTGTCTGAGATCGTGTAAGATTTTGTCTCTGGTTTTGCCATGCCTCTATCCTCCAGGGCTCCCACGCGCTCACGCTTACTGTGACCCATCCACCTCCCACTCCACCAGCCTAAAAGATTTAGCTGACTCCCCGTCCTCAGTATTTCCACCCCGGGGTCAGATACAGCACAGCGTGGCCTATCTCCAAGAACTCCAGTTTTACATAATCCACCACCACCTCCCTGAATCTGAGCATCCAACAGCCAGAACTGCTTTATGCTATTGTGCTGTCTCTCTATAACTGTAGAGCAGGCGTGATCACATTCTGTATTTGACCTGATTTGAATCAGTCTTGATAAAAAGGATGTATTTAAGTTTCAGTGGAGAATAATATTGCCAATACACATCTTAAAATCTTAAAATATGCATTTGTTTAGTTCTCATTTTACCGGATTGCTTTCGTAGTGTAAACGCTCACCTACGGAATTTTTATTTTATTGGCTGAAGACGCAAATTTGGTTTGAAGACGAAAAACATACCAAGCACAAAGTTCTTTCACCGTACCTGATTTCTAACGTGCATTCACAGTGTTCGGCGTGGTCTTGCATCTATCAGAGCAGAAACGAAAGCTGATGCTCTCTGTGTGTTTTTCTGTTGTCTCCGGGCGCCTTCATATGTAAATTGCACAAGCTTATTTTGTCTAAAAATAAAACATACATTTACCTGCCCATAGACCCTCCCCTCGAAGAAATCAGGACAGAAATGATTGAAAGTGGACAATATAGATGGATTAAAACACCAGGTGTAAACGGGTATGTGTCTGTCTGCCTCGTCTACTTGTGATCCGATCGAACAAAATGCATCTTAAAGGGTTAGTTCACCCAAAAAAAATTATTCTGTCAGTAATTACACACCCTCATGTTGTTCCATGTTGTTTGATGAGAAAGTGTGAAAGTGTGAAAGGTAAGCCATTCATTTTGCGGCATATTGGTTTTCTCGTTGGTTTCTCACGATTCGGACATCCAGGAAATGCACACTTGAAAACCATTTTAAACACTACATCGAGACCCACCTGCGTCATCTTCTCAGTTCTCACGCATACGTCTTGTGAACTCACGTCAGAGGCCCACATAGAAGAAAATTAATAGTTGAATAAAGTCATTATTTTGGGGGGGTTTTGCGCACAAAAAGTATTTTCGTCGCTTGATAAACTTAAGGTTAAGCCACTGTAGTCACTTGGACTATTTTATCTATGTTTTTAACTAACTTTTCTGGACCGGCAGAATGAAATTGCCTAGCAGCCTATGGAGGAGTGAGCCAGCTCTCAGATTTCATCAAAAATATCTTAATTTGTGTTCTGGAGATGAATGAAAGTCTTATGGGCTTGGAACAACATGAGGGTGAGTAGTTACTGACAGAATTTTATTTTTTGGGTGAACTAACCCGTTAATAGCAGGTGTAAATGGGGCCATTGAGAGGATCAGATGGATGAACAAGCTCCTCCCAACTTTCATTTAGAATATCATCTTGTAGACAAACTATTTTCTGTTTACATTTACATAAATGTTTGCATCATATTTTTGTCTAGAAATTAGAAGTTAAACATCTTGCCTTGAAAGATTTCATATCCAGCCTTCCTCTGTCTGCTTGTTCTGTTCCCATAGCTACAGCGCGTTCTCCCTATCTATCTATTTGATCACTTTATATAATGTGTACAGACGTGTGTGTCTGTGTGCCTTCCATCGCCATGGAGATCTGTCCGCTTGTCTGTTTGATTATGATGTTTGCTTTGTTTATCTTTAGCTATCTTCTGATTTCTAGCATGCATTTCTAGCAGAAACTCTGGGTCTTTTAATCTACAGGACGATTTGTCCACATGAATGTCCGAGTAATGGCCTGTCACTGAGGGACCAAATATTTGTCCTCTTCATTTTTATCTGGAGTTTCAAATATTAATTATTTATTCTTGGTTTAATCATACTGTGTGACTTAAATTGCATGTTTTCTCAGTCCTATCTATCTGTCCGTTATTCCACTTGTCTGTCTGTCTCACAGACAAAGCTGTGCCTCTCAATACATTAAGGCAAAAATAGCCAGAGTGGCAAAAGAGTGGTAGAGGCAGAACCAAGAATGACTACAGAGCATTATGGGAGATGGTCCTCTTTGTGGCAGCAAGTTTTTATTGCCGTGTATGTGACTGTGTGCATTTTCCTTCGAGCTTGAAAGGCTTGTTTTAGGCCAGATGCATTCCTGCAGTGTCCACCACGTGCCATCCTCTCCCTGATGATTTGAAAGCAGTCGTATTTTTAGACGTGAAGGTGTTTTGTGTGTGCTTGCATGGCGGAGAGACAGCCACTAGGCACTCTGTCCATTAAATCAAGCTCTTGGTGTACAAAGACAGCAATCTCGCCATTGAGAAATACATTTATGTTTCATCTGTCATGCTGGCCCTTTATAACAGGTGTGTGCATAGCAGTGACTGTGTGCATTTTATTTTATTATTTGATGTTATCCATAAAGGGAGGCACACATTTTAATGTGTGTATCTCCTTAAACTTAATGTTATTTTAATTATTTATTTTACTTTTTTAGGACTACACTAGCATTAAGTTGACTTCAAAACTAATAGATATAAAACGTTATATTTTTTATTTAATGGGGACTTTAACAATCACCTTGTAGTCCACAGATACAGTGAGTTATCTAGAGTGTAGTCTCGGCCTCAGACGTCACGCCCACGGACCGTTGGCTGAACATCTGATGCATAAGTCACACAAAATTGGAGCACTTCAGGAGTTTCGAAGTCATCATCTGATTTGTTGAATTCTATTGAATTTCAGGGAGAAGCGTGTCGCGTTCTATAACCATCTGCCTGGAAACAAAGCCGTTGTGATGCCAAACCCCCTCATGGAGGAAGAAAGCCATCATGTTTACAACTGTGACAATGAGCTCTTATCAGGATCAACTAAATGATGGATTTTTAAAAGTATGTGAAGTTCGCAGCAGACTTTTTTTTTAAATATGTCCAAGAGTTTTACCAAAGTCCCTTTCAAGAAAAATCTGTTCACTCTGCGGGCATATTTGCAACGGCTCTAGGCAGCTTTTTCGGACATCCAAGACCAAGTCCTGCTATCTATTTTAATGGGGGATTCCTGAAATCTCAAAAATAAGAAAATCTCATGAATAAGAGCAGGGAGAGCTGCAATAACCCCCATTGGGGTAAACAGAACAGAACCAACTTGAATGTATGCAGATATCATTAATTCAAGATTTTAAAGTACAACATGATTCGAGAATTTATTCTGATTCAAGGGGAATCAGAATGCCATACTGACTGGACGAGAGGAGGAGCTGGGGATGGAGGAGGGTAATTCGCTCCTGAGAAACGCCATAGCTGCTGATAATACTGAAGTAGCTTATATGTATACAGTGATAGGCGTTGTATTCCTATTGGTAGACGTGGATCAGCTGAGAGTCAGCTGATGCGACCTTGACTAACGTGACCTGCCAGAACTGGCGCTACTCTTGATAACTGGCACATTTTACCCATGCAGACAGCACCAAGAAATCGGTATGATGCCAACACAGAGTCTAACAGGAAGTATGAACCTCTCACACAGACCTACTGTAGCTAATAAGGAGAGGAAGAGGGGTAGCGGATGTGAGAGGAGGAGAGAAAGAGAGTTGAGAGTGAGAGAGGAGGCGGCGAATGATATTAGACTTTGGAGGAGGAAGTGTGTGGAAAGGTTATTGAGAAAATATGACTTCATATCTGTTTGCTTTTTCTGTGTGTACAACAGAAGTACAAACAAATGGACTTGAATACTTAATTTGGTCACATTAAAAAATATATAAATTAAGAAAGGCTAATTCCGTTTATCCAAGTCTAGATATACTTACAGTACAACTGGAGTATCTATGTTTTGTGTGTACTGATAACTGATCATTTAGATGGTATTCCACCAAAGTCCTTGTCACTGCAGTAAAACTGTGGTAAATTTGTATTAGGGCCACTGGCATCAAAAAATTATTTAAATTGACAAAGATTTGGAAAGCATTTCATACTGATTATGCTTATACTGAGGGTATTACTTTAATATTCTTTTACAGTCTTAGAATATAACTGTAAAGAATTTTTTTTGACATAAATGCTACATTTTGTAAGGGAGTGTATTACATTAGCTAAATAAGCTTGTCGTACTCTTTGGGCTTTTAGTAAATTTAGCTCTGTTTCACGCCTTTATTGACGGATTTCACACATACAAAAATTCTGGCTTTGAGAGTGAGCACACCCACCTCTCCTGTGTTCATTGGACAGGATTTTCAAGCACAGGTTTCTTGAATTAGTCAGGTTTCTTGTGCCATTGAAGGAATAGCCCAATTTTATGTGGGAAAACCTTTTTTGCAGCTTTTGTAATTAAGCAGTAAAAATCTCTGTTGAAGTGGCATCACATTACAAAAGAGAGAAGGATTTCTTCGAAAGGATAGGATGGTTATTTTTTTCTTACTGTACTTTTTGACATTTTAATCTTCATGAATACTGTTAATAGTAATACTGTTAACTAATAGTAGTTATTTTTAATTTATCAAATTGGTCTGTGCTATGATTGTATTTTTTTATTCAAACTTCAATATAATTACACTTTTTTTATATATATATATATATATAAAATTATGCATTAACATGCATTTTTCTTCCATACCCATTTTCTCTGCTGTACATCCAATGTGGTAAACATCCCTTCCAAATAATCTGTAATAAATCTGAGACACAATCCCTTATCAGCAGCCTGAGGTGCTCTAAAGAAGTCTGAAATATATTATATAGATCCTCATAAAAACTTCATTTAGCTGTGTCTGATATCCCTGTCTGCAAACTCAGCAAATATGAAAGAATGAGTGGTGAGAAGACAAGCTGTGTTTTCAGCCCAAGCCACAAATCATGTGACTGCCTGAACTCTCATTATTTTGCATCAGTCACATTCTCTTCACCTCTAAGGCTGCTGGATTTAATGCCTCGGTTTGTGAGGCTAGTAAAACACATGTTAAATATGCTAGCCAGATCATGCAGAGGTGTTACACTACTAGTACTGTAGTGGCCAGAGATTAAACAAAATGACTCAAAATTGATGTTTCATAATTGAAGTCTGTGACCTGCAAGTCAAACAGATGCGTTTCCATTCAGTCTACAGTGCATTGCCTCCATCTGATCTGTAATTTGTAATTTATTTGGCACATGGGCAGATAGCTTTGTTGCTGATGAGTTACATGAAAAGGAGTTGAGTGCAACTTTCTTTTTCTTTTTTCAAGTCCATGTTTTATTTTCAAGCTGCATTAGAAGGGAAAGCAGACATCTGTTTTTGCTCATAATTTTTATGACTGGCAATGATGCGATTCAGGGAAAATTAATGCAGTGTTGACCTGACTGTTTGAAAGTCTTTAAAAAATTGGGTCTGTTTTCTTCACCATTTTAAACCCTTCAATATCAGAAGTAAAAAACAAAATGTACTTAACATTTCATCTCCTTGCTCTTTAATTGTTGGTCATGTTTCCTTAGATAGGATATGAATAATATTTCCTTCTCTTCGATGTACCTTACCACATAATGCTGAAATACAAGTTACAATCACATCTATCTTTCATCTTATATGGTTTCAATAGGATTGTGTTTTTGTCCTTGAACTGTCTTTGTACACAACATACAGTATTAAGCCTTGCCATACAACCCATTGTGTGTGGAATGAAATATCCTTTTCTCAGAGTGTCTTTGCCCTCTCATGGCACAGGGATCTCAGACCTCCTCTAGAATTAGACTAAACCCTGCAGCTAAGCCATCGAAGCACCACAACGTAGCTAAGCATGCCTCAGCACTGAAGCCTAACATAGATCGCTCTGGATTTACGTCAGCCAGTGGGGCATGATTCCTCATGAGAGGACTGCCTGCATGTGGCATCTACATCCCCCACGAACATGTAATATTCATCTCTGACGTTACCATTTGTGGTGCATCCAGTGTTAAGGAGTGCTCTTCTTGACGTCACAAGGTTCAGTGTTTTTCTTTAGAAAATGTATCTTTGAAATCTTTCTAAATAAATTCCTGTGGGCTGCAATAATTTTGGGGAAACAGCCATTATAAACAGTTGTTTGGTTTTAATTGAGCTGTGTTCAAATCACAGTCATGGTTTAAGTGGGGGATGGAATATTTTCCCATGTGGTCTCTCAAAGTAAATTAAGCTGAAAGGATGCTAGTTTCCACAAACTATGGACAGCATTTCCTTTATTGCATTTTAAAATTTGTTTTCTAGAAGATTTAATTAGCTTCAAATAGACACAGTTACTGTGAATCTTTTCCATCAGAAACATCACTTTTGTCAATCCTAAATTGGAGAATTACCATATATCCCCACAGCACTGCCTAAACCTGCTTAATCTTTTAGCTTGTTTTACTCCACAATATCAATGGGCATTCGCCTAAACAGAAAGACAAATACACCCACCTCAACACATACAAATGTATATGTGTTCACCCCACACATTGGCATCTTTAAACTGTCGTTGAGGTGCAGTTTTTTGCTGAACAAGTTTTTTCTGACATTGAGCTGATAAAGCTTCATCCCATTACTATCAATAATAAATGAACAATTTCTTAAGTTACATAAATTTAAAAAGCACTCCAGAAATAGAATGAGTTATCCTTCTGCTGTAGCATTAGAGGTTTATTGGTTAACTGTGTTGTTCAACATGGAAAAATCACATCTTCAATACTTCATCTCAAATATGCTGTTATTCCTTCTTTTTTTACAGAAAGAATGGCTCTGCCTAAACTGCCAGACACAAAGGGCTCTCTCTGGGCAACTTGGGGATATGCCACCTCCACCTTCTCCATCCAAGCTACCAGCCAAACATGAACCCACCCCTCCCTCCTCCCCAGCCCGTGCCGTGTCCTCCATGCCTTCCTCTCCTGCCCCCACTGCCACCCCTGCCAAAGGGCTAACACGGATGCCCAGCATTACTCAGGCCCTGGATGACAAGTCTGAGCCAGTCTCAGCCAAAGTTGATGCTAAAGATGTCAAAAATACAGATACAGAACAAGGGGTTACAGCAGAGCCAATACCGAAGAGTACACAGGTAGTACCAGAAGAGAGCAAAAAACAAGCACCTGGCACCCTGACTGAAAATGCAGAAGTCATAACGACTCCACCTGAGCAAATAGTTAGGGAAGATTACCCTCCCTTACATTATGTTTCAGAAGAGACCGCAGATATTAAAGGGGCAAATGTAGAACAGGGTGAAACTGTACAACAAATTGAGGCCCCTGCTGAGGTACAGAAAGCAGAGAAAAGTGAGCTAGAACAGTGCCAGGTCGAAGAGCCAGAAAACGCTAACAGAGTTGAAACGGAGCCTGAAAACAGTCAGGAAGTCCCTATATTTAATACTGTTACTCAGACCCTTCTGGTTAGTGACATGGAAGATATTCCAGAGAAAAACATAGAGACACAATCCACTGAGACATCAGACACAGCCCCACAGATTGAAATGACAGAGCCCAATGCATGCTCTCCTATAAACAAGGACCCACACAGTCCGACTCGCGAGAAACAATCTGAAGTGCTCACACTATCCTCAAATGTAGATGCCGTAGATAACATGTCTGCAAAGGAAAGCTCTATCGAGACAGCAACTACTGATCCTGATCAGAGTTGCATAGGAAATGTGCCAGAGAGGAAACATGAGGCCTCTGTACAAATTGAGGCACCAAGGATTGAGTGCAGTGATGATCACCTATCCCATAATTTTACCAATCAAGAAGAATCTGCAGAGCCGAAAAATAAAGCAGATCAACTTAAAAATATGGAAAATGTGGTCATAGAGGAGACCAATTTAGAAAACAAATTAACAGCAGAACAGTTTAAAGACCATACAGAGTTAACCCCCCAAAACAATTTAAATGTATGTGACACAGAAGAGCTTACTGTACAAATGCAAGAGACGAAAGACCCATTCAAGAAGTCAGAAGTCACTAGCAAAGTTTCTAGTCTTATGGAAAATGATATTTCTGTAGATAAAAATGATGAAATCTCTGAAAAAAGTCTAATCGAAGATAAGATGGAGGTAGAGGACACATCACAGATACAGTTAGATATGCCCTCACCATCTCCAGTTACTGAGCTCAACTTGCAGTGCACTAAAGAGCTATTTGCGGAAAAAGAGGATAAGCTACTGGAAAAGGAACAGATGAGCACAGATAAAACAAAAATGGAAAAACTTATGCCAGATCAAGCAGGTGGAGATTTAGAGATGCCCAAGAACGCAGAACAGAAAATCACTATCAAGACTGTTTCTGACAACAACATTTTTGAATTTGGTCCTGAAAGCACTTTCTCTGAACAAGGTATTAGTCCAGATACAAACAGAGAAGAGAAAAAAATGGGGGATACATGCTCTCCAGCCTTTCAAGAGGCTGATCCCAAACCAGACAAAAAAACATCAGAAAGAGATAAAGTCTATGAGGAAAAAACAGAGTCAGATGCTGTTATTACAGAGAATAAGAAAGAATGTATAGTCATTAGAGATGAACTGTCCTCTGTTAATAATAATAAAAATGTGTCAGAGATGGTAGAACAATTATTGCCTGAAGAGAAGGAAATTAAGCAGATTGCATACACTCTAGAACAGGCTCTAGAACAGTCTTCCATATCAAGTGGTCTTACTGACCAAAAAAAAGAAGTCCCCTCATCCCCTGTGTTTAGTAAGAGTGAAGATGCACAAGCAGTAATTGAGATTAAGCCTGAAGAGATGCAGTCTACACAACAAACCCAAACTCCTTCTGTAACTGAGGTGGTAGAAAGAGTATTGCCAGAACAGAAGGATAATGGGCAAATTCCAGACTATATGACTGAAAAGGCTCTAGAACAGTCTTCCATATCAAGTGGTCTTACTGACCAAAAAAAAGATGTCCCCTCATCCCCTGTGGTTAGTAAGAGTGAAGATGCACAAGCAGTAATTGAGATTAAGCCTGAAGAGATGCAGTCTACACAACAAACCCAAACTCCTTCTGTAACTGAGGTGGTAGAAAGATTATTGCCAGAACAGAAGGATAATGGGCAAATTCCAGACTCTATGACGGAAAAGGCTCTAGAACAGTCTGCCATACCAAAGGGTCTTACTGACCAGAAAATAGTCATCTCATCACCTGTGTTTAGTAAGAAGGAAGACATAAAAGCAGTAATTGAAATTAAGTCTGAAGAGATGCAGTCTACACAACAAGCCCAAACCCCTGCTGTAACATTTACCATATCTAGAGAGAAAGATAAATTACCCAGTGAGGAGCTGATGGAAAAAGCACTGGTTGTAACTGACCAGGATATTACCAAAAAAACTAAACTTGAATTTACAGCTGAATGTGTGCCCCATAGTCTAGAACATGATGTAGAACTAGCCTCCCCATCCTCTACATTTAGCCAACAGGGAAGAAACAAATCAGAGGAGGGGAAGTTGACTTCTGAAGCACAAGAGAAACAGGATGATGTGCTACAGCCATTGATAAAGCCTATTAAAATTGATGAATCTGGAGAGGTAACTGTACATGTAGCTGTAGAGGTACTCATTGTACATATTGTAGGATCAGTGTGTAGATAGTATCCCAAAGTTTATTTTAATGTACCGGTAGTTATTTTTCCTTTCTCATTTTTAATCAAATTTATGTTTTTATTATGTCTCAAAAACAGCTCAAATTTTAATTAATTTTCTGTTTTGTAGAAAAAAGAAGAGGCTGCTGTCTCAATAAAAGCCAATGAGCTACTGAAGGAGCCTAGCGAGAAAGATAGAGAAAGCAGCCCCACAAGTCCTTCAGACCTGGCCAAGTTGGAAAGTACAGTCCTTCCAATCCTAGAGGCTCAGACATCATCTAAAGAGGAATCACAAACTGAAACTCCAAAGGTCAAGCGTCGACTGGAGGTGTTGCCAATGTCTCCCATGTCACCAAGCTCGGAGGATGACCAACATGAAGAAACTAAAGAGCAAAGGAACGATGCTCCAATAAAAGAGCGGAAAAAGCTTCTGGTTCCAACTGATATTCAAGGTGATTCTTTTGAGGAAAGTAGTGACGGAGAACCTTCACCTAAACTACAAAGCAAAAATACTTTTGGAGATAAGGAAGTAGAAATGGAGAGTCCAATGGATGAAGAGGATTTTATCAGGAAGCAGATCATAGAGATGAGTGCAGATGAAGATGCATCTCCGTCTGATGAAGAAAACCTTGTCAGACATCAAATCAAAGATCAAGAGAAGAAGCAAATGGAACAGAAAGCACACAAAGATGTAAAGGACAAAAGTGAATCAGGCAAGGCCAGACGTCTTCTCAAAAAGAGCAGTATCAGTCCAGAAGATGAGCCTGAAAAAAAGAGTATTATCTCTGTCACTAAAATTGAGGAACTAGCTAAAGGAGAACAACCTTCAGTAGACAGTGGAGCTGGCATACGGCATTTCAAAACAATTGAGCTTAACAGTACAGCAACTGTACGTCAGACATCAGATGACGGTGAGCTAGAGAGCCTAACAGACTCTCCTGATGACAGGTCAAGAGGTGAAGGCTCTTCCAGTTTACATGCATCCAGCTTTACCCCAGGAACATCTCCAACATCTTTGTCTTCTCTTGATGAAGACAGTGACAGCAGCAGCCCAAGTCATGTTCGGTCTAGTGGTGAGGGCAAGCAGCAGAGAAAAGCAAAGCACCGGCAGCCAGGTCAGACGCTTCCTACCATTGAGGATTCATCAGAAGAAGAGGAGCTGCGAGAAGAGGAGGAGCTTCTTAGAGAACAGGAGAAGCAAAAGGGCACAGGAAAAAAATCAAAGAAAGACAAAGAAGAGATACGGGCACAGAGAAGAAGAGAAAGGCCCAAAACTCCACCAAGCAACCTCTCCCCTATTGAGGATGCTTCTCCCACAGAAGAGCTACGACAGGAAGCAGAGATGGAGGAAATCCGCAGGTCTTCCTGCTCAGACCTCTCCCCAAGCATGGAGTCAGAACCAGAGAGCTTTGAGATACTCCCAGAGAAGATTGTTGCTGTCCAAAAAGTGTATCAGTTACCAACTTCAGTTTCGCTGTATTCTCCAACAGATGAGCAACATGTTGATAATCAGTTCAAAGAAAGTGGAAAGCATTCATTAAAAAGTGCAGATGAGGTATATGAAGAGATAATGCTCAAAGCCAAATCTCCAACCAACGAGGGAAACAAACCCCCACCTGGTAAAGAATCTCTTTATGGAGGCATGCTGATAGAAGATTATGCATATGAGTCTCTTGTTGATGATGCATCCTGTGAGCAAGAACCAGACAAGCTTTTAGTGTCAGAGAAACCCCAAAAAAACCTGAGATCACCTGATGAGGTTTATGAGGACATGATGCAAAGAAAGAAAGAGATAATGCTTAAAGAACAGGAGCAAACTCACAATAAGCTAGAAGATGTCTCTAAACCAGGAACTGTGTTACCTGATACTGTCTCAAGCAAAGACACCATGTCATCAAGCAACACAGGCCAGTCTAGGAAGGATGGAAGACCATTATTAGATGCAGAGGCAGCCTATGAAGAACTTCTGAAGAAGCAAAGAGCAGTGCTGACTCCAGGAACCAGTCCAACTCAAGCAGGTCCTGATCTGACTGGCATGGCACAAGGGTCAACAATAGCCCAAGTTGAGAAAACTGAGACAGCACCCCTACGAAGAATACTGCCTATACCTGATCTGAGAGTGACACAGTGTTCATCAGGTGAAGAGGAATCTGGCGAAGAGAGCATTTCTGATCAAACACAGGACTCTGAGAAAGTTACAGTTTCAGCTACAAAGACTGAACCAAAACCACTTGTGTATGAGGCTTTCCAGAAAACATCAGTCTCAGAGATAGTTGTAGATGATTTGTCACTACAAAGAGAAGTAGCATTGCCTGCCATATCAAGTGACTCACAGGGTGCCACAGAGAAAGATGTAGAAATTGAACAAACAGGTGTTCTTGACTTTTCCAAGTCATCAGTCCCTACTCAAAATGACTCTTTTACAGCACCAGTTCCTAGTGTAATTCCAAGACAGTCAGTCCCAGTAGTTGCAAGTGTATCACCCTTGTCCACTGTACCGCAGTATATAGTATCTACTATACCTGGTGTCGTATCAACTGCTCCACCAGTTCCTCCCAAACCCATAGTACTGCGCAGAGCTGCGTCTCTGGAAAAAGCAGACATCCCAGTTCCTCCACCCCTCCCTCCTCCAACACTGCCAAAACCCTCTGTGTATCCCAAAAAGACTCCACCTCAGGTCCCCCCAAGAACTACTCCAATTGGCATCTCAACCACAGGGGACAGTGTACCAGTTAGACAGCCACTTGCTCCAGTCTACAAGCCCCATGTTCCTCCTCCTGTACCACCAAAGCCATCCTCCATCCCTGCAGGCCTAACTTTTAGTCACAAACCAGGAGAGACTATTAAACCTCCCATAGCTCCTAAACCCATAGCTGGTGTTCAGCCACCCTTTACAGTCCACACCCCTTCAAGACCTACCATACTCAGTACAAGCAGTGCAGACAGTGTTCTTAATCTGAGTCCTTCTGCAGAGAGTAGGATGGGAACCACATCTCCCCTCAGGTCCCCTACATCTCCCAGGTTTGGAAAGGTTTTACGTGACACTTATGTTGTTATTACTTTGCCATCTCAGCCCGGTTCACCTACAGAAAGTATCACAACTCAAGCCTCAATAAGTCCAAGCCAAGAATCCCCTCAGAAACTGCCTCCTACACCACCTCAACCACCTCCACAGTCACAAACAACAAGAGTACCTCTGGCATTCACACGAATTACTGAATCTATTGAAAGTCAAGAAATATGTGGTCCAGAGAAAGTAGTTTCTAGCATGAGTCACGTATACGAGGCTATTTCAGCCTCAACGCAGCCTCAATCAATTACTCCAAATGTTGGTGTTCAGGTAGTTACCACTGAAGTCCAAAGAACCACAGTGTCTGTTGTGCATGAAAGAACACCCCCTCCACATCCCATTCTAAGAGCCACTGGCATCTCTGTTGTTCAAGAAAACACAAAACCCGAACCAGTTCAAGCGCAGAATGGCCATGCCTACCATCCTGGTGAGGTTGTGGATCTCCGAACCCCAAAGATAGATGTAGAGACATCCATGAAAGGTGTGGATCTGTCTTCCTCTGAGTCAAGACGACAGTCCCTTGCTATTGATGGTGGTGGACGTCAGCAAAGTGCTGTGCAGTCATCTGTAGTAAACCTAAGCACTGATGCTTCCTTAGTCTCAGTGGTTACTGACAACATCACCATCCTCACATGCACAGCCACTGTAGCGAATGGTAGTGATACATCTTTGTCTACATCAATGCCTCTCCAACTTACAACAACTAAATCCTTTGAGCCTGTGACTCAAATTATTTACAGGCCTGTGGATTGTCAACCAGAAAAACCCATAAATCTCTCTACAACAATGGGTAAAACTCACTCTGTTCCTGTAACAATAGCTCCTACGATTGCAAACAATAGCATTGGTGCAACTTTACCTCCTCGCCTAGAAACAGGCTTATCAGGTGCAGTTGATCTCACCACGGTAAAACCTGCACAGACCATGGTTGCAATGAATGGATCCACTGCAGAGGTGGTCACTGCTGTAATTACAGAAGAAGATGGAAAACCAGTTGATCTTACTGCTGGAAGAAGAGCAGTCTGCTGTGATGTAGTCTATAAGCTTCCTTTTGCAAGTAGCTGTACTACTCAGCAGCCTTCAGCTCCTTTACCAGAGGATCGTTTTGGCTACAGAGATGACCATTATCAATACGATCGTACTCCCTATGGCATGAGAGGTCTTGGTGGCATTAAACCCTCTATGTCTGACACAAACTTGGCAGAGGCTGGTCTCTTCCTATATAAAAGTAAGCATAGCTTTGATTACAAGGAGGCCATTGATGGTGCTGTAGACCTGACATCTGGAAAAATGTTAGTGACAGGTCAGTACGAGATTGAAGATCTTTCTTCTCAATTTCATTTTGAGTTACCTCTACTTATTCCCAGCTGATGTTTTTGTATGTCTGTTTTTTTCTCTATCTTGTTTTGGGAAGAAATGTTGCATGCTCTCTCTTTTTTTGGGGTGTGTCTGCATGTTGCTGCATGCTTTTCAATATACATTTTGCCCTTTTAATTTTTTATCCCTTGGCTGGTGCATGGATGCCTTGATGCTGTTACCATTGCACTATTTTAATGTGCTGAGCTTTAATCTAACAAAATGAACTTTTAACAGGTGAAGCTGTGGACTATTCAAGCAAATCAACGGGAGTGTGCACTGGAATGACAGTTCCACAGTACACACAAGCCAGGATTACTTCAGCAGTTGGATCTCACTATGGGATTTCTAGTGTCCTAAGATCTTCCAATGGGATTGTTTATTCTTCTGTAGCAGCACCAGTTCCTTCTACATATGCCATAACCACCCAGCCTGGTTCTATATTCAGCACATCCTACAATTCTCTTTCAGGCATGCACACAAGTGATACTATGCCATCATTGTCAACTCTGCAGAATCAACCTCTTACTAGATCACACAGCTTTCTTTCAACCATTGCTGTAACCACAGCAGAAGATCAAAGCAACTTACCCTTAAATCTGGAGATTGGTATTTCAATGGCTGGCCTTTCCACAACTCTCTCAGATGTAGTTTCTACAGTCACCACAGTGGCAGGACTGGACACCTACACAAATGCTTCACTCGAGGCAATTGCAGCCTCTTTAGAAGCTCTGTCTTCACCTGTTGTTCCAGGAGATGGACAGTACCAGATGGAGCGTGAGCTTCTTGAGCTAGAGAAGATGAAGCAGCAGCGCTTGGCTGAAGAACTTGAGTGGGAGAGGCATGAGATACAGCGGTTCCGTGAGCAGGAACAGCTTCTTGTGCAGAAGGAGCTGGAAGAACTCCAGGCCATGAAACAGCACATACTATGTCAGCAAGAAGAGGAGAGACAGGCCCACCTGATGATGCAAAAGGAGACTTATGCTCAGCAACAGGAGCAGTTAGAGCAGATCCAAAGGCTCCAAGAACAGCTCAGACAGCAGTTGGAGGAACAGAAGTTCAGGCAAATGTATCCAAGCGAAGTCCTGCCAGAGGCTCTTGTTGTGGTGGGAGAAAGAAAGATGGATAGTGGCTGTCAGACTGATGAAGAGGATAACACTGAAAAGGCCTACACTGCAGGAAGGAAGAAGAAAAGTACAAAGAAAAGTGTTGACAGCTGTGTACAGACAGATGATGAAGACCAGGATGATTGGGAAGTTCCTACTCGAGGCAGGCGCAGTAGACCACGTGGTGGTAAAAATAGCATAGGTGAAAGAGGAGCTGTTTCAGTTCAGGCCCTTACTGAAATATCTGTACAAACAGACTCCCCTGGAACACAAAGGGGACACTCTGTGCAGGTAGATGCTAGAGTAGATTATCCTGACTCTGATAGAACTTCCTCTCCAAAGAGACGCCCCACACCACTTGATATAAGCCAGTCCCCTCACCTCAAAGCAGATGCCTCCACTCTCCAGGTTGTGCCAGGTCCTCCCAAATCTCCAAAAGTTCTGTACTCTCCGATTTCCCCTTGTGTATCCCCTAGCAAATCCCTTGAGTATTTGTCCTATGAGAAATCCCTTGG
This sequence comes from Phoxinus phoxinus, assembly GCF_949152265.1. NCBI lineage: Eukaryota > Metazoa > Chordata > Actinopteri > Cypriniformes > Leuciscidae > Phoxinus > Phoxinus phoxinus. The sequence goes on from NC_136884.1 coordinate 7,781,071, forward strand.
AGACACAAGCCCACAGAGAATACGCTCTGCCACAGATCTATCCAAAGGTCCACCAACAAGTCCTAGGGCACCCAAGGTCATACAAAGGTCAATGTCAGACCCCAAACCCTTGAGCCCGACTGCAGAAGAGAGGGCAGCAGCAAATTTCCAGTTTTCTGAGGGTTATTCTGTGAGTATACATTATTTTTTTTTACATGAAGTTGTTATTTCATTGAATATTTGCTTGCTTTTTTAAGTAATTATTTCTCAAAGTTTGGTTTAAAAATTTGAATGCCATTAAGCAGTTTAAAAATGTTATATCTTTCTATTATTCAGTTCTCAATTGATTTTGATTTGTTTTATTGCCCTATTGTCAGGCCTGATTGCCATGGCCTGATTGGCATGCTAGCTGTCTTGTTTAATATTTTCAGTGTTTATTGAATGTACCTTTTTAAAGGCATTGCAGCAGCACTGCAGACAGTGTGTGTGTGTGTGTGTGTGTGTGTGTGTGTGTGTGTGTGTGTGTGTGTGTGTGTGTGTGTGTGTGTGTGTGTGTGTGTGTGTGTGTGTGTGTGTGTGTGTGTGTGTGTGTGTGTGTGTGTGTGTGTGTGTGTGTGTGTGTGTGTGTTTCCATCCTCAAGGCCTATCTGTCATGAGTGAACAAAATTCACCAGATACTTCTTTTTTTTTACTATTCTCCTTTATTCTCAGTCAAATTGGAAAACACAAGTGCTGTGCGTTTACTTGTTTTTATAGTCCTTCTATGAAACCATCTTTAAGGCATTTAATACATTATATTTGTTCCTATGAACAATTCAGCTGAAAAATAAGTTAGTCTGAATAAAAAACTGTTTTGTCATTTAACACTTTTTATTTTGTCCTCCAAAGGCAAAGGGATCTCCAAGTGGAACTCCATCTGGCACACAAAAGAAAGTTAAAAGAACCCTTCCTAACCCACCTTCTGAGGAAGAAGCTGTCAATGCAACAGCCTACACCACTGGCTCAGCTCGTCGGCGTCTCTGCCGGAGCACAAACATGGCACGGGCAAAAATTCTGCAGGACATTGACCGTGAACTTGACTTGGTTGAGAGAGAGTCCTCCAAACTGCGTAAAAAGCAAGCTGAACTGGATGAGGAAGAAAAGGAGATTGATGCCAAGCTGCGATACCTGGAGATGGGCATTAACCGACGAAAGGATGCATTACTTAAAGAAAGGGAGAAGAGGGAAAGGGCCTATTTGCAGAGTGTTGCAGAGGACCGTGACTACATGTCTGACAGTGAGGTGAGTAACATTCGTGAGACGAGAAGTGGAGAGGAGGCCAGTGGACATGGGCTTGAGAGACCACGTACAGCACCACAGTCAGAACTTGATGAGTTTGTTCCTCCACAGACCAAGCACGACCAGTACGGAAAGTATTCCCAGTACCAGTACCCACAGTACCAGCAGTCCTTATACCAGGCTCAGTCGCCATACCAATCCCAGTCCATCTACTCTTCTGTTCCTTCTCTGACTGCCTCACAACAACAGAGCTACCACCAAATGCTCTTGCTCCAGCAGAAAGCCAGACAACAAGCTGCTCTTCTCTCTGAATTAGATTCTACCAAGATTGCCACCAACTATGACACCTCATCTTACTTGGGAGGAAAATATGGCAACCACCTTGACATGCATAGCTTAGAAGAGCGTGCTGACAGCATGGCAGTCAGTCCAATGTCCAGTGTATCTGCTGACTCCTTCTATGCGGACTTAGATCCACATCAAACACCAAGGAGCTACATGCTTTTAGAAGATGCAGCAGAACTTGCAAAGAGCACTGGTAGCCTTTCATCCACCAGCTATGGCATAGCTGAGAGGGAGCTGGCTAAAGCAGAGCGTCTTCTCCGACATGCTGCTGCAGATGTTAGTACAGACTACTTGGCCAGCTCCTCCAGACTTCATTCCTATGGTAAGGCACAGGATGAAGAGGACCCAATGGAAGAGCCATTTGAACTGAAACTTTTAAAACAGCAACTGAAGCAAGAATTCAGGAGAAGCACAGGGGGCACTGAAAGCTTAGAGCAGCTTGCTGGACTCTCACATCACTATACCCCCAGCACTGGAGCGTCTAGTGGAGGCTATAGGGCCTACCCTAAAACTGAGAAGTACAGCATCAGTAGACTAACTTTAGAAAAACAGGCTGCCAAGCAACTCCCAACATCTATGCTCTACCAGAAACACAAAAATACCAGCAACATTGGCAAGTATTCCTCAATCCAGGATAGCAGGGCTCTAGAAACAGACTATAGTAGCTACTTGGGGTCCAGTAGTGCTTCTCCCAGGTCAAGCAGACTTCTACAGGATGAGATCACTTTTGGGCTTCGCAAGAATATTGCTGAACAGCAGAAATACCTGGGCTCCACACTTGGAGCTAATTTGGCAGGTTCACTTAATCTAGGCCAAAGCCTGAATCTGAGCCCAGGCATGAGAACCTCTTTGGGTGAAGACTCTGCTTACCCCAGTGGAAGCAGGTCACGGCCTTCTTCTAGACCCTCCTCTGTTTATGGCCTTGACCTGTCCATTAAAAGGGACATCTCAAGTTCTTCTCTGAGGCTCAAAGCAGAAGGTGACCCCTCCTCAGAGACCTCAGCTTTCCAGACTCCATCAGGGAGGACAAAACCTACAAGCCTGCCCATTGTACAAGGTGGGCGTGGACGCATCCCTATTGTGGCACAGAACTCAGAGGAAGAGAGCCCATTGAGTCCGGTGGGTCAGCCAATGGGTATGGCACGGGCATCTGCAGGTCCGCTCCCACCCATATCTGCCGACTCCCGTGATCAGTTTGGGTCATGTATGTCCCTCCAAGACCCTCAACAGCAACATCTCAGAGAAGATACTTCAAGAGGACGTGGCTATGTGCTAATGGATGATCTGCAGGGCACCATGTCTGATAGTGAAGGTAATTTGTTTGTCCACAGACTGTCCACTTGGAGTGACTCTTCATACACTTTTCCAGCTTTTTATTTTTCTGTGTCTCATCCTGTAAGTGCCCGTTCCTGTCTATATGAAGGCATCAATTCTCTAAATATTTATGTTTTTCTGTCTTGTTCAAGCTTCATTGCCCTATGCTTAATTAATGAAAAAATCACAACGTCCCAGTTGGCTTTCTATAGTAACATTTCTATGGTTTAGTAACAGTTGAAGTAAACATTTTGCATGTGATTTCTTCACATACTGACTTTTTCTTTCTGTGTGAATACTTATAGTGCATGCTTTCAGTCTCTGCGAGTTCAGTTTATATGTACATGTGCTGTCTGAGTGGTATAAATGAGAAACAAAATTACCTATTATAAATCTCTTCAGTAGCAGAGGAATAGCCTTATGACCCTCAACATTTCTAGTTAAGCTGCTTGTTAACAATTGAGCTGCACATGTTTATGATTTAGTCATCTTTTTAGTTATCTTAAAGTGCCTTCTAGCAAAATCTTCTTAGCATTATTCATAATTTAACTAAACAGAATCTCTCTTCCTCTTGTTTGCTTTGTCAAATTTTATTTAAAACTTCAACCACAAAATACTATTGATGAGCTATTTTTATTTTGCTCTGTATAATGTCAGGCATTTAAATGTATTTAAAAAAAGTTTTAGTTTCCTTCCATAGTGAAAATGTTATAGCCTAAGCTTATATACAAAATGTCATAGCACATACATCTATTTCTCCACGATAGATGATACTTTTCATGCATGTTGCTAGCATTTCCTGGAGTAATTATCATGCCAGTTTGTGTTTGCATGTTTGATGTTCATTTAATAAATAGCACAAGTGATTTGCATGTCTCTTCCTGTCTGGTTTTAAATAAACTTGTTCACTTTTCTGCATGTTGATCTGCTTTATTTTGCTCTCCATGAACTAATAAATGCCTTCAAATAGAAAGGGCTATGCTTTTTCTCAGCTTTGTGTTAATATTTGTCTTTTGATTTCTGCCTATAATGAAATTTAAAAGTATTTTTAAGACTGATGAGATCAAAACATAGTAGTGTATATGCATTGCATGCCCCTTCCCCTCATTAACTGCTAAATGGATGAAATTACATGAACTGCACTGTACGTTGCAAAAAACACGAATAGTGTAATTTATACACAATATATGGTTTAACAATCACATAACCACAAAACTGAAGCTCATACCGAAAATACTCGGTATTTTATTCTTCATTTATCTATGTAGTAACTAACCCCAAACTTGTAACAGCATATGATGTGTTCATCATATGTGCCATCTGGAAGTAAATGCATTTGCCTTGGTTGCAGCACTAAGTGAATCCCTGGTGGGTTTGTGCAGAGACGATCCAGGAAACTCACATGAGAATATCACAAACGGTAGAGTATAACCACCTTAGACTCCTGCACGTCTCCCGTCACCCCCCACACCCCTGCTACCATGACCACCCACCTGCCAATCACCCATGAGCTGTTAGGCAACCAAACTGACCAGAAATTCATCTCCATAACAACATGTTGCAGGAAGTATGATGAATTTGCACAATAACGTAATGCTGTGTTTGTGAATACAGCTCTTGCATCTGTGATTAAATTGGAATTTCACACTTCTTTCTCTCCAAAAAAAATTTTTTTTCCTAGTCTAAGCTGCTGCAATTTCACCAATTTGGTGAACAAAAATTATTTCATTAAATACTAGTAATAGTTTGCATATCAAAGTATTAACTTCCTGATAAAACTGGTCGCGCTCATAAAGCAAAATGACCACAGATACTGTATACTGTACACAATAATAGAACTCCGCGTTAGTGAGTGTTTTATCATGTAACAGGATCTACATCTGTCATGTCATTTACATCTGAATGTCAGGTCTGTAAACACCAGAATTGTCTTCTGTTAAATGTTTATTCCTCTTGAAAACCTGAGGTCAGTTATTTACTTGTCCATGACAAAATACATCTAATATTGCCTTTGAATGTTCCCAAAAAAATGAATGCCCCCCCTCCACACTATAGCTGAAAGACCCAAGATAGTATGGCAAAATATTTCCTAGTACCCCAGTCTGTCTTTAACCCCTATTCATGAAAACTTAAGATGTTTGTGGGTAGGTACAGCAGCAAGATCATCTTTTTACAGAATTCTTATGGTGAATTATGTATAGAACAAAAAACTGAAGAATTGTGTCCTCCGGGTTTGTGTTAGTTTTAGGTTTGCATGCAAAAATAACTGCTCTACTTTGTACAACCATTTCCTTTTCTACCCCAGATGCTCTATATTTTTAAAATTTGAGACCGCATATACGTCTCATACGCGTACCTTAGCTGTCTCTAGTACCTGATATTACCGGGGAGTCTTTAGTGGTTTGTTGTAACAGACTGGCAAGACTTTAACGTTATAATTTCCATCTGTTTATCTGAAGCGTACCACCTGCGAAGGGAGGAAACTGACTGGTTTGATAAACCACGAGATGGACGCACAGAAAATGGACAAGGGGTGGACAGAAGACAGGTATCTTCTATCACAGCATTTTAGAAACATATCATTGCATGTTAGAGTCTTATGAAAATGCATTCTGATTGTGCTTATTTTATGTCCCTTTAGGGAAAGTCAGCACACTACCCGTTTCCTCATACCAGAATAAAGCTACAGAGGGATCCCAAAGATCGTAGTGTATCAGGTAAGATGAGCAACCTCTCAAATACTTAATGCTTTGCTGCTTGGCTTCCTGACACCCTCCAACAATGTAGACAGACGTTTAGGACAGCTGCCCCTGGTAAAAGAAGATCTGTTCGCTTACCAGGCCATCATGGAGAGATGCCCGAGGCTTATGTCTATGCAAACATTAGTTTCTCCATGCTGAGATTGCATTGGCACAGTTTTATTTTATGCCTACTACTAAACAACACATTATCTCTCCTCTAATTTCCCTTTAGCGTCCTCTTGTGGTGCTCTATTTTGCCACATCATTGCACACAAAATGTCAACAGACAAAACCGCTGAGCAAAAGCACATCTAGCCCCTCCTCGTGCTTTGGCATGTCACATAGGTTTGGTTGATTCTCCTGTGTCACTGTTCCTTTAAGTATTAGAAAAGGGCAGACATTACGCAGCAATGTGGCAGATTGGCATCCCTCCAGTTTCGTCTGTCATCAAAGCTCAAAATGGCGTGTAATGCACAAATTGGATTATCTTCTTAATTAGAAACTGATGAACAAACAAGCGACTTAAAAAAGACAATGAATAAGGCTATAGCGAGTGTACTGTGCTGTGACTGGTGGATTTGCGTGCAGGCTACATTGGTAGTTAGTCTGATGGAAGAGTCTGTGATTCTGAATACGGCATGTACGTCACACAACAAATGCTGCCCTGATAAGAATGGAAATGTAAAATTGGGAGTTGCAATGCAAATTAATACAATCTTAAAGGGATAGTTCACCCCCCCCAAAACATTTTGTTGGTGTTGGTGTTTGTGCCACCTTATGTTAATATACAACTCTTTCCTCACAGGAAACGGACTGGGCATCCGTGTGGTTGGAGGAAAAGAGGTCCCGGGAAGCAATGGGGACATCGGTGCGTATGTTGCCAAAGTGTTACCAGGAGGAGCTGCAGAACAGACGGGGAAGATTGTGGAAGGTAGGCACGGTTACTGATTTAAGACCCGTCTCTGAGTGGGTTCACTGGTTTGGTTAAGCTGAAGAGGTGTATCGATGTTCACTGTCTCTTAGAGCAGGGAGAGAAGCACATCTGTTGACGTTAAAGGGCACAAAGTGACGTGATAGGAGACAGGAAAAACAAATGATGCTAATCTGCACGGTTCTTCGCCTCCAAGCTCCGGGAATGACTCATTCTTGATGTGAGAGATAAAGATAGAGAAGAAGAAAATGAAGTTGAAGTTTCAGGTTTATGACTGTGTTTCCTCTGCGGCGTACACCGGCAGCGTAGGTGTTGTGCGGATCAAATGAGAGTTGAATGTTAAATTTATATCGAAACTTTGACTGAGATGTCTCTGGAGAGATCAGCTGAAAAAAAAGTTTGAAAAAAAAATCTTTTTTTACACTGCGGTTATGTAAATGTGCACTTTACACGATCAGAATTGACCTCATTGTGACAGATTTGCCCAATGATTGCTGACGGCTAGAGTTTCTCGTTGACTTGGAAGAATCCTCACAGACTTTTGGAATAAAACCCAGAGTGAAATCTGAATATTATGACTGCTTTGGACTGCCTTGATGGACAATTTCAGCCAATTTGATGGAACTGAATTTTACAAGCTCTATTGATCTCAGTTGTGACTGAGACGTTAATGATTTCTCTTTCTCCAGGGATGAGGGTGAGCACGGAACATTGTAAATTAGGTCTGCTTGGGCTCCGGCTTTTGTGCTGCTTTCTCGCGGTCATAATTTACGAGGGGCCAGAATAGGTGGCGAGGGGGGAAAGTGAAGCCGGAGGGAGTGGATCTGTCTGTGCACAGGCTTATTTATGAGGCTATATACAACAGCTGGGCCTTGTGGAAGAGCATTCTGAGCTTTGACTGAGACTGACACTTCACATCTGTCTTCTTCCTCCTCCTCCTCCTCCTCTCACACTCGATCAAATACAACTTTGTATTTAGACATCTGATTCCTTAGCTGTGTCCTCTTCTCTTTTCTTCTCTTCTCTTTTTGTTTCTTCTTGTATCTACTCTCTCGTTTTATCTTGACATGATTTCTTCTTGTTTTGTCTCATCTCACCTTTTCTCTTTAATCTTGTCCTTTCTCTTCTCTTTTGATCTTGTCTTCTCCTCTAGTATCATATTCTCTCTTCTCATCTTTCATCTCATCTCTGATCTTATTTCTTCTTGTCTCTCCTCTCATTTTCCCTTTTTTTCTCTTCTCCATGCTTTTTTGTCTCATCTCAGCTCACTTTTTCTCTCCTCTTTCCATCTTATCTCTTCTCATATCAACTCTTGTCTCATTTCATTTAGTCTCATCTAATCTCTTCTGATCTTCTTTATTCCTGTATCTACTCTTTCACTCCATCTTATCATGTCTCTACTCTTTTCTTTTTTTCATCTCACATTTTCTCTTCTCATCTCTTCGGGTGTCATAGTCTCATCTTGTTTTGTCTCGTCTTCTTCTCTTCTCGTATTGTATCGTCTCTTTCCCACATAATGACCCACTAGCAGATGAAGCTTCTTAAGGGAGAAATGTCAAATGTTTCTATACTTGGCGTAAGTGTGATTTTGAATGCGGTCGGCATGGTTACAAAAGCAATGTGAAAGCACACACGTACAGTAGTAACACCAACAGAACATGCTGGTGTTAAGCAGTGGAGTAATGCGAGTCTGCTGTCCAGCCTCACACATTAAAGTATAAAATCTGTGAGTGTGTACATATACAGTACATGACATGATTGAGCACACACATTCACCTCCAGGGACCCCAAGCATCCACCGTAAAGTGGGAACTTCGAAACGCCCAAAGAGGGCATACCTGGCCTACCTGAAGACACGCTTTCATCTGTGTAAGTTCACCAACAGAGTGGTTTCAGTTTGCTGTGACTTGGAGTGAACTCTGCTGCATGTGTTCCTCTGCTTTCTCACAGGGTTTCTACAGCACGGTTCGTTTAATTGAAAGAGATCACGTGTGCCATTGCAGTGCTGTTTATAGCGTATCTGATCTCTCAGATAGTGAATAAAATGTATCCAGTGGCTGATTTTGTGTGTCTGTGTGTGTGTGTTTTCATAGGAATGCAAGTTCTGGAGTGGAACAGCGTTTGCTTGAGTGGTAAGACGTACGAGGAAGTGCAGGGTCTGGTTGGTCACCAGGTCGGAGAGGCGGAGTTATGTATCAGACTGTGAGTGCCAGATTTGCATAGCTACTAATTATTAAAAAAATGATTTAGGTAATTTTTACTTTTACTATCTATCTAAGAAATGTGTACAATTATTAGTATTTTTTACTAATTTTTAGTATTAGTACAATCATTTTTAAAATTATTAGTACTTGTTTGAAAAAAATCAAAGTCATTGTTATAAGTCAACATGAAACACATTAACCCATTTTATTTCTATATTCTGACATATTTCAGAGGGAAACATGATATTTAAGAAGAAGATTAGAAGACATTAATTGTATACAAAATGTGGTTATATATCTGATTGGAGCCTGATGGTTAGATGGAAAGGGGTTGAAAAACTAGGACGGGTTTGTGACCTTAACCAAATAGGAGAGCCAAAAAAGTACATTCTTTTTCAAAGGAACATTAAGGCCAGGAACGTACATTAAGCGAGCGAATGGGGTACATTCTGATACCATGCTGGCTTAACTGAACTTTTTGTCCTTTGACCATAATTTATCTCTTTGTCATTTTCAGAGACCTAAATATGCTGTCTGATTCTGAAAGCTCCCACCTAGACCTTCAAGACCAGAACAAAGGTGGGAACCATCAGTCAGTGGAGAAGAAAATCAAATGATAATGTCCGAATTAACCTCAAAGACAATTGACCACTAACTTGCACTTATAAATATTCAGGAGACAGACCTCCGCGGTCACCAGGTGTAGACCCTAAGCAACTGGCTGCGGAGCTGCAGAAAGTGTCCCAGCAGCAGCTGCCGTCCTCCTCCGCGTCAACACTGGATAAAGCCTCAGCGTCTGCTGGCTCCAGTGCAGTTCCCAGCCCTGGCCAGCCTGGTTCACCCTCTGTCAGCAAGAAACGCCACAGCAAGGTATGTGTGTGCCATGCACACACAATTTTTTTGTGTACAAAGAGTCAAATGCAAAACTGTCTTTTCTTACTGCTGATGTTTTGTTTCTTAGACCTCTGAGGCTGCAAAAACTCAGTCCCTCCCAGTGTCAGGAGAGATCCAGGTATATTTCAGCTCTCATTAACTCAGCTATATTAGTAGCTTATCCAGGCCACGGAAAACCTGGAAAGCATGGAATTTTACAATTGCGATTTACAGACCTGCAAATGTGGAAATTTCCACAGTCAGTAGTCAGTATGAACTTTTTTACTTGTGCTCTAAAATATTTCATTAGCTAGAAATTTCTCTTTATATATAAAATGATAGCAAACTGGCAAAATCGTGTGAATCGTGTCAATGTATTTATGCCATATTCATTCACCTTTTCAGTAGTAGAAAGTAGAACAACCATTTCTTTCTTGCTTCAATTTTGCAGCTTCAAATAAATTACGACAAACAGCTGGGAAATCTCATCGTCCATGTTCTTCAAGCTCGAAATCTGGCACCCCGGGACAATAACGGCTACTCGGATCCATTCGTTAAAGTTTACTTGCTGCCGGGTAGAGGGTAAGTAGCTTGTAAAACTCAACTAACTGGAACTGAATTGTCTCTCATGGATTCAGCCTCAGTGTGAACCATTAGGCGCTGATCCCGTGGGTGCTCGGGGCTCAAAATGGTCGAGCATCTACGAGATTTCATTTATAATTATAAAAAAATCCTCCGTTTATTTTAACCAATTAAAAAATCTATTGAGATTTGAGAACCTCTCTGATTGGTGGATCTCACATCGGGTCCCAGCGGGTCGTAATACACAATTAATTATACCATTATATTTAGCCTTGCAACATAACAACCTGACACAAAAGCTTGTGCTTTCGGTTTGTTTGTTTTTTGCACAATGATGAATTGCTTTTTAAGTAATTTTCTCCATAATCATCATCAGCAGCAGTGATTGCTGATGAGCGTACATGCTCAAACTTTCTCATGTTTTTGTTTGGTTGGTAATGTATTTGCAGTCCATTTGTTTCTCTTAGCGAGACATGAATGACTTTTGTGTAACGAATTCATTAAGCGCACCTTTTAACGGAGAAAAAGACAGTAGCTACTCTTAAAAAAACGAACACACAACTGTAGTTAGTCACTTTACATGTCATTCAGTCGGCCTGCCTAGATAGCTACAGTATGTGAGACTACAGAAATTGCTAATTTAATATCTGGATTCTTGACTTAAACCAGATAAATCCACCTGTTTCACCCTTGGCACTGGAAATTAAGACTCCCGGAGCTGTTATTCAATCCTAGCTGCTACTTTCAAAGAGTTAACGAAACATAAAATCACTTATCCAGCTGTAATTAGCACCAGGTCCCTGGGAAAGACCTGGAAAGGATTATGCATATTCTGTAAGCCCTAGTTTTTAGCTGTTTAAAAAAAAAAATTGTGTGTGTGTGTGTGCGTGCGTGCGTGAATGTGTGTGTGTTTGTCAACGCATTTATGAGTGCAGTAAGTGACTCAGCAAAAGAGGAAAATCAATGACAGCTCAATTTGTGTGTAAAATGATAGCGCTGATTGATGTTTGTGTGTGTGTGTGTGTGTGTGTGTGTGTGTGTGTGTGTGTGTGTGTGTGTGTGTGTGTGTGTGTGTGTGTGTGTGTGTGTGTGTGTGTGTGTGTGTGTGTGTGTGTGTGTGTGTGTGTGTGTGTGTGTGTGTGTGTGTGTGTGTGTGTGTGTGTGTGTGTGTGTGTGTGTGTGTGCGTGCGTGCGTGTGTGCGTATGTGCGTGTGTGTGCATCGGATCATTTCTGGCTCTCATCTGATCATGCAGCACTTGGATTGAACCTACAGAAACAGGAGCTCTCCATGTCTCTGCTCCATATGGGCATGAATGCATGAGCTACTACAAAAACACAAACACACACACTTTTGCAATCTCCCACTCATCACTGATTGTTGTCTGTTTTTGCTGCATGCTGGATCTTCACAGTCAGGTCATGGTTGTGCAGAATGCCAGGTATGTGATTCTTTCCTACAGCACATTATACAAGACTTGGCCATGCTTGGACATGAATGGCTTAATAATGTAGGGTTTTGTTCTTTTTACATTTTTATCATTGTTGCTCATTTGATCATTTTCTCAATGTAGTATGTGGTCACAGCAACAACACAAGTTGACCTATACTAGATGTCCTCCATTGTGCAAACCATTTGCCACCAGTGTGGGTTGTTTCATGTTTCGGTCACTGATGGTTTGTGCCACACTGATCTAACTGTACCTCATGGTGACCCCTTGTGGTATGTTGTCTAATTGTAGTGCTGAAAACAAAAGAAGGTCCAAACACGTTCAGAAGACTTTGAACCCAGAGTGGAACCAGACTGTCATCTACAAAAATATCCACCTGGAACAGGTGAACTACAAACTCGAGCATTTGCATACATCTAGGTTGCGCTTCAGATGTCTGAAAAACCAAAAAAAAAATCTGATTTTACTTTAATGGAATATGCCATGTCAGTTTTGAGATTTCAATTATATGAAAGCTCTTCAGAGAGAATCTCGGGCTTTAGGTGCAAACAGCGAAAAGTCTGTTGTCTCCCAGAAGTACTTTAGTCTAATTAAGACCAAAGAGCTTCTTGAGTTTGTTGAGCTCTCTGAGGCAGCTGCTGACAGATGTGATTGATATGTTTTTACTGGACTATTGAAGCGAGGCAAATAGCTCTTAATTGAGAGAGAAAGGAAGAATGTAGGGAGGTGAGGCTAGCTTGTATTGAAAACCATCTGGATTAAATGCTGTAGTGCTGCATATCGTGTTTGATGTGTTTGCTGGTTTTACAGAAAAGATATATTTTATTAATCAGAATTTATGTTTTGCTTTCCAGTAAAAACATCTAAAAATAAAATAAATTTACTTCAGAAGCAAAGTTCAGTTTATTTTTAAGAACAAATTGACTTTATTTGTATGAAATGTAGTTAAATGCATACCTAAAACAAGTGAATATGTTGTGAATTGTATATACTACCATGCAAAAGATCTGTAGGGTCTGTAAGATTTTTGTATGTTTTTTAAATAAGTTTCTTATGCTGCCCAAGGCTGCATTTATCTAATCAAAAATACAGTCAAAACAGATTTAAATGAAACAATTAAAATGAAATATTGATTCTCATGTAAGTGTATCTTGTTTAATGATCTTTAAAACATGTTTTTACTGGAAAACATGGCAAAATACTAATGTAGAAAATATTTTTGGAGTGTTTATTTGGTATCTCCTTCCACTAACCTAGAGATCAATGGAAGTTGCAGAGTTCCATAGAAGGACAACATTAAAATAATGTATAGTGATAGAGTCACAAAATAAAACATCTTGGCACTGAATCTGCTCAATCTAATCTTCCACTCTGTGTTTATGTGGTGTGTGTTTAGCTAAGAAAGAAGACACTGGAGGTCAGTGTGTGGGACTACGACAAGAGCTCTGCCAATGACTTCTTGGGAGAGGTGAGTGAGGAGCTCTTTAAACACACTTTGAAAAATTAAACACCAGGTTCAGTGTGCCTAAACAATACAGAAGTGTGTATATATACTGCATATTTAGGTATCTGAACTTTCAAGTGTGAATATCTGGTGCAAAAAATAATGAAATAATGAAAATGTATGGGGCTAGGTACTAATCGACCTGTCCAATACGGCCCAACTGGACAACGTCCCACGCTGGCTGCCTCTAAAGGAGCAGAGCGAGGGCGAGCATCACCGGCGTTCTCATTCGGGACAGGGCCGCCAGCACTCGCCCAAACCCCACGGAGGACACGGGACCCAGCATTCCCCAAAAACCTCCGGCCACAGCAAGGAGGACTCACCCAAATCCTCGGTCATCAAGAGCCGTAGTCACGGAATCTTCCCTGACCCTGCCAAGGGTAGGACCGCAAGTCGCATGCCACTTCCGCCACTTCTTTCATTTCCAGTCGTGATGTCTTCCTCTTTTCCATTCTTCTATTGCTGTCACTTCTATACATTCTGTCTTCTCTTCCTCTCTCTGTATTGTTCTTGCTTTCACTTGATCTTTCCATTCTGTATTTTTCGAGCTTCCTAGCTTTGGCTTCTTGCTCTCCATATATATGTGTTCAGTTCACACCGGCGCTGAGCTCACCAGCGCTTCACTCCAGCCACCTCGCGCAGGGTGTGACAGGGCCGCTCAGACAGGAAGCAGCCTGCTTAGATGCTAACTAGGGCACAATAGTTGGACCTTAAGTATCACATAAGTTGTGTCAGAAGGACACAAGTAACCTAACAAAATAATAATTGTAGTTTATGTAGAATTTAAATAAGAATGGGTTTTTTTGAAAATTAAAATGAATAAATAGGCAAAAGTAGGGAATGAAATGGTAATTTGGTTCTGGTTGTTTTAGACACGCAGGTCCCCACTATTGAGAAATCTCACAGTAGCCCCAGCACGTCGAAGCCGTCCCTCTCCGAGGGCCAATCCCGCCCCCACGGAGGCCCTCGTGCTCATGGCAAAAGTGGCACGGCCCGGGCACACCTTGACGATGCCTCATCAACGGCCGAAGCTGCCGGCCAGCAGCCCCGTCTCCAACCAAGTAAACGACGCAAATAAAACCTCCACAGCATGGCTGCCTTCGCTCTCATCTGTTCCTCCTCCTGTTCTTTTTTCACTGGCCTCTTTTGTTTTTTTTCTTCCCGTTGTTGTTTTCTGGTTCCTCCCAATTTTTATTTTTATGGTCCCCTTGTGGTCACAGTCTGTCACTTCACTTCCTCGCCTGTGTGTTCTCACCAGTGTGTTGGGAACACGTCACGTTGTACAAACACATATAGAAACAGTATTATTATTTTTCCAAATTTTTTAACAACTTAGCATTTAAAATAATAAATAAAGGTATATCAGTATATAATATAACAGAGCTAAACTATAAACCATCTTTTGGTAAATTAATATATGTGAAGTTTTTTTTTTATATAGCATTCTTAAAATGGATGCTTTAAACCTTGAAAGTGTTCCTGCAGTGCAGCTAGCATGGTGATGGCCAAGGTCATGTTTGATTGCCAGGAAACACAATATGCATAAAATAAAGTAATGTAGAGTCCAGCTTAAAAAAGTGAAGGAAATAAAACAGCCTTCCACAAGATGCTAACTAAGATTACTAAGACCTGTCAATCACTGTGAGGAGATCTGACTGCACACGTCAGGCACCTAGTCATGCAGACTTGTCCATTTACCCCACAGGGACATGCTAGAACCTTGCTTCTGAGGTTATTTTAGGTAAAACTGACTTAACTTACCACTTTATTAAAGTTAGAGAGCAAATAATCATCCCTGATCAACACATAGCTCCATGTTTTGCCCACTTGAGCCCTTCACGGCAGCCCACCAACCTTTCTTTTAACTCCTCTTTTATTTATCCCATTGAGCTGTTTTCTGTCCCAGACGGCCGGCTTTTCAGCAGCTACCCCAGTCCACCAAGATGGCCGTGCATGTGGCCGCCCGCTCCTTAAAGCACCATCCCACCCTGCCTCCACTCTCTCTGCGTCTCTCGCTGGCCTACACTGCACCTCAGTCGACGCTGTAAGCCCGAGCCGGGCCGTGCGCACTGTGGCTGCATGTGACTATGACCTACAGTAAAAGCTGGTGGTGTCCATGTTGTGACGAGTTCATACTCTGAGTCTCCATCTCGCCCCCCTTCTCCCCTCTTCAAACCTCCCCTCCTTCTTGCCCCCCCACCCCATGGCTGATATATGGCCCCAGCCCAAAATGGCCGCCTCGACCCGAGGCACCACCGGCACAGCGTAGTTGGTGTGCTCACCATTCAGAGAGCCCCGTCTGAGTCGCCGGCCAATGAGATCCCTGAAGGCCGACACCTGACCCTCAGGAAAGCCATGTCTGAAGAGAGGCCACAGCCGGACGGAGGTGAGAGTTGTCTCGTATGATTGCCAATAACAGCAAGAGAGAGAGAGGATGTTGAATTACTAACGCACATCTAACTAGAGGAACTAGCTGAGGACACTGAAAATTTAAAATGGCGTAGCCTATTTGCGCCAACAAAAGGCACTGCGGGAAGGAAACGCTATCCGAAGGGTCGTTCCGAACGAAAGTGAGCAACTGGATCCCTTTACACAACACCGTTACAGAAGATGGTCAAGAAACTAAATTAGCAGTTTATGATAATGTGAACCTTGGTGGTGCATCTTCACGATTTGTTTTGAAACCTGAAGAAATGTATTTATTTTAATACCCTCAGTTGCTCTCAGACACCCCAGGATTAAATATGTCTTTACATATTTAAGTAGAAGTTTTATAGCACACACGTTGAAAAAATTGAACTAAAGACACAAAGCAACAATATTTGAGGTTTTATCAGCAATCTTAACAGACATTAGCATTTTTTATCAAGTTAAAGCCCTATTCACACCAAGATGAATGCTGCGTTCA
This sequence comes from Phoxinus phoxinus, assembly GCF_949152265.1. NCBI lineage: Eukaryota > Metazoa > Chordata > Actinopteri > Cypriniformes > Leuciscidae > Phoxinus > Phoxinus phoxinus. The sequence continues at coordinate 7,797,179 of NC_136884.1, forward strand.
ATAAACAGCGGGTAATTTATCTGTTTAGATCGGCATGAACATTTACATGGAACATTTTTATGGAGAGGTGTTCTGATCCCTTTTCAAAATCTGAACGGCTGTTTAAAAACATGTAACTGATGTTTGACTTGTTTCTTCTCTGTGACAAGTGGGTGTCATAAATGAAAAGTTGCAAATAACAAATCAAATACTGAGACAAACAAAGTAATTTTAATAAAAAAGCTTTTCTGTAAGCACCATCTACTGCCAGAGAGTGAAATTGCACTTTCATTCAGCCTGCCGTTTATTTTTCCGTATTTGTCTAAACCAGGTTTGCCAGGTCTGTGCAACAAAAGTAGTCCAAGCCAGTCAAAAGTATCCCAAAAATTGGCCAATGCGATTTTCTTTGTCGGGCGGCCGAATTCTCCACTGAATTTGTACGTCTGGGGGGAGTTTTGGGGGTGTTGGAGCACTAAAATCATACGTACGGGGTGGAAATCAACCCACAAAAATAAATAAACCTATGACAAGAACTTAAAAGTAACCCAATTCTGTGGGAAAACCACAAACTTGGCAACACTGGTCTGAACAGACAAATCGCATGTGAAAATCTAACCAAATTTTTGTAACCATAGTGTAACCAAACATTTCTGTTGGTGTGAACAGGCCTTAACTTTGATGAGTAGAGTAGCAGTGACACATATTGCTCAAAGTCCATGCAACCTTCAAAGTGCTTAGTTTTTCAGAGCGAGTAGGGCCTAGTTATGCTCACTTCCGACTGGAATTCGCCCTTTGCCACTTCACAGGAAATTCATGCAGCGAGTCTCAGTCTCATTCAACAGTCCAGCAACGTGCTTCCCTAAAACCAGGGGACAAAACAGTAGCGTTCGACTGTGATAGGAAACTCTAGAAAGGAGCACTGTCCCCCTGACCATCCAAAAAGAGTCTCGTAAGATGCCTATAGCGTTACCGTTGCTGAATCTGTTTGAAAAAGACTGTGTGCATGAATTACGTGCCAAAATCATGCATCCCACGTCACACCATCGCCATCACTCTCAGTCAAACACTCGGAAATGCAACAACAGTAAAATAATCTAATTTGATAACATGAAAGTAGGCCTAAATGTTAAAATAAACTTAGCATAACGCTAACAGAATTAGCATAATGTAATTACTCAGGCAAAATACTTAATGTGCAAAACTCAAACACAGTTTACTAATGAACAGTTTAATTTGTTCTGTCTGTGCTTTTGCTTCTGTCATCTGATGTCTGCTTAGCATATCTGTGTCTGTGATATTTACTTTCATTTATGGAGTGCTGTCATGCTTTCTTTAAATGTTGCCAGCAGTGCCAGTATACTGTATATTTGTGTGTATGTGTTGGGAGTGGATATGTGGACATATCCATGTACCCCATAACTGATAGTTGCCAGTCGTAAGTAGTGTATGTGACATGTGCAACTCACATAGTCCACTTCAAAAACAGCGTCCCGCAGCCATAGATCTGGTGATGCTCCTGTTACTGCAGCCTCATTGGACAGCGGTCTGAGTGGCAGTGCCTTTAGCCTATTGGATGAAGAGGGCGGGACCAATGCGGTGGATAGCGCTATCTTCCAGGTTCCCAGATTGTGAGTGCTTTTCTGTATGACTCTCATTATAATTGCTAATCGATCAAGTTTTGTACAAAATAATAAAAAATCTAGTTTCTCGGTTTTATTTCGTAGTATATCTAGAACACTTTTATATATGATTTATTTAAATTAAACAAAAAAAAATTCTTGGCACTCCATGTGTACTCTGACCTGATGTTGTTTATTATTTAGTGGAAAGATTCCAAATGGCACAGAAGCTGGGAAATCTGCTCATGGAGATACAGAGGGTAATGTTTGCATGGGATGTTGTGTGGTTTGGGGATTATTTGTGCATGTTTGTGTCAATAGCAGTGTATTTGAGCCTATAATACTGCAGCAAATACATTTCATTACTTCTATATTATATATATATATATATATATATATATATATATATATATATATATATATATATATATATATATTACATTGTTTTAAATCATATTATATACTAGTTTTATGTAAACTACAGGTCAAGAGTTTGGGGTCTGTACATTTTTTTTTAAAATGTTTTTGAAAGAAGTCTCTTATGCGCACCAAGGCTGTATTTTATTATTTATTTAATCTAAATCTTAAATGATCTCACAAAAATGATCTGTTTTCTATTTTAATATATTTTAAAATGTAGTTTATTACTGTGATGAGAACAGAACTTTTTTAATAAAATATTTTGTAACATAATAAATGCTGAACAAAGGTATTCATTTATTAATTTAAATGTAAAAAAAAATCTTACTGGCCCCAAACTTTTGAATGGTGTTATATTATATTATATTATATTATATTATATTATATTATATTATATTATATTATATTATATTATATTATATTATATTATATTATATTATTCTTTTATCTATGCCTTATCTAAGTGTAGAATAATTTAGTTCCTCGTGGCTTAATCTATTTCATGTGCCGTGTTATTTATGCTCCTCCTCATGCGGGTCAGAGATTCACAGAATATGGAAGGAAAAGATACATAGATAAGAACTGGGAAGAAGAACTGAGATATTAACGTGACTGTGTATTTGTGCGCTTAGGTAAGACTCAGGTGATGGGGGAAATAAAGATCGCCCTGAAGAAGGAGATGAAGACAGAGGGAGAACACCTGGTGCTTGAGATTCTTCAGTGCAGAAACATCACCTACAAATTTAAGTCTCCCGACCACCTCCCGGGTAACAAGACACATGACAGCAACGTTCGCACACGCTTATTATAACATGAGTTGATTTGATATACAGTTTATAAACACATTTCTTCATTTTGTAATAAACTAAACTAGGCTTTAGTTTACACCTTAGCCTGGTAAAAACTAGATTTGCTACTTGCTAATGCTTATCGATGGCAGATGACATTAGGGGGAGGGACTGATTAACCCTAGCAAGCATTTGATTGGACAAAAACTTGTCAACGCCTGTGGGTGCAACATGAATCATCAGTATGTTTGACCCATTTTCCCCTGTGTATATTAACATAATATTTTGTTGTGGAATATACTAGCATGATGCTACATACTAGCATTTGCCTCAAAGCTAACAGGCAGGAATTTAATTTCTGTCAGAATTAACCCAATGAGAAATAAGATAAGAAATAAGAAATAAGCATTCATAGATGTAATGAAAGCTCAGTACTTACTGTTGATGTTCTTTTGCAGACCTGTATGTGAAACTCTATGTGGTGAATGTGGCCACTCAGAAAAGAATCATCAAGAAGAAGACCAGAGTGTGTCGTCATGATCGCGAACCGTCTTTCAACGAAACTTTCCGCTTCTGCATGAACCCCACAGGTCATTCCATTCAGGTACGGCATCGATGCATAAAATGTGATCCAACTTTAAGTAGTGAATTGTGATTCATGTTTATTCCCATCCTTGCAGCTTTTTCTTGTTTCAAATGGAGGCAAGTTCGTAAAGAAGACCCTAATTGGCGAAGCCTACGTGTGGCTGGATAAGGTAGACCTGCGGAAACGGGTGGTGAGCTGGCACAAGCTGCTGGCCAGCACAGCTCAGATACACTCCTAAAGACGGCGGTCAGATGAGGCGCGAGGACAGAACAGGCAGTGGAGTCGCACATCTCTGCCGCACTCTTTGGGACTAAACTGAGCTGAATTTGGAGGGCCTACACAGGGAGCTTCCCGATTGCACTGGCACGTGTGATTGTGTTAACCCAAGCCAAGGAGAAACAGGTGTATAATGGTGTTTACAGGAAAGATCTGACCTTTAGTGACAAGATGCAGATCTCTACGTTGGGAAAAGCTCAGAAAATTGAGCAGGAGATTGACACTATGTTCATACGTGTATGTGTACATGCACTTTCACAATCACTCACACATATTTATACTGGTGTATGTATAATAATATGTGTACATTGGTTCACAACAGACAGTTAGATGATAGAGTGAACATTACCAGTAACTTTCCCGTTTGTGCATTATTCATATGAGAACATCATGATTATTTACAGATAGATACATCATATACATTATTTTTGTATGATAGAGACAAATTCAGTTTAGATATTTATCGTTATTTTACATTCCCTCCCAGATGTTATTATGTGTTGAAAGAACTGATATTTAAAGCATATTATCGATGGATTAGAAGAGTATTTTATGGTATATTATATAGACAGAATGAAATGAATGAAATAGGATTTATTGGGTGTTGTGATGACTCGTTGTGTCAGTACGGTTATTTCCACTCACAGAAGTAACAATTTTGTCTTTCGCTGTGCGATACTGAATTCAGAAATACCGTTTCAGAGCCCTAAGACTCTATGAATCAAAAAGTGGATAATAACAAATAATTTAAACGTTTAAGAAAACTGCCGGTCTCTTGTGACTCACACAGAAATTAATAGAAAGTGTTTGATTTTATGATTTGCTCATTTGATGAATGTTTCAAGACGAAATATCACCAACATGCAGCAGCATCAGTTGAAAATGTCAAATCCAGCACTGTTATATGATTTGCACTTTGTGTCTAGCATTTTACGAATGTAGGTTGATCGTTTTTTTCTGAGTTTTCGTCAAAGAAGCGGAACATCCTGCCATTTACAACAGTCAAACACTGTCAACCCCCACACAAACACGAACGCATCGGCCTTTCTTGATTACTCGAGGATTAGAGTTTGAATGGGTCAATGTAGTGTCTGTCCAGATGTTGAAGTCATCATATTGCTGATACAATGCTGATATTATGTTTTATTTAAAATATTTAAAAAACAACTCCTAAACACTCAGGTTTTCGATGAAAAAGCCTTGCTTAAATGTTATTGGCTGATCTTTGATCAAGTAGGTTCAGCTTAATGCGATAGCAATGAGGATCAGGGTGATGAGACATCACAAAGTGTTCATTTTTAATTTTACTGATCATTTTGGCTAACTGCAATTATCTTCTCGGTTTACATGTCTAAAAGGAGACATTGAGACGCTGAGCGCACCATCTCGTACTTTCAGAAAAGTGTGGCCACCTCACAATGCAGACACTTAAATCAAATGCCATTAGTGTTATTTATATGTTGTTTTTTTATGTGTTTATGCCTTGAAACTTAGGATATGTGGATACAACCTTTACAACACATAACCCAGCCATTTTACAGGTCGAGCACTTACAGATATTTCACTCAAGCGACCAGCGTTAAGGGTTAAGTCGACCTTTAACCTGTGCCAAACTTACCAAAATCCGCAGGTTCTGTGTATGTTATTCTATGCAACCGAAAATGCATCTGGTGTACTTATTGTTTAGTAGTCGGAGGACAGATAAAGCATAACGAATGAGGGCTTTTTTTATTTTTGTATGTTTTTTTTTCACATGGTAAATATGTTTGTTTATATATAATAACAATAATATATTGGTTGTGTTTTATGCTATTTTGAGGTCATGCAACAATGAGTTTGCAAAAACGTAGGGTAGTTATCCTACTCAACCATTGAACTGCTAGTTATGTACATAACGAAATGTGTGTTTACAAGATCATAGCAGACTGGTTCGTCATTCTCGTCCCTTCAAACACAGTGTCTGGAAACACAACTATCTCACTGCACTCAGCTTTATATAGGCTACAATGCTCAGCTTTCATTATATATTCTGATCTCCCAGAATGTGTGTGTTTTTATTTATTTATATATGTTTACAAACTAGGTGAGGGAAAAAAGCATCATAACAAATTGTCACATGAATTCATACGCAGCCTCATTTGAATAATTCGTGCATGCTCCAATTTCACTTCGCCACACTGACTCTTTCACCTCTGCAAAACAAAGAAAAATAAACAAAAAGAAGCCATGTAAATAAAAAGAATAATTTTCTTTTTGTACAATTATGACCTTGTATTAGTTTTCTGGTTCAACGAAGAGCATGTGTGAGGGAAAGGAGCAGAGCGATTGTGTTTTGATCTGTGTGTTACATGTTGTACATGCACTAGGGTAAAAGCTTTCCCCATGCTTGCCTCTGATGGACTGGACTTGACCTGCACAACAGACACCAGTTTAACCCTGTATTATATAGAACAGATGTTGACCTTACTGACTCAAAAGTAGAATCAGGAAACGTATGGTGTTTTCACTTTGGATGTTGCATGTTTTGTTGGTGGTTTGTTCATACTATTTTTGTGTCCAGATTCTATTTACAAAAAGAGAAAAAGATTATGAAAAATTAATCAAATCTAAATATGTATGCTGACTGTACAAAGATATGCTTGTATAATCCGTCTGGTTTTCCACTTAATGTAAACTGATGAAAAAAAAAATCAAACTGTCATGGTTTTTGTGGTTGTACACAAACGGTATTGATAAATTATGCAAATTGTGCTGTAATAAAAGGCTAATGCCCCAAGTCAAAATATTAAATAATATATGTACAAATTTTCCTGGAGGTGAATTCATTTGTAAGCCACTTTCACACCTTTTTATCTTTCTATCACATCTGTCTGTCTCTCTCTCTCTCTCTCTCTCTCTCTCTCTCTCTCTCTCTCTCTCTCTCTCTCTCTCTCTCTCTCTGTCTGTTTATCTATAGCTGGCTGTCTGTTTATCTATAGCTGGCTGTCTGTCTTTATATCGGTCTATCTATCTATCTGTCTGTCTGTCTGTCTGTCTATCTGACTGTTTATCTTCCTGTCTCTGTCTGTCTGTTTATCTATATAGCTGTCTGTCTGTCTTTATCTATCTATCTATCTATCTATCTATCTATCTATCTATCTATCTATCTATCTATCTATCTATCTATCTATCTATCTATCCATCCATCCATCCATCCATCCATCCATCTATCTATCTATTTATCTGTCTGTCTGTCTGTCTGTCTGACTGTCTGTCTATCTGTCTGTCTATCACTGTCACAACGCTTTGCTATTGTACTTAATATTTTTCTTGTTTTATGATATCTGTGCGAATATTGTATTTTACAAAGATAAAAACAATATTTTAAAATATACAAATAAAGGGACTTTTATTTTGAAGAAAATTTTCGTCTCGTCGTCACAATCACATTTTCCGACCGACCACGCAGTAAGGTCTCTGGTGTTATCATTTCACCAGTACTAATGTATGACTGTTGTGTGTATTTTTAACCTTTAAAGTAGTCTGTTTAACAGGATTTTATTGAGCCAAATGGAGGAAGAAAGCACATTAAAACACTTAATCAAAGCAATTCAACATGGAGAGCTGTGCACAGTTAAACAGCAACTCAATGAGCACGTAAACAAGCAGTCTGTCATCTGTACTCATTTTGGAAAATCTGGAGATACTTTACTGCACTATGCTGCCAGACATGGACGCATGGAGATTTTGCGATATTTAGTAGAGGAGCTCAACATGGACATTGATGTGTATAACAGCGACTACAAGAGAGCTCTGCATGAGGCTTCTTCCATGGGTCATTGTGAGTGTGTGCGGTATCTCATTGCCAGGGGAGCGAAAATAGACAGTTTGAAGAAAGCAGACTGGTATGTCAAAAAACCTGCTCGAATTTGCATGTTTGAGTGAATGTAATATGCAACCAGGCCGCCATACAGTTCTCAACCCCTTCGATAGCTCAGTTGGTAGAGCGGAGGACTGTAGAGGTTATGCTGGCATCCTTAGGTCGCTGGTTCGAATCCGGCTCGAAGGAATTGTTTTTATCCTAATGCTAAATATACACGCCTGCCGCAGTTTATATACATTTGTGTGTCTTTTAATAATACCGTTGCTGTCTTTGTTAAGTACAACAGAACAAGAAATATTATAAGGAAATATAAGGATTGTTTTGATTAATTGAAATAAAGTCTACAAATTTGAATGTATAAAAAAATACATTGAAGTAGCCTACTAACATTACTACATTTGAAATGAAAATAAATGAAATCTAAATAGATTTTTTTTAAAGCATATAACGAAAATTACCAAAACTTAAAATAAAAACAAAAATATAAGTTACTATAGTAAAATATAAACATTGTATTGTATTTATTTTTATTTTAACTGGATTAAATAAAAATGTAATATACAATGAAAAGTAGAATGTGCAATTTTTTCAAATAGTCTTAGTTTTCATTTTAATTAATGATAACAACACTGCTCTTTGTTCTTGTTCAGCTTTGCTGAGTTTGAACACAACTGACTTTTAACCTCTAGGACCCCTCTTATGATGGTCTGTACCCGACAAAACCTTGAGGTCGTCCTGGAGCTGCTGGGTCACGGTGCTGACCCAATGCTGCAGAACAAGGATGGATGGAACTCATTTCACATTGCATGCAGAGAAGGAGATCCAGCCATCATACACCACCTCCTACTGGCCAAACCTGAGGTCTGGAAGACAAAGAGCAAGACTGGCAGGACGCCCCTCCACACGGCTGGTATGGTAGCACAGGAATGAATGTGTTTTCAAATTACCATATGATGCATTTATGTATCTTTTTTTCCATGCCACTTTCTCACCCAAGCTATGCATGGCTGTGAGGATGCAGTGAAGATTTTGCTTAAAAGGTAACATTGAGTATAAATGTGTTTTGGGAATAGCACAGCACAGGTCCTTATTATATACTGTAGCTCACATGGTTTGCATGTTAATTCAGTTGTTGCTATGAGCCTGATGGGAAGGACAGTTGTGGAGTCACACCATTTATGGATGCCATAAGGAATGGACACATAGCTATTGCTAAATTGCTCCTTGAGAATCACCAGGTACATATTTGCACATATCATTAACTCATGTGGTTTTTCCTTTATTAGATGTGAGCATGTTTATGTACACGTTTATCTGGTTTAGGCATGTCCCTCAGCAGTAGATATTCTCGGAGCGCAGCCCCTGCACCAGGCCTCTGTTACTGCTCAAGAAGAAGCACTTTCTTTCCTCGTGCGTCACCTTGGTGTCGATGTAAACTCAAGAGCCACAAAACTGGATCTGACTGCATTGCACTATGCTGCTAAGGTTTTATCGGTTGCATTAAACATGAAGCACAGTTAAGAAAACACTTTCAGCTTCCTCTTCTGATCTGGCTTCAATCTCGATGCTCATTTTTCAGGAAGGTCACACAAGCACCATAAAAGCACTGCTTTCCCTGGGCGCTGATCTTCATGCAAGAGACGCAAAAGGAAGATCAGGTAGGAGGAGGACACTTTACAGTGTGTTTCACTGCATGCCACCTTAAGGAGATGCCGTAATTGGGATCTTTTTGATTAGAAAGCAAAGTGAAAATATTTTTGAATGGTTTGCAGCTCTACATATGGCCTGCATTGGACAGCATGCGGACGCCGTTAAGACACTTCTGCAGCTGGGACTCAGAGATTCTGAAGACAACACCGGCAATACAGCAAGACAGTATGCCATAAAAACTAACATTAAAGAAGTGTTTGAAAGTCTTGAAATGTAACCACTGTGTCAAGTGAATAAATAATTGCTTTGAATGAACATTATGCAAAAGTGGAGATACAAAGTTACAAAATAAATTATGTTTATGAAAGTCATTTATTTATTTTAAGAAGGGACAGTTAATCTATATAAAAGAAAAAAAGACAAGTTATTGTTATGGATTAAATAATAATAATGAAATTATACATTTTAATAATAGAGGCAACATTAATGTTCTAATTGTTGATTTTGAAGAAGCCATTTCTTAAAATTATCCTTTAATGAGTTAAACGATGCGCATTCTTTACCAACGATTGTGGTATAGAATTCCACTGAAGTGATGCTCTGAATGAAGAAGCCAAAGGAAGATTTCCTATGTCAAATTTTGCAATTTGCTCTAGTTTCACTTAGTTACTTTCAATAGTTTTAAAATAAATTAAATCAGCCAGAGGAGGAGGAGCTGAAGCATTTTGAACTAAACAAACATTCAACTTAATGAGGCATTTTCCTTATTAAAATGTTTAAGTGCTTGTTTGTATAATAATTCCAATTGTTTTAGAACTATATTAGACCAGCTTGTCAAACAATATGAGAAATGAGAAAGAATCATAGAGTGAAAATATATATTTGCAGCCTCATTTGATAAAGAATTTCTAATAAACCTAATATTATTAGAAATTTAAATTTGGTTAAATGTAGGTTTATATTGGTCCAATGGGGGTTTCCAATAGCACAGGGAAGGTTTCTTGCACGTTCCGTCTTTCCAGCATCTCAAAGTAATTTGGGTTAAATGCAATACATTTCTCATATGTATTTACTCGTTATTTCATCTGACTCCATAAATGAAAGGTTTTGATAATATCTATGCATCACTAAAAGTGAACGAATGTTTGATTATTACTTTTAGACTATTAAATGAACAAGGTCAAAATCAGTTTGAATAATCAAATGTAACAATTTATTAAATCAGGTATCAGGTCAATTGTATAATCAATTCAAAGATAATCAATATAAAACATGAATAAAAAGAAGAGATGCGAACACAACCTGATGCAAATACATGAGGCTGGAAGTCTCGGTCACTCCCAGCCATCACGGGCCAGTCTAGATACAGAAAGCGCCCCGATCCCTCCACTGCATTCCATTAAATAGCCAAAACCTCTTTCACATGTTAATAATGGGAATTTACATTCAGAGTTGACACCTTTTGGGGGTAGGAGACCATTTGTCTAGAGACAACCTTCCAGTTTCTCTAAACTTCTCAAAACCTGATTTCTTTTTGTTTAACTAAGTTGGAAATGAGACATTTGTACCACTCACTCTGAGACATTTTAAATGATATTAAACATAATAATCATTCATATTAAACCACATATATATTATTGTGTGAGTCTTTAGGCGTGAGAGGGAGTGAGACTGTATGGGGGAGGTCAGATGTTAATTTCCAGCAAGGTCCTTTGTTTCATAGACCAGTCTATCTCTCCAACCAGTTTCTCCAGCCTTACATAGGTTAGATTTGACCTATCAAGTTGGGTTATTTTAATTTTTTATTTGTCCCTTTTCATATAACATGAAACTATGAGCTTGGCTTTACAGCTATATTTGGTCATTTACAAATTATGGTAACTTGTGTTTAATACATATATGAACGATTTCATGACTCACTCAAATATTTTTAATGAGTTTTCAACAAGGGAAATCAGTCACAAAACATACATCCATATTCGCATAATGTTGATTTGCCTCTTATATTTTACAACAACAAAATATCGTGAATTTATTGTCTTAGCTTTATTAACATAAGTCAATAGAAAACAATCTAATGCCTGGTACAGTTTAAATATATTTTACTTCACGTATGTGATATCATTTTGTGAACGTATCAAAAGATGCGAGTCACTGGGATGAATCGATTCAGCCTCGCGCATTAACCCTCGGTGATTGACAACACAGTCCACCAATCGCATCTCAGAACGCGTCAACTCGCACGCCCTTCCCACTTCAGCCACACCCTCTGTGAGTGACGTGACAGCGCACTTCTTTCATTTCCAGCTTTGCAAGATCTCCATTTTCTTCGCGCCGACGCATAGGAAAAGGGGATTAAAGACGAGGAAAAAATGAATGAAGAATACGACGTTATCGTGTTGGGAACCGGGCTAACGGTATCAGAAAATCATCTAATCCAAATACGCACGCTCACTTGGTGTAAAAATATGTAGAAAAGCCACAATCAGAGGCTGTTTCGGTCTTGCTAGGCGTTGCTCTGCATGTACCGCTCACTTTAGGAGGCTAATTACTAACATGCTCAAATTAGCACCATGCTAATCAGCAGCCAGTCTTGTTCTATCGGAAATGCTTATTAGCTACTCTGCTAAGGTTAGCCTCGAGCTAATAGACATTCAATAGAACTGTACGTGATATGCTTATCTGCTTCTATGCTAACTTTAGCATCAGCTATAGTTGTCCATTGGCGCTCAGAGCCGCGGCTAATGCTATCTCACAGGCCTCGGTTAACGTTACAAATTTGACGGTGGTTTGTGACTACACAAGATTATTTTATATCGCTTTTCATGTTATTTAATAATCATGCTAATAACGCACCAAGAATCTTCTTGTGTTTTGTTATTTTAGTGTGATATTTGAGACCAGATAGCGCGCTTGTATTGAGGCTTTCATGTTTTGACAGTGCCAACAAGACAGCTTGCGCTGTGTCTAGCTAATAAATGACCACTAATTACTTATGTAGGGTGTTTTTATTATTCTATTAAGTTTATAGAAAATAGTTAGCATGCAGTATTTTCCTCTACTTTTCAAAACGTAGTGTATGATGTGATATGAATGGCTTCCTCAATGTTGAGGTGTTATTTTTTACAAAAGGTTGACTTCATGGTTATTTTAAGGGTCGAGGGTTATTTCATATTTTCCTTCATAATGAAATGATAGAATAAACCGAGTTTAGGATTACTTATTGCGTCAATATATGTCAGTAAACAACCACACCCTCAAGTCAAACAGAAAACTCTCATTGCATATTACATTACAATGCTTTAAAGGCCTGTTTATTCGTCAGGAAGTTATGTTATGCTGATAATACAGACGACATGATGCATGCTTAAGATAAAACAGATCTGCTGGGCTCTTAGCTGCAAAATTACACTATTCATAGTATACATTGTTGTAAATAATTACCTAGATATCATGCATCAGGGGAAAACTCATGTTGAAAATGATTCCCGGCTGCTACTGTACTGTGCTTTTCAGTCAGTCATTTGTTTGGTGGGACTGTCCCTGAATACTTTGCTTTCTTTTGGTTTATGCAAGATTAAGTAAACAACAGGTTTGTTTATTTCGCTTCTTAGTCACCATGATATAAAAATACCATATAGTGTGCACAATTTTTATTTATTTATGTGCCTTTGTAATCATTAATCAAAATAACTTTCCCTCCCCTCGCAGTGACATCTCTTTTCTAATGTTTTTGGTGCAACGACCTGTCACTCACATGAGATCACTGCAATAGCAAACCACAACCATCCAATTAATTCCCTATTAACAAAATCAAGTCCCACCCTACATTTTTTTTTCTTGTTCAATAAGCCGTTTCACTTTAATATACGTCACAATGGGTAAAAAAAAGGGCATCTTCTGTTTCATGTCTTCAGTTAATTTGTAGTCTCATTAAGTTTGTATTGATTTTGAACTGTGATCCATGCTAATCATGGCAGACTCAAGTGTGCACTTAAAACGATTTATTGATTGTGGATATCGAATATGCACATTTTATTGGTTTTGATTCATGTAATGAGTTTAAAGTGGTTCCCCTAAAACAGGAAATGAGGGAAGTGAACAGAGGACGTTTTTGTGCAGAGGTGCTTTAGGCTATCAGTAGAGCAACAGATAGGCGTTGGTTTGCTCTGTAGAGGAACCGAGACTGACGTCGTATGTTTAAGTTCCGCAAATCAGACATGAATGGTAAGCTGAGGGTGGCATATGAGAGATAAAAAAGCAACAATGCTCCCGTCTTGGATGTTTTATAAGGAATTCCTCACAGTTCCTGTGGCCACAGTCCCTCTGAGCACAGTACAGCTCTGGTATTACATGGCTTATTGCATAATCCATTTAGCCTGAGCAGGCTGGTGTAGTGGCTGGAAGTTAGGAGCGTTGATGCTTAAACCGCTCCGAGTTTTAATAGAACAAATGTCTCAAGGTTTTTTTTCTCCATTTTATCACATGCGATAACAGGAAGTCTTATACCGGCATCTTATTGTGGTAGTACATTTATGGTAAAACACGTTTTACTTTGTCACTGTTTTCTTCTTGTTATTGGCAGCTATACTGTCTCATATTGTGTAGATGCCTCTTTCTCTGCAAAATCAATTGTGATGAATCATCTACCGTGGATTTGCAGGCAAAGGCGGCAAACAAAAGGGACATCAATTACTGGATGATTGAGTTTGCTTTTGCAGGAATAGTGGGAGAAGTGTTTAACTGGAGCGTGATGATTTTTAAAATGATAACAACAAGCTGACAGAGTTATCTGAAGCCAGAATGCTGGATCCCAGCAGGTGTTTAACGCCATGAAAGACGGATACAATAAAAATGTTATGAGTGTTTCTTAGGGCCTTTCATGTGACTGCAGCCTGATTCTTTAGTAAGGAGAAGCAGGTGGTGTTCACTCGTGCGGCTGAACCGTACATAATGTTAACATTTAACCCTTACTGCTGTTGAAGTCATTTTGTTTTAAGATTTTCCTTTTTAAATGACTCATCCCTTGAGCTGAGAGCAGTTGAGTCATGGACATTGATTTTGTGGGCATGAGAATCTGCCTTTTGTGTTAAACAGCATTTTTTAAAAGCTGAAAAGTAAGCCTTTTTAACAACTCCCTTGGCGTGCACTGACCGGGTGATGTCGGAAGACATTTTTGCTTGTTAGGGTTTGTGTCGGGCATGCATTTTCCTTCATAGAGCGAGGTTGGTTTGTGAATTAAAAATGATGTAAACATTACACGTTTTCTGCTTTGAGTAGTATAGTGCCATCATGTATTCAACTTCCATCCTAACCTGTCTTAGCAGCATGATGCAAAGCAGCCGTTGTCTTGTTTAGGTATTTGCTTGCATATTTGTAATGCTAAGACCTTAGCTCGGATAGGTCTTTCATGCAATATCAGAACATTTGGAGTCAAATTATTTGTAGCTCGTAATGAAGAAAACAATGTTGTTACTTGCCAAAAAATGAGTTACTGTTGTTAAACGTTTTGAGAGCACGTCATTGTGAATTGTCATTCAATGGCCTGCATTGCGTGTAAAGTCCACACCATCACATGATCCGTTGGTTCGCTGCTTCTAAATGTTTATGGCCTTTGAGAGAATTTTTTTTGGCATATCTTTAAACATCCATGTTTGTCATCTTTCTATAGCATTTCTCTATAGAAAGCTCTATGTGACGTGTATTAAGATGTTATGAATGGTGTTGTTTTTAACTTTTTACGTCACTTGAAATCAAGCTGAAATAAAAAATATTAGATAAAGGACCTAAATGAGCATTAAACCAAAATAACAACCCTTGGCTCAAGTGGCTCAAATCTTATTTGTTGGGAGTGTTCACAGTTGGCAGGAAAAGTGTTTTAACATACTTTTAGTACCTGCTCAGTTCATTTCTACACTTCTGTGTAATTTATACTGCTGTAACTAGGTTAAGTTGTTTTTGCAACTGTGATCTACAGTTTATGTTGAGTAAAGCTGTCTGTTCCAGTCGTGGAATTCTTGGGAAGCTTACAGGACGTTCCTCTATTGTCCCTTTGACCTACTCCACACTGCCTCTGAAAAGAAGTCAAAAAAGTGCTAGGGCTTGTTTTAATTTAAAGGCATATTATCTACTGGATGTTAACCTGCTTGGATTGGTTCTGTAAAACAAATAATGCGAGCTTTGTCGAAGTAAGACAGATAGCGATTTATATTTTGATTTAATATGGAGATACAGCCTGCTTCAAAACCACTAGAATACTGCTATTCATTATATTATTAAAACCATGACTACATTTTGAAATGCCTGGGGTTATTGTGGTCACATGTCTGAGATGTGTTGTACTGAAGCTGCATTCATACGTTTCCTCTAGGAATGCATCCTGTCCGGGATCATGTCCGTGAAGGGGAAGAAGGTGCTGCACATGGACAGGAACTCCTACTATGGAGGGGATAGTGCCTCCATCACCCCTCTGGAGGATGTAAGTCGCTGTTTGACATCTGACCCCACAGCTCTTCTCTATATCTCCACAGATACTAACATTGTCTCTTGGTTTGCTCACAGTTGTACAAGCGTTTCAGCCTTCCTGGCAGCCCCCCTGAGTCCATGGGAAAGGGCCGCGACTGGAACGTGGACCTAATTCCCAAGTTTCTAATGGCCAACGGTAAGAAGCAACAACATCGCACTCTACATTTACACTTCAGTCTTCACTTCTTGGAATTTGTAATCTCGGCCAAATACACAGCACGTTCTGGATCGCTCTGCACCAGGCGCTGCTGGATCCCTCGGCCACACTCATCCTGTTACTTAGCAGTTTTCTGTCACTCTGGAAATGCCTCAAGAATACAAAACATCAATGGATAGAAATTCAGTATTACCGTTTTGATAAGTTTGTTTGCCATTTGTGTCTTTTTCGCATTCTTAGGTCAGCTGGTGCGCATGCTGCTGATCACACAGGTGACACGTTACCTAGACTTCAAAGTGATTGAGGGCAGCTTTGTCTACAAAAAGGGCAGCATCTACAAAGTGCCCTCCACTGAGACTGAAGCTCTGGCATCGAGTAAGTGACATTTGTACGGTTCTGATAATCTAAAGTTAAGAACAAATAAGATTTAAGGTCGCATACTTTGCAAATGCAGAGGAGATTTTTCTTCTGGGATTTCTTTTTTTCTTTTTTTTGGACTGCCAAAAGGATCCGATTGAAACTGGTGATTTTAAGCCAGCTCTTGCCATTTTTGTATTCAATGTTCATCCGATGGTCAGTGAACAGGCTGTGGGCGGCCCATGGTCCTGCCATCTGAGGCAGAGACTATAGCCAACTAGGCTGGAGTGTTTTATTATCTGAACCAAACCACCGTGGCCTGAATGGATGACATGGTCTGTTATTATAAGTGCAAGAGGAATTACAGTGAAGTGCAGATTTTTGGTGCACTCGCCCTACTTCCCTTTTCATTCATTTTATACCATGATGCAATTGTAGCGTGTATAACAATTCTGTAGTTCCTCTTTAATTTTTGCAAACTAAGTGAGAGATGCTAGCATGTTTTTCATCCACCCAAACATAGTGTGTGCTGTCATGGAGCTGATGGAGCTTTTTTTTATATATATATATATAAAATATTTTAACACGTATTAATTCTCTCAGGCCTTATGGGGCTTTTCGAGAAAAGGCGATTCAGGAAGTTCCTCGTGTTCATTGCCAACTTTGATGAAAACGACCCAAAGACCTTGGAGGGAATTGACCCTAAAAAGACCCCCATGCGAGATGTGTACAGAAAGTTCGACCTCGGACAGGATGTTGTCGACTTCACCGGCCACGCTCTCGCACTCTACCGCACAGACGAGTGAGTCGAAAACGCATCTATCTTTTTGCCGAAAGTTCACTTACAACACTGAGAGAACCTTGCAGGCTTATTTGTCCCTTAAAGTTAAAGCTGTGGTGTTTGTACTTCCTATCTGTCCAGATACCTGGATCAGCCCTGCATGGAGACGATAAACAGGATTAAGTTGTACAGTGAGTCTTTGGCGAGGTACGGAAAGAGTCCATATCTGTACCCTCTCTATGGCCTGGGAGAGCTGCCCCAAGGCTTCGCCAGGTGAGTTTTCCCAACCGCTTATTCTGCCACTGATATTTTCACTAATTTCATTAATAGTTTTGCAGCATTGTAAATGTGTCTGTGTGTAGTGTGCTTAGATTACAGTACTCTGTAAGTGCACTAGTAGTTTATTTTTGTCACTCACAGATTAAGTGCCATTTATGGAGGAACCTACATGCTGAACAAACCCATTGAGGAAATTGTTGTAGAGAACGGCAAAGTGGTGGGCGTCAAATCCGAGGGAGAGGTGAGTCTGTTGCAAGTTGTGTGAAATCTAATTTAACTTTAAAATGTGCTTTGACTTAATGTTGTTTGTTCTTCACGGTCAGATCGCTCGCTGCAAGCAGCTGATTTGCGACCCCAGCTATGTCATGGACCGAGTCAACAAGGTGGGTCAGGTGATCCGAGTCATCTGCATCATGAGCCACCCCATCAAGAACACCAGCGATGCCAACTCCTGCCAGATCATCATCCCTCAGATCCAGGTCAACAGGAAGCACGGTTAGTCTGACAGGAAGTCACAGTACTCTAGTTGTGTGGGCTCTTATTCACAAACAGATTTTAATGTCACGTTATTTTATATTTTGTTTAGTGTTAGAAAGTTTGGGGTCCTTTAGAGTTGAAAGGAACCAAAATGTCAGTAGGCAATAATAAAAACCATTGAAATTTCGGTATATTTCAAAGCAATTTTATTTCCACAATAAATAATAAAAGTAAATAAAAGTATGCCGTTGTGAACAGTCATTTTAGGTCATATTAAGTTATATTTATTAAGAAATGTAAAATGATGACATGCAGCGTATAAAAAATGTCTTAAGTAGAAGTGCACTTTTAATGCACTTTTTCTTAGAAATATTTTTGTAAGAGTATAAAATGTCTATGTATTTTTATGCATTTTTGGTACATTTACCAATTTATTTTCAATTAATTTATTCTATTTCAAATAAATGCTATAATTTTTCTATCATAAAAGTATCCTGGAAAAAGTTTCACAGTTCCAACAAAAATATTACTCAGTACAACTGTTTTCAACATTAATAATAATAAATGTTTCTTAAGCAGCAAATCAGCACATTAGAATGATTTCTGCAGGATCATGTGACTGAAGACTGGAGTAATAATGCTGACAATTCTGCTTTGTCAGCACATGAATCAATTACATTTTAATATGTATTCAATCAAATGCCATCTTGGTGAGGATAAAAATGACTGACTTCAAACATTAAACAATACATTATTGTACATTAAATTCTTCTAGATATCTATGTGTGCATGATCTCTTACGCACACAACGTGGCAGCCCAGGGTAAATACGTAGCCATCATCAGCACCACTGTGGAGACCAACGACCCTGAGAAGGAGATCAAACCAGCCCTGGACCTTTTGGAACCAGTTGAGCAGAAGTACGTTTGCATTGAGTCTGCATGCGCTTGCTGACATCTAAAGCTTACTTTGATGTAAAAGCAATCTGATAAAAAGAAATAATTGTGCTGTATGTGATCTTTTTGCAGGTTTGTGAGCATTAGTGATCAGTATGCACCAACTGATTTGGGATCTGACAGCCAGGTTAGTGTTTACATTGTGCTCACTTGATATATGAATATTGATTACAGTACTTACATTTGTGTTTATCTGCACCCAGGTCTTCATCTCTCGCTCCTACGATGCTACGACTCACTTCGAGACAACCTGCAACGATATCAAAGACATCTACAAGCGAATGACGGGCACAGAGTTTGACTTTGCTGAAATGGAGCGCAAGAAGAATGACATCTTCGGTGACGCTGCTGACCAGTAAACTAGCTCCAGCTGCTCTTGAATATCAGATATTCAGATGATCATAATCTTAATGTTAAAAAAAAAAAGAAAAGAAAAAAATGGCAACCAAATTGGGCGAGCTGGCTATACAAGTGTATGTTTTGCCCATAATGGAATTTCATGTAAACCGTTATACAAATTTAGCGTTTTCGGGGGAGAAGGGGAGAAGGTTCTGCCAGTCTGCTTTTTATAATCAGGAAACAAGATCCATTTTGCACTGATTGTTTATCAATGCCCTGTATTTAGATTCCATCATGTGATCTTTATCTCGACCTGCTTAGAAAAGTCCAAAGATGCCAAAATATCAGATGTATTCAAGTGATGAAGAAATGCATATTTTTAAAATGTATTGGTGTTGGCTGTAAAGAAGATAACCTTAAAGCAGAGGGGGATCGGGTTTGCAAAATTGCGAATTGATCTGTTTCGAGTTTGGTCCGGTTTAACAGCACGTTTTTAGTTTTAAAAGAAACGATTTACTTCTGAGATAACTTCCAGGGATTATTCATCATTCTATTTTCCTACAAATTACAACTGGTGCTTTTACTAGTATCCTGAGTTGGCTATATTTCTCCAATTTCCTGTGTTTACAGATCGAAGGGAAGTATCAAGCACACAAAGTTTAGATAATCTTTTATGTAATCCGTGTCCAACCACAGTATTCGTTTTGCAAAATGCTCATGTGATTTGACATAACTGACCCCCCTATTAGCTGTAAATTGTGCTACTTGTTGGAAGGCCCGGGTTTTCTTTCAGCTTTGCCTTGCATCTCTTTTCTGATGGGTTATCCGTGATTCTAAGGCCACTACACGGAGGTTATCACACATCAGCGGGAAAAGCTGCTTAACTGTAAGTCTGGAATCTGCTTGTCTAGTGTGTGTTAGGGAGCTCTCCTTCTCCCTCACTTCAGAGCAGAGAGAGGAGCAGTGCCAGTGTCGGCTGAGTTCTTCTCAACGGCTCTGACATGTTAGCAAGGACCAAAATGTCTATGGCAGTATTGACATGACCGGGGCCCTGTGCAAAATGTCACCAATGTTTTAAGAAAACAAAACAAATGCTCGACGGATGGGGCTCAAATGATTTCTGTACTGCGGAGTAAAAATGTTAACTTGTGGAAAACTGACTGTGTGTTTTTATTTTGTTACCAAATACATCATGAAACAAAATACATAATATCACTCAAATCCATTATATTCAGTAATAGTTTTATTTTTATAAAAATGTCAAAGATTAATGTTAATCCATATTTCAAAAGCATAAGAATAATATAAAATGTAAGAATTTTTATTAGCCTTTTTTCTTGTATTAACATTAAAGACATTGGTTACACTTTATTTTAAGGTGTCATTGTGACAGTGTAATTGTATATTTAAATACTGAGTAATAATAATTAACAGCAGCATGCATTTACTATAAGAATTTGATTTTTTAAGGGTTAGTTGCATGTAATTATGCATAATTTATAGTTATTACTATAGTAACTACATGTAACAAAGGACACTAAAATAAAGTGTCACCTTATCTTTTATGGAAATGTATTAAATAGTACACACTAGTGCTTTGATATAAAAGTTATTTTTTGATGGCAAAAAAGTATTAATAGCGAGATTATGCTATTTTGTGGGAGTAAGGGGAAACTCTGGCGGAACTACATCTCCCGTCATTCTTTGCCTGTTTGCCGTATTCGATCCGTAGTGTCGTAAATGATAAACCACAGAGGCGGCTTCTCTAAATATAGAACAAGTTTTACCTGGTCATCATGTTGTTCGCGTACTTTATAATTAATATGTGTTGAATTTTTAGGTAAGTTTATCCAATTATGGAAATTACCGCTGCCAGATCAACGTTTTATGGTGACATCGGTGAGTATTTGTCCTATAATGTTGCATCTGACTCATAACAGACTCCCTGTCCTTGTAATTGCTTTACATTTTTGTGTAATAGAGTGGGAAAATATATTTACTATAAGATATATTGACACACACCTAAAGGGAAAATAAATGAAACCGATCGTGGATTTCTAGGTCACTGGGCTGACCGTACGCCGGTACATGAGGCTGCTTCTCTGGGTCGAGCTCTGCAGTTAAAGCAGCTGATAGAAGCAGGAGCATCAGTTAATATCGTAACTGTGGATAACTTCACACCTCTGCACGATGCCTGCATCCAAGCCCATCCAAACTGTGTTCAAATACTGCTGGAGGCAGGAGCTCAGGTGGGTTGAGCTCCAATTTCCTGAAAACGATTGATATATACAGGTGTTTTTATTTATTTATTGTATTTAATGATTAAAATGGCACCAATGTAAAAAAAAAAAAAGAAGAAGAAGCAGCTCGACGGATGGGGCTCAAATTATTTAAATACTGCCCGAAGTCAAAGTTAACTTGTGGAAAATTAATTGTTTTTATTTATTTTTTCCAAATAGTCATGCTAGATGACACCTAATATCACTCAAATGTATTTATATTCTTATATAGTATTTATATTTATAACTTTTTATAGATTAACACCAGAGAATGTCTAATAGGAAGACGGGCTCTGTTAACACCAGGTGTATTTTAATGAGCGTGTGTATCCGGCCATGCCCTTATTTGGAAAAGCGATTCATAAACAATTAAAAATAAAGCTACCTTATTTTTTCTTTTTTTAATTCTAAAAATGCTAAAAGTTTTCTTTTAGGGCTAAGGTTACATTTCTAGTAATTAAAATTAACTTTTAAAATAATAATAATAATAAAGTCTAGCATTTAGCCACATAAAAGCATGTGTTTGTGTGTAGGTGGATGTGCGTACCATCCATGGAAGTACTCCTCTCTGTCACGCTTGCGCTGCTGGCAGCATAGAAAGTGTCAAGCTACTGGTAGATCACGGAGCGTCGGTCAACCCTTCCCTGACCGCCCTCACGGCGTCCCCCCTCCATGAGGCCTGTATTCGAGGTGAGACAGCCAGGAGGAGGATTGCTTTGTGTTTAGACTTGTGTGTTTTGTCATGATGGTTATGGAGAGTGTATCTCTGTGCAGGTAACCCAGACTGTGTGAAGCTTATGATAGCTAAGGGAGCGCTGCTGGAGGCCTTTGACATTTATTTTGGGACGCCATTACATGCTGCCTGTGCTAAAGCTCACTTTGACTGTGCCCTACTGCTGCTCAATGCAGGTGAGGCACATTTGTATTGTTTTATTTTATTTTGCACGGTTTTAGATAATTCTGCATGGTTATTTTTTCAAACTCTTAAAGGGGCAAAGGTGAATGCCACCAAGTTCCATGAGACGGCAATGCATCATGCGGCGAGAGCCGAGAGAGAGGACCTGGTGGAGCTGCTGGTGGAGTTCGGTGGAGATGTCAACATAAGCGATAACATGGGTCAAAAACCTAGAGACTACACAAAACACGAATCTCCTGCTAATCTCTGTCTGCTGCACTATGAGAGTATGTTACAATCTGCATAGGCGTTATATGACTGTTGTTATGTCTTATTGTTAATCTGCTGTTCTCTATGTTTCTGCAGGTAACTCTCTGTGTCTGCAGCAGCTGTGCCGTATTGTCTTGAGGACTGTGCTGGGCACCAGAGCTCTAGAGCTGGTCACCAAACTGGACATTTCACAGCGCATCATTGATTACCTCACTTATAAATCATAAATATGTTCCCCAGAGATCCATTTTATTTTATTTTTAAAAGCCTATAATTGTGCTACATTGTCTTGAAATATTTTGCAAAGTAAATGTACTACTAATATAGTCATATATATTGCCTTTGGTTATCAACCAGGGCCCCTGAAAGTGGATCCCATGAACATTTTTAGCTATTAATTTCTAAAAATGTCTGTCTATTAAGCATTGTTAATGTTCTTAATTATTGTAAAGTGTTATATGGTATGCCGTGCCCCTTGGTCTGTAAAGGTTAAAAACTCAACTTCTAATGAACTGACATTGATACATTTGTGTCCAAATACTTTTGTAGGCCTCTCTACATTTACAATGAACTACAACTCCCAGCATTCACAGTAAATTAAAACGTCACAGCAAGTGCCAAAACAGAACAGACCACGTGATGAATGTACCGCATTTCTAAACAGCATGATTCCTGCTTTAATTTGTTGGCTAGCGAACTGTTTAGTTTAAATTTTACTGTCCACCAGTGTAGTACTAAAGCAGAGATGGAAGTGGAAACAGCACGACCTTATTTTTTCGGTGACATCGGTAAGTCCACGAGGAAGCGTGTATTCCGCAATCATACAGCGTGCCGTCCTGTTGACAATTATCATATTTATTTTACACCGTATGGTTATCCTTAATGTCGGCAACTTTTATATATGTATGTATGTATATATGTATGTATAAAATGTATATACAGTAATAAATTAAGGAATGAATATCCTGATTATTGAGCCATGTCATCACTTTACCTGTCATATGTTTTTGTTTTGTTTTACATGAAGGTGTTTTATGGCCAATATAAGAATGCTTAATATTTAAGTTTTCGCTCATAAACTAAAACCAGTACCATATCATTAATCAATAGAAAATGAGAGTTGAAGTGATCTGTTGAGTGCCTTGTGTTGTGACTAGTGCATGTGTGTGTATCTATAGGTTTCTGGGCAGAGAGGACAGAGGTTCATAAGGCTGCGTATCAGGGTCAGGTGTCAGTGCTGCAGAGTTTGATTCAGAGTGGAGCTTCAGTGAATATTGTGGCTGTGGACTCCATCACTCCCCTCCACGAGGCAGCTGCACGCGGACAGACACAGTGTGTGAGATTGCTGCTGGAGGCAGGGGCTCAGGTACCACCAGGCACACGCAGACAGTTCTTAAAGAAGGCCTGGGAGACAAACAAGTGTATTGTTAGTTCTGCCATCTGAAAGGTTCCCTCTGTATGGGGTTGTGTTGCAGGTTGATGCAAGGAATGTGGACGGTAGCACTCCTCTATGTGAAGCTTGCTCTATCGGGAACTTCGAGAGTGTGAGGCTTCTTTTGGAGTATGGAGCAAAAATCAACCCCACCCTTACCTCACGTACCACCTCCCCTCTACATGAGGCCTGCATGGGAGGTGTGGTGGTTTGGCGTGAATTGTAGTGCATTTCATTTCATTTATATTTTATTTTAAAGCGTCTATCAAAAAATATATATATTCGATTTTATCTTTTTTTCTGTAGTATTACTGTAGAATCAATCTGTCAGGTATTTTTACAAATTCATAGAGTAAGAATTATTTTGTTGATATTTTTATTAAAAAACTAAAACAATTAAATAGTGTTTTATTGACATATATAATCCCTGTAGTATTACAGAATATGTAAAGTCGTTTTAAACACTTCCTGTCAAACGTTTGGAATAATTTGTTCTTTTAATGTATTTGAAAGTCTCATGTTAGAATGAGTTCTGAAGGATAGCTTTGCCATCACATAAATAAATGACATTTAAAAATATATTAAAATATAAATACAATATTTACAACAGTTGTTTTAAATGCTAACAATATTTCACAACCTTACTGGTTGCTATATATTTGATCAAATAAATACAGCCTTGGTGAGCACAAGAGACTTTAAAACATGAATTATTCCAAACTTAGTGTAAATTCATAGAGTAAGCATTATTTTGATGATTTTTCTATATATATATATATCATCAAAATAATGTCCTCATATATATTATATAATGCTTATATATAATTTTATATATTATATTGACCTTTTACTATTTATGTAGTATCAAAGAATCATTAAGATAATTTTATACAATCACAGAGTAAGAATTGTTTTGATAAACTAAACTTTCTGAGTGAAATAATTGTCTATCCATCATATAATGTAAGAATATTCTGTATTTTGCAGGTAATGCTGATTGTGTGAGGTTAGTGATTTCTAAAGGAGCCAGTCTGGAGGCCTATGACCTGTACTATGGTACTCCTCTACATGTGGCGTGTGCCAAACAACACCTGGAGTGTGTCAAGGTGCTACTGAATGCAGGTAAAACCAGATCCCACGAGCTGTGAGACTGTGAAGAGCTCTGTCACGTGTGCAAACATTGAACAATGTGCTACTACAGAAGGTAGTTTAAATCTGAAATCACCAAAGTGAAGCTTTTTCATGAACAGTGTGTTGAAATCTTTATGAAAAAGTCAGAAGAGCAGTCCTGTGTGATATGCTTGTGTGTGTGCACTGCACTGCAGGTGTGCGAGTGAACGCCGCTAGGCTACACAAGACGCCTCTGCATCACGCCGCCAAATCCAACAATGTGGACATGATTGAGCTGCTGGTGGAGTTCGGGGCCAACATTTATGCCAGAGACAAATATGATAGGAAGCCAGTCGACTACACAAACCCAGATACGCCCTCAGCGCACTGCCTTCAGCTTTATGAGAGTGAGTTCACATCAAAACAGCTGTTTTATGCTATTTTTAAGGCTATTTTAAAGGTTCAGGTCTGTTGTGATTGGTTGACCACCTACAGCATGTGTCGGAAACGAAACGCCCATTGCCATATCTGATTTTCAGCTCCTGAAGCTGTGATACAAACAGTAACAATGGCATCCTTGTTCATACAATAAAGACCATACACTGGCATTATGCAAATTTGTTGCAAACATACTTGGATTCAAGCAGTAAATAAGATTGGAATGACTGACAACTCGTTCCAGGCAGTACAGAATAGGTTCTTTCTTTTGGAAGACAATAACTCCATTTACTATTTAAATAGTCTCCATTTGAAAGATATGCAGACCTTTTACTTTCACAAACAGCTATATTACACACTACATGAAAGGTAATATCTGAAAAAGCATAATAGGGGCACTTCAAATTGCATTTTGAAATGGATTATAAGAAAGGCTGACTGAATATACAGGATTAAAAAAAAGAATAAATATGGAAATAAAATGTATACATTTATAATTGTTCTAAAGTTTTGACATAAAATGTAATATTCTGCTCTGTTCTGGTCACACTATATATATAAATATGGGATTTTTTTTAAAGGCAAAATAAAACCAGTAGTGAAAGTGACCAGCAGATGGTGCTCATGGCTTAACATAAAAGCAAAAACTGCCTTTGTGTTGCATGATAAATCAATTCAAAGTTTATAAGTTTGGTATGTTCTCTATGCAATGATCTTTAAAATGTTCCTAAAAATCAAATCTGTTATTTTAATGTTAAGTGTTGTGGATACAGTGAAATGCTGGTGCTGGTTGTATTTTACAGTGCACGGCACACAGCAGTGTTTCACTGCCAGGTCTGCTGCCTAGGTGCTGCTCAGGATGTTTTTGGTGTGTGATGTAAACAAATACGCGAAGTTTATGATGATGAGATTAAAAGTTTGATTCTGGTGTTGGCCTGGAATCCATCATTAGTCTCATCCGCAAAGTTCATTCGCAACCGCATCCATACACAACATGCCAGTGCCCCTCTTCAGAATGTAAACCACATTAATGAGAATCCGTGGCCTAGGAGCATATAAATATTTTCCTGGCGACTTAGAGACTGAAGCATTTTTTTTTTGTTTTTGAGAATGCTAAACATTCAGAAATTATATGACAGAAGGTCCTGATCTTGAATGCTCGTATTTTAAATGTTATCAAGCAAGGTTTTATCTTCTGGAATGCTCTCTTTTATCTGTCCCTTTTTGTTTGGTTTCTATGGAAGGCAATGTCAACATACAGGGGATGTTATGTGGTAGTGAAAGGGTGGCCACCCAAAATTCTATCATTATTTACTCACACTAATGATGTTCAAAACCTTCTTCGTGTGTAAATGAATGGTATTGCATTGAAATGTTATTGATTTAAGTGTTTAATGTTGCATTGCATTGTGTTTTTGCAGGTAACCCTCTTTCTCTGCTGCAGCTGAGCCGTATCACCCTGAGGACCGTCCTGGGCACTAAAGCTGTGGACGTGGTGACCAAACTGGATATTCCCAACCGTATTATCCGCTATCTCTTATACCAATGAACTCCTTCCGTAGAGGTCCACAGATGCGGTGGAAAGATGGACTTTTTACCTCAAATGTACGAAAACTTGAAACATTGAGATCTCTCCAACAACAAATATGAGTTATATCAATACTGTCGAACATTAAAGGTGAAGTGTGTAACTTTTTTCAATGTTAAAGACACCATGAAATCAAAAGTAACACTATATGTTTTTGCCATTTTTATTATAAAGGATTTATCAAAAATTCAGCGAGAAGGCGGGACAACCTGTCACTCACATGAGATCGACCAATAGCAAACCCCAAGCATTCAACGATCCAATCAATTCCCGATGGACAAATTCAAGTCCGGCTTTAAATTTTTTCTTGTTCGTGAAGGTCACAATAGGGAAAGACTATCGCAACTTCTGTTTCATGCAGTCTTTAATAATGTATCCTAATCATTATTCTTACAGTTTTGTACTGTGCAACTATTGGTACAGAAATTACACACTTCACCTTTTAAAGAATAGTTCACTCAAAAATAAAAATTCTGTCATTATTAACTTACTATCATGTCGTTCCAAAACTGTATGACTTTATTTCATGGTTTTCTTTTCCTTTTTTCCTTAATGTTTTTGTCCATACAATGAGAGTCAGTGGGGTACAAAATAACCTTTGGTCAACCCATTGACTTTAATTGTATGGAGAGATAAAAACAATAATAACTTTTAAACAATATCTTCTTAGGGAGTAAATGATGACAGAATTTTCATTTTTGGGTGGACTGTCCTTTTTAATTTAACAGAAGCACAGTGGATTACAGTAAATAGGGAGCACTTCATTATAGCACTTCTCATCGCGACACTCTGATCTTGGCTGTAAAATATGTTGTCTTATTGTGTGCGAGGTCAATTTAGGACCGATGTAAACCGTTAAATGCATGCAAGATATTGCCAGAGAGAAAGAGGAAACACTTAATCTGGCAGCTGTCTACATTCAGGAACTCCTCTGACCACTAAATGAAGTCCAGGGGAACGGCAGCACATTAGTCACTATGCTTTGCTGGATTGCTGGATAGTAGCGTGTGAACATCCTCATGCTTGCATTATAGATTCATTATAGGGGAACACAACGGCTTGAACAAAGTGTTATTGCACAGGCCTGAGGGAAGCATGGGCATTCATATTATGACATGAGCAGCTTGAGTTATACCACCGCTCTGCCACATTCGTTGTCTGTGTTCCGGCAGTGACGCCACGGTGACACTGACAGAAACCAGTTCACCATTTTAGTACCATTGTATTAGTACACCGGTCATAATATTTCAGATTTGCTATAATCTGTATATATGTTTCTTATTCTTAATTGCTGTTCTTACAGGTCAGATTTTGTCTGAAGTGAGGAAAAGATATTAAACATGGAACAACTTTTATTGAAGTGCCATAATGTAAAATATTTTTTGAGTTAATCAGAATATAATGCAGGAAAATGCATTAGGTGGGACTTGATATGATCCATCAGGATTTGAATGGATCATGAAATGTAAATTTTTTTGTTATTAATAGTACATTTCCTGAAATTGGATACATCACAAAGAAATTAAATATATTTCAGAGGTAAACAAAGTAATATATTCATGGAAGATTATGACGAATTGCATATGCAGATAAATTGCTGCATGTACACTATCGTTCAAAAGCTTGGGGTCTGTAAATGTTTGTTTTTGAAGGAAATTAATACTTAAATTCAGCAAGGATGCATTAAAATTGATCAAAAGTACAGTAAAGACATAATGTTACAAAAGATTTTCAAATAAATGTTGTTCTTTTGAACTTTCTATCCATCTGAGAATCGTGAATACAAAAATATTAGGCAGCGCAACTGTTTTTGAACATTGATAATTATCAGAAATGTTTCTTGAGCTGCAAATCAGCTCATTAGAATGATTTCTGAAGGATCATGTGACACTGAAGACTGGAACATTGATGCTGAAAATTCAGCTTTGCCAACATTTGACAATATATTAATATAGACACAATTCTTTTTAATTATAATAGTATTTCATAATATTACTTTTACTGTATTTTTGATCAAATAAATGCATCCTTGGTGAGCATACGAGACTTTTTTCAAAAACATGAAATAAAAATCTTACTGACCTAAACTTTTGAACAGTAGTGCATGTATACTGTATACACTAAAGTAAGTCTGATTTCATGTTGTCACTATGAGGGAAAGAAAACTGTTATACAGTTTCAATTTGTCATTACCAAAAGTATTTCTGTGATTTGTTCCATTAATTTCTCGCTCAGCTGCTCCTTCCCCTAATTCATTTAAAGGGTGAGAGGATTAGTCTTTGTGAGTTTGACCCACAGTTCTCCAAGTTATCTTTATCCATCTGAGCCGTTCGCATCCCACGTTCCTCCTCCGGCCTCCTCTTATAAAGTACTGAATGTTCTATAAATAGCAGCCAGAGCAGAAATAGATCAAGGTCCAAGCACTGCCAAGCACCTCTTCCCGAGCCCATGAGCGCCAGATCTGACCAGAGCGGGATGAGGGACGGCAGGAATGTTGTTATTAGAGCGCTTACCCTTTTCTGATATTAAGCTTACAGAAACACGACAGCTGCTATTGAAAGAATGCTGCTCTTTTTCTTCTTATCCCACTCTCATCTCAAAACAGCCTTTAAAGGATTGTTGTTTTATCTTCACCAGTCTTAATTGTTTGAAGCAGATTGTGGAATTCACGGATGTTCTGTACTAGATAACCTAAATTTGGCTTTTTGGCTTTTTTTGATGGGTTATTCCATGGCATGAATACACAAGCGTAAAATATTTGGTGCTACAAGGTTTGAATACTGTTGCTGATTATGACTATTTAAGTTGTGAAGTAAATATTTACAGGAAGTTTTTTTTTTTTCCTCTTGTCTTCCATATTCAGTTATAAGCCATAAAACAATTATCATTCTTCCTCGTTGAGAAAACAACAAACAAGGATATTGTTTTAATCCTAGTTTAATTTGTAATATGATTCTTCCTATGATTTTTTTGGCCCTCGTGAATATCTATAATTACTTCACAGGCCTATTTATGAATATACAGATACATTTCTGCATGTGCACTATACTGTTTGGGGATCATGTTTTGTGTTTTTGAAAGAAATTAATACTTTTATTAAGCAATAATGTATTAAATTGATCCAAAGTGACAGTAAAAAAACATTAGTAATGCTACAAAAGATTTATATTTCAAATAAATGCTGTTCTTTTGATCCTTCTATTCAACTTTCTATGAATTTCTTTCAAAAAACAACCATTATCATTCTTCATTAATAAGAAAACAACAGAACTGACAAGGATGTTGTTTTAATCCTATTTTAATAGCTGTGATTTTGGCCCTCGTGAACATCTAACCATGTTTTCACCTATTTCTCAGTTGCATTTCTCTTTGTTGCAGCAAGGGGGCGCTGCAGCTTTTATATAGAGCCATTTGTCTGTTTTGTCTTTGTTTCTAGACAGTCTTGCTTCTTTGTGATCGAAAGTAGGCTTCTTTCTGATTAAAAGCACCTGATCACATTCTGGTGAATGTCTCATTGACTATTGACCCCTGAGCATCACATAATTGAGAGGAGACTGTTCATTTAACAGACTCATTATTAATATTATTATGTCTTCTGCTGGTTGCTGTTGTGCTCCTGCATGTTGACACTGAACCTTGTCATTCAAGAAAAATAGCACACCTGATTACACAAGTGAGCGGCTTTTGTGCTGGAACAAAGGTCTGCTGTTCTGCCAGAGACTGGCTTCAGAAGGTTGTAAAAACAAACGTACTTGACGAAAAAGATTGTGACCCAAAGTTGGAAGAAAGGTTAGAGGAAGCAGATTCTGGTTCTGAGACGGTCCGCTTCTTGTCTTTAGTGGCTCCCAGGCACAAATCACCTCAGATCCACTCAGGAATCCCGTCTCAATGAGAAACAGATGTGTGTGTAGAGACAAGCTCAGCTGGAAAACTGCACGCTGCAGTCTCGCTTAAGACAAACTTATAGCTGTGATGCGTCGAAACATTTACATGATCTGGTGTTGTTACTTACTATTCTAACACTTTATTGTATTATGAACAACTATTCAGAATCTTCACATTGAAGTAAATTGCATGACACATTTGTAGCCAAAAGGCTATATGACAGAAAAGGTTGTTGCCTGAATCTTTTTTTCATCTTGGTTGCTTGTCATGTAGCATAAAGTGACTTACAAGTCAGTGATTGCAGACACAGCTCGCCTGGAGCAACACGGGGTTAAGTGCTTCACCCTGGAGTTTGTCTGGCCCCTATCTAAAATCAAACTTTAACCATAGGCCACTCTGTTTTTATGTACTGTCTACAGAACTGTTGAGACAGTAGACAAGACTCACTCAAAGTCATTGTATATGTCTAGTCAGAATTATTTTTATTTTTTTGTCCAGCTGAGAGTAGAAGCCGAGTAGGATAGACTACACATATACACGTCATGTCTTTGTTTCCCTTTCTCCCTCTAAATGATCATACCATCTGTGCATGTGATTTTCTTTTCTTTTCTTTTTTTAGAAGGGACTCCCTCTATTGGATATTTAGGCAACACACAACCTAGTGGCCACAGCAACTTTCCATATTAGAAAATATTGAATGTTTAAATGCACTCCAATTTTTCCAAAAAGTTTTTAAATATATATTTTTAATATTTAATTTTATTCATTAGCATTCCCATTCATTTCAGTGGCAATTGCTTGGCTGATTTTAAAGATATATTGATTTCTTAAGCCAATAATTTTTTTTTTTTTTTTTACTTTATTTTACCATTCATTTAAATGGCTGGTTTTATGGATTGTATACCACTGTTTCACATTTTAAAATGAACAACATATTGACTTGTAAAGACAATAATTTTATTTTATTATTTTCTTTTCTTTTAATGTTTTTTACATCACATTTCAATGGCTGGTTTTATGGATTGAATACCAGTGATTCACATATTAAATTGAGCAATATATTGACTTCTAAAGCTAATAATTAATCTCCATTTGACTTTTTTACCATTTATTTCAATGGCTACTTTTGTGGATTGTGTACCAGTGATTCACATTTTAAAATGAACGCTATGACTTATAAAGCCAATAATTATTTTGTCATATCCTCAATCAACTGATAGCCCTATATAATACATATAATCTTTTTCTGCTATGGTGATTTGACATCACACGCATTGGGTATGATGTGACCAGTGCCTTTTGAAGAAAAATACTGTGACTCCATAACGTAAATCTGATTTAGCGTTTCCTCATGGCTTCAGGGGTCACAGCACACGTCATACTTAGAACAAAGGCCTCACATAGACACATGCACATGATTTCTCTTTTGATCTTTCACTGAAAATGAATTAAACTGGTTAAAATAATTTGAGGGCAGCAATCACCTGACTGCACATTCTTATTTGATCTAAATGAAATGCACTTCATTATAATATAATTCTTTGTGTGTTGCGTACCAGTTGTTTTTCACTGTGTATAACTCGATGGCTTTTGTCTGTGTTCTTGTTTACTTTGTGGCCTAAATCTCAGTCTATCATTTTTGCATCAACCCTCAATTACAAGCTTGCTTTGTAGTCAGCATATTTTGGGGGATTTCTTTTCTTGAGGCATGAAAAGGCAACGCAAGTACCATCTACAAAGGCATGCCTAACCACTTACATGTTTTACATTTTGTTCTCCATGCACGCAAGGTGAATTAGCACACATTAAAATATAAACAAGGATTCAGGCTTTCTAAAAACATATGCAGTCATTTGAACTGCTTAAGTATGGATGCTTGAAGGCAAATTTTTGTGTGATGGCTGAGGAATGATAGCAGAGTATATATTAGTGCTCTGATGCCACTGCAGAGTACAGCTATTTGGTTGTATAAGCAGTTTCGAGGTCATATTTGCCACAGGCTCCACTGTGGACTTTTTTATTTTTTATTGTGGATCACATGCCGCAAGACAAAACAAGAACACTATGTGCTCCAGGTAGCTTCTTCTCACTCCGCCAAACCGACTATTAGTCGTTTAGCCTCCGCAGTAATGACAAGGTGTGTCAGCAGGTTGAGTAGTTTTAAGGGTTGAGATTGCGTTCTTTCCCCAAGCCATGTCCTCCAGATCTGGCTTTTCAAGTTCACCCGTTCCTTTTTATCAATACGATGAGGCGGAGGTGAGACAAAGTGTTAAACAAAATGTTTTTGCTACCTGTTACACAATAAGTGACACGATTATTTTTGATTGGTTTGACGTTTTGGCGGTAGTTAGTATCATGTGATCAAAAACCAATGTGTTCTAAATCTACCTAACTCTGAGAGGTGATATTAGGCAGTCATTTTAAGAGATCAAAATAGCAGCAATTATTTTTTTTTTTTAATACATACTGCTGTAAACTTATTTCTAAAGCACATAAACCAGCTGATGCTGAAAAAAGTACTGTAAAAACAGAAAGAAAAAAAAAGTAAAAACAACAGTAGCCTATATAATGTGTTTTTCTGAATTTCTGTTTAACATGCTATTTTTAATGGGGAGTAAGTAGTAAGATAGCATTTCATTCTGAACATAGCTGTAGTTTTTTTTTTTTTTTTCATTTTCACGATCGTTTGGTCTACTGATTAGCAGAGTCATGCTAATTTGAATCAGGTGTTGTACTGTGTATGTGGAAATGACACTAGACTTGTTGCAAGACGTTGGCTGCTGCTTCAGCGTACTGATGAAGTTTGGCATGAACACGGTACCAATTCAACTCAAGGTAAATGTTACCAGGACCCCCAGACACCACCCTATAAAGTTTTATGTTGTTGTGGAGATTTAAACAAATAATTAGAAAATAAATAGACCCTTTGGGCACTCACAAGATACTGTTTATGATTTAAGAATACAGACAGAGATAAGGATAGAGAGAACTATCTCTCAATGTTTGTATTATACTGGACTTCATGCATGCCTGCCAAAACATGCACACCAACAAGTTGATTTAACATAAACCATATCGGCATGAATCAATGTCGTGCTGTGTGTATGGCACAGGGTTGTTTAAAGGTTGGATTAGCACTGAGATAAGAGACTTCTATAAAACGCTGTTTGATGCCAAGCTGGCAAGAAATAAGTCCACCTGAGAAAGGCCATGCCGCTCTCTCAGTCTGGACCGCAGCACGCTTTTTATATGAGCTAATAGGCCAGCATGATAGTGTACATGTGCATGTATTTTAGTGTTTATGTGCATAAGCCAATGCTGCACTTGATGTATTCAGAGATGGCAATTCCAGATTTCATTGCATCCATTCTTCTCCTAACAGCTCACCTTCTTTCTCTGGCTCAGTTTTAGTCCGCTAAATCAAGCAATCAACTAGGGTGAATAAAGCATTTGTGTCCTTTGGCTGCTTTATGAGTGTATGTCTGTGCTGTCCAGGTTTGTTAGAGTCAAAAGGCACGTGTTTGCAGCGTATGCCTTTTTATTTAAGTGCTGCATTCACATTAATGGAGTCAAGTCATTTGTCTCTACTTTTGTTTGCATCGTGGGTCTTGGAATGGCTTTTAGTGCAATATTCAGTGCTCTTTTAAGGCTTTGTGGATCTGTTCTGTCTCAAAACTGACCCAGAGAGGACCTTACACCTCCCATAATCCATCTGTCCTCACCAATATCACAAATCCTGTATCAGGTTAACCAAAATTCTCATGTCTGCACTTTTGTCCTATTGAAAGTTTGTGTGTTATTGTTTGGCTTTGAATCATTAGTTGTGATGCACTACACACTATGCACTCATACTATGCATTGTGTACTCAACTGTGTATAGTGTATGCATTTTATAAGGTTATTTTACCATTCAAGCCCCTCCCCTTCTGCTTTGTAGTATGACGGTAGCATGAATTGTCCAAAATTCTTTATTTTTCGTAATTAAGTGTATAACTTGGGTATTTAAAGTGCACTTTCTTTTTGAAAATTTTAGCGTGAACACACTTGCTACATAGAATAGTGCACAAGTATGCAAATTGGTATGCACCTACTGATATGCATTGACAACAGTCCGTAAAAGAACGGACGGTTGCTTGACACAGCTGCTGGGCCCATCACTAGCCATCCCGTCACGCTTAAGGACACCACCCCACATTCTTTTAATTTTTGAAGTCACACAATGGCCCAGAGGTCACCTAGAACATACCGTGGGGACATGACCCTTGTAAACCTGCTTTCCCCATGTGTTAGCCCTTTAGCATTAGCATGCATGCACCCTGAGATCAATTCAAAACCTTCTCGTAAAAGCAGACATATGGTACGATCAAACCGTGCTTTTCTTCTCGCTTTGAACATATTCCCCTCTGTAATATAATCTTCAAAGAGCCAACGTTAAACTGTTGTCTCTCCTTACAAGATCCTAATAAACTCAAGCCGTTAATGATAGAGATTGCAAATTTGAAAGATTATAAGCTCAGTTTTTATTATTGCTCAAGAATAAAAGCACAAGACTTTACTTAAACAGCTTTGACCCCTGTCATTGGTCGTAAATATCTTAATGCAACAATACTGGTCATTAGCGCTTAGCATGAGATGTTAATGTAATGGTTTTCTCTTCAGGCATCTTAACCATCATAGCACATGGGATAAATCACTTTTGTAAACTGTTATCTACAGAAAGATCATGCTGTCGGGCTTCACTAGATCATTTGTTGGTGAATTGCATGGCTATTAGCCGATTAGCCAGGCCAGTACTTATCTGTAAATATAAGTTGTTAGCTATATGAATACTATCGGAACGTTCCCTCACATTTTGTAAACTTTTCCAAATGTCTGACTGACGTCTTGGCTGATTTACAACATGGTTTCTTTTGGTTTCAAGGCACACACTTGCGTAATGTCTGGGTCGCTTGCGTTGTGGTTGGGGAGAAAATGTACATATGCCGCCTTCGTGAAAATAAATGTCATATTAGTGAGAGGAATCATATTCTGGATCCAAAGTGTGAAAATATAAAAAAGGATTCTCATTTTTCCATAGCAGGCACTTTGCCTGCATCAACTGAGCATGTCAGCAAACCAGACAACTGTAAGTAGATATTCTGGTGTGTGTGCCATTTTAAGACTTCTGCCATGTTAGCATGGGCAAGCTTGCTGTCTTAGCCTGAGGGCTCCCGGCTAAATCTTAGTTTTTAGGTGGGAAGTTTCAAGTAAATATTTTACAGAGACTTAAAATATTCCTGACAGATTGCAATTAAATGTGTGTGTTCAAATGGGCAGTCAGAGATTTTTCTGGTTTCACATTAATGTTTTACACGCTTACTCACACAATGATACTAATGACAAAGATAGTGTGTGTGTGTGTGTGTGTGTGTGTGTGTGTGTGTGTGTGTGTGTGTATGAGCTCATGCGGGTGGGCGAATGGCCTTGAAACTGGGGCAGGTGTGAGACTTTTATGCTTTCAGAAACGGTAACCAGAGGTCAGAGGCTGAGCTGTGAATGAAGCGGTCAGGTGTGTGGCCATTTCAGCAGCAGGTTTAAAGGTGCAAACATGGCACTTTCTGCATTGACCTCTGACCATTATGACTAGATGATGGGTTAACCTGCAGGCCCAAAATTTAAGTTCTTTCATCTTAACTGGTTCATTTTGATCAAATCACTGTTTGGAAATGTAGCTTTGAAAGCTATAACTTACTTTTAAATCAGTTAAACTATAGTCAAGCTTAATTTTGAAACTGTTGTTAGCTACACTATTAGCTACCAGCTAAAAATAGATAAATGCTTTAATATAGCCTATAACTATCGTAATAAATTTTAAATAGGGTGATAACATTATAAGAAATATATACTAAAAACCAAAATGGCACTCAATTTTCACTGTCACTAACATTTTTTAATCCGTTCATGTGCATCATGAACCATATGAATGAGTTGTACTTTCCATCAACACTTTTCCATAGAATAAGACAGAACGCAGGGGTCTCTGTGCTTTTGACAATTAAACGTTCTTAAAAATACATCGCTCGTGCTGGTACACTCAACAAAAAAACAGCGCCAGTCTAGACTAAGTCTAATCGCCAGGAAACAATATTTTAACATAACCTTAATGCCTTTACAGTCTGTTACCATCAGTGAAGCACTGCGTTTTGTACGTAAGGCTGTATAAGTGAAGCCAATGAATCTCGCTCCACATTCATCACCGTTCTTTAAGGTAATGATGCTCTGATCTCAGATTTCACAGCTGATGAGAATGCCATGTTGTTTTCCCCTTGACTTCATCTCTTTTGGTCGTCTTCTTATGTAACCCCCTGTTTCCACTCCTTCAAACCAACCATCTAAATTACAGGTCAGACTCTGATAATGGACTCTTAATCAAACATGTCTAAGTGTATCCAGGCTGATCAACATACTAGGTTTCTGCCAGTCGCAGATGTAGTCGTCTGTTGGGTGGATGTTTCACCTGATACTTTATATGAACTGAGCAGATGTTGTTTTGGTTGAAATAATTCAATTCATTGTGAGTAATTAGATTGGTACCTGTCATGCAGGCTTCTCATTGTTGACAGCTGGCCACTCTCTAAAAATATAATTGCATCAAAAGGTCTTTTTAAATAACTAAGACAGGTGTATTACAATATGCCCTCAAATGTCCTAACAGAATTGTCTGAAAAAAAATCCCATTTGAGAATGTGGCTGATTTGTTAAGGGTTTGAATGTTCTCAGTATGCAATAATACTGCTTAAGTATGCAGTTACTGTTATATGATTATTGTTGGGCTGTTTCTGGACTTTGTTGTTGTTGTCGCCACTGCTTTATAGTGAATAGTCAATGATTAAATTCAAACTGGCTAAATATTTTCAACTATGTGTAACTACTACTAAGGTATTCTAGTATTTTACAGTTTAATTCAACGGTCACCAGCTCCCATTTACCCCTTTCTTTTTCTTTTTTTTTTGCACGTCATCCTGATAAAGACATGCAGTTTTCATGTAGGCCTAATCGTTTTTTAGTGTAATAAATTTCCACGCATATACAAAACTGACGAACATGTATTTTTTTTCTCTTCAGGGCAGCTTATAACTATCATAACCTGTGAGATAAACCACTTTTGTAAACCGTTATCACATGCTGGTTGAGCTTCACTAGCTCTTTTGTTTGAATTACATGGCTATGCTAACGATTAGCCAGACCAGAACTTATATGTAAATATATGAAAGTTCGTTTTAGCAAATGTAGACCTCCCATAATACGCTAGTCAAACACCTGAAAGTTCTCTAACACTTTGTAAACTTTTGCAGACTCGTAAATGTTCTTAGAGCTGTCTGATTAGGTTAACTAGTGTTGTTTAGTCATTTATAATTGGTTAATTTCAGTAAGCCACCATCTTCTTCGCACATCATGTTCTTCTCATTAAGGCTGAACATTTCGATATTTTTGAGGGTACTCCAAGAACCCTTAATCCTCTTCTCTCTCTCCCATCAGTGCCCTTTGAGTCATTTGCAGTTGTCTGTTACCAGCATGCATTGGCCTGCACTTAATCATACTTGTTTTTTTTGCCATACCAGATCTGGATATTGATCTTTTCATGTCTTTTAAAAGACACATGATGAGGTAGGGACCTAATCATATGACTAATAATGATACACATTCAGTATAGCCAATAAGATGTTTCACTTGAAAATGCAGTAATAAGTCACAGCCTGTTACTCCAAACCAAATCTAGACATGATCATACTGAGATTCATTTACAGTATGTGTTCAGATTTCTCTGGATGTTTATATTTAATTGTATTACATAACGTTTCTGGCACAGAAACAATACTTGTGTACATGAGCTAGTTGGCATTATAACATAGTTGTACCTTTTGTACATTCATTAAAGGCTAAATGGGTTATGAGGCCAATTAAAAAATCTGTAAAATAAATCTGCATTGCTGCTGGTGTGGAGGCCGAGGCAGTACCGCTGACTTGCTGTAATATAGTAGACTGTAATTTGTTGGATTTATGGCTGGCCTGCCTTCGTTTTACTCCTGACATCTGCTGTGGCTAGACATTCAATTTCAGCTGTTGCGTCACACACACACGCTCTCAGACCAAACTCCGTGTCCGGGCTCCTACGTCGGCAACTTTCAGACAAAGAAGCCTTTCACTGTGACATCAGTTTTCAATTCTGACTGCCAGACGGTCTTTGGTCCCATAACAAAAATCAGCATAGACTATAAAGTTTGACTTTGTTCTTCAGCTATTCTGTGTAAATGGGGGAGAGTTTTGATTGAGGAAAACCCTTAGAAAGCAAACTGGTAAATGCAAATAAATTCAGTGGTTATATACTAGTACAGATACGATTTGGTCCTGTTGAGAAGGACAAAATAGGTACTTTTTATGTGCAATATTGTTTATTTGATTTTCATATCATTGAGTATTAACCTATCGCTGGCCTACAATCCATTTTACAATCTAATTTGTTGCAGTGTATATTTGCTTCTCTATAAAACAACCTTGATTGTGACACAATACATGCTGCTCTTTAGAACATGGAGAGCGGAGCATTAGCAAAATAACATGGAGGTTTTAGAAATGTTAGAGCAATAAAGCACTTTTGTTAACTAGCCGTGCACAGAAAAGAGCACATGAGGCCTCGAGGGTCTACATCCAATCTGCTCCAAGGAAGAGAGACTTCAGGGCCAAGTGATTGGGGTTAACCGCTTCTCGGAAAAAAACTGAAGGCAAGAGAGCGTGAGGGCCGCTGTTATAGGAGTGAGCCGGTCAGCATGCTTGATGTGCCAGCGCACAGAGACCCATTACACGTCTGTGCCTGTACCGAAGCAGCGAGCCAACAGACGGAAAACCGAGCATTCCCCAGGAAAAAAAATTGCTCTTTTTAATGTCTGCCCGTAAGCCCAAACCATCTGCGGCCGGCCTCGCTGACAATTTAAAAACATCTGTTAGAAGCATTTCATCCAGATTCACCCAGTGCTGCCACCATCTCATTCAGTGTGGACCTACTCGTTCAGTGGACAGATGTACACGTGTGTTAAATCCACATCTGGGAAATTAGTTGGTTCAGAATTTATTTGTAATGAACTTTTTTTAATATTAGGGATCAATTTTAATGTTAAATGATTACTACTAGTATTATTATTTTTTATTATTATATAATGTTTAATTAATTACAATAATATTAGTTATTAAAATTAATTTGAACGATTACAATCAGTATTATTATTAAAATGATTACCAAAATGAATACAATTATAAATACCAAAATAATGTTCAGGTTAATTGAATGATTATAATAGCTGATATTATTAAAATTAATTGAAATGACAATAATCTTTATTACTACTATTAAAGTTATTTTCAACATTAATTCAACATGCATAACTCACTTTACTACAAAAAAAAAGTGTAATTGCATCTTTATATATTGCTTCAGATTCAGCTTTTGTGTTGTCTTTGCAGTTGAATGCCTGTGTGGAGATAAATGTTATGTATAATTACGTTAATTTGCAAGGAATGATTTGTGGTCCCGGTGAAACCGATCTTGGGTCTAGATCTAGACCTTGGTTTGGTAATTACCTCTGATTTATTGTTTGGGTGGTGCTGGTGTTGTTATAACTTGCCTAAATAAGATGAAACTAAACTCAAAAGTTGCTCTTTTATAGCTCAGGAGCCAAAGTAGTTATAGATCATCTTTGTCTCAGATAGTTCTCCTAAAATTCCTCGAGAGAAATAAAAGGCTCCTGATAAAAGTAGACGGTCCAACTCATTTGGTTTTGGAACTATTCGATGAGAAAAGCTCAAATTTGACGGGTTTTCAGAAGGAAAAAAAAGGCTGAGGTGCAGAAGTCTCAATTTGATCTCTATTTAGTCACATTGCAGTCCAGGAGAAACCATTTAGAATCTCCTTTGTGATTTTACTTTCATATGGAAAGGCTATTGGAGGTCCTCACGTGTACACGTTTCAGTGTGAGTGCTCATAAATTGGGATAATCATCTTTTTTTTTGCGGGTGCAGCAGAGGAAATGAAGAGTAATTAAAGTGGGCCGTTTTAGTGTTGTTTGTACAGCGAGTGACACGGTGCTAAAGAAAACAAAGAGTGCAGGGAAAACTGCAGCCATCAGCAGCAAACAGGGACCAGCGCTCAGGCAAACCGCCAATCCAACCAAAGCAGCCCGTACCCACAGAACTGACCTTAACTGTGTGCTTGAACTAGTATGCACGTGTGAATCTGCATGTTATGTTGAGTTCGTAATCATTTAAAACAAAAATGAGTTGATCGGCTCTTTCTCTTTCTTTCTGTCGAGGTGTTAAACTGTTGTTGTCTAAGTCCAAGCGCAATAAAGCCCAGAGTGTGAATTCCACGCCGACGTGATCATAATGCCCATTAGCATTGGCCATGTCAGCAGGAGGCCATTTTTCCATTCTTTTCACCCAATATCTCCCGTTTCCTGCCTAGTAAACAGTAGTCAGCTGGGAGCGCTTAGACACATTTCACCAACTGTTAGCATCACGTCCAGCAAGAGCGGGATTGATGGGCGCCAGATATTGTTGTTTCTTCCATGAGCTGTTCTCGCTGTACTGCAGGGGGGCAGGAATCAGGCCAACGGTAGTTAAGTGTACCTTTTTTTTATGGTGTGAATGCACAGAATGTTAAATGTTAAAGCAAAATTGATGGAGAGAGTTGCAAAAAGGGAAAACCTGGACAAGTTTTGCATATCCTGAAGAAGCAGACTGCTTGCATAGCGATGAATGTGCTTTAACCAAGTGCAACGTGTTCCTGGATCAACATCTTTGTTGATCATGGAACAACAATCCAATCAACCAATCAGATTTGAGGGACACGTTTACAGTTTGTCAAGTTTTGGCTTAAAACCAGGGTAAGGTGTCGCTACAGTATATCATATCTCAGATTTTAGGGATAAGTTACGGGTAGGGTTATGTTGGGGGATAGGGTTTGGACAAAAACATTTGTCATCTGACCCTAATATTATTTTAATTTACACACTTTTTATACAATATTTGTTTTGAGAATAAAACTTATTTATAAAAACATTTTAACATTTTTGTAGTTTTGTTTTTTGCTTTCAAAAGTAGCTACAGTGCTTGATATAGGCCTATGACAATTTCAGCTTCTATGTATTACTTCATATTACATTTAAAATTAATATTTTACTTGGTGAGAGATCCAAACGATTCAGTGTATAAGTGAGTTCTGTCTGAATAGTGAACCATTGTTTTTGCTCAGTGATTCATTTGTGAATCGGGCATGATGGCTCTAAAAATACAGAATGCATAACTTCATTTCTGAAATGTTTGGGACAGTGTAACACTGTCAACACTATCTTTATAAAATAGCTTCACTACTGAAAAGCTTGATTTAAAAACTATCTATGTTACCACTTTGCTACTTAGAAAAGTAGTAAATAGCTTCGCTAATAACTTTGCTATCTGTCCAACGGTGACCCTTCGTCGACACTTTGTCCCTAGGCACAAAGTCTTTCTCATTAGTGGGATTGACGCATGATTTGTACTTGCACAGAGCTAGCCTATAAGTCAGATGAAACGCAGCCAAGTTTGACAGCTAAATGCTAAGATAGACTCATAATAAGCAATAGATAAGCTGGTAGTTATGATAGCAGGCTGTAATGTAGCACATATTGATCTGGTAAGAAAAGTGGACTGATACAGACACTTGCTGCCTCATGTTGTAACTCAATATTGCATGGCACATACACAAACTTTTTAAGCCACAAACTGTTTCCTTTCTGAAATTGCACGCTAAAAAAAAATATCACAACGCATAATTTCAGCCTTTCCATCAAAAAAACTAGAGCAGCGTTTGAGTAGAGGGAGATTAAGTGGCTGAGCTTGGCGTTTGATGACAGGTAATTACACTTAAGCCTAGCAGAGCGGAGAATGACGTTATGATCAGTCGCTGTTCCCGTTTTACAGGTCTGGTAGGTAGGCACTGTTATGCCCGTGGAACCTTGTTTTTCTGTTTTGTAATTTACACCATTCAAAGAAATATGAGCGTTAAACGGGGATAAATCAGAAAAAAAAAACTAAGTTCACAACCTTGACTCCTCAAATGAAGTATCATGTGGAAGGTTGCAACCTTGAGAAGCGCGCATAAAATTGTTTGTCAAAGGAGCAACATTGCAACACTGGGTCAACCAATGGTGTGATTTTTGGGGCGGGGACTATCTGTTTGTTCAGCCAATTGCAGACAGGATTGATATGGCAATCTGTTTAAATGTTTTTTTGTGTGTGTGTGTGTGTAATGTTAAGTGCAACAATGTTTTAGATATACACTTCCATTCAAAAGTTTTTAAAAAGATTTATTTCATATTTTTGGAAGGACTCTCATGTTCACTAATGCTACATTTATTTAAATATAATATCAAGTACTAGCCTATGTAATAATATTAGTTTTCTATTTTAATATATTTTAATTTATTCCTGTGAGGTCAAAGCTGAATTTTCAGCATCATTACCCCATTGTTCAGTGTCACAGAAATCATTCAAATATGCTGATTTGCTGCTCATGAAACATTATTATTATCAGTATTGTAAACAGTTGTGCAGCAGCTTAATATTTTTGTGGAAACATTGATGCATTGTTTTTTTCCAGAATTCTTTGAATCGAAACCTTTGGTATTATTATCCATGCCTTTACTGTCATTTTTTATCAAATTTATGCGTCCTTACTGAATAAAAGTAGGCTATCAGTTTTTTAAATTAATTGATTCCATAATTTTGAGTTATGTTGTACAGTACATTTTTAATGTCGTCGTTGTTTGATTGTGGAAGAATGAGTGAGAAAAGGATATAAGTGTTTCTCAGTCTCTAGCGTTTTAAAAGCGACTGGTCTAGCCAGTATTGGTTCTGTCTGGAACAGTGTAATCTAAGAACAGTCCTGGGCCTCATATAGCCTCATTAACGTGCCAGGAAAAAAAACAGGGGGGGAAACCCTCCTCACCCCTCCTGTCCTGAGGAAACGGCTCAGTTGAGGGAAAAGATCGAATGAGGGAGTGAGAAAATGAGGGCAATGGACAGAGATGAAGTGTTAATAGTGGCCATGACAGATGGGTTGCAGAGGGACCAGCCTTTCCTCATGAACACCCATCAAAGACTTCGTCAGCTCACACTTTCAGCCTCGAGCACAAATGAACCTTGTGGTCACAGCGATCACAGGTTACTCCAGCGAACCGTGTCTAGAGGTGACTCCCTGTTACAGACGAGTGTGAGAACAGAAAGAGTGCTGAGCTTGAGTTTTCCACTCATTTGGATTCAGCAAGTTTATATTTTCATCTGTACAGAAGTATAGCATCTTTTTCTTTGTTCTATCTGACCCAGATCAGTTAATAAATATGGTGCTGTGCGCTTCAGTAATTCTAGAACACAACTTAAACTGTGTGCAATGCGTGAAATTTACAGCAATGTGATGCATCAAAGCCAATCAGAATTTAATATAGAGTATGTTTTTGTGTGTTTGTGTATGAGTTTTAAACAAGTATGTTTTTACAGGAATAGAAATAGA
The DNA here is from genome assembly GCF_949152265.1 of Phoxinus phoxinus. Lineage (NCBI taxonomy): Eukaryota > Metazoa > Chordata > Actinopteri > Cypriniformes > Leuciscidae > Phoxinus > Phoxinus phoxinus. The sequence goes on from NC_136884.1 coordinate 7,841,706, forward strand.
AAATTAAAATGTGCATTTTTGAAAATTTTGCAAGACACTTCTAAGTGGCTTAGGCTACTATAAAAAAAAAAATCATGATTTTTATTATTTAGAATTGTATCAAATGTATTTATTTTTTGAATTTGAATTAAAAAATGTACAAATGTATTTCATTTTATTTGATAACATTGTTACACAAACTTGTATTTATAAATACAAAATTCTATACAATTTAATTTGTAAATACACATTTTATTAATACTTTTATTGAATACCATTATTATACAAATATTATTTATAAATGCAAAGTCACTTATTATACCGTTTAATTTTAAAATTCTAATTTGATTTATTTGCCACCTTTTATGATTTTATTATAATTTTAGTGTATAACATTATTCTACTAATTTTATTTCAAAGTAAATTACCTTATTGTACAATTTAATTAGTAAATATGATTTTATAATTGTATAATTACACGTTTATTTCAAAGTAAATTACCTTATTGTACAATTTAATTAGTAAATATGATTTTATAATTTTATAATTACACGTTTATAAATTTTACTTCATTATACCAATGTTATGTATGATTATACATTTAATTTGGTTATACACATTTATAAATGCACATTTATTTTGTATTTTATTTGATTACATTTATGCAAGTACTAATCTGCTCATATCTGCTAATGTAAAATACATTTTGGGTGGTGATTTTGTCTGGTGTTGAGACGGAGTTGGAGAAAGAGGGAAACCCTTGTCATGACAGTGTCTGGTCTCTGTTTCGTGACCAGGAGAGAGTAAAAAAACCGACTTCTATTGGCCATGTTTAAAAGCCCCACGCAAACAAACCATTCTTCATGGGTGGCTCTGCTCTTGATGAGGGCTGCAGAACCACTCTGGCTGTGTTTAAAGTCAGTCGGAGCGACCGGTTAAGTTCAGGCCAGCGGCTCATGAGTTTGGTGCTCGGGGAAGCTTGGATTTCATGAGTTCAACATCAAAAATCATCTGCTCTCTCTACCCCACTCTCCTTTTTTCATCCCCGTTTAAACTCTAGACACTTGAAGGAGGGAAGGAGGTGTTCCTTTTGGGTTGACATGACCGAACATAACAATGAGAGAGCTTATGGAGAGCAGCAGGGAACCTAAATAGGGCAAGTGACCGCAACACGATACCACACTTAAACAAGTAAAGTCCATCACATGCACAGATCATGCATTTAGCATCTCCCATAATTCCCTGCTGCATGTGGCGATACATTTGTTCAGTCACTCATTTGATCTTGTCATCCTGTGTTTGGCGAAGTGGGTTCTAGATTAGTGTGGTATTACGTAACTATGTTCTCACCCTCAAGCCAAACCGCTGTCCTCTGAGGTGCCGCAGGACGTGTCCATAACAGTGCAGCTCTATTAGGCCAGAAACAAACAGCCCGCCGTCATGTGGCATTAGCACTGTGACTACTGCATTTAGACTCGCACAGTTGGCTGTACAGTGCTATTACTATCACACATAACAAAACCGCCAGATCGCTCGCTCTATCTTTTCCAATCACATGACAAAAGCTCATGCTGAAAATACAGAGAGCTCAAACCAACACTTCAGAATGGCGCTTTGTGGGTAACCTGTGTCGGCCCCAATAATCTAGCAAACTATTTTTTCCAACTATTTATGCTTTTATTTATGCTTTTATTAATTTGGGCTTTTATTTATGGTTTTAATTATGCTTTTATTTGTGCTTTATATGCTTTTATTTATTTATGCTTATGCACTTATTTATTTATTCTCAATTATGCATTTATGCTTTTATTTGTGCTTTATGCTTTTATTTATTTATGCTTAATTATGCATTTATGCTTATTTTATCCTTTATGCTTTTATTTATAATGGATGCTTTTTAATGCTTGTAATTAATTATTTGTATCACTTTTATTTATTTGTTATTTGTGTAAAATACCATGTTTATGAATTTTCTTTGCTTAAATAATTTGGCTGCATATATGCATAGCCATGATCTATGAAATGAAGCATTTCTCTCACACCCTCCCCATTCAGAACAATGAACCTCGACCCGGTCACAGGCGCAGGTACAGGCACGAGACTGAGCCTCAGGTGCTCAACCCAAAGCTATCAAATACTTAAGCTTTTCAAACAAACAGAAATATAAAAAAATCTTTTACTTGCAAACACTGACACACTTGTGAAAAGTGTTATTGACACACCGGTCATAATATGAGTGTGCATGACATTTATGGTTTTCGGTTCCTCGATCTGTGTGGTTAAGGATCAGTAGAAGTCTTGTGGCTGTGGGTATGAAGGTGTGAATGCTTCGAGTTAATGAACAATCAGTCAATAAACAAATATGATCTCAGTGCAAAATGCTCGAGGTTGTTTGGGAACTGAGAGATATTGGATATTATTCTGTACTTTGGACTAGTGACGTCAGTCGTTCTTTTTCTTTCGAAGATGATGCTGTTAGAACTTGCCCTTTTTAAGTCTTTGTGACATCAAATCCTGCACATTTTATTTCGCCTTCACCATATTGAATGATATAACTACAAAAAGTATTTTCAAAACAGCTTGAAACATTGTATGAAGAGAAACTCAGGTTGACTCATTCAGTCACCAAGCAAGCAAGCAATCTCTCAAAGTGTCAATCGCACTAGTTTTAAACTATAAACTAACAAATTGGTGATTTTTATAATCACATCCTCTGACTATGTTAATGCTTTTATTTACTCAACTTATTTTTGAGACTCTTAAGTGCAGTCCTTTTCTAACTGATTAACTATACATTGCATTCATTTAATGCATCATTTATCGTTTTGAACACTTTTTGGCCAATGATCGACAGGACGGTTGAAAAGAGGTGTAATGTAAAACATCTTTATTCTCTTCATTGGGCATCTGCCAAACTCTATTGACACCCAGACCGCTTTCTCTTTGTTGCATCTGTCCATCTCCTGAGCTGCAGGTTGAGTTAAATGAGCATGTAATGGAGCCTGTGTAATCTCTTCTTCATTTGCACACTTTGACACGCATACATACACACACATACAGACATTCTCATACAGTGACGCCACCTCTGTCTTGGCCTGCCGAAGCCACAACAACTCTGACTTATTCATTGCATGGGCCTCACAAGGTAATGCAGAATATCTTGGGAGTCGAACCTCATGCCCTCATCTGTTTACTAAAGCGTGAAATACTTTTAAATTAAGTTTGTCTACTCAGGAGTCTTCGATCATTATTGAATCAGCCTCTAGTAATCATCGCAGGCGGTGGGTCTTTGTCTTTCAGGGTTTGTGTACAAGGGTCCTGAGAAATGTGCATTGACTGGTTCTGCAAGTCCCTTCAGATAAGAGCAGACAGAACATCATGGAGAAGCCAAACACAATGTGTAATGCATCAATGTTAACATAAATACAAGGGCACATTGAGTTTTTGTCTGTGCTTGATGGCACGTAACTCTGAGTACACCATAATAATCAAGTGTTACGCTGTGATATGGTGATAACACTAAACCATATCACATCGGCTGAGTAACTGGGTCAAAGGTCTCACTGTTTGAGAACGTGAGTTTTCAGGACAGCAACTAACAAGGAAATATTATTTTATATATATATATATATATATGTATATGTATATGTATATATATATATATATATATATATATATATATATATATATATATATATATATATATATATCTTGACTTGACTATATATAAGAATAAAAATAATGTATTAACATGCTATTTGCTCATGATATTTTCGTGATGATAAATTACATTATTGTTTTTTCAATTTTTAAATGATAATTATAAATAATTAGCATAATAATAGTAGTAGTTATTATTATTATTATTAACATGTTAATTAATCGTAATATAATCATGGTGAATTATTATTTTTATTATATATTATTTTTATTATATATATATATATATATATATATATAAATTAATTATACCTTTTTTATTACAACTTATGATCATGTTAATAATAGTAAACATTAAATGTTAAATATGAATTAATATATTAATAATATATTAAAATATCATCAATATTATTATTTGTTTTTGATATATTTGTAATTGTCTTAGTAAGCCACATTGTAGCATATCAGAAAAGCTAGGCTATATCAGGGATCCAGTGAAAAGGCTTTGGAGGAAATCATAACATAAAATCCTAGATACTATATGGATTTGCTCAATTCATAAAAAAAACACGTTTAGCTAAAAAGTAGCTCATTATACAATCATAAATCCAATTCTGATTTGAAAACGTCTTTATTCAGGTCTTTTGGCACGTGAGCTGTGTAAGCGAATGTTCGCAGCAGCACAAAAGTGTCTTTGTTCAAGCAAACACACACACCACACGTGAATGACATCACTCTTGTGAGTGTGACTGCAGCGAATCGGGAATAAATCTTTTGGTGTGAGTGCATGAATGTGAACCAATGCTCTGAAGCCGGACCTCAATGTATTAGTTTTTCTTCTGTGATAATACACCTTTCACCAGATTTTGCTGATTTTATTTTCACACATAATGCTCAAGTAGGACTTTCAATACCTTGTGAAGTTAACATAAGACACACACACACACTAAAATTCATGATATTGAAAGCATACCCTTCATTCAAACTTTAAGTCAAATATGAAACAAAAACAGATCGAACAACATCCCGTCAAACACACACAAAAGATGAAAGGCAAACATTCAGAAGACTGGCATGTGTGTTTTCCATTTGCAGACCAGCAGCAGTGTTGGGTTACTGATGACAGGGGTGACCGGGCCAAACATAAGCCTTGATCCATGTAACTGTAGTGTGTCTGAGCGGGGGACACGTGTGACACAGACACGTGTGATATGAGCGCTGTTAGAGAAGTCCTGTCCAACCACAAATACCATCAGTTTGCATGGGAGATTTCGATAAATGTAAATTACTGCTTTTGTGTGTGTGTGCGTGCGTGCGTTTGTTTCCCTAAGACCTTGCCTGGGAACTGGAGGGGTTTTAGTGCGATTATGTGCCAGTGGAGAGTGTGTGCGTGCACACAAAAAAAGACAAATGTGCATGAAGTCTGCATTTACTGTAAACCACAGTTCAGTGGGGGAAGTTTCTTCAGTTTGCCGAGCTACTTTCAGCTCCTAATACAGTGTAGCTAACTTTGAAACGATTTAAAGTAGTATATATTTAAAACTGTTAGATTATATAATTTAAAAGAAAAAGTACATTTATACATTTATGATTCCAATATCATCATTATTAGATTACCAAAGATAATACAATTCCCTAAACTAATTTGGTTTATTCATGTTTCTTTATATCTAATCACCACTCCATAATCATGAAGTTCAACATGAAATGTGGAAGATCGGACCATCTGCTTTGCTTTGTCATTGTCTATTTGTCCACTTCCTGTCACCTGGGCTAACAACACACAGCAATTAAATTGTTCTACATTGTCATGTTCATGTCTGTCAGATGCTGGGTAAACAAGGCTGAATCTCTTAATGGTCTATACCTTTTTTACAGTTGCGTGCTGTACTGTATTGTAGGAATACAAATTCAGACAAAAACATATGAAGTTGAGATTTACTTTCGCTTTGTGTTTTTGTTTCTTACATACTGGTCATGTTTACAATTGCTTCATGCAGACTGTCACATGCAGAGGCAGAAAGAAGTTCAATGAAGTTGTTGGATCTTGCCGCATTAGTCCTATCTACCTGTCAGGCACCTTCATTTAAACTAAGACGTCATACTCCTAATTTAACAGCAAAGTTCATTAAAACTCTCAATGTACTCTGCAAAAATAAGTATTTATTATTAATTGATAATAAGGCTGGGCATTAACACATTTCTGACCATAGTTAGCAAGTACGTCAGCTTATTCCCTAAATAGTCTAGTAATACTAAATTAGAGTTAGTTGACAAAGTTACTTATAAATGCATCATGAAATCAACTTTTATAACTATACTGTATAGTTATTAAAGTTGATTTCATGATGCATTTATTCCAATATACATTAATAAATATTGAAGAACTGGTCAAGTTCAAATATATAATGCATATGTAATATAGTTAATGCTCCTCTCTACAGTTGTTTATGGACATTGGTGAGCTTTCTCGCTTCAGCTGGAATCTGCAGTGAATAATTGTGTTTTTAGAGTTATAGGTAAATATAGGTAGAGGCACGTTTTTCCAGTGAGCCTATGTTCCTGCTAGGTATATGAAACAAAAGATAAAGCAAATGCAAACCACAAACTTTGATGTGTTTAGATAGTTTTTAATGCTATCTGCTTCAGTCTTGTAAATCTTCTTTGTACTCTGCACCAAACAGGAGAAGCAGGTTAGCAAACAGTAAACTTGTGTGTATATATACGTGTCGTATCTGACTTATCATGTTCAAATAAATTGGCTAACAAGCGTTTTGTCTGTTTGATCAGAACTGACACAACTTAAACTGTCTTTTCTCACTAGCCCTATTGTTTGCTGTATCTTTTTGAACGTTCAGTGATGAGGGCTAACCCTGGAACAAAGCGGTCCGCCGGCCCCAGCGGTATGTGCTAAAATACAGACAAAAAAACTGCTCATTGTTGTTTGCCAGACAGCAGAGAGATTAAGTGATAGTAAACAGAGGCGTACAAAGTTGGAAGGAAAACCCATCGGCGCATCCTGTCGGGTGACCAAACCGGCCGAGAACAATGATGTCATGACGGTGAAACTGTCAAAACAGATAAAGCGCACATCTCACAGTCGCCTGCTTGTTACAGAGAGCATTAATCTAAATAAAGATCAATTTGCTGGGGGTGGGTTTCTAGTAGACTTTCTGCTCAGATATATGTGCCAAAGGTGATTCATGGGGAGCTGGAATTGGTTATGGACTAGTATATTTCTGATTCACCTAAGATGACTTTACCGGAACAGCTGTGGGTGGCTAGAATTAGGGCTATGGCGCTGCAACCTAGCACAGACCCGGACACGAGTCCTAGAAAGCTCTGGGAAGTAATAACATGCGACAACAGAGCAGTCTCGTTCCAAAATGCAAGGCTTCAGATTTCCCCCGAATAAAATAAACATGACCCAGTATTGTCAATACTGAGCCTTGCAGTGAATCAACAGGCTTTGTCCCCACAAGGTTTTTCTCACTACGTTCAACCTTGGGCCTTTTAAAACTGCAGACTTCGAAAGGAGGTTAGACAACCAATCAGAAACCGCATCAGCGTTTAGCTCATGCAATATTCATGAGATTTGTACAGCCACAGAAACTTCTACATGCGACTTGATTTCAGCGTCTGAGACGAGTGAAAATATCCAAAGGCAGACTTATTTTGTGTTTGCTCATTTAGACTTAATACAACCAGAGTGAACATTTTCACATGAACAAGCAGTTGCATGTTTTTGGGTTACACATTAAGTCCACTTTAGACATTTTACTAACTAGAAGTAACTTTGCAACTACATGTCGACTAACTTTCATTAGAGTATCAAGACTGTTTTTGGGTTAGTAGAATAAGCTGACGCATACTTGCAAACCTAGTTATGTCTTTTGAGGATGAATCAAGTCAAGTGTTACTACTAATACTCTAAATGACATGTGTTTGCAAAGTTATTTATATTTAGTAGAATGTCTAAAGTGGACTATCGAAATAGTTACCTATATTTGTCTAATATTACCTTCGCCAGTCGGGATCAAAGATGTTAGACTGCAAATCTGACTAAAATATCTGACTAAAATCTAACTAAAACACTGACAAGATAACTGATGAATTTTTAATCCTAAGTGTGAAAAGCGCAGATATGTTAATATTGTTTATCTTACTGCAAGAAGCTGGACCAATTATGAAGTTATCTATAGAGTGGGATCGAGTAAGACGATGTTGTGAGGCTGTGAAAGGAAAAGAGAGTGACCGGGAAGAGTCATTTAGTTGATCACACCAGTGATTCCTCTGTGTAAAAACAGAGACAGAGGTTTCCTGCCTGGCAGACATTATGATATAGATTTTGAGTCACTACTGCGATAACATCTGTTGCCGATCTGACAATGACTCAAAATGTAAAACAGACGCCACTATAAAGTAGACCTAGACTCCCCAGACGTTCTGCTCCTCCTCGTACAGTCAAGACAAAGACTATGTTGGCTGCAGTTCAACACCTAGAACACCACATTATGACGTGACAGTTATATGGTTTCAGGCGCCTTTTAGGTTGCGATTGAATCCAGTTTACTGTATCCCCCTTTTTAAACTGACACCGCTCTTTCCACAGAAACTTCAATTGAATCCTTTATCTGTAAAACGCTTTCAGTTTGCAGTAAGGTTAACATATTTTAATTTGATTTGATTTTAATGCTGTTTAAATGTTTTAGTAAAAATGTTTAAACGTTTTATCAAATTATTGATTTGAATGATTGACCTTTTTTCTTTTTTTACAATTTTATCATTTTAGTTTAAGTTTTACACGACAACGATGTACTAAAAACGGAAAAATAAATTCCTTTGGGTTTTTGAAAAGTTTCACGTACAAGCGACAACATTGTCAATACGGTCCCTGTTTACAAGGATCTGCGAAAATGTATAAAAATGCTGTTTTCATGGCCAGTAGTTGGCGATGTTACTTTGTAAAGAGACATGTAATATGCATGCGCATGACGTTACCGTTTTCACAAATTTGTGTTTTTGTAGTTTTCACATTGTTTTCAAAAACGTGCACATTGAAGCCCGTTTTTAAATTTAGCCTTTTCATGCCTTTTGTACATGAACGACCAAAACGCATAAACAAATTCAGTTTTTATTTGTAGTAATTCATAATATAATTTGAGGAACCAATAGACCATGGCCAGATTTTAAAGAAGCCATGACGGATTTTGATAAATACACAGAAAACATCGTATCAAGTCGATTTTATCTTCTGCTTGTAGAAGTATAAACTGACTTAAAATTATATATTTATTCATGCAGAACCGAAGCTGCATCACAGTCAGAACTTTTGAATGAACAATAGCAGTTTAATTTTCAGAAAATGTATGGGGTTGTTATGCCTATACACACTCATGTGATGCCCACTGACTTTTCATATATTTATCTCCATGTGTTATCAGTATGATTAGCCTTACTAGCGTCTCGCTTTAAACAATAGTTTTCTTATACAGCAATAACCCTTGGTCTGTGCACTGGGCTTAAAGCGCTGATATTTGCAGTGTTTCTACATCATTGCTTAGTTGGTCTAAGGAGGACTGGTTTCATATTACTCTAATAAACTACATCAGGAAGTTAATCTGGCGATATGCTCTCACACTTGAAGAAAAACGACACCGCGAATGCCACAATGCTCCGGGCAGCGAGACAGGAAGTGCTTTAATCGAGGGCTTCCTGTGCTGCTCTTCGATCTTGTGTCTGTGATGACAGTAATGCACTCGCCAGCTGTTACTGTAACAGCTGGATCCAGACATGAGTGTGTGTGAATGACTTGAGCTGTTAAAACTCCAGTGCTAGAGGGGGCATACAGTGCTCTCTATCACCTCAGTCTTAAAAACTAGATTACTTCTCATTCCATTGTAATTGTGATGATAGTGATCTGCACCTGACTGCCTGATTGTTGAGACTGATCTTTAAAACTGCATTTATTCCGCCTTCTGTAGTAATAATGATAATTATCTGTTGCTGACTGCCTGATTGTTTGTGTTCGCCAAGTCTTGCGGTCTTGTTGTTTTTAGCTAAAGATATAGAGTAGATTGTATGGTTGTAAGATAAAAGATGAAAAATGGTTTGTTTTGTTTTTACACACCCAGGATGCTTGCAGAGAAACTGTTATCTTGCTGAACCAGTTTTTAGGAAGTTAAACAGAAAGTGGCAAGGTTTCCTTGCATATTCTTTGACTTAAAATGCTAATGAATGAGACACTAATGCAGTTTTAAATCAGGAGTAAGTGTCTATTAAATGACTACTTACAAAAACCTCCAGTGCACTTCTTACAGGGAACAAACTTGGGGTTAAATGTGTTGCTGACTGGCAAAATGATGATTACTCCTTATGGGGCTCAAACCAGCAACCTTCTGGTTACCAGCACTTAGCTTTAGGATTTTCATATTCATTTCAGTGTTTGTTTTTTTTGGAGGGGGGTTCACAATAATTATGACTCATAAGTGAATATTAACTGATATACTCAAACTGCTTTAAAGGGGTTTTTGTTATTTTTTTAAGTGTATTTTAACATTTTAAATTGAAGCGCTTAAAGTTTATGTGAAAACAAATTCATTGGGGTTTAGCTGCTCTGCCTTGCAGTATATGTTAAAGTGCTGAAATTTTGACAGAAATATACTTTTGTATAAAATACCAGTCAGGGTTATTTCATGATTATTACTTTAAGTATATTTGTATACTGTTTTAGTATTTATTAATATTTAAAATTACTTTTTTTACTAGTTTGTCGTATAGTTTGGGTAACACTTTACAATTATTAGTTCATGTTAACTAATTAAACATTAACTGCACTTCTACAGCATTCATTTTTGTTAATGTTAATTTCCACATTTACTAACATTATTCAAATAAAATGTATTTGTAAACATGAATGCACTGTGAACCAATGAACAGCTGTTTTTTTATTAACAAAGATTAATAAATAGTGTAACCAATGTATTGCTCATGGTTGTTTAATGTTAAAATGTTAGTTAATACATTAATGTTATCAAATGAAACCTTATTTTAAAGTGTTACCATAGTTTATTAAGTATCCTTCTATTTAGCTTTAATTTTTTTATTTCAATTTTAGTCATTTTAGAACATCACCTACAAGAAATGTTGCTATGAAATCGTTTTTTTCATGTAATTTACATATTTCTTTCAGCTTTTTCAATTATTATAAAGTATTTAGATAGTTTGTTTTAGCTAAGAATAACACTGATACCAATATTTAATATAATAAATAAGAAGGTGAATATAGAGCAACACTTTATTTTACAGTGTCCTTGTTACATGTTACTGTAGTAAAAATATAAATTATGGATAACTACATACAACTAAACCTAAACTAAAACATAACCCTATAATAAGTACATGTAAGTTAGTTAATATTACTTGATACTGAAATGTATAATTACACTGTAAAACGGATTCCTTAAAATAGTGTAACCTAACATAGACTGGAATCAAATTAAGGCCAATGATAGTGACAATAGACATTGTGCCACAGAGCATGGATCATTAGCAGGATTAAACATCATTGTTTTATAGGCTTAATCTTTTGAAATAGAAAGCATAATTCTGTTATCTAGGAATGAGTCATCTTATCACCTGCAGTGAAGTCTTGTTATGTATTGGTAATGTAGGGACATTTAAAACATTTGAATGAGTCATGAAGGACAGTATTGTTGGTTTGGTGTCCATGGCAACACTGTTATTGTTTTACTAGTGCAAGGCAAAGTGTTGCACCCATCAAGGATAGTGGGAGGCTCATTGTGTGTGTGTGTGTGTGTGTGTGTGTGTCTGTTTAAGCTTGAGATACTGAAACTCTGATAAGTCACAATGCATTGTTATGTGTTTACTTATGTGTGAGAGGAAAAGCAACTGCAAGAGAACGAAAGAGTGTGTTATCTGAAGTGGACCTTGTTGGTTTATCGGAAGTTATTTGCAATTTAACAGATGCTTTTCATCAAAAAGTGATCTTCCATATGCTGTTTACAGCTAGTTCCCCAAGTCAAAATGGGGTTAAGAGCCTTGCGCAAGGCTCCGGTTCGACTCTGCAGTTTTTGGGTCACCTACATTTATGCTTTTAGCAGACATGCATTCAAGGTGTACATTTTATCAGTGTGCATGTGATCCCGAATCAAACCCATGACTTTGGAATTGCTAGCGCCATGCACAACACATTCAGCCACAGAAATCAAGGATAAGGATTGAAGCTGCAATCTTTCATACCATAGAGTCCCCTTTTGGGCCATTGCCCACCTTTACTGCTTAACAACTTTTAATAAACTAATTTGTTTTCATGGACTAAATTATGTCCCCTGCCTCCAGCCGGTTTTCGTCTAATTTTAGGAGAGATAAGTATAAGCTCATTTGGCTGTATTCTAAACATTGATTTGGACACACCGGAAAAGAGTAAATCTGTTCAGATGTAATCCGTTAAGGCAACAATTCTATTTTGGATTTGTTTTGCACTATAAGTGGAATGTTTAGTTTCGTTGGAACTTCGTTGGGTCTATAGATGTATATTTGTTTTCATTCCCTTCGACAAGAGGAGATAATCTTTTTTTTTAAAACACGACTTCTTTGTAATTAACTCACGCTTTACTATGTATTTTGACTTCATGGTCTCATGGTATATTTCTCAGAAATGTCTTTTGACTTCAGATGCGGGATTCTTTCATCTGAATTTCTTGAGCGAAATTATCAGATCCCCACGGAGGCTTGTTGACTGAATAAGGTTGTTTACGAGGTATTTGTGAGATCTTGCAGACGTTGCATTGTGAAGACACCGAGGTCACTTCGGCGCACAAACAGACCAGAAGTTGAGCAATCACACTTGAAATTGAGAGCAGAGAAATCAGGTCACAGCATCACGGGTCTATTCTCTGCGACGGGGAGCAAAGCCCTCTTTGCACGCAGGCCAAAAGTCCCTTCGGATGAAATTACACCTGGCTAACCTTACAGGTGGGAATATTTCTCTTAGGATGCAGTTATATTGAAAGCATGTCTTGTCCCGGAGGAGTCTTATGATGGAATATTCAAATTGATTCAATAATTCAATTTGAGTACAACAAAGACTCTTCAGTTTTGTTAACTTTTCACAACATAAATATCTCAAACATGAATTATGAAACCTTTGCATGCTTATAAAAGAGAAAATCTTGAGTTTGGGCTTGACGAATCAGTCAACCATTGTAGCCCTAACATGGCATCTTAACTTTATTTATTTTTTGTTTTTGTAATGTAAAACCTTTCAAAAGGAAATATTTGGCGAATAAGCCTTCCAAACAAATTAAGTTCATGACAGAACCGCTTCACCGCCTGCTGCATATATATTTTACAAATGTAACTATAATCGTTTGTGTCTTGCATGTGCTGTTGGTCATAAAATGGATGGAGACCAACTCGGTTAAATACACTATATTTTTAAAGCAACGGGTTTCCCTAACTTTTTTTTTTTTAAGTCAACTGATCACTTTTTATAAAGTAAATAAACTTGACAATTCCACATAACTTCAATTAAGCATCAAGTTCACAACTGATCACATTTTACAGTGTACTATACTAGATACAGAATAGCAGTTGGCAGGCAGAAGCTGTTTCGAACTTGCATAAGCTGTCAAAGCTGTGTGTGTTTACCCTGTTGGAGGAAAACCAGGAGTAAATATGTGACTGTTATAATTTTATAGTGTAATCAAATGTAATGGCTAAATTTCAATGTAACAAATTTTTTTTTTAGATTTTATTGCTTGGCCCAAAATAGAATCTGAAATTCCTCTTAAGTCATTGTACTTCCAAAGAGACGGTTCACCTTAAATTAGTGAGGGTGTCATTCTGTGGTGAACTATCCCTAAGAATATTGCTTAAAATGAACATAAAATGATCTTCAGGTGACATTTTAAAAGCCTGAAACTCTCTGACATGGTAAAGGTCTTCACAAACATGTTTTTCCTCCAGAACGGTACAGATGGAACACGGTGGCCTTGCGGACTGTTTTGGCTGCTGCGTTCACATCTGAAGGCTGTTGAGAAGGTCTCTGTCGTGTTATTGTAAAGCTGGAGAACTGGGAGGACATTGTTTTTGTAGGAGCTCCGAGGAGCAGTTAGATAAGTTGTAGTTTACGCTTTGCAATGTGCTACTGTGCGGACAGATGCTGAAGTGTTTAGACAAACTGTTTTTGTGCGTCCGGGGGCACATGTACGGGCAGGAGAACCGTTGAAGGCGTTACACAACCATGTTGAGGAGTTCTGCTTGTGATTTTTAATCTGCTAACTATATCCATATTTTGGTCCTCTCAGTCTGGTCACTCTTTCGCTGAGCTCTCAGCTGTCATTCGCACGCTCTCTCTTTGTCTTTTTCTCTAACTTTCTTTGTTTGTCTTTTTGTCTGGTGTCTGTGTGAGGTGAAATTGGAGATTGTGTGTGACTGGCTGACTCGACAGGTGAGTAAGGCTGAATTGTGCTCCGAGCCATGGCAGTGCTCCAGTGAGGGGAACCTTTCACACGCAAACCCTGCATTTCAGCACACACACCACGCTCACTGACCGTACGCCTCACACTGCTTATTTTAGACCATCAATTCAGTTATGGGAAGTCAATTATATCCCAAAATTAAAAATATTTAGACAGACAGACAGTGTGGTTGGTAATAAAGGAATACATTTGAATACTATTATGATTTTTTTTTCATGACACTTAATTACTCATACTTACTCATTTGACCACTCAAAATTACTATAGGCATATTGTCAGTCATTCATATAACCATTTTTGCATTTTGTCATTTTGTAAGTAGAAATGCTACTACCAATATGATTAAAAAGAAAGTATTGCATTTAATTGGGATGCAAGATCTACATTTATTTTTATTTTGTTGTGAATTATGACCTGGGCTTGTTCTTGCCTTTTTTTTTTTTTTTTTTTTAGCTTACCTCTTTCTTCATCAATATATTTATTTTTATCGACTGTTTAATTGACTTTTTGCCTCTCTCAGACCTCCAATGTCTGTCCTGCTTGATAACTCTTGTTTTGTCTCTTTTGGTTTGCTTTGAGCGCCTTTTTGTTCTTTGATCGGTCTTGCAGTTCTGCCGATGTCACTAATTCATGGACAGGAGAATTATGAGTCTTATCTCCCTTCCCAGCAATGCATGATGGGAGGTTTTCTGGGAAGCACTGCTGTAGGCCGAAACAACATTTCAAAGCATAGCAGAGGACTGCAGTTCAGCTCGCCGGGAGTAAAGGAGTAAATTAGCGTTCTCACAATCTCAGGTGTCATCATTCACTTAATGCAGAGCAGTTTGCAAGGAATGGCGAATGAAAAGACGAGTCTGAAAATTGGGAAAAGGTCCAATCATGTATGAATAAATATAACTTGTGTGAATCTCTGTTAAAAATTGTGGTTGTAAAAACGGTTGTGTTTGTTGTGACTGGTCAACTGACCCCTGATGAAGACACCACTTGGCTAGTGGCCTCCAGGAGTTTGATATCCCTGCCAAAAAGCTTTCAGACTGTTTTGGTCCCTGGGTTTACATGAAGGATTCTGAGAAGAAGTCATGTAAGAAATTCTAGTCAAAAGTCGAGTTGGTTGGTTTAATGTCAGGTGAAAGATAGAGATTGTTTTGGAATGGGAAGATGCTGTATAGATGGTAATATACAGCCACTAAAGCCAAACCTATTCAGAGAGAGATGAGCACCTGCTGACATGGCTGAGATCTGTTCAGTCTTGTCTGTGTTTGTATTGCAGTCACGTCAAGGAACGCATAATTTGAGCTTCTGGACTGCTTCTTCCTCCTTTGATGTTTTCCATTAGAGAGATTGAGTGTGTTGGCCTGGAAGAAGCTTAGGACCACTTGTGTAACACACCTTCAGATCCTTGAGCACCATGAGAGAGAGAGAGATTCCTATTGAGGTTGCTGTCGGTCTACGATCCATGACTGTAAAACTGCGAGATTCTCTTAGTTTTCCTGTATTTTGAAGGCCCTCAGAACAGACAGATTGGAGTCATGGATGCTGAGGTCACAGGAGAACAATAGTGCAAGGTCTTCATCGCTGTCTAAAGCTCTAAATCTGTTTCAACAGGAAGAGGGAATTATTCTCTTACAGGGAAAACAGACCCCCCAGTGCTGTGTGTTTGATTTGGACGTGGTTCAGTCAACAGACATCTCACTGTCCGACTCCACCCCTCCTCTCCACACACACAATTACAACCTCAATCGCAACATCTCGGCTATAAATTGCATGGGCTCTTATTTTCTTTCTTCTCAAGAAATCGCATCATTTATGACTGTATTTTTAGATTATAGTGGTTGAAGAATACTATGGTAGTAGAATGGGTGGTCTTGGGTGGATTTTTTTTGGTCTGCCTAAAAGCTTTGGTCTGTTTTGTGGTGGATGTTGTGTGCCAGAAGAGCATTTAAGAGGAGCAGATTGTCAATTGTTTATGAGGTGATGATGCTGTCAGCCCTGCCTGCACTTACACAATCGTGAAACTGACACACACTCTTTCTATCACAAGATACAAATATTCACATGTGAGAAGGTTTTCTGTTGTCCAACCCCCCCCTTTTTTTTGTGTATCTTGGAATATAACGGAGATGATAAAATCTTATATTTCATGATGTATATAATAAATAAATAGAATTACAGTAATTGAAGCATAAATAAGACCATCTATTTATATAAAATGAACTGAAATATGAAAGGAAAAAGCCATGGATTTGTGTACACTCCCAAGACATATTTCATCATACGATCATGCGCATCATGAAATGTTGTGATTTTTTAAATGAACACATTTGAGCAAAAATATATCAGTTCGAAACATATTTTGTTTAGCATGTATAAAAGCATTGTGCCATATTTGCTTTTGCACGTTTCAGTGCACTTTTTATTAATTGCAGCAGTTTTGAATTACAAATATATAGGCGCATGCATACAAGTTTTTAAAATATTCAAAATGATATGCATTCAATGTGATTTTGTATTATTTGAGATATAAACATGCAACAATATTTGATACACAAGATTTTCTGAAGGTTGTCTTGTCGTCACATGAACGAGAACTATTTTAGTCTCACCGAAGTACATGCAATACAAAGATCTTGGTTCATTTTGACTTGAACATGATTGAAAGTAATGACTTGTAGTTCAGATCACAGACCAATTCATTGAGTGAGTGAATCATGATTCAAACCGATAACAAGAAGCTGAAAGCATTGTTCTCTCTAGAATCAAGAATTCCTTTGAGGTCCATTGAATTTAAAGTTGTGGAGAATAGCTAAACTTAATGTTAACCTACCCACAAGTCTCTGGGGAACAGGTAGTAGTGAAAACCAAGCGGTCCAAAAAGTGTGTTTGTGTTTGTTATTCTATGCAAGCTTGTCAAAAGATAAGGCTATAGCATTCGCTAGGATTCGCAAAATCCATGCAGTATGTTTCATAAGGCAAAGGTAACTTTCAGGGGGAGATAGTGTGTAAGACGTGGGCTACGTGCACGTTTTGTTATTCCAGATGGAACGCTGAATGTTTGTGTACGGACATAGAAGGACTTATTCTCGTGACTGATGGTGGATGAAAACACAACGTAGGCCAAAGGTTTATAGCCCAAAACTAAAGCTGCATCTTTAAATTTTTCTAAGCCATCAGGTATTCGGGGAGGAAATTAAAGTACAGCAGACTCTGGTTTCTTTTTGTAATAAAAACATAATTCAACTTGACTGAAGCCACAGAACATTGTGAACATTGTGCAAAATGGTGTGGGGAAAGATCTATTACAAAATCAAAATCCTTCCTCATAATTACACACACACCAATTTGAGCTGATTTTACTTGCCCTAAGGTAAACAAAAGGCTAAAATTGTTACATGTTTCAATTAGTGTTATCTAACACAGCATGTATTTGAGCAGAGAGAATTATAGATAATACTGGCTTTATGTGATCCTCTAATGGCCATTGAGTCTGATGTTGTGAGTGTCAATGATCCTGAAAGAGTGGTTAAGAAAAGTAGGGAGGCAGCATATAATCTCTATGAAACCTCAAGCTTTTTTCTTCTAGTACTCTAGAAAGCCAATCATTATAATAATATTAACTTTTCCATCTTAAAATTCTTGTTTCCATATCTGTCAGTGGGCTTCAACTGGGCAAGCAGTCCTCAAATGAAACTGCATTTCCACAAGGAAATGCAGATACTTGCAAAGCAACAAAGTTTTTTCATCTTTCCATTGTTCTTCCAGAAAGAATATATTCAGTATGTAAATGAGAAAATGACAGAATATGCACATATTATGATGATGCTATCACTGTCTAATAAACTTTAAATGGCAAAAAAAAAAAATTAATTTAACAAAATGGTTTAAAAATATCATTACAGAAAGTACTGCAGTTTCATACATTTTTCTTCGACTGCTCCAGTCATTATGCTGTCAAGTTGGTGTATTGGCAAAATATGCGCACATTTACTGTAACTCTGAACTATGCTGTTCATTGTTATGTAATTGTCTCAAGTTGAGACTGGAGTAGGTGTGGTCCGGAGATTTGATGACAACTTACAACAAAACAGTAAGCAGCGGTAATTGCAGCTATTGAAATGCAGTTTCTACAACACAAGAGCAAAATAGAGGAATGCTGAGAGTTAAACGATGAAATGTGGGAAGAGAAGTTAAAGATAAATATAATAAATATATCTTGTGTGTGTATATAAAACTGTCTGCTAAATGTAATTTTATACAAAGCTTTAGCACAGAAAGGAAACCAATATATCCTGATAGCATTGTAATATGTTGCAATCACTCATGAAGAGCGAAAAATGGGAGATTCCCTGGAATGGTGTCCACATCACTGACAGAACTGTCTCATAGTTGGCCGTAACTCCTGTCAGGAATAGATCCTCTTGCATAAGCTGAATATTTCACAAACTGTATAACTTTTTATGGCACCATGGCCTCTAAACAAATCACACTTTAATAAGTGAAATTGGGGAACACATCATTCAAATGGTAGAAATCTTGTTCTGTTCAGTGATCAAACCTGTTGACCCTTTGACCCATCTCTCAGTCTTGGATAATGTTGTTGTATGATTGTCAATCTTACAACCAACATTATTTATCTACAACATTATTATATATAGGCCCCTATATATATTTTTTAACATAACATTAATTTAACAATTACTTGGATATAAATTATATTATAAATGTATACAATGTAATTATACAATTTAACATGTCATAATTTTATTTAAATCTATTTTAGTTTTTAGGCCGGCAAGAGACTTTCCTTAAAGGGACATTATTTGAAGGGTCCACATACAAAATACAAAACTTCTGTTATGAAACTCATGGTGCAGGCTAAGAAGTCTATAACTCAAACCTGCTTGCAATGACATCATTCTCTATAGGGCACAGCTGATTGGTTCCTGCTGTATCAGTAGCCAATGAGCTCGCTGCTCAACCTGCTAATCTGGTATGGGTAATTCATGTGCTACAGTACAAGTACAGCAGCAGCATGTCTTACTTGCTCACATCAGTGTGTTGTGTATGTACTTGCTCTGCAGCAGATCTATTCCGCCAAGACCAAATATATCCACATTGTCATATCCATTACCATGCCAAACACTCAGTTGTCATGACATAACTAAAATTTGTAAAAAATGTATGATTGATACCATAGTTAAATTAAATTACTTAAATCACCTCCATGAACACCACAGCTCCAACATGTAAGCCTGTGCGCTATACACCTTGGGCCATTGCTCAATGTTTTGTTGGTTGTCTTTAGGGTTTTGTCCCCAAATGTGAGCTAGCATGTGAACAACATAATGTAAAAGAAACCGGATGGGTAAATAGGATGTCAACCTTTGACTAGTACTGAGTGATTCATAGCATTAATATGAATTTGACACCAATTCCCCTTTAGCTCGGAAGTTACGGTTTGGCATATCATGCTATTCTTTTCTGTAGTACCTCTGGGTGAATGAACTCATGTTCTGTTTATGAAGTGTCCCAGAGTGGGTATCTGAGTGCCAAGTAAGTGCACGCTAGCTTATGTCAGTCAGTCTTTGACTCTCTCTTGTCTTATCAGCAATTCAGTTTTTTTTTAAAGACTATTGTGCTGCTTGTCCTACATATTGGGACCTTTTTGTTTATGCTTGTGTCTGAAACTGAAGGCAGCTGGCTAGTCAGTCAATGATCTAATACGCAGTGTTTGTGTACGACCGTACCGCCAGAAGAAACTGGTTTAGACAGGCTTCCAAATCACCATAACATTGTAGCTACTGATCTAGAACAATTTCAGGTGAGATTTAGATGCAACAAATCAAATATTTAATATCTACACAGCTTATTTTTGATAGAAATTGATGAATATTTTGGATTTGAAAAATTAATTAATTCCTTTATTCTCTCCATCAGACACAATTGTATTCCTTTTGAAACCAACAATCCTGTGCATAAGTTGGTGGTTGTTTAGAAACTGACTAGAAGGCATCTTATTTGGCACAATATGATGCAAACATTGCATTTTCCTTGATGCCTTTTTCAGACACAAACTATGTATGGAAGACACACAAAAAAGATCACATCTGAGCTTTAATGGATTCATCAGCCTCTTTTTTTTTTCTGCTGTGTCTTTAGGTTAAAAATACAGATACTCTGTATAAGTGATACTCTGTGTATATACTAACTCATGATCAAATATCAGTCACCTCCATGAAATCACAACCAAGATCTGATTTCTTGAATGCATGAAGACGTAATCCAAACTTAAGATCTATTACGCCCAAGGTTTGTGTCGCTCCATCACCATATAACAACATGAGGACGTTGACCTATTAGCTTCTTATTGCAAGATTTGGTCTCCATTAGTCTTTGTCAAACGTTACATAACCCCAATCATCTGAGACACAGTGAAGACGCATTCGCTTATGTAACCATCATGATTTACTCTGGAGCCAAGAGTCTCCTTATACTTGTTTAGACACTAAAGTGGATAGGTGCTAGGTGCAACTGTTTAAGTGGCTGTTTTTACAGTGTGTTTCAAGACCTTCGTTTCCATAATGTTGGGCTGTTTTCACAAAATTAGATCGAAATGTTAAATTGGGGTTGGTTTTATGAAAAGGTCATTCCCAAAGGTCTCCCAAACCCCCTGTGAATGCATCCGTTCCACGTTGTAAACTAACCATCATCTGTTTGTTTGAGTTCCTCCCAGTAGACTCAATAAATGCTGCGTTTCCTCTCGTACAGTGAGGAACAATGTACGGGAGTGTTGCTTCACAATACAAACCCACTTTATGATAACCCAAACTGCTCGTAAATGCGTGCGACCATTCGCTGACCCCGGAAAGGTTGTGTGTCTACATTATTAGCGTTTATTAAAGTAAATCCGCAACAGCAGGCAGCCTCCCCGGGCAAAACAACTGAACATTTAAGAGAATTCCGTTATCCCTAAAAGGCAGACATGAGGCAATTTCTCCATAAAACCTGAACCTCTTAAAAGTGGCCTTGCCAAACACAGAAAGGCCATTTTGAGCATCTAAGAGCCAAATGACTTCATGCACGTAAAATCAATCCATGCTGTGAACTCATTGGCTGAGATTAGCTTTAAACAAGAACCGATCGCATTCTTGAGACCCGTCGTCAGTGTTCACACACAAGCTCTCTGATTGACCGTTAGACAAACAAAAGCGATCGTGTGTTATTTCGAATCCAGACTCCAAAGCGGACGTGCTAAGTGACTCCTGACAGCCCATTTGTTTTGGGCCTCCCACTAAAGAGATTATCAGAGGCAAATACCATCAGTGAAGGGGGTTTGCGGAGATAAATGAAGGTATTTGTTTAATACAGACTTACTTTATGCAGCTGCCAAGATCTAAATGAAATGGAGAGGGGGTTTAGAGCAGTGGAGCTGGATAAGAGACAGATTCAGTGTATGAAAATCATCCACACGCTAAAAATGGAAGATGATTTAGGCATGTCGCCCACATTGGGGGATTTGTTTAAAATCCTTTTGTGTGATTCATTGTCAACAGAGAAAAACACAGAAGTAGTTCAACTAATTAACCTGCGTGTGGGTGAATTCGTGTCTGTATGCTTATTGAGTGCCTGTCTCCCTAGAATTTATGGAAACAATTTAATGATATCTATCTTATAATCACATCGGCATGTGTTGCCGTAACGCTTTTGGAAAACTTTGTTGGATTTATGCTTTGTAGTGTAGAACAACAGTTCGCATCAGAAGAAAGAGAAGAAACTTTTGTCAGTTGCAAATCTTACACAGACCTTTATTGTTTGTAATAGTTGATTTTTACACCACATACTGTACATACAGGCCACCACAGTCCCTCTCAATACTGTACATCCATTCTTCTCGGTTACAAACTTATACCGACATTACAAGTGGTCATAACATTCTTTAACCTTCTTTAACAGTTCATTCTCTTAAACATACTTTTCATCTTTCCTTCTCAAAACAACATCTTGGTTTTTACCAGTGTATCAAACCGTCCTACTTCATGAAGACACTACAAAATAAAAATAACAGCAAACCCAAGTCCATGGATGGTTGCTAATATCGAGTAGCGCCAATCATCAAGTCCATCTAGTCGTATCCAACTCTATTCCACAGTTTCCTTCTAAATATCACATCATCATTTCTCAAGCCCTCATTCAACATTCAAGTTCTCTTCTACGCGACTGTCAGTTCTACGTCAACTTTCTGCTTCGACAAGCATGTACATGCACTGGGCCCTCATGATAATACAGGCAGGACTCAACAAGTAAAGCTCCATGCAAGATTCTACATTGAAATATTCATCCATCATTTTGGGGGGTGGAAAAAAATATGGCTCAGGTTTGATTTTTGCATTTAAAAAAATGTCAAATTTTCCAATTGGAAAATAAATTCATATTGCTAGCGAACATAGCATCTTTTTTCTTGATAAATTATACCATCTGATTTAAATATAAAATGGAGCAGATAAAATATCCGTTTAATGGGAATGTACTTGTAAGACTCGTCTTCCAGTAGAGCTATGAATCAGACTTTTACAAAGTATTCATTACTTTCATCTCTTTTCTCAGTGGGTGTTCTTCCCTTCTAAAAGCTAAACACAGTGCTTTTAATAAAAACAAAAAAGAGCTACAGTAAATATCGTATTGAGAAGTAAAAAAAAGTATAACTTTAATTACAAAAAAAAAAATCAATATTAATAAAATAAACAACAAAAAATGACCACACTAACAGTAAACAAGACTAGATGCGTGATCTTGCGCTTTCACACAAAATCAACATGGTTATTTAAAGTGTGCGGGATGTCTTCAATCTTCAATCCCTTGAGATTCACACAGTCACCTCACAAATACTGTCTTTCTGGTACTGGTGTGGCCCACGTGGACCTAGGAGGGTTTTTGGGGGAGGGATTTGGTAATAATAGCTGCCATTGTGGACAGTAACACAAAAACACTGCTGTAGAAACAGTCTTTACACACACATAAATACAAGTCCTCCGCATGGTGTCACTCCATCTTTACACCATGGTCTCCTTCCTCTTTCCCAGCGAGCAGAGTGAACGCTTGTCCTTTTTAGATTTGCGAGGCAGGAAGGGGCCGGAAATCGAAGATGATGAAGAGGACGAGGAGAGGGTGGAGGTTGCAGAGGGAGTGGGGCTGGGGGGCTCCTCGGAGCAGGGGGAGGAAGGGGCGGAAACTGCAGCCCGCGGACAGTTCTCATCCATCTCTTCCATATGGATGATGGCGGAGACTGTAGACGAGCGCCGTTTGGCACAAATGTCGGTACTGGCTGGGGTGGATATGGATTCATTCTCAGGGAGCGGTGAATCTTTCTGGGTTGACATGGCGCTGCGGAGGCAGTTGAGCCACTGTTGCTTGTGGAAGATGTCATTGACCTGCAGTGTGTGGGACTGACCCTGAGATGAGTCTTGGAAGCGCACCCGGAAGATGTTCTTGGCTATAGGGGGGGGAGGAGACTCGAATTAGCAAAAGTAATGGAATAATAAAGGAAATGATGTGATAGCCTGACACTGAGAGGCATTAACCTTACCTTTATCTGCATTACTAAAGGCCCCTCGGAATGAGCCGCCCATGCGAACGTCTCCGTCCTGCAGGTCTTCCAATATTAGATCCTGCACCGGGATTGGCTGGCGGTACACTTGGAAACAATGCCGGTCATTCCGTGTCACAGGCCGGGTCAAGACCAGTACCTCCGTGAAAAGGAAAACGTGCAACTTCTAAGGAGAAGAATGGAGGAAAAAAAGAGAAGTCTGGTTATTGACATGTTTTGCAAGTATTAACAGTTTTCTCCCCTGGCACTCTCAAAGATTCCCCTTCAAAGATTAATTGTATCATGTGTTTGAGAGATAAAGGGAGCCAATTCCTTCCCTCTGATGGCCTTATTTGGAATATGGTGGCTTTGGTGTTTATATTTCCCGAAAATGAAAGACCGAAATGATTTGCCCCCAGCGGGTTCAGGCTGTTATGGGTGGGTTTGTGTGAAAGGCCAAAAAACTCACCGTGCCACTTTTGTTACGAAGTTCACCATGGCAAAGCAGGCTTTTGCACTGCTCTATGTGTGGGTCTTTCTGTCTATCATCCAAATATTCCAGCTTATCGATATAGTATTGACATTCTGACTCTCCTTTCTTCAT
Source organism: Phoxinus phoxinus (assembly GCF_949152265.1). Classification (NCBI taxonomy): domain Eukaryota; kingdom Metazoa; phylum Chordata; class Actinopteri; order Cypriniformes; family Leuciscidae; genus Phoxinus; species Phoxinus phoxinus. The sequence continues at coordinate 7,866,034 of NC_136884.1, forward strand.
GTTGATGTCAGCCAACACAGCCTGAATAATGCTTATCTGAAAAAGAGAAACAAAGGCAGCATTAACACCAAATGTCACTTAAACGACTCAATTTGAAAGCCTACAGTTGCTAGATGTGTGTTTGTACTTACCGCCTGCTCAAGGCTTGCTGTGTCTGGATGATCTGGTGGCGTGTGTCTTAAAATCTCTTTCAGAAGAAGGGGGTATTTGACCAATCGTGAACGAGGGATGTCCAAGAAGCTCCACAAGTCTAGTTTCCTGCTGAAAGGTGACTCAAGGCAGCGCTGTAAGAAGTCCTGAACTCTTGGGTCTTGTTTCTTCTGGTCAAGCAAGGCTTTTGCGGCTAACTGGTTACTGCAATATACCCTGTACGCATTTAACCCGGGCAGCTGTGGAGGAAAGCGAGAGTTAGTCTTAACACTCTTACAATGCTCAACAATTCATGTGCATTTCATAATAATATAAAGACCACAAAAAGATACTTACCCAGTTCACAACAATCTTGCCGATCTGTCCCACTGTGCCATCTCGGCCTGTAGCCTTCGCCAACTGAGCGAGAAGATCTGATTGGGTAAAGAATAAGTTAGCACTACTTGTCGCTATCATTTATGCTAAAATAAATAAGATATCCGGGTAAGATATCTACCTTCATGAAGAGGAATATAAGCATCCAAGTCTCCAAAGATGGCTGTCAGCTCCTCCTCAGACATGATAGAAAGTTTCAGCATGGGATCATGGTACGCCTGGACACACAAAAAAAAAGAAAAAAAAAAAGAGTAAATAATAGCTACAGCCTAGTTTTAAAGAGAGAGACATTTTTGGCTATAAATGGAGGAAGGAAGCCAGCCAATATGTCTAACTCTGAAAGCACAGCCAAGAGCTTATTTGGTCTATTTGCTTTAAATGTTCCAACCAAAAATCGAAATGTACAAACCTTTCGGGCTAACTTCAGGTCTTCAATCAGGTCCTGTTCTCCCCGAGACAGCTCAAAAATTGCCTGGAGAGACAGAAAAACAAAATGGTCACATTCAAAACTAAGAACATAGTTCAGGTATTTTTAGTCAAGTCCCTATATATCAATCAGATTCTCTCTTTGGTGGGAAATATTTGAGGGGCTCACAGTTTGCTGTAATGTCTGATTACTAAGTCTAGTTGTGAATGAGAGGTGGAGGCTTTGTGAGTCAGACCAGCCAGTCTATGTTAACACTATACGTCTGACTCTGAGACGGCAGAATACAGCCAGACTCTCTCCGCTCCATTCCATTGCGTGTTAAGAACACACGCCAACAAAAACACAGCCAGAATGAGAGCGGTAGAGCGATGGAGAATAAAAACAGAGGGAGAAAAGGAACAGGGCACTTTCCAAGCCCCAGGCCCTTTGGGTTTCATAAGTCTCACAGGCCTGATTCAGTAGCGTCTGGCAGGGAGACTAAGAGTGGATTTAATAGTCTAGGTTTTACAGTGCTGTCTGGATTCCGTAGTTCCGTCTGTACTCACCTCTTGTCTCTTAATCTCTTTGGTGGAAAAGGTTCCTTTCTGGTGGACATCCAGAGTCTCAGACCAGAGTGTGCTGTTGCGGCGTTTGGGTGGTGTGGGAGCTGCGGCTTTGCTGCAGGGCTTCTGCTGGGGCACGCCCGGAGACCGCCCATCACCCCGAAACGAGGCCTGGAGGGTCTGGCCGAAGCGTCGGACGGCCCCATTCTTCGCGGGAGAGATGAGGTTCGCCAGCGAGGTCACTCGGCCAAGAGGCCTCACACGCTTGGTACAGGGTTCCTATGAGACACATGGATGAAAATAAACATTAAAACTTAATCACCCCCTACGGACCACAACAGATTCCTTAGTGCTTCATTGAATGCACAACTGCCAATACAAGAAGGCTAAAGTTGAGACCACAAGTTGCCGCCTCACTTAAACGGAGGCTATCGTATAATTCACAGGATAAACTCCTCACTGGTGCTGTTATGAAGGGGTCATTTGCAGGTCAGGTTGATTGGTGTTTCCTGGGCGACAGACAGCTAGGCGGAAGCTCCAACCTCTTGAGTTAGCAGCTGTTATGCCCATCAAGTGAGATTGACCCTCTCAGCAAAAATTCTCTCTCTCTCAATATATACACACATACACGCATACAAACACGAACAAAACCCTCTCTGACTGCAGCCCTGGACACCCAGGGTTCAAGAGGCATGACTGGAATGTTGGAGACTCTAGTCAGCTGTCCCACGCTGATGACCCACACACACATTCAACATCATGGCCTAACTATAGCAAACATGTCTCCAAATCAGAGCACTTAATGATACATTTACGCTTTCAAGGGGGAGTTTGACAACATTGGTTGTGTGCATTTATTTGGGTCAGAGGGACCACCAAGGTAAGTTACAGATTTGATTTGACCCAGGCCTTGTAAACAGGCAGTACTCTACCCCCCTCTTCTCTTTCCTTTTTTCCATTAAGAGCTGTTTATGGTTTCGTGTTGAGGCAGGCCCTGTAGCCCTCGCGTGAGAGATACAGGCGCACCTGAACCCCCTGGAAGAGGGGGAGGTGAGCACTCTCAAACCCTACATCCATAATGACTGGGCCTCCAGCCAACCTCAACAGACCTGAGAGGAGAGGGGAGGGGGATCAAAGCAAAACAGATCTGAGAAGTTGATCCTACACTCACTCGAGAGATCTGACTGAAAAAAAACCTTCTACCGTTCCTGGAACAATGTGAGCTTTGTCGTCAAAAAGTGTTTGTGTCGTTTATGCGGCGGGGACAAAAAGCACTATGTGCTTGGCACTTTTTAAAATGCACATTTCAATAGATTTTCCAGTGCTGGACGGTTTTCCAGCTGCTGAAAATATAAAAAGGGATGTGTTGTTCTCATCTTGGCAAAGTGAAACCACACCATTCCACTGACCGGCGGAGACAGCTGCTGAGCAGATCTACAACTTCACTTTAGTAGGAACTGCAACTGTGGGCCAAGCCCAACTGAAATTGGCCGCCCAGTTCTGCCCGCCTGTCCTTCCTCCGCTGTAACATATGCAAGTAAACAAGAAGACCACATCTGAACCTTCTCCAACGGTGGCTAAAAACACAAGATGTTGGGGAGACAGAACGCAGAGGAAGCAGTCTGACTAAACACTAAATTCAAAAGACCCCAGCAGTATCTGTGTTGAGCGATTAGTGGCTCTAGAGCGTTGCTGCTGCCCATTGTGCTCTTCCTGCTGTTTAGGGAATCCCTGCAATAACAAACACTTTAGTTCTCTCTTTTCTTGAAATTATAGATCATCGTGTGGAAAGAGCAACATGTAGACAGATAGACTGATAGTGTGGCTATTTCTGGTTGTGTTGACTTTTTAGGAACCCCCCTGGAGAGATGGAATGGGAGAAAATAGCAGGGGGAAGCCTCCCCCACAGGAACTAAAGTTTAGACTTAGTTTTTGTTTTCTTAGCTAAACTTTGGAGATATAATTGTCACTAGAAGCTAAATGTGATAAAATCTCTCTTTGAGGATGGTTTAACTCAAAGGTAAAACAAAATTGAGTAAAAAATAGAACAAATAAAAAAAAAAACTAAAAACTATGGTATTGTTTGTTCTTTCCTTCAAAATTTCTCTGATGAATGGATTAGATTATTTAAATCCTTACTGGCAAGCCATACAAATAAAACGTATTGTTTGATTACCTGGCATAGGTAATCCATGTAAGGGAACCAAATAAACTATTGTTGTGACTAAAGCAAAGTCCCTAAGCTTTGAGCCACAACTTCCTAAAAATCTCCTGATTCATTCATAATTTGCTACTTCTGCTTTAGCCTTCCCGACAACTAACCCTTTCTGTGACCACTTCCGAATCAGAGTTGAAACCGCAAATAGGAAGCAGCCTGCTGAAGAGAAGTAAGATTAAAGCCTCTTTCTGGGTCTTGAATACATTTCTAAATGCTCAGAGCAGGGCTCAAGCATACCTGGGCTACAGGATGGGACTGCTTTCAGACATCTAGAATGCTCTTAAATCTTTGCATGCTTACACCCTCCCAAAAAAAAAAAAATCCCTGAAGGGTCCCTCAAACCATTAGTAAATATGTGAAACTTCTGCTCAGGTGTACAACCAAACACACAGACTTTAAACTTCCTGCATATTTAGCCACCACAATGGGCAAGACAATTTAAAAAAATGTTTAAAGCTGTTCAAATGTAATCCAGTAATTCAAGGACTACTTAAATTGACCTTTAGCCTCGTTGATTTGCAGAGCACTCACACACTCACTCAGCTCCTGCCCCACCAAACACACACTTGAGAAACACACCTGTGGTTTTTACTCCTTTAAAGGCCAGTGCGCATACAAGATAACAACAGGGCAAGGTTCTGACTTGGCTGATAAAGAAAGTGTAGAAACTCAAACATGCTTTTATCAAGCAAAACACAGAGCAAAAGAAACAACAGGACAGCATTTGTGATTAATCATCTTTGGGTCTCACCTCTAGTTCTTTGTAAATCTGGTTCTGATAGTCTATCTTCTGTAAAGTCCGTTTGATAGGTACCACACAAGGTTCATCGTAAGCCACCATTTCTTTCAATAAAATCCACTGGTTGGTTTCTGTTATTTCCAAGGGTAGGCAATAATCCACAAGCGATTCTTAATAAACGTGACGCAACATAAGAGGTCTAAAAACCTCAACGTCCCCCCGGTGATTGTCCGCCTAAGCGGAGTTTCTAAATTCTAAACACACTCTTGGTGTGTGTGTTCTAACAATCTCTAACTTTGTTCTAGAGATGTGAGCGGTAGGGAGTGCTTATATAGAGTTTTAAAAGGGCGGAGTCACTAAACTCACCAATTGCAAGAGGAAGGAGTTGGGGGTATGTAAATGACTCTGAACAGACAAAGTCTGAGAAACCTGACTCTCTGCTACCTCACATCAACAAAGCTAAAATTTGCCTTCTAGATACATTTCAGTAGTGTCAAAATGTTACTGTCCATAAAGCAGTAAAGTTTACAAAACCTTATATATATATAACATTTTTTTAAAAATCTGCCTTTTCAAAATAGTATGACTTAAACTGTAAAATTTTGGACCTCAAAACAAACAAACAAACCAACTAAAACTTCACTGATTTCCCAGTTTGCAGTAAAAGTTTCAAGATAAAATGGAAATTTTCTATTTTGCTAATAGAAACAGACTTGCTTTCACTATGCAATGTGGATTGGTTTATGTAGGTCTTTGAGTTGCATGAAGGGTGTAAAGTACAGGCATATTTGCTTTGAGATCTGCCTAATGAAGACCTGGGTCGTTATCACCCACTCATCAGCAGGGGAGGGGGATGATCAATTACAATATCAATCAGGGCTGAGAGGGTCACATGCACACAGAGCACTGGTGGCTGTCTGTGTATTGGAGGTGTGTGGAAAGGTCTGATGAGTCTCAAAAAGTTTCAGCGGTCCGAACCAGAAACTGACCCAGACCACGCCGTAAACACATCCTGCTTAACAAAAGCTGCTTTTCTCAACGTATGCAAAACCGCACACCCGTTGATCTCCACATTTGTGTGACCAAGGAATATGGTTCACTACAGACCCAAAACTTTTACTGCTACCTTCCCACACGGTCAGCAGTGGTAATAACTGTAGCTACGCAAATGGACTAGCATGATGTGTCAGTGGGTTTTAATAGAGATTTGTGTTCAAATGTGTGAAAGCCTTGGGGTGCGTGTTAAGCAAATGGAGATGAACGATGTGCAGACTCTAGCTTACCCTCCTGTGTCAATACAAGAGTGTGAAACAGGACATGCATTAGTGTGTTTGGATCAGGACACTTTCCACTCAGAGGACGAGTCAAACGGAAGCAGTTATTTGCTAATGAGGCTGCATAAGTTTACACTTTATTCTATTATTCAAAACATTACTCAATACCCATGTTCATAACAAATCTGTGTATCTCCAAAAAGTGAAGAGATTAAACAAAGATACTGCACCATAACAGTTGCGCACAAAAAAAATGAACATGTATGGTTGAAAGTTGAATATCAGTATGAGTGAAGTCAATAACAGGGTTCCTTCATTACTCATCCCATGGGGAGACACTTTCATACTGTTCCCAGTGTGTTTTGATGAGAGGTGTGGCAGCCATATTGCATGAGAGCGCGGCTAAGCCTGCATCCCCTGCGGGCTAACACCTCGACACACATGACAGCTGGACATCTGGGTGTGAAGCACAAACACAGCACTCCTCCTTTAGTGCTAAACACCATCACACAAGAGTGACTCACTTTATGTGGGCCGTGTGTGAGCTTGCCTGACGGGGAAAATGTGAGCTAACTTGCTACGCTCTGATCTGATAAACTTCAGTTGAACAGGCAGCAAGCGGAACGGTGTGCAGTGGATCATAGTGATGCCCCCTGGTGGATAATTCAATGGCACTGCAGCCTAAGTGACTGCAATGCCATTTCAAATTGTATTACTGTTCCAGGATGCATCATCTGTACTTGTACAGACTTTGATTAGCAGTGTAAAGAACACCTTGCAACTGGGAACAATAAAGCCTTCTAGATAACATTTCGTCCAAGTTCTTTGAGCTTTCAATTTCTCATCAGTGGAGGAGGAAATCGTATCTGTGAAGGTACCAGTATTCATCCACTATAACAAAGGTGTGGTTACAATGCAAGCCTGTACGTACTGGGAATAGACTGTAGGTGCCATTGACGTCTGAGTGTGTACGTGTTTATCAACACAGGAACACCAACTGCTTAACGCTGGAATCACTATCATTTGTACCTGGACTTTATTGTGGACTCTTGTCAAACCTCTTTTTTAGTTGTGATGTAGTTTAAATCTATATTTGGTGTTTTATGAAGCCAAACAATTAGAATATAATTAATAATAATAATAATAATTTAAAAAATAAAGTATTTTTTTACTTAAAACAAATGCATGGAAATGGAATAAAATGACAAGTATATTATTTTCCTTTCCAGTAGGGAAATTACAATACTTTTGTCCTAATTTCTTCAATTGAAAGAGATAAACCCTTGAGCTTTTATTTTGGAGGAAAACGGCAGTTTCTGTGAAACAGGTTTACAAACAGTCAAACACCACTCAAAGTGCTGAAATCATCTGTCCACAAAATGTCGGATTATGCAAATGTGATGATGCATAACTGGCGCACATTGTGTTCCCAAATACATGTTAAAATGGGGTTTACCGATTGATCTGCACCGATAACCGATTGCTGGAACAATCTTTTACCGGCACAAATCCATACCGATAGTTTTTCCGGGTTGCGTCCATTGCTGGAGCTGGAGAAAGGTCCGCTGTTACTGTTACTGAAATAAAAACTATCACTGACACCTCGTGGAGTTTGTTTTGACACGTCACGATTTAAAACCGACAAAAAAACGCTATGTTATACAGCATGCTACACTAAATGTTTTCATATTATAAAGTAATACATTTGTTGACTATGTTGCATTAGTGGAGAACAGCAGTGCTAACATTAGTACCTTAAGCGGTTAAAACAATGTGACGAAAATACACGCAAACCAGAACCAAATGTTTAATGTCACAATTACCCATCTATTTTCATTACTTTATATGAAACTGGTCACTTATGCATTTGTTATGCAGTGAAGCTGCATATATAAAGCCAGTGACGTGAGAGAGCACTATATTGTCATGCAGCTGACAGAAACAAACTAATCAGAAATGCATCTGATTTCGTGTTTTTTTTTCAGCATCACTGTACTACATATTTTGTTAATTTGATTAGATAAAGTGTTCTGAAATGGAAACAAATTAAGTGTGTGTGTGTAATATATATATATATATATACACAATATAGATGTTAAATTGCTTTGGCGTTTGTGTAGATATTTAAAGATGGCCATCTGAATCTCCTGGCTCCTGAATCTCCAACATGAGGGTGAGGAAATGCCAAGTGTTTAGTTTTAAGGTAAACTAGCCTATCCCTAACAATTCTTCTCAGTTCCTGAAAACAGTCAGTTGGCAACATCCTCTTATTAATGAAGAAACTGAAAGAAAAATTAGAAGACCAACAGGCAGATAGTTAATATCTAAACTTATGTTAAGTTATAATGTGACTTGCAGAAAAACATCATTTTGCACAATAACCAATGTCAACATTTTAGACCACTATAGACCACTATATAATTTGCTTACAACTTTTTTTTTAGTTTTTTCTTTAGCGTGCCACCAAAACTCCATCTGCAGTAAAACAGATAAAAAGCACGAACATCCTGATGTTTCTCAAATATGAACAAATCTGAGTCAATGCACCCTCAACAAAGATGGTTGCCACCAAACAAAGCAGGTAACTAATAACACACCCCTCTGACCAGACACACAACACAGTCAGGACGCATACCACACAGTACAGGCTCTTTCTTTCTCCTTCTCACAGACTCGAGTTGTACAATATATCGCAATCAGGTCTAAAGTGTTTGGTCAGTCTTCTAGCTAAATGAGTCACTCCATACGGAGAAAGAACTTACTGAAACCATGTAAAGGCAACATTGACACTTCTCAGCTTGATTGTGCAAATTCTGTAGTTACGCTATGCAGAATATGAAAGGGCAATCTCAATTTGACTCAGGATGATCTCAGGATGACAATGTAATTTCATCAGAGCAAGGCCCTAAAGGGAAAGCATGGGGCAATAAAAGGGGTACCATCATCAGGACAGGTGATTTATACAAAGCCCTCCCCTCCCCCAATATGCATTCTCAAAGATGTGCTGTGGGGAAGGGAGTTGGGAACTTTTGTTTATTGCACTGTCTAGCAAAACAAGTTTCACTCAATAGAATAGTCAGGGGCAGAATGGACAAGTGACTGAAACATTTAAAAAATGTGAACTGAAGAAAAAGAGGCTTAATTCCTCTTGTTTTCGGTCACACTTTAGGGTCCGATTCTCACTATTAACTAACTATTAACTATGATTTTGCCTAATTAATGCTTATTAATAGTTAGAAAGGTATAGTTTAGGCATTGGTAGGATTAAGGGATTTAGAATAAGGTCATGCAGAGTAAGGCATTACTATTAGCTTTATAAGTACTAATAAAAAGCCAATATCATAGTAATATGCATGCTAATAAGCAACCAGTTAATAGTGAGAATTGGTCCCTAAACTAATGTGTTACTACGTTTTCGTTAGTGAAACATAATATATTATGAACTGTTTTTGACCATACAATGAAAGTCCAAAATAATGCTCTTGTACACCGATACATTGATGTACTGATAAATTTCATCAATGTTGTCTTGTTACTTTGTCTATATATATATATATATATTTAAAATCTATTCAAAACAATAGTAAAAAATTTATTTGTCATGATATATTTTGTTTTTGTGTAATAACTTTGCCTAGTTTGTTTTTCCATTGCTCAAGGCATAAAGGCTCTTGGTGAATCAGAGCTGTCTTATCTTGTAGGCACAAGACTGATGAAAGGCATTTCAGTTATATTGTTCGCCTGTCTGTCAAAAACGGAGGATTTGGGTGTGCTCAGTACGACCTCTTTCTAAACTGTAAAAAAAAAAAACGGTTGCTATGGATGCATATTAAGTCAACTGTTCCATTTCAGATGGAAAAAAAAATATGAAAATAAACCAGAGAGGAGTCTAGATCAGTGGGGAGTCAAATTACAAAAAAAATCTGTTTACACAGCAGTGTGTCTCAATTAAGCCCTTGCTGAAATGAGGATAATTACTGACAGTAATCATGGAAAGTTTACGGTTATGGAGAAATGACCTTTTGGATTATCAGAGGAAAGATTTTCTAAGATTAAGTTCCACAAGTTTAAGGTTAAAAGGCTTTGAATACTGCCACAACAACTGATTTAATCTAGGATTCTTGTGTAAAATGGCTTTGATTTTGCTGACAAATACAACAGAGGGGGGCAATTTTTTATTTTGGTCTTTCCTGATGTTATGAGACTTTAATGTTGTTTTGAGCCATGCAGACTGACTTCAGGAAATTATTTAAAAAGCAAGACCTCTTGATTTGTGTATTTTAATAAATCTGTTGTGCCATATCTGGCCTTGCAAAACCTATTTTGTTTTGCTGGTTTTCTTACCTTGAAGTCAAAGCTGCAGAGGCTGACTGCGTCCGCATCGTCCTTCTCTCTGCGCTTGCGTTTCTGCAAAAAGAAAACAGTCTATAAGAATCTGTAGCACAATACACATCTAAGCTAAAAGGGACACTTACAAAAATGTAAACTTTCTGGCTTTGAGAAAGGAACCAAGGAAGACATTCTTTTGTCAACTTTTCCAAACTTTTCTTTTGGTTTCCTTGAGAGTACGCAAAGTGCTGCCCTGAAAGTTGGTATTATTATGGGTTACAATGGCTCCTAAGGAGGTCCAGTCAGATTCAGGAAGGACATCATTATCCCTAAGGCCTTTTAGCACCTGTGTGTGGGAGTCGGGGGCTGGTGTGGTGGGGCATCTGGCTAGTGAAAATTCTACCTGTGGAGAGTGTGTTGCAGGGTGTGAAGGGGTTGTAAACATTTCTGCAGCCCTGCAATGGCCACTGAGAGCCCTCAGGGTCTCTGTTAATGGCCTGTGCTCGCTTTACTGGACTTTTCCCAAAAGAAATCACTTCACGAAACCGTTCAAGGCAGGCCGTTTAAATGGCTGAATTATAGCATAATGAACCTCCCAAGAAGACATCAGTCCTTCCATTTAACTAGGCATGTAAATCTTGACTGAAAAACCTATTGAGAGTGAGTTCTGAATCCATCACAAGTATCCTACGCATTTAAAAACGGGTGGTAGTTTTAACTCAAATGTGCCCATAATCTGCTTTATACCATTATAAGCAACATTTCATTAACAGGGCCAGTTTGTAAGTCAATTAGGGTTTTGTTTGAGACCAGTATCAATTGAAAAGCCACTATTCTTGATGTCGCTGCCACCAACAGAAGTAATGTCTTGATGAGCCTATTGTTTTCTTATAGGGTGAAAGCATATTTTAAAGTCACGTGATCAAAACCAAACACTGCAGCCAGCTTACCTCGAGTTTCATTGAACCAATGAGTAGATTAGGCTAATTAGGCTAATTTAACATCAGGCCCATTCACAGCTAACAATTTAGCAAACACACTAAAACAATAAATGACAAGCTATCATTTAGCAAATCCCCATTCATAGACGATAGGGGATAATTAATCAAGACCCTGATTGGTGGGGTTTAGTTGTCAGTAATGATGGCTGCCCAATCAGATGTTGAGCATCTGAGTGAATCACAGGTGTTTGGTTTTGAACGTTTTAATGGATAACACAGATAAGCGGCAACTTTTGTGTTATCTGAGAGTGGAGAAAAGCTAATGGTCTGTAAGTTTACGATAGGGGTGTGTGATATTGATGTAAGATATTTTCTGGGATTTTGTCGACAACAATAATTAGACAATACTTATGTTATTGTGCAGGTACCATAACAGGTTTAGCACTGCAGTGCAGTTTTAGGAGCTGACTCCTAAAGGTTTTGATATTCTTCATATTCTCTGCAGTGGTTAGTTTGCAGCAGATACAGAAATAAATTGACAGAAATTGATTTTTACCTTTTATGGAGATTTTTACCTTTTGAGGAAATTTTTTTCCCTACCTAATTAAATGTAGTCTATCTATGCATTATCTTTTGTCACATCTTTGTGTGATTGCCTAACTATATTATATGGGATAAAATTTCGCCAAAAAGACACATTCATACAGGGGCATTTTTACTGCGTTTTGATCAAGTACAACACACAGTGAAATGTGCACACGCAGAAGTCTAACCTAAACCTAAAAGGTTTCTCTCTAGGGTCTCTAGGTATGTTTTTATTAGTTTTTTTGCAAAGTGAGGGACATACCCGATAATGTCAGATTGCAGTTAAAACAACAATTATGATATTATCGTAGACAATCTATATCACACACCCCTAGTTTAGAAGTGGCACCGATATTGCTAGTGCTTTTGGATAAAAATGCACGTAAAATTAAATAATTTGGTCAACACTGGAAAGTCCAAATTACTCAAAAGAATAAAACTAAAGCTTTACAAGAAGAAATAAAACTTGAGAGGAACAAGAAGAAAAGTTCAACGTGATAGACAGGCTGTGTATGTTTTGGCTTCAAACTGCCTGTTCTTGGTGGACAAACCATAAATGGATATTACAGCAAAGAATTTATGAGAGCAAACAGCTGCTGGCACAGAAAAAAATGTGATTACCATATTACAAACAAGCTCAATCAAAGTCACGTTTTAGGGACGCTGCATATATTGCAGGGGTCAGTACGATCTGGGATGAAGAGGTTTTGCACATGATGATCAGGACATTGCATATTGTGATTTGACAGATCTGGACAAAACCAATTTGCATGAAGCCCATCTGTTAGAATAAGTAGTAGTAATTATTATCCACTAAGTTATCACCAAAGCTCTTTCTATTTTGTTGTAGATCATTAATCCTTTTATTATGCTGTCTCACGAAACTGATTTCGGACAGACTTCTGAGGTAATTTCGTGCACAAATGCTGCCTGCAGTTAAGGAATTCTTGTAATAAACTCGCACAATCAATTGAGCAAACACTGCATTAAGCATATCACCTTCAGAAAGAATAAAAGATCAAACTACTTTCTTTTTCTATAATATGAATGTAGTCCAGCTGTCTCAATCTGCTTCCTGTGTCTTTTATAATCAGTGTATGACTCACATTGTAACGCGAATCCAGACACTACATAAGAAAAACACCAAACAATTTTCAAAGGAACAGCCTTGCATTCCTTACGAGTAAACGATACGTTATGTCTTAATACTTAATATTGGAATAACTTAATGACAGACACAATAGACTTCATGAGAAATTATGTAACAAAAAAATGACAATGTCAGACGGATTTCTTTCATTTCTGTCCAAATGAAATCCGACAGTGTCACAGGTCTGCTGGCCGCTTCCTGTTGTTGCACCACCACGGACACCCTGCGGCCATGTAGACGGCCTTAACTAGAAGAACCATTTCCGCATTAATGACAAAGACTCTCTGCTTTCATGTTCCAGGAGTTTGAGCAGGGATAATAGGAGGGAGGAATACTTCTACCTCTGCAGGGTTTTGAAGGTGAGATAATGGGGCTTGAGCTGGAAGCCTAATGAGGCCCACGTGCCCCCTAGATGAGCTAATGTGTGTGTATTCATAAAAAAATACATATCAAAGGAACGTTTTGGCATGTGATAAAGCAGTCCGTCGTCTTCCCCCTCCTCCATTTTCCTACAGATGAGAGATGGATTGCATTTCGCTTGGCCTTCATAAACTTTGGAATGCTCTAAACGGGCTCTACTCTGTGTTCAATCACAAACTAATTTGCATTTACTGCTTAACTGATTCAGTGGGAATGAGGGCTATGTTGGGTTCAGTTTGATGGAAATTATCGCTTGGGAATTTATCTGTGGCAAATTGTGCATCCGCTGAACCGGAGGCATGCGATGCCATGTGAGGATTAAGATGTCATCAGTTGGCGACAACGTGATGGTTGAGTGGAAAACAATATCTGCCAACATTTTCATAAAGGGCAAGGGGAAAGTACACATGCGCAAAAGAAAAGGATGGAAAGTTGAACAAAAATGACCTTTTGGGTGCAGTATTACAAGAGTTTTTGAGGCATGGAAACTGATGAACCGTAACAAAGCACCATTAATGGGGCTACAGCATTGACGTCACTTAAAATACAAGTGTCATCTGTTGTGTGTGTGTAGTCCAAGTAAACACATTGGAATATTGAAATCTCAAATATGTGAAAAGAGCAAGACCAGAGTGATACAAGATACAAAAAAGTTTTATATTAAACTTTATATTAGGTGTCTTATAACTTATTTATACATAAAAATTGTTAGGTACAGTGTACTTAGTGTTTTATTGCAAAACACTTATGCTGCTTCAGGAGTGATACAGGTAAAAGACAGATTTTGTGGTATAGTTAGGTTTAAGGTTGGGTTTAGGTACTAACTAGTAGTTACATTCTTTATATAAAGTGAGTCCAAACTTTTTACAAAACAAACCAAGAATAAATGCCAAATTTGTTTAATTTAATATATCACCTTACTTGGGAAATACTGTAAATAAGACAAAAATGGAACATGTACTGACATGGATTGGTAATGTGAATTTACCAGAACAATCCCGTCATGTCTAATTTGCTTGTGCTATTTAAAGTATAACATTGTTAAAAACAACCAGCCGAGAAGATTCTATTCTATTCTATTCTATTACATTTTTGTGGAGAGGGCAATCCTACAATGCATTACAATGAGCCGAATAGTGAAGCAATGTATGAAACAAATTCATCAAAGATGGTGGACGAATCAAGAGTAATGCTAGTTAGTAGTTCATTCAATTTTGAAAAGTATTGCTAAAGGTATCTAATGATTTAGGCTGTAACTAATGATTATTTTGAATCTACAGATTTAACTACTTGATTAATCAGATAAAAGCTGATTTTTTTTCACAATTTTTTTAATCATTACATCTTGCCCAATGTTGTAAGATTTAGTGTTATCATTGTGTTATAACATTAACGTGCTAATGTCAAACTTTATTGGAATCAACTAAGAGTCAAATCTGTCTTGTGATTTGTGGGAGAGGCAGTTTGAAATCACTCATTCAGTTAAATTCACAAATATGGATGTCAAACTACTCACCAGCGTGAAGTCCCACTGGGGTCCAGGTGTCAGGAAGGTGAAAGAACTTCCTCGTCTCAAAGATGGCCTACAGTAAGAAAATCAAAAGAAAAATTAGATTCTCAAAACAATTACACTTCAAAAGCCATTTGAAATAAAAAATTGAATCCCCTCTTCATACAGAAAACCAGACAAATACAAAGCATCCAACCAGACCCAGACCTCTGGTTGTGCAGTAATGGCATAGAACGTGCAGCCAAACCTTGTAGATTTATTAGTAGCTATCTGTAACCCAACAATGTCAGTGTGCCCAAAAGAAAAGCCCATAAATGTAAAGACGCGTCCTGTACGTACCACACACCAAGCATGGTGTAGCTCTGTCTCCCGTGACACTGCATCATCGTCTGCAGAACTGATATAGAGAGAGCGTCACTGGCCCCGATCTCTCTAACTCACACTAAAACATTCAGTTTCTGTTGTCTTTCACCCACGTGCCCTCTCCTTCATGTCCTCTTTTACTCACAAATGCACTGCCCCTCATTGTTAACTGGGCCCTTATTTGGGGATTGGTAACAACTGGTCTCAGCAAGGTCATGTTTGCAAAGACACCCAGGGTTCCTTTTTCAGAAGAGCCGCTGCTTTTTTCAGCTATGATAATGGGACAGCCCCACCGAATCTTTTCTAAAAAGCCTGTGATAAATTCTCACATTTATTATCAGCTAATCTACAAGGATTATGATCATTTTAGGCCCTCAGAAATGAAGGCAAATGTGGTAGCAAAGTTGAAACCGACTGAAGAATGATCTTGAATCATGTGTCAGTACGTTATTCTAAAGAAAAGATCTTTCATAATCCAATGATTCAAAATGTAGTAACTTCCTGTGTCTCTCGAATGGCTACTTGCCAAATGAATGCACTACTATTCAAAATTGTAGGGGTTTAAAATAATAGAATCATTACAATTAATCATTACTCCAGACTTCAGTGTCACGGTCATTCAGAAATCATTCTAATATGCAGATTTAGTGCCCAAGAAACATTTCTTATATTACCAGTATTGAAAACATTGCTTTTTGTTGTTGTTGTGAAAATTTATACATTACATCTTTACTCTTTTGATCAATTTAATGTGTCGTTGAGTAAAATTATTTTAAAAAATGTACTGACCTTTTGAACTGTACAGTAGTGCAAGTAAATACATTGGAATATAGAAATTTTCATCTCAAATATGTAAGAAGAGCTAGACTAGAGTGATACAAGATACAAAGCACAACTACATAGGAAATCAATCCTCTAGGACAACTGTCGATTATGCACTTTAACTGTTATCAGAGCATTGCAATTGACCAATCAGAATTGTATTAAACTGAATACATTTTTGTTTTGATCAAAGATTTAATAATAATATTGAAAAAAAAAAGAAGTTGTTAAAATTCAAGTTAATGTGCAGTGAAGTTCCCTTGGAGGCTGACAGACCTTAACTCAATCCTCATGCATTCATTTTTAGATAACCGATATGAGGATGTATTATATTAAAGTGTTTATTAAGTGTGGGCATTTTGTTCTCCCGTGTTTTTAGTGATGATTAATTGTGGTATTAAGTAAATTGTTCTCTGGTTGCGGTCCTGGCAGAGGTGTAGGCATGCGTTTCAGCAAATTCCTCTTATTCGGTCTGATGTGGTTTCTTCAGGCATTCCCCCATCTTTCTAGCTCTACTTCAGTTGTCTAATGTCTATTATTCCCGTCACTTGGGACTGAGTGCAGGTGGCATATGAGAGCATAGGTAATTGGAGTAATAAATCTAAAGAATGCAAGTGTGAAGTTAGAGAAGCTGGTTCTCACGGAAATACTCGTTCAAATAGTTTTGGTTCTGTTTCTTAAACCTATCTTTGTAAAGCAACCTTGGGTGTTGGAAAGTCGCTATGTAAATAAAATGTATTATTATTATTATTAAATGTGACTCATTTAACTTAATTGAATATTGTGTGATGGTACATTCTACAGGATGATGTTTCAAAACAACAGAATGTAAGTAAAGCAGTGAGCAGAATATTAAGCTGGGCGATCCTGGGTATGATTGTTATCTGACCAGTCAGTCAGACGGCATGTTAACAGAGTACAGAATCTATATCAGTGTCCACTAGAAAAAGACTCTACTGTGGGTGGTCTTGGCTGCTAAAGACAACAGGAGCCTAAATATGTGGGCCAAATGATGCTGTCAATCCCATGATGGAGTGTCCTCCATTCCACGCAGACCTGATGAGGAATAGACCATAGCGACGGCATATTGAAGTTAAACGGGTACAAAAAAAGCACTATGTACTTATAGGAAAGTACATACTTGGGTGTGCAGTAAAGTAACATGCCAATATTGGGACATGCTGTGAAGTCATGAAATTCATACCACACTCACATCACGCACAGTGTCACGACACACACTGTTTGTGCTTGCATGTTGAACAGATAAATTCATTACCTTAAAATTCACAATTTCCAGATCCATATATTAAAAAAATATTATTACAGGGCTTTTCAGATTTTCAGGTACAGAAATTGAATGATCAAATGTAAAACACTGCATAGTCTTCACTGTAAAAATTAAATGCAGATTAATCCTTATTACAGTTACAAAATGTATTCAGTCAAGAGCAGTGTTTAATTCAGTTGATTAACATTAAAAACACTGACAGCAGGTTTATTAGGCTGCTGTCACTTTAAAACTTCAACGGATTCCAGATTTACTGTTAGACATGCGTTTTATTTCTCAACAGTTAACCTTCACTTAAGACATAGCCTACATAATGGACTAATTATGAGGATACTTGCCAATACGGATATTTTGACATAATTATACGACTGTCCGTTCAAGTGCAAGAAGACGTGAATTTGAAAGAAAACTCAATTTAGCATGTGCACGTTGTCTGAGAGGTGGCTTTCTGGATGTGTGTTGTGCACACAGAGAGTACTAAATTGAGTTTTCTTTTGCGCCTTGCACTTGAATTTTAATATTTAAATTGGCAAGGCTGAAAAACACATGCAAATGATAAACTTTTGTGACGATGCACCAGTAGCCTGATCGGGCAAGTGACAGTTCAGTCAACTGTCCTGAGCGCTGCTTACACTGCGCTGCTTACACTGGCCCGGGCTATCGGGCAGTGCTTATATATTAATATTAATGTCCTATTGATTGATCACAGTATTTGGTTTACTCAAATGAACAAATTGTCTTTTTTTAAAGACAAAAATGTGATCTGAATAGTTGTGGTAATGGCAGAACAAAACACACCCATGACCTGTAGCTATATTGTGTAAAATGCCTAAGGCAGTGGTTCCCAAGCCTGTTCCTGGAAGCCCTCAACACACTCTCCATTATCAAATACCTTATTTCTATTCCACTCTTCAGCTCAACAGCAGAGACCCCAAGGCCTGAAACAGGTGTATCTGATAAGGGAGACATCCAAAAATCTGTGCTGTTTGGGAGCTTCAGGAACAGAGTAGGGATCCTGTGAGTGCGCATTGCTTCTAAAACATGTCTGGAATGCCGAGGTGTTGTGTGAAACGCTGGACATTGGCATGACAAACATGGAACAAATAGTGCACACACCCCATGATGGTTACATCGACACACCACTCTAACACTCACACAGCAGGCAATGTATCAGTATCACAAATACACCAAAAATGAGGCTTGCCCTGTTTTAAGAACTTCGAAAGAACATTACATTATTATTACCGCTTTCGATTGTCAGCTGATACGACACGAGTGTGGGAACATGTAAGATGTAACTTGGTCTATTCACAAGGTGACGTCATTGATACGCTGGCAATTTTGATTATTTGATGCGAGTAGGAATTTATATAAACAACTACACTTCCTGCATGCTTTTATTCCAAATTTTGTCTGTCCCAAGTAGTCACCGTGGCGTGTACTATACAAACCAATAGTTTTAAGGGAATGGGCAACATTGGTTTCAGGTGTTTTTTCCTTCTGTCAATGAGAAAGAAATCCCACGGACGTTGAGGTGGGAAAACACTTGAAAGGACTCCGGTTAAGATATGTAGGTTTGGTTTCACCATGCTTTACGTAGCAAACAAAGGAGAGGCCTTGGAGGAATGATACGTCACTTACTCATCGAGATCATTCTAGTACGGCTTCAAAAGCTCTCTTTGTTGTGGTTTTCACTGTCAAATATGACACATCATATATAACAAACCTGTAAAAGGCCACGCAAAGGGCTTGAGTGTCAAAACGGCTCGGAGAAAAGATAATCTGAAATTGGATAACGGTTGCCTTAAACACTTACGACATCCCACCGCCACTATGTGTGAAACAGTGACGTCGTGCCCTTATCTCAGCTATATTGTTTTCTTCAGTGCGTATGAAATGAAGCAAGATATTGTTGACTAATTCCTTGGGGATTACTGGGAGAAACAAGGCCAAAAACAAGACATTTAATAAAGGTCTGTTCCACTTTTCTGTGACATAACACCACATCAAAACCTATGGTGGGCTTTTCAGGTCATGAGCTTTTCTTTTTGCTCATAATTCATATATAATAAGGCAACTATTACTAAATCAATTAATTAGGGCTTTAACAGTGTTACACTTATTTCAACAATATTGTTTTTGATTGCAATGACACATGACACTATTGAATGAGAACTGAACTGAGCTGGACAGTGACATCACTGTTTTCTGCAGAACTGCTTTATAGCTTAAATGAACTCATTTATAATTGATGATCTTTACAACGGAACTGATGAACAATGTTCAGCTGAACAATGACAATATTTATTTTCTTTTAGAGCTGCATTATTTGCATTATTGAATCATTTTCACAGCATCAATGTTTCACTGTAAGCACAGCAGGGACTATATGTAAAAATTAACCAGCTTAAAAAACGAGACCTTCCCTGACTATGAAAGTCAGTAGACTGATTTTTATGTCAAGGACTCGGGCCTTGCCAGGTTTCACCAGTAAAATTCAAAGGATGTAATGTTTACATGCGTTTCCGAGAGCCTTTCTTACGTTCTATAATAACATAACACATGAAATTAATGCTTAGACAATGTTCAGAATAATGCCGAAAGCGCTATTTAGGATAATGCTGAAAGAGTTAATGTCAATATGTCATGCAAAGAAAATAGATTAATTCAAACTCTTACTCTAGTCTCATAGTTCTCACATTCTTTACATTCAAACAATCTGTTGACATGATGCAGGTGAATTGCAGAGCCGCGGGTTCAAACTTATCCACACCGATATGATCAGATGCTTTATTTACTGCTGTTTTATATTTATGTATTGTATTTTATTACTGCTGTCATGTTTGTGGTGTGTTTATTCTATTATTGAGGAAAGAGCGCAGCATCTCTTAACATCGCTCTCAGCCGTGTCTGGATGTTTGCTAACAGAATATCGCTGCAAAGGTATTTTAAGGCTGCACGTCATGCGTTATCTGTAAGGCATATTTGGACTTTCTGCACGAGTGCGACCTTATGTAATGCTCACACCACCTTATTTTGGCTAAAAATACGAAAAATAATACTTCACAAGAGGCTCATATTTCATATTAAAGACATTTTGCATATCTCCTGAGTACTGACAAAAATTAAGAAATTACTGTCACAGTCACACATTTATTATAATAATACTTTATAATAAAACCTTAGACCTTTCTAATGATTTATAGTTATAGGCGCCCTGCATGTTAACAGGTCACCCATCAGTTTTTCATAAAATAAAATAATTATTATTAAATAGCCTACTTTTTTGTTTTATAATAAAATAGTGTTATTACAATAGTTATATTTGTTTATGTTTTTTATTATGTATAAATAATTAATTATTAGTCATATTCATACAAGCACAAAATGTGTGGCTAAACAAACAAGTGTGCACTGCAGCCCTACAAACAAGTACAACAACCCCTGGTGTTTTGTTTTTTATAAAAAAAATTGTGTTTTTAAATCGCAATCACAGATTCTGTACCCAGAAAATTGCAATTTGAACAAAAAAAGGGGTATGCTGGATTGATAATGCGACAAAAATAATTTTATCTTGATGATCATGTTTTCATAACCACCCTGGCAACTACATAGCAACATTCTAAAAAAACATTTAGAACATCATCCTCCAAATACTAATGCCTTTGCATCATCACGGCAACTGGCAAGTAGTGGTCACATTTTCCAAAAAATGTAAAATGATCATTTCCATGCCATTTTGGTTGTTTTTTTGTATTGTAGGAGGCAACTTGGGTCACAAAGACTTGTGTTCCAATCAGTCAGAAGGCATGAGAGAAAGGAATCGGACCCTTTGCCAAAACAAACTGTTGTTATTTTAGTCTGTGATAAAAGCACATTTTGATGCTTTCCATCCCTGTCTGCTTTCTCAGGGTTTATGTGAAATATCTTGTATATATTTGGCATGATCTATTTATACAGGGAACCTTGGACACATTATCAGTTTTCCTCAATATAATGTCGGTAAAATTGCCATGCACCAGGATTTGACAGTCATTCATTCATTTGAACCTTTTAATAAATATAGGCTAGCTTTAAAAAAAAAAAGTCTTTGGATACTATTAAAGTTGCACAGAGAATGTTTTTGTTTACTTTATATTGTGTTGTCAAATTATTTTATTATTGGCTTTGCTTAGCCTTAGATCTATATGCTTTGTAAACATTGTAAACAAAGTAAAATTGTAGTCAAATCAGCCAATTGCATTACACAGCTGATCAAGTGATGTCAATTGACAGCGCCCGTGAGGACTGAAAATACTGCCGCTTTCTTTATCTAGTAATCTTAAAATAGAGTGCGCTTTAAAAATATATATATTAGGAGGGTTGAGGGTTTTCTAATGTCGTATCTTGAACACCGCTCTAATTTTGTGTGACATGAGCGCCACCGTGTGTTAGGATAAAACATTGCAGTAACATAGTGCTCTCCGCTCTCCTGCTGTCATGCTTTGTTTTTGTGTCGACATATCATATTGCGGAAGTTTCTCACTTTGAAAACACAACAAACTCATTGATCTATATTCACCCGTTCAGTCGTATATTAAAGGATAACTCCTTAGATATTGTTTATAATGCATAGATAACAGTTAAAATGCATTACAATCAGCTAACAGTTAAGTTAAGTTATAACTTAACTTAAGTTAGTTATCTAACTTATAACCACATCCATTACAGTTCGCACAATTACACAGTGGGGTAATTTACAAAGGAATACGCAGAACACAATAGTGCGAACTATAAAGTAATAATAATAACAATAACAACAAAGTATCTAATATGATATTCCTGACCGTTTGAAATTGCGCTCTGGGGACGCGTCCATATCCACCATCGACGATTTTCTCTTGTTCCTCTTCGGTCTTTCGTTCACCGGCTCTGTCATTGCCACTGGAGATCCGTCGGTTTCCTCCATTTGAAACAAGTGGACCTGGAATACGCTACTGTAAATTGTATAAACAAAACGTAATACAATCTAAATGAGTTAACTCGAGGGGTGAATAGAAAGGGGGAAGGTAACGTTAGTAATATTCAACGGATGGGACGGATTTTGAATATGGCGGAAATCAGAGATTGCGGCCAATCACAAGTGAGCATAGAGCATCACAGTCCCGCCCACAGCCGGTGCCGGAAGTAAAAATTCAATACAATTTCTCCATAGACATAAAAAAAAAAAAAAAAAAAAAAAAAAAAAAAAAAAAAAAAATTTCTCCATAGACATTTGGGGTATAAGCCATAAAAACGTAACCATACATGTTAGACTTAAAACCAGCAACGGCTGTACTAAGCGATTGTATATGCTCATATAAACGCCAAAAGTTCATGGGGCACTAACCTTGATTTGAGATAAATGCCTTTTATTCGCGATGTCTTGGATAAGTACTTCATTACCCACAATCCTAAACAATCCCACAATCCCACAGTGATGCATCTGATTGGTGGATGTCGTGTAAACCCCGCGAAAGGTCATAGCGTTGCCATGGAAGCAGGATTCTAACAGTAGAGACCAGAGCCCGTCTACATTCTCTGGTAGAGACTTGAACGGACTGTTTTCTTTAGCGGAAGCCATATAAATAGTTTTTAAATCAACACATTCCTTTTTAAATTAATATTTTGTGTCAAATTATTTATTTATTTGGTAGGTAGCCATGTAATAAGCGGGATAATGTATAGCGAGTTGGTTGTTATAGCGAATACAACTCCCTTCAGGCTTCGCTTCGGGCTCATAATCAGCCTTTCGCGAGTTGTATTCGCTATAACAACCTTTACATTATCCCTTACTTATCGTTCACTTTAGATAGGCTACTGTAGCCTTCATATGGTATGAGTCATATCAAGCATTTTATGATTCCACTGTCAAAACAATATTAAGCCTATGCATACCTTTTCATGCATTTACTGAACATTTGTGTAATAATTCATGGCAAGTTAATAAACTGAATATGATCCAAGAGCAGACCATGCACCGGTCCATGCATCAGACCGGTGGCGCTGTGCACTTTCTGGTTTGCTGACCATCACTTTTTAATTTTCACTTGTTGTGGATATTAAGAAAATACATTAAATGTTATTACAATTAAGGATGAACTATAACATCATGAAAATGAGCATGGACCTCAACCTGTCCTGTCAGCAGAGTGTCCTGTGTCATAAAGGGCTTTGAAATAAACACACAAACTAACGTTACACACTGACTGAACACACGTGTGTTGATGACTGAGCTGCATATGTCGCTAACGCTATCGTTAACCGCTTTCACACACGCACACAATATATTATTATTTTTATTTACACGATTATTACTGAAATAACTGCTATTAACTACACATTTACTATATAAAATTCACTCAAAAGGCTCTTTTGCGGCTGTGGCTTCAGTCGACTTCAGTGAGGCGCGCGGTGGTTTATGGGATGAGTAGTTCCTTCGCTCGGAAATGAAAATATGTACACAGTCTTGTACCTTTGCCTTTTTTTGGATTTTCTCTTCGTTTTTTTACTCGAAATGATATGTTGTATGCTTATGAGTTCAGCCATAGCTGGTTATGCTCAGACATGCTCTAAAACTCTTTAGATACGGATTTTTCCAAAAGTCAATGGGAGAAATGAATGGGAAATTTACTTCCGGCACCAGAGCTCTCTCGGGCTGTGGGCGGGACTGTGATGCTCTATAGGGGAGGGATTTAAGGCGACTAGTGACGAAATATTTGCGCGCCTGCTGTCTCTCTCGTGTTCTTATTTTTATCAGTTTGTTTATAATTTTTTTATTCTACTATTTCTTAAATTCCATCTATATTTACCAACAACAAACCATAATTTATTGCTTTTTAATGAAACTAATCAGTACGATATTTGCTTATTAAAGCAAACCGGTGCAAAATCGCCCCCTTTGTCGATTTTATGTTATTGGATGATTTTATATTATTGTAATCATGTCTATTCTATATTTCTAATAAAGATAAACATACAATAGTGTAACAGAAACAGTGAAAACTGCGGTCCTTGCACTTAAGCCGTTACTCAACACAACAAAAAACTTTAGGGCCCTTATTTCTAGAATATTTCAAGAAACCTGAATAAAAATAGCAACATGAGCTGTTGAGTTTGGAGACAGATCGAGTGTAAAGGACGCCAGTTTGTAAGGTCTAAATTGTTTCTTAAGTGTTGAGGGCCAGTCTTTAGGCAGTTTTACCCATCACAACATCCAGACCTCATTAGAGCTGAAAACGTTAAGCTTGTTTATTTCAAACTAATGATGCCTATTGTTTGTGGGTAATTAAAAAACAAAAACAGTTCAAGCATTGTAGATGCACAAAGAAAAGCTTGATAGTTCCCAATGAATAAACTTTTTGTAACTATGAGTCAGTAAACCAGTAAACAATTTTTGTATAATGCCTGCACAATAAACACATTGTAGGTGGTTGTAGTTAGACATTTATTATTATTATAACTGTTTAACTATTTTATTAGTAGTTCAATTCCCACATGTTTGGTAAAGCAAAAATAACTGCACCAACTACCAGGACCTGCATAAATGCACAAAATATCAGGAATGATACTTCATGATTAAAATACATGCACTTTTGATAATGAAACAGTTGTTTATAATTCCCTAAGTGTAAACGTCTTTATTATGGAGGGATTCATGTTTCAGTCACAGTAGCTTATGGTTGCAGGTTATATGGCAAAGTTTTGCTGTCTTTTATTTCATACAGAATTACATTTTCCCCAAGTATACATTTTTAAAATGCAAGTTTCCAAAGTTAACATCAACATCAGTCAAAATATAATAGAGGCAAAATAGCTTAATTAAATTACGTAGTTGCTTTGATCTTTTAACCATTATTGTGAACTAGATAACCCAGCTTTAATCTGAAGATTAAAATATGGTTTTCTGTAAAGTTGCTTTTTTATTGTGATGTGTTATACAAGTACAATTGACTTGATTTGACTTCCAACTACTACCTAAATAAGCACATATAACGCCTAGTCTGAAACTTTAGCTTGTAGTGCCTTCAAACCAACAGAGGGCAGACTAACTGCAGATTAAGTCAGTTTTGGAGCAGGTATTACCTTGGAGTGTTGATTTATTTGCTGATAAATACATAAGATGCCTCAAAATAACAACCAAGCTAATTGAAACTCCACTCATTTTCAGCTGAAAGGAAAACATTTATTTAATTTCTATTTTATTTTGCAATAACCTGTTCAAAGGCTTGAGCACACATGCAGTAGGAAAAGGGCACTGGTCGCTCTGAGCGCAATGGGAAGCCGAAGAATTGATCCCCAGGCATTATAACCGATTTCAAATGGTGCTAGATGATAGAAGGGACTCTCAGCACCAGAAGAAATCAGTCATCCTTTGGTGGGGAGAGATGGGGGCAGGAACAGCCAGAGAGGGAGAAAGACCTTTAGATAACACATCTTTACTGGCACTCTCAGACAATGATAACAGTTCAAATGAGGGTAGATAAAACAAATACAGACAAAAACTTATATAAAAGAAAGTAAGATAGACGAGAAGACTCTTCATGATGTATTCATACAGTAAATACAGTCTGTGATCGGTTAAGGCTGTGAAGTAGCACAATGAAACGCTACTCTATTGACATTTATCAATGCGCCATAAAA
Source organism: Phoxinus phoxinus (assembly GCF_949152265.1). Lineage (NCBI taxonomy): Eukaryota > Metazoa > Chordata > Actinopteri > Cypriniformes > Leuciscidae > Phoxinus > Phoxinus phoxinus. The sequence continues at coordinate 7,891,828 of NC_136884.1, forward strand.
GCCCTGGTTATCCTTGAACCTCGATTTGAAGAATTTGGTTACTTTAGTCAAGTGATTTTTTTCATTGTGATTTTAATAATTAATTCAACTTAAACTTAAAAGAGAAAATTAAAAATGTTAACTTGGCAACTAACTGAAATAAAATAAGTTATCATTAATTAGCCTACTAAAATTAGGCCTATTGAAATAAATTAAAGCTAAATCGACATATTTAGCTGTAAAAAAAATGTTTTTTAAAAAGTGCTATATAAATAACAATTTAGTTGAGTTGAGACAAAGTGTTTTTACTCAATTTGATTACTAAAACTTAAACTAAAAGTAAAAATATAAAAATAAAATGCAACTCAAGATACATACTATAAAAGTACCTACAGTACATAATGCTAAAATAACACTGCATCATGCTGTATTGCACATTTATGTGATTCATACACTGTTTTAATGCAAAATATTCAGCCTTTTTGTTCAGTATTCTACACCAGTCACAGACATATCGTCATGCAAAACAGCGCCTTGCAGAAACCTCCAAAACAAGGTTCAAAAACGGTATAGCCGATACAAATGTAAATAAAATTCTACCTAATTCAACTTAAAAAAGTTCAGTTGCTGTCTTAAGTATAATCAATTGTCTGTTGAAATCAATTTCAACTAATTTTTATTTTCAGTTATATGAAGCTGACTTAAATAGAGTTGAATCTCGTATGAAAAATTTGAAATTGGTTAAAGTAATGGAAAAACATGGTGTCATGATCATTTTTTTTTTACAGTAGTATTTCCCTTGTGTGAATGGGCTGGCTTGTTTACACCACATTCATTTGACTTCCAGTATATGAGTGAGTTGATCAAACGCTTGGGGCAAGTCATGAGCGCCACCTGGTTCTCCTGTGATTCAATAGATGCACTTCCCTCGCTTCTCTCGAAAAGCCACTCCACCCACTAAAGTTTCTTTGTCCTTTTTCGCTATTCTTTGACTTCTCTTGGCCATCACTGCAAAATGTGATCCAGTGACAATTCCCTCCCCAAGAACACTGATTTCAAATGGTGCTAGACACTGGTAGAACACATCTAAACCACCATGTGAAACCAGCATCCGGAGGAAGCGTCCAGGAGTGCAAACAATCCCATCAGAAATCCCTGTGTCATTGGCTGAGCTGATGATTAACATAACAGGAAAGGCAAAAGGTTGAAACAGCAGTGGGCATGCTTTAACAGGAAGTGACTCTGTCAAAACAAATGTCACGGCCATGGTCACCATGGCGTTGCGGTTTTGGATAGTGATGTCCGATTTCCTCCATTGATACCAGACTTTGTGAACCTCTGGTTGTTGATCAGTTGGGTAAAGTTGGCGAAGTGACAGCATCTTATTACATAACCCACAATGTGCTTTGGTGTATGGAGTGTTTGTGTATAAATAGACCCTTGATTGCCCATAAGAATCCCTGCATAGGTTTTGTCCGTGGGAGGATGACGTCAGCCCTTTTTCAAAGGAGAACTGTGGGAGATGGAAAATATGAGTCACTGAAAGATCTCTAAACAATGTCATCATTCAAAGTAGACGTCAAATATGAACAGGATTAGTCGCTCACCTGTGGCCAGGCCACTGAAGGTCCTTGAAGTTATATGGCGTACTTACCACCAACGCAACACTGACGTAGTCTCAGGCCCACTCGCAAATAAGTGCGTTTAGACGTGGCACGCTGTTTTAATTGCTTTGAAACGTGTTGAATGCAACACACCTTTCCATGGCTCCTCCTCCTTTTTTACATCAGCCTATGACTGATCATGGTGATGTCATATAGTCATTCTGCCACTTAAATCATTGTCTTGTCTCTTGTCTACAAGGACATTTTATTTATATACTATTATATATATTAATATGAATATTTTGAATTAATTTTAACATTTTGATATTTTATATTTTTTGAGGATCCATTTTTATTTGTTTATGTGCTTTTGTCGATTTTACGATTTTTCAACTTTATTTCTGTTACTTCAGTTACTCTCTTTACTTAATTTTCTAATACATTTTATAAATATAACATATACATCTATTTGATTTATAATGTACAATTTTTTTATCAGGTGTGCTCAATTCGGTTCGTAGAGATCTACCTTCAAGCAAAGTTCAGCTCCAACCTTGATCAAACACAGAAAACACATTCTCACAGAATAATCGCTACATATGGCCTGCATCAATAAGCTATACACTAACTGTCATTCGTACTTTCTTTTACCGGCTTGCATAAGGTCTCCTTGCATAAGAAGCCCACACACCTTATTATCCGTTTCTCGCACACTGGAACCCACAGGAGGTGCCTGATTTAATAGCCTAAGTCACCCGGCACTGGCTCTTGTATAAGAGGAGAGAAATACAGCCTTGATTTTCACAAGAAGTGACAGTTAACCGTCTTCTGGTAACCGGCGCTAGCTTTGGTGTTCAGTTTTGTCAGTTTAATTGGACAGAAAATATCATCTTGTATAACATACACTATTCAAAATAGCACAACACTAGCAGCCTGAGTTGCTTATTAAAAAGTCCTCTAATATTCTGAAATGTATTTTTCTGTATTTTTACAGCTATATATTACTGAAATGGCTCTCCCGAGAAATCACACCCATCTCATAGCAGCACTAAGCTCTGTAAATGGCAGATATAACTGTGACAGTGGTCCACTGAGATGGCTCTCTGTAAACCACAACTAGTGGCATGAGTTTGAAACAGAACTACATTTCGGAAGCTTGTTTGAAAATAATGATTATCTCTGCAATTCCATGTAGTGCCAGAAGTGCAGAAAATGCTTACACAGCTTTTAAAGATATTTTTCTGAACAAAAATTATTAGTCATATGTAAGCCCAGATGAAATCATTTGACTTTCCACATTTTCTGTGCGGACTTTGAGGGAAAACTGTAGAATTCTAGGAAATGGATTTGGTACCCAATAAGTAATTTTCAAATTAGCCAAAATAGTTAAACACACTAGGGAGAGGGGGTGTGTAGAAAATGGGGTCTGTGAAAAATTAGATAAAATTATACATTAAAGTTAGGTTTAGCATGCTGCTTTGATACTTGTGAAAAGCGCTTTATAAATAAATTGGTAGATACACTGTCAACTTGAAAACGTAGCTGTAAAATATTTTTGTACTCTTATTTTGAAAATAAGAACTTGAAAAACTTTTAACAGTTTATTTCGCATATTATAAAAGGGTCTTTTTACAAAAATGGTCTATATAATATTTATGGTCTATATAAGACGTCCCAATTCTATGGAAATCAAGTTCTGTGTGCAGAGATTTCATGTAAGCCTGGTCATAAACCCATCCCTAAAACACTTGTCCTATCAGTTATGTTGATTGTAATTACTGATAGTGCAACTTACCGGATCCATTTAGAACAGCAGGTGTTTTACATTTTCTTTCTGCAGTTCTGAAAGCAAACAGAAGAGGGCAGTGTTTCAGTACATCTCATTTAAGACACAAATAACCAGCAAAAGCAGGGCAGCAGAGCTGAAGGGACTCCTGCCAATTCAGTGAATACACAAACACACATGTGAGTCCTGCTCTCTGGTGTGTGTGTGAAAAGCCCACCATGGAGGTGTTGTTCTTTGCGCCCTGTCACTCCACTTCCTGCTCTATTCAATCCCAGGAAGTGACACGCAGAAGACAGAAACTCACTCATGTGCGCACACACATACACACAAACTAACAGAAATGAATGGACTGCATGATTGCCCGTCGCTACCACTGATGACATCACCCCCTCCCACCCGTTGCCTCCTTGGCCTAATTTTTTTTAAAAGAGAATGACAAGATCTCCTATTTTATGTAGCAACCTACTTTGAGCACTCTTTCAGTCTCGATTGTTCGCTTAACATGTCTCTCTCTGTTTTCAATTTATTTTGTTCTGACCGAGCCTTGCCGCCAAAAGGCCAGCTAAATGTTTTTGTCTCTGTGAATACATGTGGGTGACCAGAAACACCTCTACTCTTTGGTGGCTTGGCTCGAGTGAGCTCTGCATGACGTGGCCCAGAAGTGATTAAACTGTCCAGCCACGTGTGTTTCTCACTGCTGGATCTGTTGGAGAGGCGGAGTGGTGCTCAAACCAAATTGATCTGACCCTTAAAGCCTTTTTAATGGAACTGCTTCAAAATCATATAAAATAATACAAAACAAAAGTAGGTTTATGTTTTATGTATCATATTACATCAGGCTTTTATTGACCATATAGTATGATATAATAAAAATATGGAGCTCATGCTCATGGAAAAAACTGACGAAAAAAGACCAATTATATTAATATAAATTATTTTTATGATCAAAGCTCTATATTTTTAATTGTGGGGTGGGGGGTGGGGGGGATACAAATAAACATTCCCCGAAAGCCTGTTGAATAATTTTTCAATAATAAAAAAAAAAATGAATATGTTGGAATGTATCAAATTTGATACATTCCAACATATTAAATTATACTTGTTTTTTTGTTTTTTTTTATCAAATCAACCTAAGTTGCTTCAGACTAGTAAATGTTCGTCTGGAGATATTTCTAACAAAATAAATTAAGTTTACATTTCAATTATTAAAAGTTTCACTGCAATGAACACATCACAACCTGAAGGTTGACTTTTTCATAATTATACTAAAAGGCCTTTTACTTAGTAAAAAAAAGTCAGTCAGAGGGCAGAAGGCATGCATTTGATTGTGTGCGCAACAGGTTTTGCAAGTTTTTATCATGTTGAGGCCTTAGAAATTCATGAATCAAATATGTTACAACATCAAGCACCTACTCTATCCTTGAATCTCTAACACTCTTAACATTACTGATGCATAAAAAGTCCCGCCCTACATTTGTTTTTTTTTGTTGTACATCCCATTTTACTGACTTCAGACAAATACATCAGACAATGGGTAGTTGAAATTACTTTTGTTGCTCTGAACTATTACGTAATGACTTGGATAAAACCAGTTGATCTTGATCTGACATTTTTAACAGTGTACTATACATTGAAGAGTCTGTGGGTGTGAGAACTAAAGCCGGATGGGGTCAGAAAAAGCAAGCACTTCAGAATGTGTGTCCAAGCAGGTTGTAGAGCATCACAAGAATCTGCCCATCACTCTACAGGACCCATTTTTCATTACTAAACGTATACTGCATATGCGCATGCATATAGTGTTATTTCTCCATCAAACGTTTAAAAACCCAACAGTGTACGTTGCCCTACAGGCTAGTGACTCATCACATTTACAGCTCATAGAAACTCGTTCATCACCTCGATTAGTCCCCCCATACTTGAATCCCCCAGCATAAACAAGTGCTACGTACAGCAAACACTCTGCTGCTGCGACACCAGTCGATACTATATTTTCCTTCCCCATTTCAACAAACTCTATTTCCCAGTCTGTTCATTCATGGGACGAGCAGTTTGCCCCCGTCTAAACTGGTCCTGATGTGGGCATATGTGAGAAAGATGATGCAGGGATGTACGGATGTTCTGCCCGATGAGTCAGATGTGAATCATAGGAGGCAGGTGTGTTTGATTTTAATCCTGTCAGTGGCAAACTATGACACGTATACAAGCACAGTTATGACTCACATTCCCAAAAGTGCAAAACTCTAAACTGATCCCAGAGCAGTAACAAATTCCTGTAAACGGTTCCTCAAGGGTCAACAATTAAACCGATGTCCGCACATTGAACTCATAGCTCCAAACAACTTTATTGAAAGCGCAACGTTTCGACGGCCTTCATATGGAAAAGTGTGCCTGATGAAGACCTGACTGTTGAAACGTAGCGCTCTCAATAAAGTTGTTTGGAGCTGTGAATTCAGTGTGTGGACATCACACTTCTTCTTTTTGTTAATTCTGTTGTCCTGCACCTGAACCCAATTATGAGGGATGTGCACACATTTTTTTATTTTTTTATTCTTCAATTAAATGTAAAAGGTCTGAAGTTTTAAAGACCAATGGAGCACGACAAATAAAGTGTTTGTCTCTTAAAAGAAAGAAAGTTCTGAACTGCCAAAACTAGTCGTCAGCAATTCCAGTCTCACTTCCATAACCTGTAGGTTAACTAATTTGCATAATTCCAGCCAATGGTCTTCATTGGCTGCCCACAAACAACGTCTACTTAGTACTTTGACCCACCATCAAACACTGTTGTAGATGAGGCCTGGAAAAGTTGGATTTGTGTTGTTGACGTATCGAGAAGAAGCAGTTTTCAGCACCGAGAATCCACTTTACATGCACTTCAAAAGGATGAGGACTGTGTATATATAAGTGTTGAGGGAGCCTTCGGATATGGTAATGTCTGTTTTGTTTCCGAAAATCACAACAGACTATCTAACGAATCAGAGTAAAGTTGAGTGAGTGAATCCTTTATTGAGGCGTTTCAGACACTGAGAAAAGAGGTAATGTGCAATGTATATTATGATAAAAAATAGTTTTTTTTTTTTTTACTTACTGTAGGAGACCTCCGAAACAAAATTAGGAATGTTTAACATAGCATAACAGGGGCACTTTAAACTCTGTGTGGCCTGACTGCACAGCGCAGTTGACCGTCTGAAGCCCTGCAGAGACACACACATGAGTGCAGCAGGATTGACTGTAAAGACTCTGAGATGAAAAGAACGACATGAGACAGAGCTGTGAGGATACAGTAGATGGTTTTAACACCGCTGTGAGTCTAAGGGCGAGAAAGACCCCAAAGTTAATGCAGATCAGTCAATAGAGTTCAGCATGGTGTTAATATGGCTTAGCATGCTCTCCTGAGTTCATGCATAGGGCATGGAGAGTGATTGCTATAATGGCAGCAGGTCGCACACTCATTCTCTCTTTCTTCCTTTCTTTAATTAGAAGGCACTCTGAAGGAGACTGTCACCTATTTATAAATCAAGGCTGAGAAGTGGTGCTTCTGTGTGAGTTTTATTAAATCCACACAATGCAGCAACCGCTGCTGCACACAAAAAGTTGGGTATATAAAAAGTCGAATAAACTCTTAGATTAGTTCGATCTTGTGCTTCAATGTAAGGAAGAACTATTAATTGAAATATCACAAATTTACCTATTTTTGTTTAGTGAGCTAGAAATAGTGGAGAATTAAATTTCTTTGAAAAATGAATTTATTTTTATGCCATTTATTTATTTATTCATTACAAATTTTCTAAATAAATATCCTAAAACTTGATTTATTTCATTATTAAATAATTTTTTTAATCGCAGATTTTCAATGTGCTCTCAGACTTTTGGATCCCTCCTGTATATATTTTTATAGATGCAGTATTTGTACATAAATACACAAGCAAACAGGCGCCCACACACAGCTATACACAACACGACACATTTCTTTCATAATAACCACAACATATTTTTCCCTCTTCATCTCCTGGCATTATCCACAGACATTTTGGCAGTGCATCGTCCCAAAGCATGCTCTTGGTGCGCGAGTTCTCTGGAATTCTTGGACAATTTCGTGGGGAATTTGAGACATCTGGCTGTTCCGTTTGATCTATTTACAGGAAGAGACTGAACTTTGGCCCACTTGTACACGCGCAGTGTGACATAGCCACAGGAGAATGTTCCTTTCTGGGCAAAAACAGATAAACAACCTAGGGTTAATCAGAAGAGTGGGCCAAATTTAGAGCCTGAGTAAATACACCGTGAAAACAGAGTGGAAAGATAGAAAAATGGGGGGAATGAGGATAAGCAAGAGTTTCCAGAAACCATACTTGGGAGGACTATCCGCTCATACCGCCTATGTTCCTTTTTGGCACTAACACACTCACATGTAGACTGGATCTAAATGCTTGCGATGTGTGGAATGACGTGAGGAAATGATGCTAACCTGAGTCATGCTAAACACAAGGAGTCTTTTTCTTACAGGTCGCAATAGTGTGCTAGTTCATATTTGGTGTACCACTTCAATTGAGCCTACGTATATATAACAACACCTGACAAATAAGTGATTTTACCAAGTGGCTTTTGACAAAGGAGGAAGAAAATTACAGTGACCCGCAATTACAAATTCCCAGAAGGTCTCCAACTAGATGAGCTGTTCTGAGAAGCGCTCCTGGGAAACCCGGCCTGCGTTCATCTGGAATGGCCTTGCCAACAGAAACACCACTGCGCAAATCAGTAATTTTACATTTCCTCACCGCAGTGTGCAGCTTATTACGCATTTCTGCTCTCTCTGATAACCTCTAAACCGCCATTACCTGCAGTCACATAAAGCACACAGACTCAGCACGTCAGCAGTCGTTTACCAGACCCTATTATACAAAGCGATTTCTCTGCGAATAAACCTGGGATTAAAGGACTAGCTGACACAAAAATGAAAATTGTTATTTACTAAACCCCATGTTGTTTCAAACCTGTATGACTGTCTTTCTTCAACACAAAATGAGATCTTAAAAACCAATGTTTGCACTGCTCTTTCACGCTACTTCCGTACTGCGGAAACGTACGTTTTTGGTGATGGATCACAATTAATCATGTTAGGTGTGATGAATTATGATCTTGTATCTTGTAATCACATAAATTAACACTTTCCCAGAACGTAATCAGTGCAAGAATAGAACCCAACTCACAAAAGATGGGTGGCAAACACTAGCCTCTTTAAGTGAAAAAGAGTGTTGTATTAATTGTAAATGCATCACGTTAAACAGTTTACATTAACGAAAGAAATTAACACATTTTCCCAGTAAATCTGATGTTTAAAATCAATGAAAAGCTGCATTGGTGGCTTCACAAGTGAATGCATCATGCTAAGTTGGAATATATAGTGGTAAATGCTAATGAGTCTTGAGAGCTACAGCAGGGGGAAGATTTCCATAGTATACGGAGCCCCTAAAGGGACATAATGATGGAAAAGAATACAATTTATCAACTTTATTCCAATCCTTTTGCATTCTCTCGCAAACGTTTTGTCCCCCACACAACTTTGCTGGCAAAACTTTTCCATTCTTTTGCAAGCAAATTCAAATTTTCTTAGGAAAAATGTGAAAATATATTTTAGTGCTTTTGCCTTTGCTAGCATAACTTTCACAACAATTTACTGTTTAATGACCATCACGTTTATATTTAGACTAACACCGATTTCTGAGAAATGACACATTCCTGTCTGTGAGGGGATCGCTTCTTGGAAGTCTCATAGGCCCTAATATAACTGTACTGTATGCATAATTGAATAAATATGATGAGTCTTAACTGACTCACGTCTAGCCGTCGGCTACGGCTCATGTATCTCACCACTCCTCCAGCAATCCTTAGGGATTTCTCCCCTCCTCCCCCCTCTCCCCGGGTGTATAATGCACATTTGTTCTTCATTTCACTGCACTTGCGCTAAAGCGCACTTCCTCTGACTCACGACGCAAACAGGCCTTAAATCAGATCATCTGTCAGAGGGTCCATCTCAGCGGCGATTAACAGCAAGGGAAAAAAATAACTCCGCCGCAGTTGCCTGCATGTTATTCACACAGTCTTTGCTTTGATGACTTGTCAGCGGCACGGGGTCAGCCTTCCAGCAAACCACAGGAGCGAGTCATAAAGCAGAGATCTCTTAACAGAGGGCCCGAAGCCAAGGCTGCTTCCCAAAACTGATGTGCTTGAGGAAAAAAACAACACTTTACAGTAAACGTGACTCTTGTTCCCAGAAACCTAGTGTGGTGCCCGTGTGACGTTACAGTCCAGCGCGCACAAAAGAAACGGTCCACTGGGAATAGGATTGTGTGAAATGTGATAAACTCAGTCAAGCTAATTATTGTGTAAGTACCCAAACAAATCAGTGTCTGCTTTTGTATTTAATGTCTAATAATTAAAGTTTTCATACTTGAATCCCCCTTTGAAATAAAAAAAATCCAAAAGTGGACCAAAAGTGAATCGAGTGAAGAATCCATTTATCTTTGCATTCACACTTGTCTTGGCGTCCTGAGTTTCAATTATAGTAACAAGCAGGAGAACCAGACAAACATATAATAATGGCTTGAGAAAGCCTTGTTTGAAAGATTTGGAATAAATGTAAAAGGCCTTATGATTGATGGATGGATGGATGGATATGGATGGATGGATGGATGGATGGATGGACGGACAGATAAATGGATACTGTGGACAGACAGAGATAAATGGGCAGATGGATAGATAAATGGATACTGTTAATGGATAAATGGATAGATGGACAGATAGATAGATAAATGGTAGGCGTAGACAGATGGATAGATGAATGGATAATATAGATGGATATAGAATGAATGGAAACTGTAGATGGACAGACAGATGAATAGACGGATAGACAGATGAATAGACAGATGGACAAATGGATGAATAAACAGTACTAGATAGACAGACAGACAGACAGACAGACAGACAGACAGACAATCTATGTTTAAAATCCCACTCATAGAAACTTGAATTAAATTATATATATATTTCTACATTCGAAAAAATATATTTTTTGTGAACCAGGAAAGGACATGTCCTTTCCCAGAATACATTTCCTGTAAAATTTATTCAAATTGCAATTTAGTAAATTCAAGTTTCAAATTAAATTCCTATGAGGTGTGGCCAATTAATACTGAGAACTGAATCCCCATAATACACCTTTTCAGTTGTAAACTCTCATGGCTGAGTGCTTGAAAGTTGAAACCCTAAAAGAAGCTCTGACGTGATTATGCTGCTGGGTATTTTTGTCAATTAGGTTACAACCTACCTCATGTTACATTACAACCACATGATAACATCCCAAGGATGAAACTACATCAGCCAAGGATACACTCTATCAGAGACATGCAATATAAATCAGAACGACCGCCTACACTGTTATTTCCCTCTGGATAATTGTAACCTGTCTTTTAACGATTAGACTGATGACTCCTCTGTGCTTTCAAATAGTCCTCCCCTTCGTTCTCCGGTCTAAGTGATATCTTTCAGTTCCAAGTCCCACAATGACGTCTTGCTTCAATGACTTCCCAGATCTGACATCAATCAATTCATCAATAACACCACAAAACAGTCAGTTTTTCAATATCTCCCAGTGATTAATGAATAATAAGTGGTTGTTTAATGATTGTGAACGGTATGTGTCTGAATACAGGGTACTGATTGGTTGTGCTCTAGTTATACAATGAAAAAAACATTTCATTCATTCAATACAACCCTGACAGTCTGAGGCAAGAAAAAGTGAGAGAGTACATATCTGTATATCAAGGAGGAAACATTAATCTAGCTTTCATAAGAAAGTCCGGGCATCACGCCAGCCACAGACTGCAGTATAATTCATTGTCCACTGGCACGTAATACGCATGCTAAATCAACGTTTCCTTAATGTTATTATGTTAAGAGAGGCCAAAGTCCTTCATTGTGGATCTTATCCAATGAGACATGAAATATGAGTAAAACCGTAACAAACACCGGCAAAATTTGGTATTATTTACAGACTGAATTTGGTTTCACACAAAATAAAAATTAAACTGCTTTGGCTGTCTGCAAGGTTCAGTAGTGATTATAATCCTAGCTCTAAAGAGTCTGAGATGATATCATGGTTTGATATGGCCATTAACAAAACAGTTTGACCTCAACAATAAACACCACACTAGACGTGTGCTGTAACCAGGCACAAAAACCCAAACAATTGGTCAAAACCAAAGAGATTAGTTTTGTGGTGTTGCACTCAGTAGCCCCACCCATATTGAAATCTCATTGGTCCAAAATATTTCTCCACACAACTAAACATCAAATTTAACATTGGCTGTGAATGTTTTGCATTAGACAGTATTTTCACTTCAGGTGTAAAAATTTATATAATATGTAAAAAATGTATTAAATTAGATCATGTGTAAAATCAGTTCCACCAAGACTAACAAACAAACAAACAAACAGGAAAGTACAGATGCACTGTAGACACACTGTTCCTAATACAGCTTTTTCAGGAGGATTACCTGACATACAAAGCCAAAGCCTAGAGGCATACCATACCAGAAACGCTTCATAAAACCACACGCACACTCTGTGTTTGCTCAGCCCCGCCATTGGCCACTAAAGCAGTGATGTAATCATGTCTTGTCACTTTCTCACAGCTCAAGTAGGAGAGGCCAATTAAGTTCATTCAAAGTTACTCGGCTCCACATCGCAAAACATGTTTTCTCAAATCTTCCGCAGGGCATGATTTGTCTGCCCAGGAGCACATGGACGAGAAGGCGTGACACACTGGCACGTACGTCACAGATGCTGCTTCATCTTTTTCGTTGACACACTTTTTTTTCTCTCCCGATTTTTCAGTTGTATTCACTTTCATGTTAGGTCTGGCTTGCTGGTAAACTTCCACTGTTTCTGCTGTCACACACACAATAGCGTACAGCCAGAGCAGGTATGCTCTCTACGTCAATCCACTGAAGACGTGGCACTGCAGCGGAATGGCTCACAGCTGCCCAGATTGAGTTACCTTCCTTTTGACGTACTTTCAGCTCTCAGTTTCTGTCTGTGTGTTTCTCTCTCACATGCATACACACATTTTGTGTTTCTCATGTCCAACACACACAATAGTTCCAGAACCTACTGAGCTGCCTAGTAAAACCGATTTTTAGGGCATCACAGTCGTGTTCACAACCCAACTTGCAGAAAAGGCAGCGCCAGAAGTATCCTTTGAGAATAAGGCAATCCCAGAATGCAATTCTGCATTCCATCCCCAAAAAATCCAAGATGGCGGGATAAGTAAAATATGCTTCATTCAATACCAAAACAGTTCAACCTAACTTATAAAAATACAGGAAAACTGTTTTTGTTTTATGTCTTTAGCTTAGCAACATGTAACGTCAAACTCTATTGGAAGTGCAACTTTCGTGCTTCACATAAAGATTGCTATTTTGGGTAGCAAATTGAGTTGATGCCCATCATTTCAAATAAGCCATTTATGAGGTTTTCATTCAATTAGGATGTTCCTCTGCGTAAGTAGCTCGCTATGTTTTGGGACAGAGCTCTTGACATTTCTCCCACACTCACACAAACACCAATGTTGCTACATCCACAAATACACGTCATGGTTTCTAACAGCGATACCTGTCATTTTAGGATTACATCTTACCTTAACTTGGATGATATTCCCTAGGCAGCACTCATTCACGCCGGTGGCCTCTTTCACTGGTCTTTCTGCATTTAACGACATACAGGCATCCTTTCAAAGCTCTGACCGCCCCTTGATCCATAAGGCACCTGGGACCACCAATACAGCTGCATTGTTTAAGAGGGAAAGAGAAATCACATGAAGATCAGCCTCTAAAACAGATGGCGTGTCCCTTTAAGCCCACCCAATCACACACAGATACACACACACACAAACACAAATGAAAAAGGAAGCACACACCCTTGAGAAAGAAAATCTGAAACCCGGAGCCTATAAAGGTAGAGAAACTCTAGCTCTCGTCCTCTTGCTGGCACTGGTGGTGGTTTTCTTCAGAACAGAAACCCCCATGGAGAATACAAAAGTTCACAACGTCAACATTACTATGAGACATGCAGCTAAGGGTGTGTTCACACTTGGCATGTTTGGTTCGATTAAAACGAACCCTGGTGCGATTGCTCTGTTCATTTGAATAAGTGTGAACGCTGCCTTCCAAACCCTGGTGCGCACCAAACAAGCAGACCAAGACCGCTGAAAAGATGGGTCTCGGTCCACTTCCAAACAAACTCTGGTGCAGTTGGAATGATATATAAACGCAACCAAGTCCAAAGACAAACGAACCAAAAATGGGACATGATGTCACAAGATGTGTCTATCCATCCTTTTCTCGTCATAGTCTCGATGGACGGACCAGGACTAAATGTTTTTTATGTGTATGTATTAACTAACCGAACTGAACTACAAGTGTGAACACCCTAAGATTCAGGCTGAAGTTTATTTGGTAATGGTGGGATCTTGGCTCTACAGGTGGGCAAGTGAAGCTCACACTTCTCACAATGGTCACATTAGCTATGACAAGCTATGACCCATATTTTAGAAGAAAAATCTCTTGACTCTCTTGTGTCTCCTAGACAGCAATTAGAATAGATAATAGAGACTTGGGGCCAGATTTACTAAACAGGGCAAATAAAATTAGCGTGAGTGCAATTCCCAAAAATGTTGCAGATGGAAGTGTAAAGTTCTGCGTGTGATCTACTGACGACGCCCAAATAAAACAACACAGACGCAGCCGGATCAGTTCAATAATGACCAACGCAATTACCAAAAGCAGTGCAAATTAGCGACATTTTAGTGACATCTATCATCTTATTTTTGGATAAACTATCCCTTTAAATCAGATTTTTCTAAAGTCTAAATTATCTGAGCTATTCTATCCAAATTATAGCATTAATGGTAATGTATGTCAACAATTTGTTCATTTGCGTCTCTTTTGTATCTCTCTAAGTAATTTAAGGAGTAAAACAACTTTAAACAAAACAAACTTAAGTCTCCTGAGCTATAAAAGAGCAATCTCTGAACAATAAAATTGTTCGCTGGATTCATGTAACACACACACACACACACACACATAAACAAGCATTCACAAATATTTCTCATCCGCCCCTTCAGTCATTCAGCTTTGAATTCTAAGAAACATGGCAGAGTTTAAATGTCGACCCGGTCACACACTCCACTGACACTCAAACACTGAGTAACTGTAATAGTGGCACCCAAGCCTGTTACCGTGGAGACTGGGGAGGAGAGGGAGTTTGCTTCACTCCTGAATCCTTTGCAACCCTTTTTGTTTTAACTGTGCATGACACATCCGTCCATTTCTAACTCATTTTAAACACTCATACATTTCGTAAAATGGAAAAACCACTGACCCGCAGTGGTTTTTCGTCCAGATCTTGCAACATTAAAACTATCATTGATTAAACTCGGGCCTGACCTAGAATATTTCAGGGGCTGTGACATCACCTGTCTGCGTCAGCACACGTCTCATTAGAGCCTGCTGTGATTAAGGCGCCTAGTAGCGCTGAAATATGAGTTAACGTGGCGCTAATTAGTGTGAACTTTTCAAATACTCCTATCATGAATCAGCACAGCGGACAGAATAAGGCCTTAAAGAATGCAAACGCAGACAAAGCTACTGTATGAAATTAAGCAAACACTCAATATATACACTGCAAATGAACAGCATTGTACTGGGACGTATGTTTAGTTGTGGAGCAACCTAGTCTGTGCACAGACATAAAATACCCTACCAGTCAAAAGTTTTAACATCTCCGACTGAATTTCCTTCTCATATTCTTAAAGGAACAGTTCACCCAAAAATGAAAGTTCTGTCATTTACAGACCCACTGTAGGACTTTTTCTTTTCTAATGTGGAACACAAAAGAAAATATTCTGAAAAAAGTATTTGGACCATATAGACTTCCGCTGTAAACGTCATGCAAGTTTAGAACGACATGAAGTTAAGTAAATAATGACACAATAAACATTTTTTGGAGAATTATTACTTTAAAATGCCAGCTATCACCCTGTGTCCCAAGTCGGCAGTCGGGTTAACCACTGAAGCTAAGCAGGGTTGAGCCTGGTCAGTACCTGGATGGGAGACCTCCTGGTAAAACAAGGTGGCAGCTGGAAGTGAGGCCAGGAGGGGGCGCTCACCCTGTGGTCTGTGTGGGTCCTAACGCCCCATCAACAACCACCGTCCTATGGATGAGACGTTAAACTGAGGTCCTGACTCTCTGTGGTCTCATTAAAAATCCCAGATGGTTTTGATTTGGCTAGCATTTTTGGTCACTAACATAATTCCACTTTAGTTTTGAGGACGTAAAAAATAGTACCACGAAAGAATGAGCAGGTGCGTTCAAACTATTGACTGGTAGTGTCTACGTGGGTGGTGATAAAGTTGGTAATAAAGCTGATAAAGATTTTCAGGTGAGCAGGTGGACGTAAAAGGTCAAGGTGCGTCCTGGCCACACCTACAGCTGCATTCACTAACAGCCATTCCACCAGCCGAAGTGTGGACAGATGCCACAAGATTAAAGAATACAATGAATAAAAGGCATTTATGTCCATGACAAAATAGAGAAAAGTAAATCGACAAAAACCTGATAGTGATTCAGAAGTCTTAGTGAAATCATTCCAAGCAGGAAATTGTATTTAAACACCGTACATTGTTTGAAACTGTACAATGAGAATGTACATTCACATTTCTTAAAATAGACTCTGTTTGAGGTTAAAAGTTAGCTGAATTCCCCACAGAAAAAAAATCACATTAAAATTGAAAATGTTTAGTAAGTTCACATTCTGAAGATGAATCTGTACGTTCTTGTGTTTTCAGTTTCTGTTCCTGTAGCGCGACTGATGAAAGCAATTCTAAAACCATGATTCACTGGGAATTCGCATACTAATAACCATAAACCTCTGTGAGTCACTTTGGATATAAGCATATGCCAAATGAAACTGGTTAGAAATGTTCTGTTTATCTTGTATTTAAATGCCAGCAAGCTACTTACTTACTCGAATGCCAGTACACCTGTACGCTGAAGCCTTCTGGTCCAAGAAACACACTGCGCTGACACCAGCCAGGGAGACACAAGCACACTGAACGTATCTCAGTAAAAGCTTTAACATCACAGATTAATGATTTACAGATTTTAAAAAGTAAAACTCACTGTCACACAGACATCTCCTGACTGCGTTCCCCATCCCACAACTCCTGAGAGAGAATCCAATAAGTTCCTGTGAAGGAACCTTGCTGCTCTACTTTCCACAACAGAGTGATCTCAAGCAGCCTCTCCTGTTACTTTCACTCACTGCGTCTGTGTGTGTGCGTGTTTTGCACAGTCATATACAACACATCCAGTCAAGCGATTGCTGCCAAGTGAGTCCGCAGGCAAGCCAATCTCACTTTCTCTCTCTTTCTCCTCCCTCCCCTTTTCTCTCTCAGCCTCTCTTTTAGTAAATGTTTCATGTGTCATCTATCAGGCACTAATTCCTTCGTAGCTACTACTGCGGCCACTGAGGTGTGCTGTTTCATAAGGTTCCTTCGAGAACAAGTTGTCTCTGGTGCGGTGCTTACGCAGGAACGTTGTTTTGAGGTTGAGGACACGGCACTTTGAGGTTGCTGAGAGAAAAAGGAGGGCTGATGGAAATGGATGAGCTCAATCAAAAACAACTTGTCACCGCAACAGATGTTTTGAAGAAAAAATGTATCCCTTTCACAACGTTTGCAGCTTGTAATCATCTGGAAACCTTGAGGGAATATTTTGCCCAAACTAGTTGTAGAATAAACACTAGTGCTTCAGTAAAAACT
The DNA here is from genome assembly GCF_949152265.1 of Phoxinus phoxinus. Taxonomy (NCBI): domain Eukaryota; kingdom Metazoa; phylum Chordata; class Actinopteri; order Cypriniformes; family Leuciscidae; genus Phoxinus; species Phoxinus phoxinus. Next base: position 7,909,074 of record NC_136884.1, read on the forward strand.
AATGAGCTGAAGTTCCATTTGTCCACACTGAAAATGAAAATCACATGACACAGCACGATCACAGCGGATCAGAACATTGTGTGATATACACTAATTTTGGACCAATGACATTTTGGGTGGGTGGGTCTTCACAATTAGAACCCAAATGTTCAACAAAACATCCTGTTGCTTGTTGCTTCTTGCATTTGCGGCTAGTTTTGTTACGTAACCCTTTTAGAGTTAGTGTAACATTTATTCAGACCACAAGAATGCAAAGAAACTTCAAAAACGCAACTTAAAATATTCTTAATTAGTTAACTAAAAATGAAAGGCAGATGATCAAACACGAATGTCCCCTGAGAGTGAAAATGAAAGTTTAATAACTGTAAAGGGCAGGCAGTCGATCCTGCTCTCTTTCTCTCTGACTCTTTTGTTACTCAGGGGGAATTCCACAAGTGCACTTGCTCATCGCCACCACAGAGCGGATCCGGTAACAGGAGAGCGGTCACTGTTGCAGGTGCCTCTTCCACTCAGGGCATAGGAATCCGGTGGCAGACCTCACTCAAGAGCAGACGGAGTCAACAGTGGCGCCGCACTGCGACGAGATCACAGGCTTGGTCGCTCAACTCATGCTACGGTCATTTCCCTCAACTCACAGGAATGCGAGTGATGTCCACTCCTCTACTCTTGCTTCGCTGACCCTTCACCCAGTTCAGCATCCTATCCTCCTTCACAAATGAGTGAGTCACTTGATCCTTCACTTTCACTCACCCTAATTTGTCAATCTCTACCCACAACCCTCAAGCAACTCTCTCTGTCGGAATCTGCCAAAATTGGCCACTTCCACCTTGTCCTCCTGTGCTGCTTAGCAAACCCTCATCCTTTGACACTCTGTTATCCCAGACCCTCCAACATCACAACAAGACCTCCCAGGAATACACCATCGGTTTACTGTAATTATCAATCATATCTGGACATAAAAGAACATTTCCTCCATATGCCCTGTTTACACTTGAAAATATGATTACAAATGAGGTTATTTTACATTTTAAAAAATTCATTTTATTTCAACAAGGAATCAGTTGCTGCTACAAAGTAATGTAATGCAAGGGAAAGTGTTTATTAAATTGCAAAATCTCATTGAAATCCCATTATTTCCGGTGTCTTTGTCGTGACAGATGGCTATCAGTGTGAACGCCTCATCAGAGTTCCGTTCCCTGAAATCAATTGTGATTGGTGGAGAGGGTAATGTGTTATAGTTTGAATACTTATCTTGGTATCAGCAACCACATGCACAAGAAGTTTTTAGATCAGTGCAGCTCTCCTTTTCACACACTTCAGCCATCAACTGCTGCCTATCAAAAGTAAAGGTGTGGTATGGGATAGGGCCAGAATGCCATTATGACCATGTTTCACAACGTGTACCATCACGCACACACTCGCCTACACATCCACAAACACACACATTCCTGACGTTCCCCAGGCCAGGTAAACAAAGGAGGCATTACACACACACACATGTAATAGGTGGCATTTATCATCCCTGATGGCAGAGGAACTGTTCGGATCACCCATGCAGGCAAACTACATAGTGACCCCTAATCAGCCATGACACATCGCTCAAGTTTAAGAAGACTATAGTATCACTACACTGCAGTGTCCTTGCAACTGGCCAAACATGCTTTCCGTATCCAACTAACCTTGACCAAACATACAATTTTGATACAAACACATGAATCTCCACAAATTCCTTCTTCACAGTGCAAGAACTCTCTCATTTGAAAGTCAATAATTATATATATTTCCTGTGTGAAAGATCAAGAACATCTATTATCTAGCACATTATGTAACTTTGTCAGATAACAGACCTTTTTCATTTGTTAAATAATTAAGGCCCCGAGATGTTTCATCATCTGTAACCATAGAGATAAAGACATTCAATTATACATAATTTAAAATAACACAAGCATGAGATACATTTCTGAGTCATAATTCCTAATATTTAGGCTTCAGCTGCATAGACGAGCAAAAAAAACAAACAGTTTTTATTAACAATGGAGCAGTCAAACACTTGTCCTTTATGATATTCGCATTTTTAAATGGTATGTGCTTATGGAAAACTTGCCGCCATGAAGTGTTGAAAGTGGTTGCTAGGGTGTTCTGAGTGGTTGCTAGGAGATTGATTACTTGCCCAAGTCTAAAGTGTCCTATAATATTCTAGTCCATCCTTAAATCTATGGAATTTTTTCGCTTGTTTTAATTATGTGGAAATTGTTAGTTACTGTTCACATCTGTAGCGCACACAGTTTAATACTTGGGGTTTTCAAACCTTTAAGCCTAAGTGAGAAAATAGCAATAGCTATGTCTTAGCAAGCACCACTGCAATTACGTTTTGTGAAAGAACATACAAACACATAAATATAACCCCCTATTTCAAGGTTACAAGAAAGCCATCACTGTCTAAGGTGTGTAATTTTAACCCTCCACTGACGTTTATAAGCGTCCATACTGTATAATCAGAGAGAATATTAAAATGTCAATCATTTACAAACAGAACACCTAACCGTTCCTCTAGCATCAATACAAGTTAAATGAAAAACAGACATATTTGTGCACTTGACATAATCTGAAGTGCTGTCCTCCTATGAGATCAAGTCTTTCCATAAAAGTGATGAGTCAGTCTCGCATCACCACGGTGATCTGTCACCATTTAAAAGCGTTAACATAATGGCCATCCCACAGCGCACAGCTCTCCCTCCACATCATCATCTTTCAGGATTGCTTCCTCGGAAGTCACCACTGGGCTGCTCAGTCAAGACATTGCTTTGTGAGGACGCTCAGTAGATTAGAGGATATAAATATGGATCAACTATTCATCTGTGTAAATGTAAGATTCCAAGAGACTCATAATAACGGCACAATATTGAGTTAAATGCATTAGGAGAAATTTATGAGATTTGACTAATCAGCTCTCAAGACCGGATCGATCCATTTTCTAACATGGTAACACTTTTCAATAAGGTCTGTTGTGTAACATGCATATAAGAATACAATTAACCTGCCTCATTGTGTGATGTATTTAGCTAATATATTATGTCTAATGTATTATTTAGTTTATTTCATAAAAGCCTCATATGGGCAATTATGTAACTGTTACATAGGTATTATATTTATAATACAATTAATATATAATTTATTTGATGTCTTAGTATTCACCCAGTAGTACTGTGAGAAATTATTATTATTATTTTTCAAAATGTAATAATCTTTCTGAATGTGTGTTGTTAAAGATGCAATTGTTCATTGTTTATGTTCACAGTGTATTAATTAACATGCATTTTATAATTGTATGAATAAATGTATTATTGATGAAACTAAGACTGATAAATGATTAACTAAGACTTCTAAATATTGTAGAACAATTGTTCATTGTTCATGCTCAGGTTAACAAACGAAACCTTATTGTAAAAGTTTACCTTAAACACTTTATATAAAATAGCACTAGTGTGAAAGCTGTTAATACAGCTGAAGCCTATGTTCCTACATGCCACTGTAGGCGGTACGGTAGATGACTTTCACGGAATGATTGGTTTCTTGAAAGGAGTGATACTGTTCAAACCTATTCAGTGAGCTGAACACAGAACGTTCTCTTGGACTGTGGAAGCTCTGAAAGCTCAGAGGAATTCAAGAGAAGTACCATGCAACATAAATTCTGAAGAACTTATATTCCTGATAAGCCAATAAAAGCCAGCAAGGCCAAACCCACATCAAGCGAATAAAGATATGCACTTTGATTTTGCTGACGGACAGCCCAAGAGCAGTTAACTGTACGGTCCTGCCCGGGCCCAATGATCGCAAAAGAACATTTTTGGCGTACCGAGCAATTACCACACCAGCCACAGGAGAACGCCCATCCTGTTTCTGTGTGTGTGCACGTATGCTGACAAGATGCCAGTTAGCACCAAACCAACCTATTCTCGCCAGCCTAGTGTGTCTGCCAAAAGTAGCCTCTCCCCAGGGTGCGCTGTGTCCGCTGTGCCACTAATGACGCCTGGTCTTTGCCTGGTCTTTGCTGTTCTCTTAATGGGCTCATTAAAAGACCTGTCACTGCTGAGCGGTCCCCCAGCTCTGGCTAATGACACTGCGGCAGTGGATCTCACACATGCACACCTTCATGTTTTCATCATAATAGAGTGCGTTCTCATTCTCATTGTCTTTTAAGCTCAGAAAGTGAACTTTCAGTTCTGGACATTGCAAACGCTAACAGGATTATGATGTCGGGTTTAGAGCGGCCCGTGAGTCCTGCATCAATGACAGTAACTCATAACTGCACAGGGTTAAGTGACTCTTTTTAGGAAACGAGGTTAACTGAGTGTTAACACTACCATCTTGTGGTCGGTAAAGAAACTGCCTGACAGATGAAAAATTAGGGCTTGGTTTCACAAGATGGTGCTTAGATTAAGCCCGGATCAGGCCTAAGTTAAATTAGGATATTTAATCAGCTTTTATAAACGTGCCTTCGAAAAAGTTGCTTTCAGTTACGACAGCTCAAACATGCATTTTAGTCTGGGACTGGGATCATACTATAGGTTTAACTGAGCATGATGATTGACACTATAGATTGAGGAAAGATTTAGCTGGTCAGCCTAGGAAACAGTACAGGCTTATACTGCATGACAGTCCACTGCCTGGTAATTGCTGTCATAAAGCAAAAACAGAATGAATCATTCACAAAATAATAGGGCGAAACAGGAAATTGATTCAGCTTTTGTTTATACAGGGAAATAGTTTTGTTCACTTATTTCAGGGGATCACTGTGACATTTTCTGGACACACGTGATTCTTGTTTATCATTGCGGTGCCTCTTGGCAAACAGAGAGCTGAACATTGTGTTCTTGAGTGTCTTTTTACAACAACCATCAGCCGGCCAAAGAATGTTCTTTTTTGGCGTCACCTTCGCCCCTGCCTCAACAGGACTCCAGGTTTCTCTGCTGCTCCTCACTTTCTTTCTTGTCTTTTATCCTTGTGGCTTTCCCTATTTCTGTTATTTTCTGCTTCTTTCCCTTATAAACACATCACAACTAGCTTTTTACATGTTCTTACAGGGACAGTTCACCCAAAACGTTGAAAATTCAGAGGTTTAAAATGACATGAGATAAAGTCATGTCATAAATTATGACAAAATTAAAACATTTTGGGTGAACTGTCCCTTTAAGAAAAGTGTTGTAGTTTGTCAAAAACGTTCTGTTATGTGTAAAGTTGTTCTAGGTGATTTCTAAAGTGTTGCTATGGTATTATGAGCAGTTGGGGCAACTGCCTATATAGGCAAAAGGTAAAATCTCATTTCAAAAGTTCATTTATTTCAGTCATTCAACTTAAAAGGTGAAACTAATATAGACTCATTACATGCAAAGTGAGACATTTCAAGCCTTTATTAGTTATCATTTTGATGATTGTGAAAACATTTTCACAATATTCTAATTTTGAATTTGGGGTTTTCATAAGCAGTAAGCCGTAATCATTAAAATTATAACATATAAAGGCTTGAAATATCTCACTTTACATGTAATGAGTCTATATAATATATTAGTTTCATCTTTTAAGTTGAATTACTGAAACAAATTAACTTTTGCACGATATTCTAATATCTTTCGCGTTTCACCTGTATATATTGTTGTGATACTTCAAAAAGTAACTGCACACAAACTCTGTGCACTGTATGATGTATGTATGACGTGGTATCATTCATGTCTGTAACACAACTTATGTGCGCAATCTTTATATCCATATTCAAAAGCCATATTCAATCTCCACTTAAGTTTGTCTTCACCTTGTTTGCAGACATATTTCTGAACCATATCTGTGAATCTCCTCTTTGCAACTGCTTTGCAGGAGTGTTCATTTAACTTTCAAAACTCAATTCAAAACCTTCAGTCGAGTGTTAAAAACATCACTCTCTGACTAAATGTGTCACAAACTTTGATCTGGCTTTGAGCACGGGACACTTTGAATCTATCTCACTGCAGTGAGGTAGAGATTCAAAAGCGTTTCTTTCACACAACTGCGAGGCCTCGGTCCCCCGGAAACCCCAGACAGCACATTGCTTTCCTAAGAAAGCGGAAAAATCCCCGCAGGAGGTCTGGCATTCGGCCAGGGACGACACCATCCAACCAACACACAAAATATGTTTGATGGACACGTCATTCAGCCAATCACGTCGCTCAGTCATATGGAGCCGACATACTGTGACAGATTCATCTCAGTAGTGTTGTTACAGCCCTTCCTCTGCCGTTCTGACTGCGTGTTATCCTAACCACACACACACACTTTGTGGTGAACTTATTGACTCCACTACACACTTTTGTAGTGCTCTTTCATAGTTTGAGAGACTATTCAATTATGCTACAAAAAGTTATTTATAGTTTATAAAATCTTTTTCACACTAAGAAAAAAATATTCTTTTAAAAAATGTTCACTGAAAGTTCTTTGGGGAAACCAAAAAGGTTCTTTGATGACACTGCTGCGAAAACCCCCCTTTTAAAACCTTTATTTTTAAGATTGCAGGAGAAACTACTGAGATATTAAAGAGCTCTCATAAATATGAAATATTACATCCAAGCTGTTGGAGTTGTCATTTTGTAGATAAATGTGAACATGACAACTTTGACATATGACATAACTAGGAATACAAAGGCCATGTTGTCTTTCACAAACTCAGAAGTCAAGGGACATTTTTTCAAAGTACAGTTAAATCCCATTACATAATACGAAAATATTAGCAAAACAAAACATCTGTCACAAGCCTCAGAGTTTTTTTATTTTTTTTATTTTGTAACAAAATCACTAGAATCAATCTATTTTAAGTACCACAATTCAGTTATGTCAAAGGATAAATTCCCTAAAGGAAGTCGGGAGCGTCAGCCCATGTCAGTGTGAGTGTTCCAGAAATATAAACACTCCTGTGCAAGCCAACTGTAGGGGAAACAGACCAAAACAATGTGTGAGGACGATGTGTACTCACCTCCGGCTCTCTCTCCTCTCTGTCTGCCTGGCTCTCTCTTTCTCCCTCGATCCATCCAGCCACGTTGACATCAGGTGCTAGAAAGAGAGAGAGAGAGAGAAAAACGGAACAGTGTTCACTGCCATTTCCCTTCTTCAAATGAGCTCTCACATCACTCTCTCTCTCGTCTTTTCATTCTCTGTTTCTGTTTCACTGCATCTATACCTCCCAATAATGAAACTCTCTCACACACACACACACACACACACACACACACACACACACACACACACACACACACACACACACACACACACACACACACACACACACACAGTCACACTGGTACAGCTGTGCAACCTCTCATGTGGTCTCCAAAGTTCAGTGTCTTGTGTAGTGCTCCTTTGAATAACTGTTTTTATGACCATGTTGCCCAATGATTCATGCTGGTTGCACAACCAAGCAAAGCACACAGCAGTACACATCTGGGTATATACACACACAACGGTGAGCCTGATAGTGACTCCCACACAGAGAAAAGTAGAGATGGAGCCGGTAGTAAACAGCTCAGGCTGAAGTTTACCTGCCGAACTTATAGCAGGAGCAATCGGCTCGATCTAGTCTGTATGTTGAGACTTGTATGTGTGCGTGCCCGTGAGAGAATCGGATGTGATGCATGAAAGTTTAGGGAGTAATTTGATTCTCATTCATATTGGCCAATTTGAATTGGGTTGATGCAATTCAATGTCATGTTTAAACACAACAACAACAACCGCAGAGAGAAAACAAGTTTTGAGCAGGGTTTAGGACACTGAATTGTGCTCTGAAAGGTTTTATGAAGTTTTAATCCCCAGATTCAGCATTATCTTGACAACACAACTCTTTCCGTTTCGAATAACAATTTACTCTTCTCCAAAGTGTTAAAGGGAAAAAATGGGTTTAATATGTTATAAGCTCTATTGACAGCATCACACAGAAAATTCAAACGAACAATTTATTTGATACTTTTCATCAATTTATATTTGTATATTTGTTATAATATTTATATCATATTTCTCTCCCACTGTCTTTATCTCTATGCAACACTACTCTAATGTTCAAATAAACACAGATTTTGTACATCCCACTGGGCACAAGTAAACACACCATGTACAAAAACTACACCCACAACTTTATCAGCAACACACTTCTAAACATAAGCGACCACTTTTCACATTATAGCCTAGTACGTTTGAGATATGACTGGCTTTGTAAAAACCCTGAACACTCAACTCTCACAGCCCACACTACAAACTTTACACACATTAATAAACCATAAACAAGCTAAACTGAGTTCGAATAAGGGGGACATTTCTATTCACAGTCATACATAGGTTAATCAAGGTCTGTTTTTGACAATGTGTCTGTCAACTTATTCGTTCTTCCTAACGTCTACTCTTCTCAATCAAAAGTATTTTCTGAAAAATATGTGAGCCTATTAAAAAAACCACCTAGGTTTAGTGTGCTGTGGGTGGTTTCTAGGGTGTTGTTATCTGGTGTTGCTAATGTGTTTTTGTGGCATTGCTTTGCGGTGCTAGGACATAGCAAGGTGGTTTCTTTCTTCGTATGTCCTCAAACTAAAAAATCCCACCCACAAGATATGATATTGTGGTCTCAACATGTGACTTGTGTCCCTCTTTCAAAGTAAGTCTATGAGATTTTTTCACCAGTTTTATATTTCGCCAGAAAATAAATAGATCTGATTGCTTTTAAATGTAATAGCAAACATTTCCTCAAAAAAAAAAAAACACATGATTTGAGGTATAGGTCATGACTGTAGGATTTATTCTAAACCCTAAGTATGAACCTTAGTAAGCGTTAATACATCTCTGTTCAAATGGCAAAAACTGGTCAGCAGTCACATACCGAGAAGTAAAGGACAAACTTTTTTTTTTTTATGTAACCAGAAAAACGTCACATAAAGCCACATTGATGCGACAGTTGATGTCTTGGTTTGATTCTGATGACTGGACAGTTTCTGATTGAGTCTCTCCACAAAGTGCAGTTAACGGCAGAATGCATACTGTCAGCTCACTTGAATTGAGAGCAGGGTTTGTCTCTAAAATCATCTGTACTTTACCTTTTATGGTGCATTATTTCTGACTTTGGCCACACACACACACACACACACACAAATGCTGATCATTGGATCTATACTTGTTTACTTCATCTCCATGACGACCCATTCCCTCAGTGTTTATCAGAGATATATTATGGAGAAAAAAAAAACTGAAAAATTGAGGAAGAACAAAAGGCAGTGTCTATTTTGATCATGCAAACAAGAGCACAGACCTCTTAGATCAAACTCCGGAAACGGTTACGGCTTCTAAAATAGAAACGGTTACGGCTTCTAAAATAGAAACGGCCCCTAAAGTGAAAAACTGTAGCACGGTCCAGAAGTGCATCTGCTATCATCCACGACAAAAAAAAATTAATGAGCTCTGCTGTACAGTGTTTAGAGGCTGAGTTAATGATTTGTAATCGAATCTAGCTTTAGGAAATCCCCCAGCCAGTTAATTAAACCATCAAGCCTTTTTTATTCCAAGAAGGACAGTAACTCTTAGTTCAATAGAATAACATAAAGATAAAGAGAGAATGAGAGAGAGTAACAGAAGGTTAGAGAATAACTGTACTGTATATGGAAAATGAGTGTTGACCGGCTGTGAGTCACATTACACCGTCACTTCTCTCATCCGCTGTCACGACTCAATTTCATACGCAGCTAATGTACAGCAGTGTATGGAGGATTCTAGAGAAACAGACACGGATCGCTGCATCTTCAGAAGCCAGAGGCCATTGTGATGAAAATCAGCTGAGCAAATTATGTTATCCATTGCGAAACCTGCTAACAGACGTGTCATTGCTGATATTTGCGCATTATACGTAAAACGAGACACGTTATGAGCAGTGGGAAAGTAAGAAGTGCTCATCTGAGCTCATTCTTCTATTAAAAGAAGCCAGCATGGATGTTTTTTCGGTAGTGTGAAGCTGGTTTCATTAGCTTTTCCAAAAAACGAGCTAAGTTTTTAGATCACATCATAACCAGATACATATTGTACACATTCTTACAAGCAGAGCAAGTTATCAAACACTCTTCTGAAATGTTCCTGGCTCTCTCTCTCTCCCCCTAGAAGACAAGAAGCCGTTTCGGTGGTTCAATTAGCTAGTTTAGAAGTTTTGTTTTAGCAAATCAATTTGTTCTGTATATTTCAAAAAATATAGTAGAAGTAGTGTTCACAAAATCCCCTGCGCATCATTTGTAGCAAAATAAATATTTAGATTAGATTTGTAAAGGTTTTTATAAAGGTATTAGTTGTATTTAGTGCTGTTATTTAAGAATAATTTACATACTATTACAGTTTTTATTCATATTTAAAATTTTATTTTCAGTACTTTTGTTATTTACATGTCATTCAACTGAGATCCTTATTGGTTTTTACCAGAAAAAAGTGCCTCCTTAAGTAGTTTCAATGTCGTAAGCTAGTTTTTGTTAGTAACCTGAACTGTACTTAACTAGCACTGTAGTTTAACTACTTTAGATTGATTAGTCTATCACAAAGAAATGGAAGTTCTATTTAGAAGAGTCCTTGACTCAAAAGTTTCTATATATGAAGCACTTGACGGAACCATGTTTTCTACTAAGAGTGTATGACTCAAAGCTGTTCAGGTCCTTGGATTCAGAAATTAATTGGTTCCTAACACATAACTACGATACATTCTGACATTATGCACCAAAAGTTTCAAAGTAGCTTATCTAACAGTATTTTAGTCTTATGGCAGCTTTGTATCTTTATCCTCTATGTTTCCTCCTGATCTGAAAAAATAAAGAAAAGCTATCCAGGTCAAGAATTCAAAATGAACTCTATGTAACAACATGTTAAATGCTTGGGCATGCTTTTGGTTTTTACTTTTAGATCAGTCCTTGTCCTTCAACTTCTTTTTTTTCTCTTCCTTTCCATTACTAACCATATTTACAATTGCTTAGTGGTTACAAGAATATACAATAAAGGATGTTTTATTAAAAATGACTCATGCATGCCTTCCCAGACACTGACCTCCATGGGGTTGCTATGGAGATGTTACACTATGGAGATGGCCTCGTTCAGACTAACTCAAATGACCCCCAGCACTCCTGTTCAGCCAATCAGAGGTGACTTGCTACATCACTCAATTTCAGCCAATCACAAAGAACTCCAGTTCTTGACTCAACTGATTAAAGTGCAGCCACACAAATACAATCCTTTTAGCAAATCATGTCAAAATGACATCAAGTTTGGCAAATTACAAAATAGCATTCAAATTCGATTTAAAGCTTGCCTGAGGATACACTGTCAGACTGATGAAATATAGAACAGGGCTGAGCAACTTGTAGTCACCATGACTAAGGACTTTCATAATGACTTTTTTTTTTTTTTACCTCGGTGTTCAAAGTGACCTAGAGGAATGGACGAGTCTTTTCAAGGAAGTGTATCTGACAGCAATGGTATCAGAATGATTATCAGAGCATGTATATGTGCCAGCATTTTATTGGCAGAGAATTCAAGCGATAAGTCACTGCGATAAGGAAAAACATTTATGGGAATTAATTATTGCAACCACATGAAACAAGATTTAGTTCCCTACACACCCACGTGGTTGTCTATTGATAATGAACACAATTACATACACTTTCTTGACGGAAAATTGTTCAGATAAATAAAAAATGCGAGAAAACTGATGCTGGATGATTGCTGATGACTAAAAGACGTATGCTCATAATACAATCAGCTGATGCTGGTGCTCACGGTGCTAGCAACGCAACGGCAAGGTCATCAGTTCAATTTGTAGAGAAAATACATAAAATATTGTACCTTAAATGTTTTCTGAATCTTTTTGGGTAAAACTGACTCATAAATGCATAATTGTACATAAATTTGGTTCAAGTCAGAGTCAGTAGCTGTTTCCATCCAAAGTTGCGCATTTAAAATTGGAATATCGCATAAAACATTTGCGAATAAGGCACCGTTTCATCCAGTCCTTCCTGATAAACTGCAGATGAATATCACTAAAAAGAATGGAAGTTGCTGCAGTGGGAGAGGCCACTAGCTTTGTTCGTATAATATAATACTCATCAGAGCGCAGACGAAATGCAATAAACGTGGTCATGTTATCTTGCGTTTGGAGGCTGATGCCTGTTTGGGAACACAGTCATATAAGACAGTTCTAGGAGGCGATTACCAAACCACTTTGACGACAGACTTAAAATGCTCAGGCATTTCAGATGCTACAAGATCGGTCCACTCATTGGTTGGTCCAGTTATGCCGTCCCATCCCATCGCAAAGTCACGTCTTTTTTGATGCACATCGTGGAATCTATTCAGTAAATGTGCTTCCATCATTAGTTTAAGCGCATGTTTTCTTTTTTTTTCTTCTTCTTTTTTTTTATCTGACTCAGTTAAACGCATAAGTTTTTTGTGAGCATTTTGAGTACACAAAAAAAAAAAAAAATATATATATATATATATATATATATATACACACATATATTTTTGTGTACATTGCAGTTGGGAACAAGACATGTCCTTTCTAAAAGACCCCAAACTGTTGGAGACATTTATAAGAGTACATGTACACACACTTACACTTGATCGAAGAGAGCATATACGGTCTTCCAACGCATGTGGGAGAGTGTGTAGTGGGACTACATGCAATGAAGATGACTAATAGGCCATTCAGTGTGAGGTTGCCAATGGTCATTGGAGCGGGGAGGGGGCGTGGGCCTGAGAAACAGGGTAAAAATTCATGTTTTGTGCTGTGCTGTATGCCATGTGCCAGATTTGTGTGCTGTGTGCCAAGGTGTCCGTGTACTTGCGAGCGTGCTTTGTATATTACAGCGTCTGCACAAATTGTCATCTTTTCAGCGAATGAGTGATTGTGAGTGTTGTGTTGGTGTGCATGAAATTCACGCGACGACAATGTGTATGTGTGTATTCATTTGCATACACCAATTAAAGCATAATGAAGGCTGTGGGTTTGGCTTAAGCACATCTCAAATAAATTATTGTATCTTGAACAAGGCTTGTGTTCGTTTGTGAGTACATATGGATTTAAAAGTGGCGTGTGTGTGTTTGTCAAGAGCTAATTTTAGTAATCTATATAACAATGTGAGGTTTTATGGTCAGACCACAATCCCAGCAGCCAATAAACACCTGACAGAGATAAACAACATTCTACACATTCTCCATTGATAGTGACACACACACCTCACATTTAACAGCCATTGCTATATCATGCATCAGTGCACTACGACCCTCTAGTGGAAGCAAAGAACACTACATAGTAAAACCAAACGTTGAGGTAATATTATGCACACATTTCAGGAGCATTCCAGCACGATCTGATTTACATTTTTATTCTGAAAACTTACTTTAACTGGAGTGATTGGAGTCCTTGAACTGCACTGCCTTCAGAAAAACAACCTCCATAGTGTGTGATGCTAAAGCTATGAGACAGATGGTTACATAACGTACATATAGCCTACACCCGCATGTCCAGCAGAACAGAGACAGAAAAGCCTATAGGCTGAGACGTTTGCTCATCAGCTCACATGATCTCTCTACTAACCAATCCGTACATGTTATCAAAACCAAGCTATCCCAGTTCAATTGTTTCTTTATCCATCACTTCCTTGGTGTGTTTGCCTGAGGCGGCAGCTGCAAAGAGAGCGAAAGAGCCACCGGACCGTGTCACCAGAACACACTTAAAAATAACTTCCTGCATTTAAACAGTGAACAGAAAAACATAAACACGTTGCAACAAGGAGTTGCTATGCAGTTGCTAACATGTTCTTATCTTCTTAGCAAGTTATGTCGTTGCTAGGGTGTTTTGGGCGGTTACCATTGTGTTGCTATATTCTGATTGTTTAAAAAAAATTTATGTTGTTGCTAGGGTGTTGCTAATATGTTCTGGGCTGCAATTTCCAAAAGCATAGATGGGCTACAGACCTTATGTAGCCCCGCCCCTTTTCAGCACTTTTGTTAAGACATCTGCTTTAAACATTACAATCCTCATGATAACTTTCGTATAGTATATCCACTACAAAAGCTAATTACTCCTGGACAGCAATGCCATAGAAATATACAGAGCGACCATAAAAACGGAAGTTCAAAGGCAATATTCTAAAGATGGCTGTGCCCTCGTTTCTCTGGCGCATAAGGTCTATAGATTTTAAAGAAAGACCATTTGTGCCTTTTCAGAAACAGCCCTGATTGGTTGTTTGCCATTTATGTTATTGCTAAGGTGTTGTGGGTGGTTGCTATAGTGTTGCTAATGCATTCTGACTGATTGTTTGCAAATTGCGATGCCATTGCCAAGGTCTTATGGATGGTTGGTATAGAATTGGTCTGTACAGAAGCCCATAGAAACAGCTTCTAATGAGACATCTATGTATATATTCATGGGCTGAGCTTCCCAAAAGCATATTTAGTAGATCATAATGACAATTAGTGCCAATGGTCTCTATGATCTAGGTTTACCATGCTTTTTGGAAACACACCCCTGATTGGTTGTTAGCAAGTTGCTATGTCATTGCTAGGGTGTTATGGGTGGTTGCTAGGGTGTTGCTTATTGGTTCAAGTCAAAAGAGCTCTATGATATTTCTGTTGGACCGTAGATATTGCTCTGATGCTACTTGTTTTCAACTATTTTATCATCCACCACTACACACAATTAGTCAAATTATTTAGCACACTATAACAATAAGTCCACAGCACAGCTATAACAATGATGAAACAGAGGGGCAATACCATTGGATTCACTTTCAGGTAGTTTTCTTTTTCCAGCTGATGACGAAACTGTACTTAATATCACAGTTATACTATATACAGTAGTAATATATGGAAGCAATAGTAATAGTGATGTTTGCCAAGCACTGCTAATAATTAAATAGAAAAAAGATGCAAAAGAGAAATAGATACCGGTATCAGGAAAAGTTAGACCACATTATAGTGGCTTCTCTGTGTAGCCAAATCTGTGAGCGTCTGCATGTGGGCGTCTGTCCTCTTTTGCTTGGTTGGCGTGTGGGTGCTTGTGTGTACGCTCTCACTGTTTGTAGAGAGAAATGTTTGCATTTGTTATGTGTTAGCGTGGGAGTATGTTTGACACACTGTGCATGTATGTATCTGCATATGTGCATGTATGTGTATGTACAGTGACGTGGCACTGGCATAGTAAGCACTTCCTGGCATGTGTGCCAAGCATCTGCCTACGTGTCTGGTGAAGTGTCAAAGGCCTTCTACCCACGCTAAAGAAAGATCTGGAAGCCTAGCAGCTTGACAAGAGGCTACGGCCTCTTCGTTGGCCTTGATTCAACTTCCTTTATGCTGGTGAGAACTGATCCCTGACCAGAATTATTTCTGCTTATCTTTATCTGAGCATGCAAATCCTGATCTAGGGTCAGTGGTCACAATTATGTGTTTTAGAATGCATAGAAAAGTAGCCACTAGGTGGAGGCAGCTGTATTGGAGTAATAAAATCTGTTCTGATACTGCTTGGTCATGATGAACTACCCTTTGCCCGATGGTGCCCTGATATTTCTTTCTTTTAGCTGATGTTTCACCGCCATATGGTGGATACTAGACGACCTGGATGTGGTTACAATTTCAGGCTGACATGGTAAAAAAAAGAAGAAGAGAGAATTCAAACCCTTGTACAGCAGATAACAATCAGAGATGCAGCATTAGGTTTGTTTGACAAAAGCAATGCCAAATGGAAAAAGGGAAATAAATGTAGGCTATATCGAGATATCTCTTTGAGAGCAGAGTAACTGTTTATAGTGGGCTATACTTTATTGACCTCACAAGATTACAATCTGTCATTTTCCTGTAAGATTAGCTCAGACTATGCTTCTGGCTATTAGCAAAAGAGCTGCATTTGGCTGACCTCAGTTCTCCTTTCTGTTTTTCTTCAGCAATTCATGAAGACAAATCAGTAATCTAGCTAAATATGGCAGCCATGCTAAGTCCATTTTTATCGCATAATATTATATCCCATTTTATACGCCATTCAAGTGCACAAGAGAAGGAAGATAGAGGAACAGAATTGAAAACAAGGACCCAGATGTCAGCATTTAGATGGATTGGATGATTGTGCATAAAGGTGAATCTCATGTAACGTTAAGAAGTTATATTGTACAGTCTTTATAAATAATTTTTACGATAATAAGAATCTCCATTGAGAAATAATAAACAAATGCAAAAGTAGTACACCTCTGTACACAGGAATGTGGGAGAAACATTAGCTTAATTATGAGCATAAGGTCACACAACACATAAATATTATTCAATATTTATAATTTAACAAATTTAGCAAAATACAATTTAACTTTTAGAACTTTATATACTTTTTTTCCATTGATTTTGGGGTGAAATGTGACCTGAAACACTCACAAATAAACTTTTAGTACTCTACCGCTTGCTTTCAACCACTCCTTTTAAAAAACAAGCCTTCAACAGAACTGCCTTTAGGGTAATAATTCCATCATCCTAATGTGTAATTTTTTAATTACGCAAGCACTTAACACATCATAAAAAAATCACACTTGACCAAATGTTGCATAAGCATTCACCAACAGATGTACAGACAAAGAGTTGTTTTCATTTGTTTTAGATATGCAGATTTAGAATCAAAGAAGCATAATCTATGCAAACAACATAATGTGATATTGTACATGCACATACATTTAATTTACTCGATGTATCAAACAATAAGCCCTATAAATGAAAAATCATGTACCGGTACAGAAATTAGACCGAATATACAGGCCTATTGTAGTCCCACAAAAATGACTCTATCCAATCACATTTGCTATATATAAACTCTCACAACCACACAATACATTGAGTGATAAAAAAAAATAAAAAAATAGCTGAGCTGCTCATTTGTACATTTCCTTTCCCAACAGGGTCAAGCAGAGTTCAGCAAACCTGCTCAGAAATGTAACTATCTACATCTTCTGTTGTTAGCTTATGGCATGAGTCAGCAGTTTATGCTATTTATCCTGGCTGAAAGCATTTTTACTGGTTATGGAAAGAAGTCCCAATGATATACAGTAATTTGAAATGCAAGTGCTAAAGGCAATAAGAAGGAAACACTCTAGCTTTTTAAAAATGAGGCTCTTCTAGGGGGGAATAATTTTTAGCTATAGACTTTATTGGAATTGTTTGTATGGTTTCACTCCTTTGGCTTGTTTACTTTGCATCGGGGCATGCAGATGACAAAAAGAAGAGAAAGAAAAAAAGAAGGGATGTTTTTTAAATATGGAATGAGGGTAGTTTTCCTCTGGCTAGAATGACCCAGTGGAATTTACCTGATTTTCACTAAAGGCCCCAAAAGGCCTTGGTTCCAACTAGACAAACACCCTGCCTGAGTCCTTTTATTAGTTGGAAAGCAAGTCAATACTGTACCGCCAAGGAAGTTTCTACAACAATAATCTCCACTCACCACCAGAAAAAAAGGAAAGTCTGTAAAGGGACTGTCTGTAACTGAACAATTATTTTCAGAATTTACCGGAATCAATTCGGTTCTGTCCAAAAGAAACAGTTCAGCGAAAATGACTCATTATTCTGCATTACAATTCTCAATAAAAATGTTGGCTAAATGGTTAAAGGAAGTCTTTTGACTTGGAATCACTTGCTCACATTGTTTCTTTCATTGACGAAATGGCTAAATTAAGAAAAGAAGCTGTCATTGGTGGACTGTGATGCAAATATGCTAGTTTGGCCTTCTTGCCTGTAGCGTTTTACATTTCCTGTGAAAGTTTACTGCGTTACGTTGACCGAACCGCTTCCTCTGCTAAGGGATCTGCATAAGGAACGCGTTGTGCTCTCCGGTGCGGTGGAATCAAAGCGTTTTTGCCGACCGCTGCCAAGTCGAGCTTGTGTCATTACTCTGTGAAAATGTATCCTCTTTATGCTGGTCACTTTGAAAGCCAAGCCACAGTAACTCTCCAACTCTCTCACACACAAATACACTCAGACCTCACTCTTGATAGATGAGGTTTAGAGTAGGGTGGAACACAGTGCCCGTGGAGAGTTGCTCTTTGTCAATGGCATCCCGAGTGAGATATGAGTTCACATTAGGCAGCGGAGGGCTCGGGCAGGGGTCGTGCCAGCTTTGCTTGCCCGGGCGCATTCCTCTCCCATTCAGCACTTTGGGAACCGGGAACTCGGGACACAAATATCGGCCATCGCCGCACTCTCCCTGCCAACCTGAGAAGCCCTGGGAAGAGAGGAAGGATCTCTCACAAAGCCAAGGTTTGAATAAAGGCTTTTAAACCATAAGTACCAGAGTTTTTCTTGAACACAAAGGGGTATTTAGTGCTTTGAATTTCATAAATGGCTGTGGGTTACAAGAACGGCTTAGCATGCTTGAAACCAGCGAGGAATGATGAAAGAGAATGATTTGTTGGCTACTGGGTGATCAAATTTGAGAGCTGCAAGCTAGAGATGGACTTCAAAGTCAAAATGAAACGGCCTTCAAAACACGTTTTATTTTCACTGTGTAACATATTTTCCAAGTAAAACAGCTTAATTTTTTTATTTTGTCATTCATTGGAAATTATTTGATCGTGAAAAGTGGATTCTGAAACACTACCCTTCTCCTGATGCACCTCCAGCACCCACTTTCAAGGAGGCTGAAGATCAAGTTCTCAGTGTATCCTAATGTCAGGGGTGTACAATCCTACTTTTTGAGGGCCACTATTCGACTCTCCGAGTTTAGCTCCAATTCTAATTAAAAATACCTGACCCAGCTAATAAAGAGGTGCTTTCCATTTGACCAAAAGTGCCCTGCAAAGTGGACTGGATAGGGTATTCTGCCATCTTAAATAAGATTCCAATCTGAAGAGAATGATCAGATTTCTGTCCCTCTATTACAGTCCACACAACTACAACTACAACTACAAACCTCATTGATTCTTGCGGAAGCTCAAATGTCTGCGTAACACACGAGAATGAACCTCATTGGTTCATGCACGTCAAACATGCTTGAGCTTACGTATACCCATATGCATTGATGAATGTTTATATGTGAATAAAAGCCTAAATTAAATCTGGTCATCATATAAAGTGATGGTGTCACTTCAGAATTTTTTTTACAAACTTTTTGAAGCGACAAAGCAGTAGTTGTGGGACAGAAATCTCTCAGATTTCATTCAAATATCTTCATTTGTGTTTCGAAGATGAAAGAAAGTCTTACGGGTTTGGAACGCTGACATTGCAGAGTGTTCTGAATGAACGCATTTTGTCAAGTGAAGTGCACTTCAACAGATATCCCGTGCTCAGGGAATAGGGAGCAGTGAACACTGTGTAGGGACTCTCAATCTGAACGCAGCTAAGGTTCTTTGCTGTCCCATATTTTTCACTTCTCTTGCTTCCTCTACAACTCTACTACCATATATCTTCTCTGAAGTCTTGTTAGTCTCCTTTTCTTCACTCATTCTGTCCCTTTTTTTTTGCTCAGGGTAATGGCGGCAGTCTCTGCTTCTGTACTGCTACTCCTGCGTCATCGCTCACTTCCCCTCCCCTCCACCGTCGGATGTAAACACACGCAGTCACATGGGAGCAGTACATCATGACCACACACACCCCACAGCGGAAACGCAGGTTTCACAGCTGAGCAAGAATCACACACACTCATATGCACCAAAACAAACCCCTAATCATGCACTTGAACACCTTTTAACATCATCACTACATGCTAATTTTAACTGTAACATCCTGACATACGCAGATGCCTCAAATAAAACACACATTAACACTTGGACAAACACAGAGCGAGCGTGCATTTAAATCATGCCATTTTCATCAGGAAATGAAACACACATGCTGTTGTTTCTGAGCTGTTCTCTAGAAGCGCACATTTAATCTTGGGTTTCCAGTCAAATGTTTGCATTAGCTGGTGTGCCATAGTTGACTCATCAAAAGAGGAAGCTGTTGAACGTCAGACTGTCTGGGCTTAAAAAATATTTTATCTGAGCTGGAACTGCAAAAGGATTTTGCTTGGAAGTTTCGCCTACACGTTTGGATGAGGTATGTAAGGTAATAGACCAAATTAGACCAAATTTAACTTCTAGAGAAGGTTCTGGAGCTCTTGTGATCTGTATTTCTATCCATAATACTGGTCGGCCTACATCATAGCTGATGACGCACTTCATGATGTCTGTTTGTTTTTGCAGAGCGGGAACACGCATTAATGTGCATACACAAACATCCACACCAAACCTCACCCATGCGTCAGCAGCTCCTGGTTCAATTTCACTGCAATGTTAATCTTATTGTTTTCCTCCATGCAGTGGTGAGTAAATGTGCCTTGTTAATTCACCCCAGAGTGGAAATAACTCCTTACAGCACACTGATCCACTTAACTCTCCCCAGAACAACATGACCTCAAGTCGGTTTTTCCCCATTCACAAAGACAAGCCAGTCTCATAAATGCCATCCTTTTCGGGAATGTTTACAAAGTACAAAACAATCAGGAAAAGCCCCAAAAATTATGTCACTTATCGCTCAAGTGAATTGTAATTCAAGGGACATCAAGTCAAGTGACTTGACACACAGCCAACAAGTTTCCAAGCCAACATAATTTGGAACGGAGCCAGCCGTTTGGCTTACTCTGCTATTTAAGGGACACGCACATGGCCGCATTAACAACAGGGCTAGGCGGGGCTAAAGCCCCGGGGCCCGAGCAAGGAGGGGGCCCGTGATTGGCCGTGGAGCAGATTGACTATCCATCGGTAACGCTGATTGCCAAAGCCTCACCACACCCCACACAAATTAGCCCTGTTATTTAGTGATGCTTTACCATAAATTGCATGCATTATCATGGAATCATCACTATCAATCATTATTATTAAAGTAATTGACCATTCGCAAAGATCAGCCTCCGGTGTGTGATAAGCCAGGCTCTCACGAGTCACGCCACACATGTTCTCACGCAGTGAAAAATAGCCTACATCGCGGGGCATAGACTAGTAGTAGGCTACGCGCTGACAGACGAGAGAGCAGCTTACTTTTGACATGAAACAAAGTCTCAACTTTCAAATATTGTCATTTAAGTAATTTAAACAATACCGTTTTTCAAGTTCAAGTCCAAAGACGTTAACTTTCTACTGACTGCTTTGCTGCCGGACTAAACTTCGGATTCGGCGTTATGATTGGTCAGATCGCCTGTCCATCAAACCCCCGTGGGCGGCAGGGTGAATTGAAACGTCACGTTTGAATTTGGTATATCAAATGCATTTATTCTAAAAGTGTATGATGGAAATTTTTTTATGTGCTTTTTTATACTAAGAAGAATAACAATTTGGAATGTAACAATTCCAAATGAAAATTCCAAATGACAATTTGGAATGTAAAGAACAACATAATAGGCTATAGTTATCTGTTATATTGGGAAAATACCATATACATAAAAAGAAGTGGGCTCAAAGTAAACCAAATTTTCCACATTTTATAAATGACTTTACATTATATGTACATCTTTCGGAACAAACTTAAAAAACAAGAAAGAAATGAAAACATGTAATGCTTTGAAAGCACTGGATTTTATGTAAAATGTATTCTTTCTTTTTTTCCCACTGGAAGCTAATGTTAATGTGACATTGTGAATTGTAATACCGCTTGTTACAACATTCCTTCTTATGTTCATTCAAGCCCTTGTCTGTTCTAGAAAGGATGCAGCAAAGGTATTTAATGCTAATGTATGAGACATAGGCCTATGCTGAGTTTCATTCATTTATGAGGTGCGCTCTCTAGTTAACAGTGAAAGTGAAAGTGAACGCGGCGCGCGGCTCCTCCATCTCACGGTTATTATATTGTCTGCTATATATTTACCTTGTATTTGTTAAATACATGCAAATGGTTGATGAAACATTTATTAAAATAAGATACAATTGAATTTATACAAAACGAAATTCACTTTAAAGAAAGGCTTTTAACAATGCAATGCAAGTGAACGCGGCGCGCTAGCGCCTCAATGTCACGGTTATTATATTGTCTGCTATATTTGCTTTTTATTTATTAAATACATGCAATTGGTTGATTAAATATTTATTAAAATTAAGATACAATTTATACAAAACGAAATTCACTTTAAAGAAATGCTTTCTACAAAGCAAAACTTAATGAAATGGTAAAAACATGTCTGACGATTTACAAAAACAAAACTAATCTGCACTGTAATGTTAAAAGACGTTAATGTTAATAATTTGGTATACAGTCATGAGAGACTTTCATTTTAATTATTTTATTGCTGTATTTTATTTACATCTAATCGAATAGAGGATTTTACAAAAAAATATGTGCATTTTATTTGCTGAAATATGCAGAAATATAAGTTAACAGAAAAAGGACTTTGTTTATTTCGTTAAAATATGGTGGAATGTGCAGAAATTGGTTAAATGTTCAACAATTTTCTTCAAGTCTGAGACTGTTGCATTTAATTTAATTTTTGGTTGATGCAATGTGCATAAAGTTAAAATATTGAAACTAATAAAACAAGTTTTAAAAAAGAGAATGTTTAATTTGATTAAATTTTAGGGGGCCTCCAATAGCTCATAGCCCCGGGGCCCAGTGAGCTCTTAATGCGGCCCTGGACACGCAAGGTACAGATGGAGTTTCGGTGGAAGTTGTGATCTTTTTTATAAGTACATTGTGAACTTGTCCCCTCATCTGTACAACATTAACAAACATTTGTGTTGTTTGAGATCACTTAAATCTAAGGTGACCAGGCTATGACCTGGTAAAAAAAAGTAAATATGTTCTCATTTCAGCTGTAACCCTCATTGACTTGAAGGGTAAGTTCTCCCAAAAATGCACATTTTGTCATTAATTACTCACCCTCAGACTTTCGTTAATCTTCAGAATGAAAGTCACTATATATGTTTTCATCACTTTATAAGGTACATGCTCGTGTTGCGCAGCACGTTTGAGCTTCAGCAAGAACCAATGAGGTTCATTCTCGTGTAACGCAGCCCGTTTCAGATTCCGCAAGAACCAATGAATTTTGGTCTCGTGCTTCAAAGCAAGTACGGTTGAGCTTGTTTATGGTTGCTGATGAATGTTTATGTGAATAAAAGCCTACAAATCATATAAAGTGATCGAGTCTCTTCAGGAAATTTTAACTAAACTGCCCGATTCATATGGATTTGTTTTACAATCTCTTTATGAACTTTTTAAAAGCGTCAAATTTGGTAGTTGCATAGCTGCCAATAAAGGGACAGAAATCTCTCAGATTTCATTAAAAATATCTTCATTTGTGTTCCAAAAGATGGAAGTCTTGGGGTTTGGAACTACATGGGGGTGAGTAAATAATGATGAATTTCATTTTGGGGTGAACTAACCCTTTAAGTATCCGATGACACTGCAGAAAAGGAAAGCTGTTTCATTGCCAATGCAAGATGATGCCAATGCTTTCATACATGCGAATCAGTTTGAAATGCATGGTTGCCATAACAATATCTCCTCACACCTGCTTCTGATCACACTCCTGTCTGTACAAGTACCTTCTCAAATTAGAAAACTGCCAAATAAATATGCATTTTCAACAACAAGCTGAAAGAAGCCTGTACAGTAGCTCAACAACAGGTAATGCAACTACCCACATTGGTAAATCTTGCAGAGGTAAATATGTCAGATGATGGTTCCAGCACTTGTTCTATGGAATCAAATTTGAGAATTTTGTGGTTATTTTGTTTCAAATTATTTAAACCTTATTTTAAAATATAAAATTCACAAATAAATGTAAAAAAAAAAAAACTTTTTTTATAATATTATTATTTGCAATTGATTATGCGCCTTAAGGAGAAAAGTCCACTGACATTGGAGGGGGAGGGGGGGCATATTTAAATAGCAAATAAGTACAGTAGATGTTTAACCGTGACAGATTCCTTTTTTTGGGCTCCCATGGTCACTATTTAAAGGCTTGAGACTAAGCATGTGTATTGTGCTGTCATCAGCCAATCAGCTTTGTCATTACATCATTTTCCTCAAGAGTCATTCATTAGTCACATGGCTTTTTCAGCTCAGGTGATTGGCAGCAGAATGAGTGTCCATAACCAAATATGGTAGATTTCAAAATGTATACTGTGCCAACTGACTATAAGTGACATTGATATTTCGTTCTAGAGGTATTATAAAGTCAGTCTGATGTCATTTAAGTTTAAATGATTTAAACACTAAATTTGACTTGTACTTAAAACAATTTAAGGCAGCAAAAATAAGTCATAATAAGCCTTAGGCTACATAATCCAGGCAAGCTATGCCCAAAAAAAGTATGTTTTTTTTATTTTTTATGGCCCATTATTTAAAGTACATTACCGAATTTGAGATGAGTGATCATAATTTGCGTCACTTGTCGACGTCAATCCTTCTCGCCCGCCCTTTACCTGCGTGGTTGCTTAGCGACCTACTTTGTGACCAACCGTGTACGTCACTAACAATAAATCAAAACCATTGCTGAGTTCGGAACCACATTCTAGCATACTAACTAAGGTATTACGAGTATTCACAGTTAGCTATTCTAGTAGTATGCGATTCCTAATTCCGCACATATTTCACGCACGTTTGCAGCGCTTCTCCGTTCGACGCACCCCACGGGCTGGATCAACCTCAACCTACATGTTGCGCGTTCTCGACTTGGCAGTGAGCGAGCGCGCACGCTCAGCTTGTTGTCAAGTGCTCGGGTTGTTTTTCCTTCCAATACGACAACAAGGTAGTGGCGTCGCACGTTATCGCGGATGAATAGCTTAACATACTCCGTCGGATATCTGAGCATGAGGTCTAATTGTTTCAAATATTGATCCACACAGCTTTCGTCTGTTTATAAAGCCTATATTCGCGCGTCATGGTTAGAATTCGCTCTACGTATTAGAAAATAAGCGCGAGCTTTTGGACCTGCGCACTGACCGAACACTCTGAAATCGGTTCATCACCTCGCTCACTTATAGTTTTTAAACATCAAATAAATTAGTTTTATACTTATTTTAACGCTATATGTGAGAAGCACAACACAACGTAATGTGTATTCCTTTATAGTGACGCAGCAAACCCATGTTATAGCCAAAACAATAGGCTATATTACCTGTAAATTCCTATAGACGTAGCTATATAACAAATACATACGTAAACATATTAAATAACATTCAAATTAATTAAAAATCCCAAAAGTCTTACGTGTTCACGAGAGGCTTCGAGCCGGCTCCCTTTTTCTGCGAAGTTTTGCTTCATATCGCCGTCGCCGAGCGCCTGTTCCGCTTTGATGACGATGGTCCTGAAATAACAGCGCAACTTTGAAAGTGCACGAGGCTTTACAAATATAGATCTCTAATGATCACTCTCGCGTTTCTGGAAGCTTTACACCTCAATATATTCAGTTAATTGTCCAAATTAAAGTCTGAAGTCGGCTGTACGCAGATATAGGTTAGGCTATATTCGGTTGCTGACATAGGCTACGTCAACTGCGCACTTACAGGGGGCGCGATGTACGTTGTTCTTTAACAGAAGTGCTCAGGCTAGAGGTTTTAAACAAGACACCATCCCTATACAGCATTAAATTGCGGATAAAAAAATAATAGTTCGCATACAACTTTGGATTTCAATCTGCGCAACAGAGACCGGAATGCGGACGTTGGGAAGGGATGGTAGAGTTTATAAGAGCATTAATGTGGCACATCAACAGAATACCTCCTCTTAGCAACGGGAGACCCGTTGCTTTTTCCTGAGCAATAGCCTATACGTTTCCATTAGCCTGGAATTAATGTAGCCTACACACTTACTTGATGAGCTGTTCTTCATAACAATCCACACATTTCAGCAGCCAGGAGTTTGCGGCAAATGTGGCATTCATCATATGAAGAAGCCGCAAATAAGTTCACGTGAAAGCAAATTCTCTCGTGCGTCTTCTTGCATCTCTATAAAAGTGCGTATAGCCTAATATGCGTGGCAGCAGGTGCAGTCCGGTCCGCACTAGTACGAAACCATCACTGGGTGATGTTTGAAATACTGCAGCTCCAGGCGCTCCAACTCTGGAAACGGGGCGTTTACTGGACGACTGCGTTTCTTTACATTCTAATTTTGTAGCCATGGACACACACACGCGCGCACACACACACACACACACACTTGCCTTTTCTGTTCGCCGTTTCATTATATCATGTCCATCATGTGACACAGTGCTGCTTCCCTCAATGGAAACTTAAAGGGACCTCCTACCGAACTGATGCTGGATCGTATTCGCAGCAGCCCGTCCCGGCTCTCTCTTGGTAATTTAACGTAGTTGGTTTTGGGCAAGTTGTTTGTAAATGTTTGACTGGGTGACAAGTATTTTAAACATTTATCAACTATAGGCATATAACAGCTTCACACCAAGAAGTCATAATTGTATGAAAATGATACTTATAATCTTTATTTATTTCATCAAGGCCTTCATCATCAACAAGTTATTTGATGCTAAATGTCATTGTCTTTTTCATTATTTTAATCTGTAAGGATTTTACTCATGGTGAAGTGGTTTGTTGTCCCGTGACAAAAAAAAAAAAAAAATCATATTAATATTTTTAATGAATTATAAAAGCTGAAAGTGTGCTCCTTATAGACTGGAGTATGCTTTAGAAGATGTAAAATAGCAGTATTTCTCCCCATCCTTGCAAAAATGTACAAAAAGTGCAAACTTTAGGGGTATAACAACAATACCCCATTGGACACCTTACCTTTTTTTGCAGATTCTTACTGATATTGGCAACCACCATGTTTTTTGTTGGTGTTTTATTTAACATAATTGCACATAGGTATATCAAAAAAAATTGCAACACACAAACAGTCCCCATCCATTTGTGGTAAATTATAATAGCTCTTGCCAAGTTCTGGCCGTGCACTTAGCTTAAATGACATTATCTCTCATTCCTTACATCAGCTTT
The DNA here is from genome assembly GCF_949152265.1 of Phoxinus phoxinus. Lineage (NCBI taxonomy): Eukaryota > Metazoa > Chordata > Actinopteri > Cypriniformes > Leuciscidae > Phoxinus > Phoxinus phoxinus. The sequence goes on from NC_136884.1 coordinate 7,936,043, forward strand.
TTTCCGGTAAAGGACATCATCAGCGTGCCATGATAAACTAAAGGCAGAATGCATTTATCTTGAAGGTCGTTATGTTCTTCAGTAGTCTCGAATAATTAGCCTCACTGATAAGACAGGCACGTCCACAGTGATACAATCATATTTGTAGTTTTTTTAATGCATGGAATTAGAGAGGATCAGTTCACTCAAACAAAAGAGTGCCTATGCCTCATCCCTCGCTTGGCTATGGGTTCGCCCCTTGGGCAGTTAGGCTTGCCTGTTCTCTTGGAGAGTAGCCTCTGGTTCATTTACTTGTGTCAAGAATAGCCTACTTTTCAGGCTTAGCTGCAGAAAATTTGCTCTGAGCCTTGTTGTAATGATTAATAATAGTGCAGCCATTGCTGGATGATTAATTTAAAGTATTAGTGTAATCTAGGTCCTATGAAAATATTTAGGTGAAGGAGGAGAGGGGAAAGTTTTCCTTTAGCTAAGTCTAAAATGATTATTATGTTTTTTAAACTCACCATCAAATTCAAAATGGACAATTAATTTATTTTTGGAATACTTCAATGTTTATAATAAATTATTTATGTGCACATCATTAGTTTTGAAATAAAATTAATGTGCCCTCGTAATCTGATTGAAAATTTTTCTCAGCTCTTACAACGACGAGAGTTATAACGTATTTGATTATTCTTCTACTTTTGAACTATCAATTCTTAATACCCTTCATATACATATTTATATTGCACATTTGTTTCTGGTATTTCTGAATGTTATATGGACTGTTATTATTATTGTTAAGTTTTATATTTGCTATGTTGTGTTGTCTATAAGCTACTGGATGCCTTGAATTTCCTTTGGGAATAATAAAGATCAATCAATCAATCAATCAATCAATGTAGCGAATGACAATGATCCAACCAGCTGAATCCGAAAACGCATACTTTTTTTACTATAGTAGGCGAAAAACAGTAGACCTATATGTGAAAAAAGATGTCCGAATTCACATACTCATAATAGAGTAGGCAAAAAGTACCCGGAGTTTGCATATGATGAACACTTTACTATCCAATGAGGCCACTGGAGAGGATTTGTGAATGGCAGTGAAGCAATGCAACTGACACTGGTCACATGATAGCCTAATGACAACATGGCAAATGTAGTATGTCCAGATTACATTCACACATACTATATAGAACATAATTTTTTAGCGGTTGTGAAGTAATTTCCTTAAAATAAGTATACCTACTTACTTATTATATAGACAGTATGCGATTTTTGGACGCAGCCCAAGTCCCACCCATACATTTATTCTGGTTGAGAAGCCATTTCACTCTGATATACATCACAATAGGGAAGAAATTACTGTCTCAACTTCTGTTTCATGCAGACTTTAAGCCCGTTGGGATTCCTTCGACGTTTTACAACCATAAAATAGGCCTTTATTCTTATTTACAAACAAAACTTTTTATTTATTCATTTTCTTTTATTCAAGAAAATAATTGACTCTTCTGTGTGACTGTGGCCCTCATTAAATTTGGCAATGCACAATTTCACATTAGGTGAGTTGCCAGATATTATTTGACATTATATTGCACAACATTACCAAATCTACATTGCTTGGGAAAAAATTATAAAACATTATACTATCCATGTTATCAGATTAAAATTAATACATTCCTTTAGCATCTTTCTTAGGTCCACATCATGTTTTACTACTGTTCGACTTTAATACTGTGTGCCTCCTCTGTGTGTGTGAATGGGTAGCTATGTATATGTGTGTTGTGTGTGTGTCGTTCGTGCATCAAGATGGCGGTGGCTCCTGACAGCAGAGTGCTCTCCTACAGTGTTTATAAATGGAGCTCGTACTCCTCTACATATTTACCCGAGTGAGTAACGCAAATTAAATACTCCCGTTGAGGCTCTGTTACGCTCTTAAATATACAAACACAGTTCATAACTCTGTAATTGTAATCAAATCCATTGCATAATCTTACAAACGGGCCGGGCTACAGCATACGGGTACATATACATAAAACAGCCGAAAATGTATAAACTGCAAACAACACCACAAACGAATTCTCTAAACGTACACATTAATTTGCTTTTAGTTGTGCAAAAGTGCAGAAACGGCTCTAAATGTATGTAAATGTGCAGATGTGACAGTCATGTTAGCATGCTAGGCTAGGCTAGTATGAAGCAGCTCATATGATGCAAAAACACGCCTTCAAGACACCTAATGTGTTTTATTGTGCATGCCTTTATACAGATTGTTATGCTCTTTTAAGAACCTGGCAGATATCTTACTGCGTAGTATTTGTTATGTATCCTTAAAATATTAATCAGAACTGCAGTATGTAGCTGGTTAGCTACATGGCTAGTTTACTAGTGAAGTGTTTTTCTGAAGTAAACAAACCCCAAATCGCTGGAAGCAGTTTTAAATGTTTTATTTTTCTTTACTTCAAAATATCAGGTCGAAATGCATCTTAATTAACATAATACTGCATAAAAGTATTTAGTGGCTAATGCTAAATTGTGGGAATATGACACTGATAGTCACAGACTATTTTTATCCCCTCTTTTAATCTTCTTCTGTTACTGTAATCTACATATTATGTAACAAAAATTTCATGGCAAACTGTATTTATACTGCATATGCGGTTATTTCTTGCTTTCTATCAAGTGGCAGAGTTTCGAGCAGCCTATGTAGACAGTCTATGAATCGCGGTTTTGAAACAGCCAATGAGTTTGTTGGTTTTTGCGGTCTAACACATAATATGCATGCAATTTGCAATTTTTGTATGGGAAAATGGATCATGTATTACTAATTTACATCACTTTTATATAATCTTTGTGTTGTGTCAGCTAGAGGCAAATGTTCTGTAGACTGACAAACATGCGTTCATTGCTTTAGTCAATGGTGAATCATATCTTTGTTGTGACACCTGTGTACCCTTACCAATTTTATTTTTGCTCATCTCAAGCTTGTATGCTTTATGAACTTTATCCAGCAAGCAGAACTGTGTTGGACTTGCAGTGTTTTTCCTGGGTCAAAAAGGGTCTTCAGTGGTGGCGGACGAACACGGTCATCCACACACACACAGTACAAAGTACCCTACCCATGTGAACTGCAAGCCCAGTACTGGCAATATCCCAAATACGTGCAAAGAAGGCATTTCTAATATTAACTTTCTAATGTTGTTTATTCGTGAAATAAAAAATAATCTGGACAGATCATAAAACAAATGTGCTTAGAAATGTGCTTAGAACTGTTTTATATTTAAAAAATCTGTAGTACATTTAAATGTAAAAGTCACTGAGTCTCATTCACTAAGCATGCCATTGCGTACGCACAAATTTGTATGTGAAATGTGCGTACGAACGATTTTAAGAACAAATCACAATTCACCAAAAATTTCGTAATAAATGTTTATTAAAAATTTACGAACAAATATAGGAGCAACTGAAACCACACGTACGCAAAAATACGGCCTTATAATCGTGTTAAGAAGTTGTATTTCATCCTAACATAACTATAATTATGGGCTATTGTAGTATGTTGCATTTACTGTATTATGCAATCCATAACATCAAATTATATAATAAAATTATTAAATAATACAATTTAATTTCATCTTAAATGCATTCCATATATAACGCGTATATAGCTGGCCAGTGAGATGGGCCTATCTGTAATCTGGGTCTGTATAAAAAATTTGGGGGGGGTTAGTGCGTGGATGAGGAGGAGGGAGGGTCTAGCTAGCCTCCGTTTTGTTTGACAATACTTCGAATGTCAACAAGAAGTGACGTCACCCAACATCACTTAGAGCACCTTTAATAAAGGCTGTAAGGAAAGCGTGTGTGGAAAGCCCATATATGGAGATGGTTTGGGCGTGTTTTATGCAAATGAGTAACCTCGTGCACACGCCGCTCATTTAGAATACTCCAAATTCACTAACAGAAAGAACAAAAAAAATAATGTGCGTACGAATGTGTTGTGAATTGGGCAAATGTGTTGTAAAATTCCAATTTTTAGTGAATGAGACCCACTGAGTGACTGATTTGAAAAGTGAACAACAAAGTAACGCATTACATGGAAAAAGTGTCAGGTCTATTATTTTGCATTTATACTCCAAGACTTAATGTGGCTTAACTCATCAGCTTTTGAATGTTTGCTTGCAGAAATATATTAGTGGATAAACCTAACGATCAGTCTTCCAGGTGGTCATCTGAGAGCAACTACCCTCCACAGGTAAATTCTGCTCTGCTTTTTCAGTGTTAACCTGAGCTGGATAATAGTTGTTCTATTCAAAATTGCAGGTTCTGCGAATGCTCTGTTTCAAATTAGGCTACATGATGGAAATTCTTAATAATAATAATAATTATAATAATATTCAATTTAATTTATAAAGTGACATTCCCACACTCGAAGCGCTACAGTTAGCCTAAAAGTAATTTCAAATTTAAACAGTATAAATAATACAAATATATTAAATATATAATAATATTAATAGTAGTAATAATAATAAAACAAATTTCAAAAGGTTTCTGCCTTAATGAGTATTGGTATTTGGCTTCAGAGACGTGTTGCACACTGTATTCAAAGTTGTTCATTATCTTATGCCTGGTTATGTTGAAATTTTCATTCATTGACACTGTGCCTTGCTTTCATCTTTTTTTGGAAAGAGGAGGCCTCCTCTCTTTGCTGGCCTTGTGACACAGACCATGCAGCGCAGACAGACTTGTGGTTAAGCAATAAGGAAATCGAAAGTGCATGTTGGCGGTACAGTAGCACGTGCCCTCAACTTTTAACCGCAAAGGCTTGTTTTCTTTATGTCCTTCCACTCTCGTCCTTTCACTTAAAGTACAGTCACCCTTCACAGAGTTCAGAACTTTGAAATCACAGTGTCTGTCATTATCCTTTTTTTTTTTTTTTTTTTTTAGAAATACTGCTGCATTTGATAACTCTACATGTTGTAAATCATTGCAGACAATTCAATCAATGTTTCATCTGTGGTTTAAATGGTCTGAATGTTGTAAAAAGCTTTTTTTACTGAGCTCTTAGACGTCTTAGTGCAGTCGGCCATCAGTGTTGGTGGATAGAATATCTCAGTCAATCTGTGTGAAATATTATTCCCATCTACAATGACAGTAGCCCATTCATTTTTAGGGTCTATGCAAGGTCTGTTTGTTCTGAGCAATACTTTACAAGCCGTGATTGCAGGCTGTTCTGTCATGGATGTCTATTGTCTACAATTGATTGAATTGTTTTCATGAGGGCAACATGAGTAATAGAGCCCCTCCTGTTGTAATGTATATATCTGAGCCAAACGGCTTCTCAAACAAGAAAAAATGTAGGGTGGGGACTTGATTTTGTCCATTGAGAATTGATTAGCCTAGATGGTTGGATTGTAGTGGTTTACTATTGCTGTGATCTCATGTGAGTGACAGGTTGTCCAGCCCTCGGGCTGAGAAATAAGACACTGCAACAGGGAGAGCATATTTGAATAAAATATTATGATATGAATTAAGTAAAGTTCACACATAAATAATTTATATAATACTGCAATATTCTATAAAAATAAAAAAAAATTGTTGACATTGTATTGTCAAGAATAGTATTTTAATATTTTAGAATGTAATTTATTCCTGTGGTGGCAAGGCTGAATTTTCATCAGCCATTACTCCAGTCTTCAGTGTCACATGATCCTTCAGAAATCATTCTTATATGCTGATTTGCTGCTCAAAAAACGTTTATTATTATTATCATCAATGTTAAAAACGGTTGTGCTGCTTAATTATTGTTGAAAATGTGATACAATTTGAATTGAAATAGAAAGTTTAAAAGAACAGCGTTTATTTTGTAACGGTAGACATTTCTTTATACTCTCACTAATGTGTCTTTGCTGAACAAAAAATCTTACTGACCCCATACGTTTAAACTGTTCTTTTAGAACAGTTGTTTCTTTCATTACAAAACATAGTTGATGTCAAATCTGGAGCATCTATTAGAACACGGAAGTGTGTATGATACTAGAAATAGGTCTAGATTTGCTGTTGTGTTAAAGGTAACATTCTTTAATTATTATGTGTACAGTATTATTGATGTTACAAATGACTGTTTCTGCGGTGGCAAAGCTAGAACATTTTGGTTTGGAATTGCTTTGATATAACAATTTATTTTTCTGCTACTCAGTACTTGATCTTAAAACTGGAGAGACCAGCTATCGTTCTTAGCATCACCTATGGCAAATATGAGAAAACTCACGTGTGTAACCTGAAGAAATTCAAGGTGTTTGGAGGCATGAGTGAAGAAAACATGACAGAACTCTTGTCTAGGTGAGTCCGGATGGAAAATGTTTATTTTGATAATCTACTTACAGGTTAATCTTTATGTCAGATAAGCTTTACAGACTCGTAGCTTTTCGACCATCTTTAGAGTGGGTGACTAGATATACTTCACTTAGTAATCACCAGATACACAAACATTTGATAAAATGGCCTATAGTGTCTGAGACGTGAGTAATGTTTGGGGAAATGGCTTCTTGTGATCTGATGTGATCATTCACTGTCTTTCTCATCTAATCCTAGTGGCCTTAAGAATGACTTCAACAAGGAGACATTCACGCTAAAGCACAAGATCGATGAGCAGATGTTTCCCTGCAGGTTCATTAAAATAGGTGAGTGTTTACAGCAAAAGCAAGCTTAAGTGTGCTGACACATTTAGGGGAAAGATTAGTCATCGTATGATTTCAGAGGAAGGCAATGAGTGATTGAATGACTCTGCAAATCTTAGATGGAACAAACAAATGATTGTGTGAATGTTGAACTCTTTTGACAAAGATTTCAACGTCTGAGACAGACGGAAAAACAATTTAAGGGTAGGAAATTTGAAATCAAAATGTTTTTTTTGAAGCAAGGTACCTGCTGTAAACCTGCAGTTTGTCATCATATGTCTGAATGTCCTCTCTTGATGCTGTCTGTATGTGCTTGGTTGTGTTACAGTGCCTCTGATGTCATGGGGGCCCAGTTTTAACTTCAGCATCTGGTATATTGAGTTACACGGCATTGAAGATCCAGACGTTGTCCAGCCCTGCCTTAACTGGTACAGTAAGGTGAGTTGTGTCCAAATATCCACCTGCACCAAAACTGCTCTTTCAGGGGCAATCTCACAAAGAAATGTTAGGGTCATATTTCACCAAAAAAAAGTTTTTAATCAAAATAAACTAAAGTTGAATAGTCAATACATCATCAATCCTTCTTCCAAAATGTGTTTTTTTTATCTTACCCTGATTCATTACGGTAGGCTGTTTATTTTTCTAAACCGGGCGGGATGGTTTTCGTGGGTAATTGCGTACATATGTCACTTGCCCTTGTGTCAAGTCATATCTGTAAATGGAGAGAAGTTGCTCCGGCTACTGTGACGTTTGTGGGTGTGGGAGTGGCAGAGGTTATTTGTAACAACGGGCGAGAAAGGTTGACATGGAGCAGTTAAATCTCAAACTTCTGGGGAATCGCCCGTTTAAAAAAACTCAGAACAGAGGACGGTCTTCTGGCAAAAAGAAAACACAACAGAGCTCGTAATAAAATGAGAATCAACATCGGCTTGGCTTTTCCAGATTTTTCGAGATAGCGAGAACTGAGGAATTTGAAATGTTGTAAAAGCGATGCGGAGATGGCGTTTTTATTACTCAACAGATATGTAAGGTATTTTATCGAACAGATACATTGCCTTTTAGCTCTGTAACAGAGTTCATTGTAAAGCATTATCTATTGTGAAGGGTTATTTCTTCTTGTATTTCTGGTTGTAGTAGCGCGGTGCTGGAATTTATTTTTGACGAAGTACCATGTATATTAATGGGTGTAGCTACAGTAATGTCTTCAACTAGTCAGCTTGAGATCCTTTCCATCTAAACTGGTTATATCTCATAAGCGTAGTAGTGTATGTGTTATGAGCAGTAGGATAACCAGATTCATCCGCATTATCACGCAGAGCCGAAAATGTTCGTCAGCAAAATGCATGCAGTTTTGTGAGTTTTAACCGCTAAAAGTTAGCCTACATGTTGTACCTTTAAAGATAATATTGTGAATGTCACTCAACATGTAAACTGAAGTATTAATTAATTCCTGCTTTATTTCAGTAATCTGCACAATTGGCGTTTTATGCCATAATCATTAATAGTTTTTAAATTGCCAAGCTGTTCCAGTAGGGGAAACATTCATGTTTTTATAACACTTGCACACCATTTGCACAGGAAGTTTTACACATTATTAAACATGGATTGAAGGCATGTTACAGTGTTTATTCTTTCTGGACAGTACCGTGAACAGGAGGCCATCCGCCTGTGCCTGAAACACTTCCGGCAACACAATTACACAGAAGCCTTCGAGTCTCTGCAGAAGAAAACACGGATCGCTCTGGAGCACCCCATGCTCACGCACCTTCACGAGCGGCTGGTCCTCAGAGGAGACTTTGACGCCTGCGAGGAGCTCATAGACAAAGCCGTGAGAGGTACCCCACCCAGTGTTTCATCATATGGATATGTGCCACATTCATTAAGTAGGGAATGTGGGCATGTTGGTTCACTGTAGGGAACAGAATTGTTCTGGATTATAATCGTGTTATGTGGCCAGCCAAATGTTTTGTCAAAAAAAGATGATCTACACTCAAATGTTCTGTCCTGTCAATTTTACAAACCTTTATAAACCCAGCCAGTTTAATAACGGGAGTAATTCGAATTAGTGGTTGTGAATCTCTTGCGCTCTTGATTTGTAGTCTCTCTGTCACTCATTTCGATAGAAATCGCCAACTTTCATTGACGGTAAATGACTCAAAGGAGTTCTTGTATGACGTAAATCGCTGTCCAGTGGTGTAGCAAATATGGCCGCTGAGTAAACTTCAAGTCGCTTTTCTGAAAATTATTGAATTTAATTTACTCTGCAGACAAAACAAATAGTCTCTCCAAGTTCGAGTCATTGGTTGATCCAATGTTGGTGTTGTCAGGCTGGTCAAGAACGAAGATCAAGTTTTTACAGATTTTTGGGAGGAATCAACATAGGATGGGATAGAAGAAAATATTTTACGCACTTCAACTTTAAAGTTGTTCACAGTAGCGTTTTGCATTTTACACATTCTTTTTAGTGGTCAAAGTCTAAATTACGGTAATTAGAACCTAATGTACACTTGTTTCCCTTTCAGGGAGCATACATTAGCAAATTAAAGTGCTTTTTATTTGTTCTCTTCCAGATGGTTTGTTTAATCAGTACATCAGCCAGCAGGATTATAAGCCCCGCTGGAGCCAGATCATCCCCAAATGTAACAAAGGTATGACAGCAGGCTGCTGAACACACAAGTGACGGCCTCTTGCTCTGAATCTGAACGCTGGACTCCAGGGAATCCATGTCTGCTGTATTAAATGACTTAAGGGGTGTATTGATATTCAATATATCTTCCATGTTCTTGCTCTTTTCCTGCCTTGTTCCAGACACGCACCTCTTCATTCACTTTCATTCTTTCTCGTTCTCTCTGATTAGGTGATGGTGATGATAACAGGCCAGGCATGAGAGGAGGTCATCAGATGGTCATTGATGTTCAGACAGGTACATCTTACGTCAGGAGGTTTATTTGCAAAGTTTCTGATTGGCTGATTATTGCAGTGCTATTTAGCTTGTCCTGTCTTGCTTGTAATGGAATGCCTGTTAAGACTGCATTTCGCCCCATAGTTACGGCTGTTTTAAATGTGCGTGTGAATCTGTGAGCTTGTTGTTAGAGGAACAATCGATCCCACAGCCCTCATATGGCCCTGTACGTTCAGACTGACCTCGAGTAACCCACTCTACCGCTCAGCTGATGCTCAATAGCTCAAACAACTGTCTCTGCTTATCACCATGGCGACATCAGCCTTTCAACCTCAGCTCACAGCTGCTTCTCAAGAATATTATGATTTGTAGCAGCTTAAAAAAATCCATAATAGTTTTTATCCTTTAGTTTCACATTGAATTTCTTACAAAGGTGTAAAACGCCTCTCACTCACCGACGCTTTGTCTTTGTTTTTTATTTGTCTTCGCCTCTTTGTCCGACAGAAACAGTGTATCTGTTTGGTGGCTGGGATGGAACACAGGACTTGGCTGATTTCTGGGCATACAGTGTAAAGGAGAATCAATGGGCCTGCATATCCAGGGATACGGAGAAAGAGGTAAAAGAGAAAGTGAAAGGATTTTTTTAATTATGACTCAGGCACAGAAATACCCTAGATGTTTCAATCATGTCATTTAAGTTTCACATACTTGGTTTTCTGTACAAAGTGTGTTGATGGATGCGTTCTCTTTCATCTGTAGGTTACTTAGATGGGTATTTTTTACTCATATTTGGAATAGTTTGTGGATGAGCAAGAGAATGAAATGATTGTAATGAAAAATATGTAGATTGATGGCCTCAATGCTTAATGGAAGCTTATGTGACCAAGAACCGCCAAGGGACCCAAGGACACAAAGATTTGATAACATGGACCTCACTAATTTTGGACAATCCAGTGACTAGTTCTTTCTCAGAAATGCCCATAATCGTATACTGGTACCTTGTAAAAACAAGTTTATTCTCTGATAAGCGGATTTCGCACCAGGTAGTTATAGGAACTAAGTTATAGGAACTAGCCACCAGGGAAGTCCCCTGAGAACTATATGTTTCCCTAGGACCATTTTCCTGGTTGCATTCACACCGCCAGTTGGAACTTGCGTTCTGAAGGTGGTCCAAGAACTAAAATCTTTCCCAGTTCATGTAGTGCGTACACGCCAAAAAGCAGGTTCTTCCGCCATTGTTTATGGGAACTATGAAAAGGTTTCTCTGGTGCAAAAGCCCCTATGGACTGATTAAAAACTTGAAATGGTGTAATGACAAGCAGATTCAATTGTACGATTTTGAAAGAAAAGCACGTTTTTGCGTGCAATATGCATCATGGTCTATAGGTTGTCTGAGTGTGGTGTAAGAGTTGAAAACTATAAAGTTGTGATGCATTTCTTTTAGAACGGCCCCAGTGCGCGCTCATGCCACAAGATGTGCATCGACTCTCAGCGGAGGCAGATCTATACTCTGGGCCGTTATTTGGACTCCTCCGTCAGAAACAGCAAGTCCCTGAAAAGTGACTTCTACTGCTATGACATTGATGCCAACACGTGGACCCTCCTGAGCGAGGACACGTCTGCTGATGGAGGACCCAAACTCGTGTTTGACCACCAGGTACACATTTTAAATTACACAAAGTTGTTCAGGATTTATGCCCGCACACCACCATGAGTCTCCCTTTTACAGATTTATGATAAATAGTTCAGTATTTCTCAGAAAGTTGAACAAAGCTTCTGTCTTTCTCTTTCTCAGATGTGCATGGACTCTGAGAAGCACATGATCTACACTTTTGGTGGTCGGATCCTGACGTGTAACGGCAGCGTGGATGACGGCAGGACGTCAGAACCTCAGTTCAGCGGGCTTTACGCGTTTCACTGTCAAGCTGCTAGCTGGAGTCTGCTCAGAGAAGACTCATGTAACGCTGGGCCAGAGGACATCCAGTCCCGCATCGGACACTGCATGCTTTTCCACACGGTTCGTCTCCTTAGTAACCTCAATATTTTGAGAAAATTTTGACCTCAAATTTTTTTGATTGGGCGATATGGTGTGGGCAATATGACCAAAATCTTGAATTGCTGTATGAGTCATATTATATTACTTTAACAAAATATAAAAAGTAAAAACATTTATTTTAAATATATTATTTTAATTCCCTTATTATTATTATTTTTTTAAATATATGGGTAATTTTGACAATAATTTTGATGTGACAGTTTTGTTTCTCCCTCCCGCAGAGAAATCGCTGCTTGTACGTTTTTGGAGGTCAGAGGTCCAAAACATACTTGAATGATTTCTTCAGTTACGACGTTGATGGTGATCATGTGGAGATCATCTCAGATGGCACCAAGAAGGACTCAGGCATGGGTATGATGTCATTAGCAAACTGTAAATTTGTTAAAAAAAAATACTGGCTGGGATTTATTAATACATTTTTTTGATCGCACTGTAAGAATGACTCTTACAAAGCTGTGCCCTGTAAAGAAACTCCTTATAAGGAGAGTATAGGAATCTCGAGCATGAAGGTGACATCATGTTCAGAAATAGAGTTGAATCAGGTGGGGATTATGTCATTGCAGCGGCCTGTTATTCGCATCGGAAGCGAACGTGATCTATTGCAGCCTTACTGTTCAACAGCTAAATCAACTTGACATCATCTGTCTTCCTGATACTGATAGACACAGATCTGCTGGTCTGGATGATGGTGATGAAAGTTTCTTGTGAGGACTGTCATGATGATTGGTGAATATTGCAGCAAATTCCTGAGCAGGGAGAACATGCTCCCCCACAAAGAACACGTGTTCTGCCGCTCATCAAGATATTCGCCTCTGAAGACTCTGCGTAAAATACACATTTTAATATTTAAAGCCTTCTCTAGTATACCAGATATTTGCAGCCCTAGATGACTCTACTTTAGTTACTTAAATTTTTTTTTTTACCTGATTGCAGGTACATTCCTAGGGTTTTCAAGGTGGTTTCTAGTGTGTTTCTAAGTGGTTACTACAGTCATTTGGATAGTTGTCTGGTGGTCATTTACTGACCCACGTCTCTGATATTCTGGTCCCTGCAAAATGGCACAGATCGCTCCCTTCTTGAATATAAGGGCTTTTCTGCATGTTTAAGTTTGGCTTAATATAACAGCACCCCTCTCTTCAAGGTGAATTTGAGGAAGCTTACGGCTTTTTTGCAGAAACACAGCAGTGTTGTTATTGTTGAAACTAAAACTAGATTTTTTTTGGTGTGATTTAAAAATGTAAATAAATATTATATGAAAAACTTAAACGGAAATTATAAATGTTAACTGAAAATATAAACATTAAAGCTCTTTAAAAATATGAAATACTATAATAATAGTATAAAAAACGTTTAAAAAAAACTCGTATATAAGAAACATATGTGAAAGCATCTTCTCAGCGTCCGCCCTCTGTCGGCACAAATCAACATTTAACAATACCGATTTGATTAAGTTCTCAGAACTTTGACTGACTTCTGGAGAACTGAGTGAGTTCTTAGAAAATACTTTCATGCCCACGCACTTGCGGTGATTAACTTACCTAACACACACTGACATCAGCTACACACTTGCACACACACTATGATACATGCACACACAATCAAGTCTTCTAACAAGGCAGACATTGTAAAACCTCTCTGATCATCACAGAGAAGAATTTGATGAGTTGACAGGTCATAAAGTCTGCACACCCACATAATGTCCCTCAAATGTTTTCATTTTCTCTATAATCAGTAATTATTGCATGATATTGTGTCAAGCTCAGAGGGAAATACCAACCCGAACAGCCAGTTCACAGAGAAGAGAGACTCCGAAGGTGGATGAGTGTGAGAGCTCTGTGAAGCCTGAGAGAGATTGTGCAGACACAGGCCTGTGACACACTTCCTGTTCCCATAAACAGATTGTGTAAAATCTCAATGGGCGACTTGACGCAGTGAGAGAGTATAAAAAGACCTCTGTGTTCTCTCTGTTATCGCGTTAGAGAGAGATGTGTGTGCGACGAGGACAGGGGGTGACAGAAAGAGAACGAGCTAGAAGGCTGCAGAGAGGGACAAAAATAAGACTGAACAGAATACAATTTACCAGGAAGGAAACAGTGAGCCTGAACAGAGTGCTCACAACCACACCTTAAAGGTGTACTTGACCCAAAAAAACTAACATTTATCATGTAGTTTCAAACTGGGGTGATGTTTTCTTTTGGGTAAATAAAAAAAGAATGTATAGGTTAGAATTGCAGGCCAATTCATAGATTAAAATGGTCTAAAGCTCTGCTTTGACATTATCATTACAGTACTCGTGAATAAATAAGTAAATAAATAATGGGCATGACATTGATTTGAAACTTGAGAATAGAAACTGTGTGCATGCAAGAGATTTGAAACTAACTGTTAAAAAATCAGTTACCTTGGGCATCTGTGAGTTATACAGTTTAGCAAACATTATACAGACATATTTGTCACAGAATGGGATGAATGGTCAATCAGAATGAAGTATTATAGAGAGCTGTGTAATATTTGTATTTAATATTATTTGTAAACATTATAAATGTGTTATTTCCTTCTATATGAATATAATATTCCTTAATAAACATTAATGCTTCAAAATATTTCATAATTATAATATTAATTTGAATGTAATGTAATGGATAAAATTATAAATTATTATATTTTCCTTAATACTTTCATATTGATATAATATATTTTTTAAACATTAATACTTGTCATTAAATATTTCATTAATATTATATTGATATGAATGTAATAAATAATACAAAATGCAACTTCATGACTTATTTTAAAATAAAATATATATAATATATAATATACTTAATTTGCTCACCATTGGTGGAAATTTACTAGCATAACATGGTTTCCCTTGGTGGAAAATTTGTTGAATTTGGTTGAAACCATAGAGAAAATAGAAGTGATTTACATGTTATTTACAAACGATTACACCAAGCTGCTTAGTCATCATGACACTTTAGCCACTTTATACCATCTCTTCAGTATTTAGGTTTAAGTCCGTCTGTGTTTGTGTTGCAGTACCAATGACCGGGTTCACTCAGCGCGCCACCATCGACCCGGAGCTCAATGAGATCCACGTTCTATCAGGACTCAGCAAAGACAAAGACAAACGCGAGGAGAATGTGCGCAACTCCTTCTGGATCTACGACATTGCACGCAACAACTGGTGCGTGAGTTCTCGGGCACGCTGTTCATCTGTGCAACATTGCACATTGCATGCTAATGAGTACACCAGACCTGTTTGTACGCTGTGGCCCTGAGGACTGCCTGCATTGGTAATCCACAACGTGCCTTCAGGCGCTTCATTCCTGAGCTTTTTACACTGCCGCAAAGGAAGAAAATCTTCAGTTATGATGAGAACATGTTCTCTCCTTTCCTGAACTGCATTTTCTCTTTGCAGTGCTTTAAAAAGGCAGCACTGAATGATGAGCGTATGATGCCCGTGAAAGTATCATACAAAGACCCCTTATATAAATTGTTCTCAGCTTGAATGCACACTCGCATATATTGAATAAAGCCAGAGTGAAAGTATAATTTCAAAGCCCGACTGACCTTCAGAGAGGGAGTTGGTGACCATCAAACAGGAACAGAATGTTCTCTGCTTGCGTGTGGGGCTGGACGCTTGTGTGTGTGTATTAAATGTACTTAAACGGGGGAGAAAAAAACCTTTGTTCTGTACAATAATTGAAAAGGTCATTTTGTTTATTTGACTTGATTTGGGTGTGTGCAATTGTGTACACTTTGCTAGAACAGTATGCACAGTTTAGTGTGAAAGACTATCTTTGTGTTTGTGTGCAGGTCATGTGTTTATAAGAATGACCAGGCGGTGAAAGAAAACCCCACTAAGGCCCTACAGGAAGAAGAACCGTGTCCTCGGTTTGCTCATCAGCTAGTCTACGACGAGTTGCACAAGGTAATGTTCATTTCATGTTTACCATGGGTGTGGAAGCCAAATGATCTACATTTATGATTACTGTGGTGGTGTGGTTTAGGATTTGCTGGTTTAAGATCTGACCTGTTAACCCAAAGTTTGTTGGTTTCAACCCCAGCTAGCCTGGAGGAAGTCAACATAACCCTGTTTACTTTCTTAATACTTAATAATAATAATAATGTTCCTTGTCTTTTGTGTTTTACTCAAACATTTCATACTACATATGTAAAATGAACCGCAGACACTGTTTTATGTTCTTTCGAAGGTTTCTGCAGTAATTTTTTTCTCTATTATTTTATTATATTAGATTGTATTATATTAAATGAATTATTGTTTTTGTAATATAATCTAACAATAAAAATTCTATGAATATTACAAAAGTATATCTATAAATGCAATATTAAAGGCTTTTGAAAGCTTATTAATTACTAGCTCTTAAATTTAGACTGTTAACAACAAACTGTTTTTAACTGATAATTCATATTTCTATTCATCTATTGTGTATCCTTACTTTTCAAAAGAGACTCATAATAATTCTGTATCATTGTCTGATTGTAAATTATCAGCAGCTTTCAAATGATTAGGTTGTAAACTAGTGTGTATATATATATATGTGGTTTATAATGTATACTATTTTTTACTACTACTGATAAAAACTAATATCTTTAATTGCTGTACTAATTAATCAAAGCAGCGAGCAGTGGTTTGATACGATGATATGGTACACAGGTGCATTATCTTTTCGGTGGAAACCCGGGGAAGTCCAGCTCTCCTAAAATGCGATTGGATGATTTTTGGTCCTTAAAGCTGTGCCGCCCTTCCAAAGAATATCTGCTTCGACACTGCAAATACCTCATTCGCAAATACAGGTACAAACATACATTTGTCACAGTTCAAGAGTGTTTCAAAATGCTTCACCCTGGCACTTAAGAGATATTCATTATTCTGACCTCACAGTTCTTGATTAGAAATTGTGCTTAAGAATAATATTTACTGAATTAGGTAGTCTGGTCTCTAGTTTCCCTCTCTGTTTGAAGCCAAAGAAAACTGTCAGATACGATAAGTTTCCAAATGGCACCAGGAAAGTGTTTAGATGTCTGTTCCATGTTAAACAGTTTGTGTCGATTGTTAATACGCAGTACAAGCACTTGCTCAGATCTCTGATCTGAATGTAAACCATTAGGGCCAAGCTGTATTATGTAATTGCAGTGTCATGCAGCACTGCAGTTAGTGATTAAGTTACAGTGGTATTTTTCCATCGGTGCATGTGATTTCTGCTCTCTTACTGCCCTCTTGTGGCCATATTTATTTAGATAGTGGAATAATAATGTACTTAGGGAAATTCTGTTCTCATTGATTTCGTGTTTCAGATTTCCTAAGGCATTTTTAAACATGTTGTCATGTTTACACAGGCTTGTTGCCTTTTGTGTTTTTGCAGGTTTGAGGAGAAGGCTCAGACCGAGCCCTTGAATGCACTTAAATATCTACAGAATGATTTATCTCTTACCGTGGACCACACTGACCCCGATGAGACAAAAGAGGTCAGGACCGCTGTAAAAAATGATTACATTTAAAGCTTAAACGCCAGTTCACACCGATAACTATATTAGCGTCCACCCCAATGGAAGATATCGTTCTGTGTATTGGAAGCGTGTTCTTCTGTTTTGTCTTCTGCCACTTCAAATGCTCAAGCTCTGCAAGCAAGATTGATTCTGATTGGCTAATGGCTATCGATGTTTTTATCGTTCATCAGCTGGAATTTTTTTTTTTTTTAAGTGATTGTTTCTCTGCGCCGTTATAGTTGTGGTGTGAACTCTGCTAATCTTTTATATTTAAATATATATATATTTTTTTATAACTTTATCTTTATAGTTATCGTCCTTTGTGTGAACTGACCTTTAGCGTGTTATTAACAAACAATAAACTTCTGCTATTGATTAATTCAGTATGTGCACTTTCAGTTAATATAAAGCTGTGTGTCATGTAAATGCTTTAGTCTGACTAAAATGGTACCGGTCACAATGAGCGTTCCATAAATAAATGTGCTTTTTGTGTGTTTGTCTCATGTAGTTCCAGCTCTTGCCCTCTGCTCTGTTCAAATCCAGCTCAGACTTCATTCCTCTAGGTGAGCGCTTTGTTCAGATTCATTTCATGAACATGATTGTCCCCCAGTCATGTTTTTTTTTTACTACAAGTTGCTCTTGGACAGATTCAATTATGTTCAGATATATTTATTAGTGCTTTGATTCTTAATATTGATATTTCTTTTCTTTTCTTTATCAGGCTTTTCAGATGTGGATCAGACGTACGCCCAGCGCACTCAGCTGTTCGACACGCTGGTCAATTTCTTCCCTGACAATATGACCCCACCCAAGGGTAACCTTGTTGACCTCATCACCCTGTAGCCACGCCCCACACATTAGGCCACACCCTCTATAGACCTCTCAGACTCCTCCCACCAAAAACAGAAGTTATTTTTCTACATTTTCCACCCGAGGTGTGCCATGCCCACCTACTGTGTTTTCTCTTACAGATTTAATACCACTTAAACGTCACTGAGACTTATTTAAAATGTGGAAATATAATTTCCGCATTTATAATAATCTGGAGTGGCAGGGTTATTTTTTTGTTTAAAAAAAAAAGGTGTCAGAATTAGGTTTAAATTTGCATATCTGCCAAATTGCGAACTGATTTGATTTTTTTTTTTTTTTTAATTCTGCTCAGTCGATTTCAGTTTTATCTTTTAAATATTCTCTCGTACAGTTTGCAAAATAGGTGAGTTATAAATCCAAGCAGTTTACATCATAAAGAGTTAAATTTGATTTATGAACTGTGTGATCATCATGGGTTCCTTTCTGCCTTGCTATTTTAAATCACATTTTAATGGACAAACGTGCGCTGAGCCAGTGAAGGCCTGAGGCAAAGATCAGAGCGCCCTCTAGAGTCAGTTCTGATTTAATTACACATTTAGATGAATTCTGAAGGAATTGTCCACTCAGTACTGGATTTGAATTCTGGCTTCCATCTAAACCTGCTGCTGCTATTGGATGCTGCAATGACATTAGTGCTTTCTTTGACTCTTTATTAGATTCCATAACTATAAATTGTCATCCACAATTCTTAGGAAGGAATATAGTGTTCCAGAGATGTAACGTACACAAGAAGTGTTTTCCATTATGTATGTGTGTAGGAACGCAAATATTAGTAGCACATTCATGTATGGCAACACTTTGAACTTTATAACAGGTTATTACACTCATATCCGTTAGCAAATGGATTTGCGAAACACTGCTGCAATTAGACAAACCGAAGACATGGATGAATTGAATTTTTGAAGTGTAGATTGCTGTTTACTTAAGGTTGTGGCTGCTTTTGTCCAAACTCAATGTAGTCCAGTTCACACTGCTGTGTTACATAGACTGTTCAGCGGACTGGTACCAACACAAAGGAGCCTTATTGGGACCACCGAAGACAGAAGAGACCCCTCACTATTTATTATTAATATAATTATTATTATTTCTTGGCGAACTTGAGCCCTGAATGTCATGTCTTACGTTCCGTCTTTCTCTATGATGTCATAGAGATGTTTGTATGTGCCCTTCATTCCGTATGAGCTTCCGGATTGTTTGAAATCTTGGACAGATTCATTTGTTGGACTATCGTCTTCCATATAGTTCCACGTGAGTGTCTACATCCGTGCGTCTGGATAACTTGGTCTCCATTTGTGCAGTGTTAGTTTAACAGCAGTTGTTTTAGAATTGTTTGCGTCTGTGCATGAGTAGGAAGTGTTTGCCCTGCAAAAAAAACAACAAAAAAAACCCTGTAATTGGATCACTCTTAAATTTGCTGTACTTTTGGCTTCACCCATGCAGAAACCAAAGGCTCAAAGAACCATGGGACAGCACATTATGTTTCACCCTGCTAATTGTGTCCTCCCAAGTGGGATATCTCAATTCCCTGAACTCAGTATTAGCTGTAGTTTGGCCCCTGTGAAGGGAGGCGTGCGTCTGTGAAGATGCCTTTACGGCGCACCAGAGTGTGGAAGTTTGACTTCTCTGTGATTGGCCCGTTTGTGAATTTGTTTTTTCTGCGCTCTTGGTTTCTTTTCTGGTGTGAAAGCAATTTGGTTTCTGATTTATGACTTGTAATCCAGGGCTTTCTTTGCCTTCCGTAGCTAGCATTGTCTTTGTGCCAGGAAGAAGTTTTTTTTTTTTTTAAATGAATGCCAATGCCAAATACATTTTCTTGCTTTCGGTGTACATTTCTGCAGTGTCAGAGATGAAATGACTCTTCTTTTCCTCTCTCCTGGAAATCGTCATCTCGGCGAGCCTCCCTCTGCTCTTGAGCTAGGGCGCATTGAGATGTCAGCACTACACTGTGGCTCTCATGAATGTGTAGAACATGTTAAAGAACTGCATTGTATGTAATGTACATAAAGAATAAAGATTGTATTTTGTTCAATTTTTCCTAAAAATCGTCTTGGTCTTCCTTTTACATGGACCTATAAAAGCTTAAAGCGTTGACTCGTGATTTGACGTTTTATTTTATTATTTTTTATATTTTTGTAAAGCTTTTTAATTTATTTTAAATTTAGAATACTGTTCAAAAGTTTGGGTTCAGTAAGGTATTTAAAAAAAAGAATTTAATACTATTATTCAGCAAGTATGCATTAAACTGAACAAGAGCGACAGTAAATTGAGAAAAAATATATATATTTTTTTACATGGATGATAATGGTAAGAAATATTTCTTGAGCTGCAAATCAAAGAATGATCATGTGACACTGAAGAGTGAGTAATGATGTTGAAAATTCAGATTTGATCTCACATGAATAAATTACATTTTTAAATCAATAACAATAGATACTATTATAGAGATTGTAATAATATTTCTGTTTTTACTCTATTTTTGTTCAAATAAATTAAATTAAACTTCGGTGACCATAAGATACTTCTTTCAAAAACTTTTTAAAAGATCTTACTGACCCCAAACTTTTGAACAGTAGTGTATATACTTTTTGAATTGTTCAAGATGAAGTGCATCAACATGTCATATCATCTTCCCTATTGCGTTTAACAAGAAAACACACTTTCTTAGAAAAAGAAAAAAAAATCAACATTTTTTAATTTATTAAAAATCATGGCCGTCCCTGTCTGATCTGACAGAGAGGCGGCTTCCAGTGTATCAGACCCCTGTCGTTTGCACACAGTAGCAAACTGACTTTCAAATACAGAATACAGAAAATTCAAACTTAATACTTTGGAAGTAGATCAGCTAAACCGAGGCAGCAGTGAATCCTTTATAATGAAAATTGGTGTAGTGCATGCAAATACAATAAAATAAAATGTTTTGGTGAAATCAACATCAAAACAATTAAATAAAACATCCCCAAACAAAAAGGTGATCAATGTACTAAACTGCAAATTCTAATTAAAGACAGTGGCATATGAATATTTAAATAGTAAATAAATGTGAGTGAGTTGTGTTGGATTTAGTGTCAAATGTTTCAGGTTAACAAGACCGTAAACCTTCATACCAGCACAATTACCAACACAGAGACACGGGTAGAACAGAGGGAAGAGAACGCAAAAGTTATCTTGAACCATAGTCTAATACCAGGATGAATTATCCATTGGTCACAGTGTAATTTGGTGCCTATGAGTGTTAATGTTCCATAAACAGAAAACAAAGGAAGAAGCATAAAAAATAAGCATTATATACAAGCGTAACAATTACATTCCTCTCAAGAATTAATACAGGGTTTCCACGGTATACTGAATTAATGCGATTTCCAAAAAGTAATGTAAGGATACTTTGTGAGTGCTGATTTTTAAAATCACATTATTGGAAAATTCATGGAAAATTCATGGTCATCCACTGATCAGAAACAGAATCCTGAATATATCACTTTTGACAAAAAAAAAAAAAACAAGAACAATTTGTACATGAAGCTTAAACTAGACAGTGCTTGGTGGCATTTTAAGGCATCATGAGGCACGCCTCCGATGCGAAGGCAATGAAATTGCCACATTTTGAACAAATTCTAAGGCAGTCCCAGAATGCACTGCAGTGGATTTTTTTTTTTTTTTATAAAGATGGTGAGCTTAATCACACAAAATATAAATTCCAAATAAATTTTTTAATGAAATACAAAAGATTATTGAACCAAATCTGAAACGGGCTAGATAGTTAGCTAAGCAACATGCTAACATAAAATAAGAGTGATAAAGAAAAGTTAAGGCACGTTGACAGTCCATGTACACAACTTGACACCCAACTTTTTTGCTATTTCTAGCACGTACTTGACATCTAACTACTTCATTACAGCATGTACATCCGGGAACCAAATGAAACCATTGTTGTTTGATAGTCTTTACATCAATCTCTGCTTTTCCTACGTTCTGTCTGGTCACAATCTACCACTATGTGAGCAGCAGGTTTCGTCCGGTGCCATTACAAGTGTGTGTCTTCTTCGTCAGGTATGTCCTCTTTCAGCAGGTTGTCTATGGGGACGATCCAGCTGTCGTTGAACTCCCCGTTCAATGTCAGTTTCTTCTCTTGCATCTCCGGCTGTATCTCCATCACCTCCAGTGTGGGATTATCATGATAGCCGTTCTCCACTGTTTGCATCTCTTCCGTCAGGTGTTGCTATTCAGGTAAAAGTATATGTCGGGATGTTAAACAGCGTAACACTTTGGGATTCAGGGCGTAACTTTAAACTTTGACATTTAAAGGACTCGAATCATTCAGAAACATTGTTTCAGAGTTCAGAGCTCAAGCAGTGCAAAAAGGCTATTAGCTGTATTTATTGAAACTAGAGGCTGACCCAAACAATGCAAGTACTTCTGACTCATTTTTGTGCTTGGAATTGAGTATTACCTGGTTCTTCCTGTAGGATCTGCGATGATAAGTGCAGTACGCAGCAAAGCAGCACAAAATGAGCACCAAAGCGCCACTCGAAGCCAAGATGGCAATCAACGTGTCTGGTATCGTATCCTCGCTAACCGGTTCTTTCTGCCAAGAAAAGGTGTGTTTGAGAATAAACAAACTTCCTGAGAGAGTCACAGTATTGTTGCCTGTTAATCGCCTGACCTGTTCTGAAGGTTTGAAGCTTTCTGACGGTATAATTTGGTCAGCTGTAAATGGAAAAAGGAAGGGAATTACCATAATGAAATGTTCTTTACTTACGTTATTAAAGATAACTGATCATAATATGGCAAGCACTGAATCCAGTGATTCCTCTAGGCGAGGCTCTAATATGTTTGGAAGTCGTAACATTTCCCTCACCGTTTATTTTTATTGTTGCAATTAATTGATTGCCTTGAATTTCCAAGGTGACCGAGCAATTTCCTCTCATCTTCTGACCCAACTTCTTACAGGTTTCAAGAATGATGTCCCCCTGTGCAAAACAAAACATATGCATGGTTTGATCATTTTTAAGGAGAATCTAGGTTGATTTTTTTTAGTCAGTCAATTTGCATACTGATCTTGACCAAGAAATGTTCTCTGGCTCCATTTCATATATTGTTCTGTAATAGATTTTACCATTATTTAACAATGTCTTTAAACATACAGAGTTTACAGGTCAAACAGCTCCCGTGTGGTATTTTTCCATAGAGGGTCTTGATATTGAATTGTTTGGGAATTTTAGGATGGAAATGTGCTCTCACCTCGCTGCTGCTTCTGCTCAGATCATAGGACTGCAGAAGAGAAAATAAAGAACATGATCATGTGCAATATCAGGGTCAAAGATGTAAACAATACACAAGAAACCAAAACCATAAATGTTAATATTTTACATAAGTCATATTTCCGGGAGATGAGGTGCTAGTCGCAGGATCAACTGATTCGATCGTAGTAGAAGACGCTTGTGCTTCCGTCGTCTGAATACTTTGAGACACAGCCGATGTAGAGTCTGGTGCTGCTGTGGTGTGGACATGAAAAGTAAATGATTTTTAATAGTCCAAACTAAAATTACATTCCGTCATCATTAATCGCCCTCATGTCAACTTGTTTTTGTGGAACACTGCAGAATATATTGTGAAGATTCGGTGCTCTTTCCCGTACAGCAGAACCGTATGGTGACCAAGGGGGAAAAAAAGTGCCATAAATGACCATTAAAGAATACCGCTCACATCACAATTGAAAATCTTGTACGTTTTGTAACTTTGTAACACACTGCTTCTGAAAATTATTCAGAATAACTACAGTTGTAATCAAAATTATTCAACCCCCATTGCAAATCATGTTTATTGGCAACATTTACAGACTTCCAGCTGTTTTCAATGAACAAATCGAACAGAAGTCTTTGAAATAGCTCAACACAGCAAATGTTTCAAGTGGTTTCCCCAAATTCAACTGAAAATGTTACTTTTAATGACTTCTGCAGTCTCAAAATTATTAGCAGCACGCAAACCTAATAATATTATTGAACTGGGGGCCATTGCTCATTAGGAATGGGCTAATATTCCTCAGAAACACTGCCAGAAGCTGGTGTCTGGTCATACATCTCGTTTGCAGCAGGTCATGACTCATGACAGCAAAACGGTGTTCTACTAATATAGATGCTTGCCATGAAGGGGTTGAATAATTTTGAGAAACTGCAGAAGTCATTAAAAGTTGCATTTTCAGTTGAATTTGGGGGAACCACTTGAAACATTTGTTGTGTTGAGCTATTTCAATTACTTTTGTTTGATTTGTTCATAAATAAAAGTCTGTACATTTTGCCAATAAACCTGATTTGCAATTGGGTGTATACAAATTTCAATTACAACTGTAAATAATTCAAACCAAATCTGTTTATATTTGAAGTGGGCTATTGTACCTAATATTGGTGTGTTGTGTTTTTATGCTTATCAGATTATTAACCAAGCAACATGATAACATCAAACTATTGGTTTTTGAAACAGATTATCTAAGTGTGATGAAGAAAAGTGAAGACCCAAAGAGAGGCCATAGACTGTGCATTGACATTCCATGTATAGAACTCAGGATTTTCCCTTTCCCATAGACTGTGAAGTACAAATCTTTATGCTTTTCCGCTATTTCTACCACATGTTTGACATTTAACTTACTTAATTACAGATAACTCAATGCTCTTTCCTATAGAGGGCATAAAGTGACCAAGAGCTAAAAGAACAGCAAGAACATTCTTCAAAAGTGATGCTTTTGTGTTCCATGGAAGTAAGAAAGCCATTCGAGTATGAAAGGACGAGAGGGTAAGTAAATCACAGAATTAGCATTTATAAATATTCAAGCGCTGTTCAAGTTGTGCAGTCATAAAGGCTGTACTGTTATGATTAATGTGACTCACGATTTGTGGTGACAGCTGATGGGTCTGCCTTGTTGACAGGGGTAGTTTCACTTTCTTTATGGGTAGTGGTTGCAGGTTGATTTGAGCTGGTGGTATCTTGGCTGTCTGATGGTGTGTTTTGAGAACTGAGGTTGGATTCTGTTGAAGTAGCTTTTATGATGGTTGCGGCGGGTTGACTTGTTATGATTTGAGTTGTGACTTGTTGGGGTGAATCAGATGTTCTGGGTTGCTGGGCCGGCTCTTCAGTAGTCAAAGATGTTGAAGATGCGTCAGTGTGGAATATTGTAATGGGTGGGGTGGAACCCAGTGAAATGGTTGCACTAGGGTTCAGTGTGGGGGCTGTAGAGGGGCTCGATAAGGTGATTGTAGTAGGGTTTGATGAGGTGGGTGTAGTAGGGATCAATGTGGCGGATATAGTAGGGGTCAATGCGGCGGATATAGTAGGGGTCAATGTGGCGGATGTAGTGAGATCCAGTAAGGCGGTTGTAGGTAAGGAGAGTGTAGTGGGGTTTGATGAGGTGGATGAAGGGGGATGTGAGCTGTTTGAACTGGGGTTTGAAGCGGTGGATAAAATGGGATTAATGGTGGTCTGTAAGGGGGCTAGAGTGGAATTCGTTGAGGTGCATTGCTTGTCATGCAGGAGGGCACCTATGAGGAACAAAAAAAAAACCTATTAGAACTTAAGTGTAGGCATATACTGCTCTGCAAACTCAGCATTTCTTATTGGTTCTGTGCGATTGCTATAATGGGGAATTATACAGTAGGTAGTAGCAGTTCTGTAAACTGTTTTTGCACACTGAAATAGAAAAGAGTGAACGCTGCCTTTTTGCATGCTAACAGGTAGCTTCATTGCCGATGAGTAAATACACACTGGAACAATGATTTGAACAGAACTATTAGCGTTCTATCAATTGACAAAAGTAACAGGTGAATTTTGTTACTTTTATGGAGCATTTTCACTGTTTGTAAATAAACACTCTAAACCAGGAATGAGATGAGTTATTTAAACAGTCAGCCCTCATCTGGATCCTTTTCGTACTGTATGTGGATGTAGCTTTGCCTTCAAAATGTTGTTCTTCAGAGTGAAATGTCCTAATTCCTGTATTATCACATCATCATCATCAGAGAAATTGTATTGGCAGTGATTTAATTGTATGCTTAAAATGGCATTGGGTATATATATAATTTAAACAGACCATCTTGTATTTACATTCTTTAGGTATCAAACAGTAATCGAAAAACAGTACATTTTCATTACTAAGTTTGAAGGAACTCTGTCAAGCTGCGATTTTAAGTTTTCTTGTTTTTATTTATGCACCTCATATTATGTCTTGATGTCACATTGTTATGGGACTTTATCTCTGTTGTAGTGAGCTTGACAGGACACTCCATACAATAACTTAGGAAGTAACACACCCACTCTTATGGGTGGAAGCACAGATGCCAAAACAATGGTGTCCAAATTAGTTTCATAGTCTCTTGAGACTTAATACAATAGTTTTTCCTTAACTTGCAGCTCTCGAGTTCATATTTGCCATTCAACAGACGTCTCCCTTACTTGATCCAGTGTTTATTACCACACACGCGCACGCACACACACACGCACGCACACACACACACACACACACACAACACAGACACACACACACACACACACACACACACACACACACACACACACACGAAGACTAATATACAAATAACTATTCTGTGTTGTGTAACTTAAAATAATGTGAGTCATTATTCATAACAGTAAGCAGATATCTCTGTCAAAACATCATTGGCTGATTCCAGACACCATGGCGACTGTTTATATCAATCAGTCCAAGACTTTATATCATAAGTGACTTAAACTCCTACATTTAACACTATTCATTTCTAGTGTTGGTGTAGTTCCTAATGCTTTTTACCTGAACTGTTCAGTGGCCACCCAGGATGAAGATCTTGTAAATCTTGACCTAATAGGATGTCAGGACAATCGGGGTTGCTGTCGGGATGGGGGGTAGCGATGAGAGGCTGTTTATTTTGGTTGGTGAACCAGTGTTGTCTTTCATTTAGCCCTCTGTCTAATCACCATCTTATCACGCAGCCTTGCGTATCCAAAGATACGGCCACTGCTAATCACAGCTCCAGACCTAACTGTTGAACTAAGCCCTTTCTCTGCACTCCATTGGTTCTTGTTTTTAAGTACCCAGTTAATTACCATGAAACTTTTTGTGTTTTTACTCTTATCCTTCATCACCCCGAGGTTTCCAATAATTCCATCGTAAGGATTGACCCTCGTTGACCCTGCTGTCAGTTGCGGTCTGTATATTACCCACTGACAGGGCAGCCGGTCCTAACACTATCAATGTAGAGACAGTTTAGACAAGATGCAGACATTTCATGGCTGACCCTTCACAGAGGCATATCTGTCCTATAGACTCACACACTCTCACTGGGATTCTGGAGGTACCAGATAACAGGAGCTCAACACACTCATCTTAAAGACTCGGATCTCTTGCTGATCAAATTGATTTGATCAAAAATACAGTAAAAACAGTAATATTGTGAGTAATATTATTACAATTTCAAATAACTGTTTTCTGTTTTAATATATGTAAATTTATTCCTGTGATGATAAAGCTGAATTTTCAGCATCATTGTTCCAGTCTTTAGTGTCACATGATCCTTCTGAAATGATTCTAATATGCCGATTTGGTGCTTATTTATTATGAATTATTATTAGTGGTCAATTTCTAATAATGGTTCTTTTTCTTCTTATTATCAATATTGAAAATATTGACCGATTCTTCTGCTTAATATTTTCGAAATAAATATTTAAAGCATCCTTGCTGAACAAAAGAAAATTACATTTAAATTTCTTTTAAAAAAACATACTTACCCCAAACTTTTAAATTGTAATGTATAGCTTTTTCACAAAAATATTGAGCAGCAAAAACTGTTTCAACGTTGATCAGCAAATTAGAAATTAAAATTCAACTTTGCCATCACAGGAAAAAAATTATACAGAACATTATATAGACAGATATGTTAAATTGTAATAATATTATATTTCACAATAATACAACTTTTACTGTATTTTTGCTCAAATAAATGCAGCCCGGATGTCTTTCAAAAACATAAAAAACGTAAATATTATTTTGACCGCTAGTGTACGGTAACTAGTTTAACTGCCAGCTTCTTAGATAAAAGTTTGTGAAAACCAATCCAATAAGTTTGCATTGACTGAGTTTATCCAGATTTCTTTGTCTGAAAGTAAAAATATGATCAAAATCTTTAATTTGAAGGGCCAAGTTATGTTTTAAGGGGATTAATAAAGTTGTAAACTGCTCCTTATAATTGCCTCTTGGGGATTAATACAGTTGTATTATATTGTATTGTACTAATTGATCTGAATACTAGGTATCCCCCCCAAGACAAAAAAGCTGTGCAAGAGGCCCCAAGCCCCCTCTCCCTATGATAGTGTGCTATTCAGGGGTAATTGAACAGGCCCAGTAGGAGGGGGAGGGGTAAAATGGGGTTCGGTTGGGCAACTAACCCCCTCTATTGAGGTGAGGAGAGGGACTGTGAATATAAAAATGTGCACAATGAATGAAAAACAGACAGAAGAAAAAGAGAAGGAGTCTGAGAGGGCTGGACAGAGGCCGAACAAGGTCAGCGGGCATTTGTGTGCCTGACTCAAACGCATTCCTCATGACACACACTATCAGACGTCATTATGGCGTACTAATAGAACTGTACCAAGCTTTTTGAGGACTGCATACTCAAAGTGTGAGGTATCAAAGCTTAAGTGCCACCCCCCTCCCCTCCATTTAAGGATAAAGGGATTTTTATATAATCGCAAACACTCAGTAATGATGAGGTGAAATATGAGCTTATCTGTCGGAGTGTCTTTTTTTTTACTAAGAAATACTAGCTGCTATAAGGCGCAAAGTATCCGTGTGATGAAATGAAGGATTTGTGGGTGGAGAGGGGAGGCCGGGTTAGAGGTTGGATTAGAGAAGGGAGTTGAAGACCGTGGCGGTGCCAGTTGCAGACGTTATACATAATAAGGAGATCAGGAGAGGAGGGGGAGAATGACAGAGGGGGGCCATCTTTGCAATCTCAAGATACACAAGCGTATCTCTCACTCTCTCTTTACCGTACACAGTTCCCTTATAAAGCATTCCGACGCTCCCACGTCAAGCAGGGAATTACACTACTACTTGGTGCCATACTAAGAACCCATGAAATCAAAATTGGAGTTTTGTGGCTTTTAGTCAATGAATAGTTACTAATAGTTCGAGGCCATTTAACAGACAACTAAACCAAATAACATGTAATTTACTTGAGGTTCTGACAAAATGTTTAATTGCGGCAGTCTTTTTAAAATGCTTAAATAATCTGAATGAATATATATTTTTTAATCAGTTTGAATGAATGATTTACTCATACAGACTTCACTTGTTTCATTACTGGATGAATCAGCGTTTTTTTTTACTAATCTCTTTTCAATTCAATTCTCATTTATTTGTATAGCGCTTTTCACAATACAAAGCAGCTGTCGTCCCAAAGCAGCTTTACAGAAAATTTTGTGTATCTGTTATCTTAGGTTGTACATATACAAAATCAGTTAGCAAAAAAATTTATTTAAACAATGTAAACATTTCTATTGAATTATTCAAAATAATCTCTTGAATTAATGATTCAATGACAAATACATTTTTAACAGTCACTTGTTGCCATCTGTGTAACGATGTAATCGATACAGTCGTAATTTGAAGCGCCATGTTACTTTCTTAAGGTGATTTGCTCAATTTTGATCACTACCGTAGTTGTTTATATCCGAACTAAACGTTTATTCCAGTACTTGTGATAAGTTGAATATTTGTAACATGGTTAGCATAAGAGACAAAAATGTATTATATTAATAAAAAAAATCTATTTCAGTTTTATTCAACTGTGGGGTTTTTTGTAGTTCATGGTTGTCATGCAAACGAATGGTTATTGGCTATTTAAAACGGGACACGCCCTTCACTATGCCCCACCCAAACTTCCTGTTTCAGTAGGAAATGCATCAACACGGGAAAATAACAAGGCTTTTCATGGGGTCTTTAAAAAAGACTCCCTCATCTACTCATGCTTCATCAATCTTTCATTCTTTGAATAATCTCAGACACTTTGTTTATCAGAAAAAGTTGGATCAGCTCAGAGATGCAGTGAGAGAGAGAGAGAGAGATCCTGAAAGAAGTGAACAGAGGAGAGAGGAAATAAATGCCACACCCTCCCTGGGAACGGGTATGTTGACAGAACACTTTCCTACCTATTGTTCTGCACTTTCCCAAGCCTTGTGAGAGACGTCCGGTCAGTACTCATCCACACCAAAGCATTGCCAAAAGATACTTGCAATCAGTTTAGTTTGGCTGATTTAAATGCTGAAGGTTTTTTTTTGACAGAGGATGGAGGAAACCTTGCGCAACTCAAGGAAGCGCAAAACTCTCAAAACTCAGGTATAGGGAACCTTTTATAAATATTCTGCATTGGGGGAAAAACATCAATAGCCTAAAGGCTTAACTTTTATGAACCTTAAAAAGCGGAGATTACAACATCCTCACTTCTTGCACTACTCCAAGCCTTGCAAGAATGCAATTTCGAACAATTAATCAGACCTCTCAGAAAAGGCTGACCGAGACAGAGTATATAGTCAGAAATGCTTATGATGCTTTTAGGTCAGCTAAACAAAACATGACCTTCTTTTATAGACCGTCAGCCTGATGTGGACGGGCAGGTGCACCGCACTGATAATTAAAGAATAACAGTCTCCTCCCTTGCATCCCTCTTGAGTCTGAGACGCACTTCATCTGTAATTGTGTCACTGTTTGTCATTTCAGCGAAGCAGCTGACAGAAATGTTGAGTGGCACAGATGCTGCACTTCCCAGAGCTTTGCAGAATGTTCTGCCACTATAACAAATCTCCCCCTACACATGTGGTCAGGTCTTTAGATTAGCCGCCATCGCTGTCAGCAAAATGCTATTTTTTGATCATTATCTTCAAGTCATAAACATACAGCTTATCAGATTAGCAGCTGATGCACATTCAAATATAAATGTTTATGAGAATTCCAATATACATTTTTTTTTTAATTTAGGTCAGTAGCCTACCATAAATGTATTTTTTTAATGGTTTGAAAAATAGTAATCCCTTAAGAAATAAAAAATGGAAAAGGGGGAATTGTTTTCCCCTAATACAAGTTAAAAGTATGAACTAAATGTTAAAGTCGGACTCGAAGTCTTCTCAATTGCTGCTAATGGAACGGACTAAGCTTAGGCTACTACGTTTAAGTCACTATGACGTTATTGTGAATTAGAACATTTAATGAATTTAAAACATTTATTAATAAGTTCTAAAACGAACATATTCAAAAGAGGTGTTTGAATAATCAACCGTTAATGAGCCTATCGCGTTATATTAATTTGGCTAATTATTATATGAGTAGCCTAATGTTTAAGTTAATTCATATTCAAACACCATCCTAACAGTAATGAACGTAAACTCACCTAATACAATGATTGTCCATGTGATTGCCATCTTCAGTCCGTCAGTTTGATGCTCGCCGCTCCGCGTTCACTGACTTCAGAAAAAGTTTCGCATGGAAATGTGGAGACCCCGATCGGTTCCGCTTGTCGTCTTGAGTTTGTATCTGAACTTTTTTTTGCAGCTGGTATTTTTTTCTATCTTAAAGCCAAGAGGAGTGCTTTTGTTTGCGCTGCTGCTTCTCTGCGGCTCTACCCCACCCTGAGGGTCCGGGGATTTGGGGGGTAAAGTTTTGGAGGGTTTCCTTGGCTGCGCGGATTGTGATGTATTGAAGTCGTCTGGAGTGACGTGCTGTGCTGTGCTCGCGCTGCTGCTGCTGCTGTCACGCGTGCACACAGGATCTGTATGAGATGTATCAGCTCATGCGGGGGGACTCAATAGAGGGACTGGGTTGGACTCAGGCAGAAGACTAGCCCATGAATAACACTGTCCACTCTAGTACCTAATGTCTGAGATCAAACATGGCACTCTTTTAAGTGCTGATGTATCTTTACATTTATTTTATCAGTGTTTTATCTTTTCTGTTAGTTTTTTTAAACATTGTTTTTAAACATTTAAGGGTGTGCATGGCACAATAATATATATAGCCTATATATGTTCTTAATTCACATTTATTTGTATAGCATTTTTCACAATTCAGTTTCAAAGCATGCAGCTTTACAGAAAATGCGATCTGTTATCAGAGGTAACTGTCAAGTTATTTCAGAAATACACATACAAATCAAGCAATTAGCAAATGTATTATTTAAACAATGTATTAAATTAAGGCAGAAATAGTGAGATCATTGAATGAAGTAAAATAGCCTCTCTCTCTATATCGTATATACTAATTGTAAGCTATATTGCATATATTGCTAATATAAAATTCCTAATAATATTAATTATATAATTTGTTAATAATATAATAAACATTTTGTGCATGGGCTATAGACACAAGAATAATAATAGATTATTATAATTAGATTAATAAATAAATTATAAAAATATATATTTCAATCAATTGTATATTGCATATTATATTACTAATTTGTCTAATAATTACTATTAATTACATTATTTAATATAAAATAATTTTGTAATTAATGTAATATTTAAATTTAATTAAATTTATTTTGATAATTTAAGACAATAACCAGGGAGTCACAATGTGCATCATTTTAATGTGTTGCTTTTCACTTACAGACTTTGTATTTCCCCCCCAGTATATTAGTATGAGAATTTGCCTTGCATGTCAACAGTTGCAGTATTTGGTGAAGTTCATCAACGGCGACGGATGGGTTAATTTGTCTGAGAAAGCTATGTGTAAGCGCAGCTGCTGTGGCGTTTGCTGTGAAGGCCAGATCTGACGCTGCCAGCACACACCACAGTCACCAAGCCAAAAACCATGACAACCAGACTTCAAAAGCTCCTGTTTTAGTCCGGGAAATTCATGTTTACTTTTAAGTGCCATAAAAGACAATACCTCCATTCAATTTTAGTTTCATGAACTGTGACCTTTTGTGACCTCCACTCATGGGCATCTACTTATGCTCCATTAAATATAGCATTAACTCAGTGTGGGCCCAGAGAAGCCCCTCTGTTACAAGCAGTCAATAGGAAACGTTAGATCAGAGCGGTGACAAAGCTCCCGTCATGCCATGTGTGATTGTTATGAATGGTAGAGGGGAAATGTTTTGGGTGCTGTACAAAGGGAGATAAACATAATGGGTGTTGGTCATACTTCCTGGGCGTCTCTCTTTCTGTCCTCAAATAGATGCCAAGATAGGCTGTTTGTTCTTAACATTTTAAGAAACTTTTGGAGACTGAATCCATTATGTGGAGAAGCACATTTTTAAAATTGATCAGACACTTCAGTTCTTTATCATACGGTTTAGCTGAGATGTGAGCCGTGGGTGTGTTATCAAGTGTAAATGCTCCATGATTCTCACAATTGTGTCGTAATGCCAGCAGCTGAGCAAAGGAATGAGGTGTTTATGTTGGTATTGCTCTGGAAGTCCAGACGTTTTTTAATTTTATCTTTGCATTGCGACGAACTTTGGCGGGTCATTGCTCCGAGTGAGGATTTCGTACAAACGTGGGTTGCCACATTTGAAGGGGTTGGCAAGCTGTGTAAGAAAGAACATACTCTCAATGGGGTGTAAGTTGTACCTCTGGGGGGGCAAAAGCTGCCCAAAGTTGCCCCATAGACATACTACGGTGAAGGGACGGCCCATGAAACGCATGCATGTTTTTCCTACAGTTTTCCAGTGATTTTACCATTCAATGTTAATGGTTCAGTTCAATTTCAGATCTTTTTGGTTGGAAAAGTTAACCTCACAGGACAATAGAATATTAATACGCCCCTCACACACATCCAGCTCCGTCTTGTAATGTAAAGCATTTGTAGAACTAGAGAACTTTGTTGAGCTAGATTTTCCAGGGAGCCCTTCTGACACACTTCGCAGAGCGGGAGTGATGGAGCGCATGCTAAACAGCTCGGGGGTCGCAAGGCTGGAGGTTGGTGCTCTCACGTCTGGCTTCACGCCTCCCATCCATCGTTAGCGAGAGGTTTGTCACAGGGAGAGCGCGCGCTCACCCTGCCTCATTAAAGAGCCACAATGGTAAGAGCATTCCAAGAATGCGGGCGCTCATTCACTCTCCCTCTTTAGATGCACTGAGACTGCGTGCCAAGCACTGACAAGACAGGGGAAAGCCTCCCCCATGATGAATACGATCTCTAAAGCTTTTTTATTGAATTTATCTTGAGATTTATGGCATGTGTTCTTCAGATATGTGGAAAGTGTGTACTGTGCACTGTAGAGGTCTAGCGTTCACATTCCATGTTCCAGGTTTATGAAATGATTGCTTATAACATGTTTTGAGAACATCTTCTGCAAAGAAGACACAGAGGGCAGGGTGTTGGTGACATTTTTGTTTTAAAAGGAATAGTTCAAATTAATTTTAAATTACGATTTAAATAGAATTATAATTCTGTCATCATTTACACACCCTCTTTGAAATGAAGACATCTCTACTTTTTTTATTTTATAAAATGCAAAAATAATGCAGGTATCTGAGTGTGAGGCTGAGTTATTTTATAATAAATTATTTTATTTTGCATGGGCTTTTTTTTTCACTCTGCAATTTACAGTGCCATATCTAGGCTCAGAAAAGCATGGAGACAATTTAGAAAAAAAAAAAAACAAGAGTTGTTTTTGAGTTTAACAGGTGCGCAGAACCCATTTACTTACGTAAAATAAAAACTGCCAGGACAGCTGCCTGCTAAATAACTTGTGAACCATGGAGTGGGGAGAAATTAGTATTTCATTTATTTATTGCTTACTAAATTAAATGGCCAAACATTTCACTTTTTTTATCTTCAAGACTTTATCAAACAGCATGTCATGCTCCCACATGGGAAAGTCTTTAGCAGAGTTTTCCTGGAGGAATGATTTGTGGTTTGTCAGTAAGTATAGATAGTTATGGTACAATGATAAATGGGCAGACTGAACACACTCTCAGACACAGGTGGTCAACATGTATCTGTGTGTGCATTAAAAATCAAAGTTCAAAAGGCCAGAGGAGTACAGACAGCGTGACACAAGAATGCAGCAGATTCAAAACAAGGTTGAGATCTAAGACATTCTGCATGGTGTCTCTGAATGATCAAAATAATATTTTTATAATCTTGCCTGTGTTGCTTGAACTCTCTTTTACTGTGAGATAAATGCGTGTGTGTGTGTGAGTGAGAGAGAGAATACCCTTGAAAGTGAGTGATTTAGGAGTTGACATGACACAGAACACTCCGCACCTCCTTATCAGAAGCCTGGTACCAACCGGAGTCAATCCCCGGGAGAAAAAAAAGCAGCTTGTGTGTGTGTGAGAATGCGTTTGAACGAGTAACTCCTCCGATGGTATATGATCTAGTTTATTTTTCTCATCTCCTGCTGACAGTACCACTCTCTACAAATCCTTTGTTTATTTATACCTCCTTTTCCACTCCAAAGCACTTGTTTTTGTTCGACATGTTTAAAACCTCCTGGTTACAAACACAGACAGTCAGATCAGTGGTCTCTACTGCAGGAGCAAGTCTTGTAGTTTGTAAAGAAATGTATTTTAGGTCCACTAGATCCTGCACAGCATGAATCTTTCTGATTATTGTGGAAACGTAAAAAAAGATGTCTTGGTTATACATAGTTTAGAGGAGCATTAGACAGCTTAGTGAAACTATATATTTGAGATATTCTGAAGAAAGATGTTTGCTCTTTAAAAGTTGTTAAAAGGGTGTTTTCCTATTGAAAAGAGCCCACCTCCAAGTCTCTGTGATATTCTAGTCCATAGATATGCCTCCTTCAATGCAAGTCTGTAGGGGGGGTTTCACCTTTATCATCTGCCCTGCAAAAGTCAAAATTTGATTAGTTGAAATCTTTTAATATGAGCAATATTAATGATACATGCCTTAGAAAGAACACTGATTATGAGTGAGGCCCTTTGTATGGAGGACTAGGAGTGCCATCAAAAAACGTTTATATCATTTATATCACATTTTTATAAAGCATTCACAGATTACTTTTCTTTATCTGTTTGTGTTTATAATGTATCATGTTTTTGTTACATGACTAACATTAATAAAAAAACGTTGTATATAGTGTATACTGTATGCCAACTTAACGATTTTTACATACTGCAATTGTTACATTTATCTATATTTTTAAACAATTAAATAAGAAGTTTTAAATGTCTATTATAAATTTAACAAGTGGGTTATTCATTTACTTTTTTATTATTGAATTAAACATTTTTTATTAAAATAATAAAAATATCATTTTATTTTTTTAAGCGGCACTCCAAGTCCTCCACAGCTTTGAGTCTAGACTAAAAAACCTTGACAATTTAACACAAATGTCCTTGAGGACATTTATATGTAAATGTATATTGCATTATGCGACTAACAAAATATTATTGATGGGATTTTGCCATTTCACTAATGGTGTTGGCAGAAAGTGACATTTGTGATGCATCATAAGATGAAGTGACTATTTCAAGACATTTACCAAGAACAGTGATGGAACAGACTCTTAACTTTTCCAAGTAAACAATCAGTGTGTAGGTGTTTAGATATGACCTTTGACCCGTAGAAGGATCATGTATCTGCCTCTGGACTGATACCCCAAAAGCCTGTAGATTATCTCAGAATGCTACTGTAGAGCCTCATGCTGAGGTGATGGAGCCAGGACAGGAGATTTACACCAGCCCTCTTCATGACAATGTGGCTCCCTCCCCCGGGTCACTTTTGATGGGTCCCTGTCCTGGTCTGGGTATGTCTGAAAAGAAGGATGCAGTTGGTCTGTGTTATTATTAGCCTGTCCCTGACTTTAAGAGATCATTGTGACCCAAAAGGAGTGTTTAGCATACATTCAAGACTTCAAGTGCATAATATCGAAAGAAGGTCACAGGAGGAAGGAAAGAGCAGGATGAAGCGGAAAAATATTGTTTTGTAGTATTCAGACGGCAATTAGTCAGACTCAGAAACGTTCTGTTTATTCACAGATTGGGAGTGGCACAGGAAGCTGCCAAACGGGAGCTTCCCCAGAAACAGTTGTTGGGTGATCCCTGCGTTTCTATAGGAGGAAATGGGAAGTGTAGGCGTAGGCCTGCCAGAGGCCACTTCCAGTCTGCTGCTTTGAGGTAATGCACACAGTCAAAGAGGAACTCACATAAGACAGGAGAATGATCGATCATTCACATTCCACAGACTTCAAAGACTGTTCTTAGTACAATACAAATCAGCATTGTTTGTGGCACAACATCGATGACACCACAGACACTTACTTTCAATTATTTGAAGTCAACGAACATCACACAATGGCAGTAAGTCCACTCCTTACATTATGAAAAATATCTATTTTGAGCTGTAAAGTTGTCTAAATTGTCATTTAATACTTTTATTCAGCAAGGATACATTAAGTTGACTAAAAGTTACAGTTAAAAAGATTTTTATTTCACATTAATGATACTCTTTTGAACATCAAATAATCCTGAAGAAAACTATCCCAGCTTCCACAAAAAAAATATTAAGCAGCACAACAAATATATATATATAGATATAAATACTTTAAATTTATTTCACAATATTTTCTCTCTCTCTATATATATATATAGAGAGAAATTAATATTGTGAAATATTTTTTAAGTATATATATATATATAAAAAAAAGCCTTATCAGAATAATTTGTAAAAATATCTTTCAGAAATATGGAAAAGGTAGACAGGTGTGGCTTCCTGGTTCCCCTTGGGACGAAATTATGGAGAGGAAGGGAGGGCGATGGAGGGATGGCAGAGGAATTGTTGGAGTGATTGAGGTAAGCAGCTATTTATATAGTACCATTAGCTTTTCCATTTTATGCAGAAGAACCTCCTGAACTATTGTTAGGAAGTCCACTTTAAAGCACTGTTGGTAACCCTTCAGATCTCTCTCTCTCTCTCTCTCTCTCTCTCTCTCTCTCACACACACACACACACGCATGCACGCATGCACGCGCACACAGCTGGCAACTTTTATGCTCTGGATTTAAGCCACATAGACCCTGCCATGGAAATACTTCCCCCTTCCTTTCCCTTTATCTCTCTGTGTGAACGTTTTACAGATTCCATCTCTGGGAAATCTCTATCTCCCCAGTCAGTCTCTCTCCCAGAGTATCAGGATGCTCTGATTAGTTATCCTTATAATCTGCATAGAATGCCAGTCTTTTGAGATGCCTTGTTTTATCCCTTTGGCCCTGTGTATCTTTATTTGAAGGGCAGCACATCCCCCACAGACGTCTCTCTCCCACTACGTCCTGACCTTGGGATCTATGTGTAGAATTCTCTCCTCATTTATCTGTGAGGGCCTCGTCATCTCCATGTATCCTTTTTTCACATTCCTGATCCTGGTACTGTTTATTTCTAAATGACATAAGTATAACCCTCAGACATGCGCACAGACATAGTTCAGTGAGCAGTGAGCAGACATAGTTCGCCCAAAATGAATATTCTACATCATGTCATTTCAAACCTGTACGTCTTC
This sequence comes from Phoxinus phoxinus, assembly GCF_949152265.1. Classification (NCBI taxonomy): domain Eukaryota; kingdom Metazoa; phylum Chordata; class Actinopteri; order Cypriniformes; family Leuciscidae; genus Phoxinus; species Phoxinus phoxinus. Next base: position 7,974,548 of record NC_136884.1, read on the forward strand.
ATCTTCCTTGTAAGTGAAAGGGAATGAATGGATGGATGAATCCCTTGTTCTGAACTGAAAGTGGTGCCACCTGGACCACAGTTGGAAATAAGCTGCAGATTCAAACATTTATCCACTGATCTAGAGACAGAGTGGCAGATTTAATATTAAGTTATCAAATTAAATGTCACAATTTTGTTTGAGCAGTTGAATGTGTCAGCAATAATTACCTTTCAATCAAATAACTGTGTAACTCCTTTGTTAAATACTCCTCTCAATTTGTTTTAATTAAAATAATTTTTGGACATTGCGAGTTGTAGTAGTGGTTCACGCATATGTTTAATCTTGGAAATGTAAATATTACTGTGCCTAATGAATGTTCAATGTAACCAGCAGCACTGTCCTTACCACTTTCTGAAACTAATAATAAATGAATGAATCGAATTGGATCATTTGTCTTTTTTTTATTCATAAGTTTTAAGTCCACCTTTGGCTTGAAGTACAAGTTAGTGCATTTTTTTTATCTGCATACATTCTGTAGTAGAGAAGGTAGTGGCTAAATTGCTTTTAAGAATGTAAAGCCAATCGGATTGATTCCAGTCATGTCTTGATTGTCCACCATTGGTTTCTCATCTGTGATCTATAAATAAAAGTAATAAACTTCAGATGTTCTTTTAAACAAATAAACAAACACAGATAATTTTATAGAAATTAAGATTAGATGACTCATTTTCTTTAACCTGCAAAACTGTGGGGAACAAATACTGCACTACAAAACAATAAAATGCAGTATGTGCTGATATGTGGCGCAGCAGAGGATAAAGTCTTGTCTTTTGTCTTGGTTCAAATCCCACACTATTTTTTTACCATGTAAAACAAAGCTCAATAAAACCCATCAAACAACACACTTTAACGCCCCAGACTCATAGGAGATAACATAGGAGATAACACTTTGACTTTCAATCATGGAGATAAATCACATTACTGTTGATGTTAAATTTCACAAAATACGTGGCTTACGTTGATATTAGGTTTCACAAAATATATTTTTCATTATTTCAAACAAAGCTTTCAATAAATCATTTTCCACACTGTTGTTTCTACACAACAGACTCAGTGGCTCAGTTGATAAAGCGTTGGGCTTTAATCAAGGAGATCTGAGTTCAAATCTCATTCTTCCTTATGTTTAATTGTTGTCATTATTTCAAACAAAGTGGCCAAAACACCAGCTCTCAGTGTGAAAGCCACAGTGGTGCAAGTGGTTAAACACACGTTCTCGGCTGATAAGGTTGCACTGGAGGCATGGGTTCAATCCCCACCTCAGCATGATTTATTGTAAAATCACAGGCCTCATCCAGGTGAAAAGTGAAATATAAGTTCCAGCACATGTCTCAGTAAGAGATCTGTGGCTCACAGGTAAGAGCGCTGCCTCACGGTTTCAGAGGTTGCTGGTTCGATCCCAGTCAGATCTCCGCGTTACGAGTGAATGGTGTGTGTATGAAGGGATGGGGACGCGTCGGGTCCCCCCCGAACCCCGTCACGATGTCCAGCAGGGGTTATGCTTCTTGATACAATAAAATTAAAAATTTAGCAGACTCAAAATTCTGGCCTGCCGTCCCTTCCCCAGCTTTTTAGGTTCCCATCATTTGCTTTTTAAAGGGGTCACCCTCCAAAAAGAAAATGATGCCAACCTACATGTTTAGTGCCAAACAACAACATTCACACATTAGAAGTCTTACCCGTCCATCAGCAGAAGTCCATCATTACAGTGAATGTCTGTCCACACGTCGCAGATCTCTGCTTCTGATGACTGGACGCTCCAAACACATCCCGGATTCTGTAGAGGAAACATAAACACAAACCTTACTACATACTGAATAACTAAAACATCAGAATTTAATGTCTAAGCAATAGTTAAATGTAATCGGTTAAATAAAGTCCTAAAGCTGTACAGTAAAAAATGATAATACATAGTATGAATGCTGAATCAATAATAATCTTTTGGTTCATCAATCTACTGTTGTTTTAATTAAGTTACAGTCTTACAGGGCACAGAACTACAGGAACATTGCATAGAAACTAACACCCTCCTTTAGTTGCGAGTGCTGAGCAAAAAAATAAAAATAAAAATTTGTTCAATGCAATTTTTACATTATTTGGACGTTTTAAGGTCATGATTAGGTTTAATTCACAATAAACAATTAATAAAGAAAAATCAGATGTCAAATCTAAGTGTTAACGGGTCATGAGTAGTTATTTAATAGATTATAGGTAATAGATTATTACCTAAGGTAAGACTGCAACAACAGAAGAATAAAACATGCTTCGTACTTCATAATATGAATATCAGAGGGCGAATCATTCAAAGATTATAAAGGCAATGCAAAACAACTGATTCATTCGTTATTCTAAAAGTCTGACAGTGAGTTCAACAAGAGAGCAGAATGTAAACAAAGTCTGTGATAAACCTTCATAACTGAGATGGCCTTCATAACTGTCAAATAACAAGACTTAACGTTAAAGACCACAACAAAATGAACGTTTAGTGCGTTTTAGTTCATGTTCGTTCATTTTATAGTCACAAAATTGCAACATTCAATCATCACAATATTAATCAAAATAAACTGACATGGGCTGCTATGAAATATCAGAAGAAAGCAACAACACATAACTACTTAAAACCGTAAATAATTACTTAAGAGCAAAGAATAATGACTTATAAAGTCTTAATAAGATAATGCAAGAGAAAAGCACTTTATCTGTAGAGTTTACTTACATTAGTTGAGTCGCTCGCGTGACATCTTTGCTTCCTGAACTTTATCGCAGCGTGTGTTGGATTTGTTTGTTTATGGGCTGAAATAAGTGTTGTTGAGTGATATTAAAATACTGTCATCTGCAGTTTATATAGTTCAAACGGTCTGCACGTGTTGTGGTGTGGCCACTGTAACAAGCGTCATGTTGTCAAGCATCAGAAGCGGTCAGACTGAACCTGAAACTCGTGTACGCCGCCTAGAGGAGCGGATGGAAAACTGCACTTCAGTTTGAAACGACATGATCGAGGTGGCGGCCAGTTGTAGGTGAAGCTGAAATATACATTTCATATATTTTCCGAAAAATCTAAGAATTTGCTACGGTCTCGACCAGCAGAGCAACATGGATCTACCAGTTTCAGAAAATGAACCAGATCAACTCTCAACTGATGTGGTAAAACAGATTAAATGTGTTGACGTCGAAGACACGTGCTCAAAGTGTAAACACATAAAATACGGTTCGATTTTCTTCTGTTTGTAATTTTTTTGTATGTTTAAAGTAGCTGTTTATCTGTCTATACTAGTAATTTATAATGATATGCATCATGTTTGTTCACAGAGTTAAACAATGCCCTCGCTCGTGTTGTTGTGTCAGTTCAAGCAGGTTTAAGCAGTATAATAAAGCATGATTGGGTATTTGGGTATACTCAAAATGGCTATTTCTATAAACCAATGCAATGGCTGATATTACGACTAAAATGTAGTGTCTAATAGTGACTATGCTGATAAAACAGGCACAGGCACAGGCATGAGATCAGAATAGTGTGTCAGATGTTCCCCCTTGTGGACAATAAGTGTGTCTGCAATAATATATGAACAGCAGATGTAGGAGGACATAAGTTTTAAATACCTGCCAATGGTAAAAGCTCTATGTCGCTTTCACGTTGTGTAGTAGAGAATGAATTTCATTGGGAATGCACCTAAATTGCCCCCTATGGGTAGAAATCCACGTACATGCATACATACACACGGCAGATAGATTATAGTAATACATCAGTAAGTTCCGAAGTTGATATTCAGTCCAACAGCATTGTGACTTTTGTGTCTGAGTTCCAGACAGACTGTCCGATTATTGATGGAGATTTTACATCGACTCTTTCCGCAGGTTACATCGAGACGCACGTCACACGATATCGCTTAGGTCCTACTCGCAACATATAAATAAATCCACACGAATTTTAGAAGAAACGCCTGCACTTAACACAAATTAAAACTCATAGGCCTAGTTGGATGGGGTCCGAAAATGTAATACCTTGTCAGATGATGTTTATTACTTTTTAATGGCCTTAATTTTGGCTAATTTCATTTACTACCTTTTACTACTTTTTACAACCCCGCGGACACCCTGAATAAATACATCAGACTCAAGTGTTGGGTTTGGGACAGGCCCTATTTTAGTATGTCAGCTTCTGATGATGTCAGTTTGAACTTAAGTCACCCAAACTGAGGTTTATTTGCCTAAAGAGCATGTGGACAAACAAGACGTTCTTACCGCTCACAGTTTAGAATGTGTCGGGTGATTGTCCATGACCTCTTCTAACCTGGACCGTAGGAGAAAGTCTTTTCTGTCTGTTCGAGAGCACAAAAAGGGTAGTGAGTGGGAAAGTGGGTATAATGCTTCGGTTTAAATAATTAAGTTGACGACACCTGCTGGTCAGGTAAATGGAATAAGAATGAAGTGCAAACATGTATTGACACCTTTTACAAACCGATTGCAAATGTTTCCAAATCATTAAATCCCAATTAAATATGAAGTGTGAAGTGTTTTATTAATTTGTAAGGCTTTTTTGTGTGTTTTTAAGAGGGCTAGTAAGATACAATTCACTTTCACACTCCATTTTACTACACATGTTTGTCATTAAAACTGAACCTAAGACTCACCTGTGTTAGAGTCCCGACATGTCTTGATCACACTCCCTTACTTTCCCATCTCTGCTCTGCTGTCCTATGAATAAAAATACATTAAAAAGTTGCTCAAATACAGTCGAAACAATGAAATTATTTCATACAAATCAACACAAAATAATGCTAGAAATGATTAGGTGAATCATTTTTATAAACCTGCAAAAATTGACAGCTTGGAAAAAAAGGATGGAAAATGTTTTAACTGTCCAAGAAATGTCTAAACAGAAATCGTTTACCTTTCTTGACAATAAAAATTCACACATGACCCAAAAACAAGCTATCCCTCATCAGAACTTCTGTGGCGCAGAGGATAATCATTTGCCTTCAAACATGAAAGTCTGGGTTCAAATCACAAACTGCTGACTTTTTCCTTCAAATAAAACAAAACTCTCAATAAAAACCCATCCAAATCACCCTTCAACTCAACAGACTCAGTGGCTCAGTTGATAAAGCATTGGGCTTTAATCAAGGAGATCTGAGTTCAAATCCCATTCTTGCTTGTGTTAAATTGTTGTGATTATATCAAACAAAGTGTCCAAAACACCAGCTCTCAGTGTGAAAGCCACAGTGGTGCAAGTGGCTAAACACACGTTCTGTGATCGTAATGGTGCGCTGGAGTCAGAGATCAAATCCCACCTCAGATTGCTGTCCCCACAATTTAAATTAAATTGTTATCCACAGTTGTTATATCAAAGAAAATTCCCTAGACACCATGTCTCAGTGTGAAAGCCACAGTGGTGCAAGTGGCTAAACACACGTTCTCGGCTGATAAGGTTGCACTGGAGGCATGGGTTCAATCCCCACCTCATCATGATTTATTGTAAAATCACAGGCCTCATCCAGGTGAAAAGTGAAATATAAGTTCCAGCACATGTCTCAGTAAGAGATCTGTGGCTCACAGGTAAGAGCGCTGCCTCACGGTTTCAGAGGTTGCTGGTTTGATCCCAGTCAGATCTCCGCGTTACGAATGAATGGTGTGTGTATGAAGGGATGGGGACGCGTCGGGTCCCCCCCGAACCCCGTCACGATGTCCAGCAGGGGTTATGCTTCTTGATACAATAAAATTAAAAATTTAGCAGACTCAAAATTCTGGCCCGCCGTCCCTTCCCCACCTATTTAGGTTCCCATCATTTGCTTTTTAAAGGGGTCACCCTCCAAAAAGAAAATGATGGTAACCTACATGCTTAGTGCCAAACAACAACATTCACACGTTACAAGTCTTACCCGTCCATCAGCAGAAGTCCATCATTACAGTGAATGTCTGTCCACACGTCGCAGATCTCAGCTTCTGATGACTGGACGCTCCAAACACATCTCGTATTCTGTAGAGGAAACATAAACACAAATATTACTACATACTGAATAACTAAAACATTCAAATTAAGGTAGTCTAAATAAATGTAAACTGACAACAACAACAAAAAAACAAGTTTTAAAGCTGTGTGAAAATATGTTGCAAAGTATATGAAAATGATTTCTTCTCAGTATAAATGATGCTATTATTTGAATTACAGTTTGACAGGCTACAAAATGATTTAACACTTAGGGGGAAAAGTCTACTTTCCACCCTTCAGTGTGAGAGCTGACACTTGGAGTTATAACTTTAAGATGAAACCTTCCTTTAAACAACAGACATGATTGTCTAAAGACATGTTCCCTGCACATGGATTGCTCCCTGACAGTTTTCATTAGAAAAAAGCACTGCAGCTCTACAAAACAACGAAGACGCAGACATACACTACACTACACTACACTACACTACACACACACAACACACACACACACACACACACACACACACACACACACACACACACACACACACACACACACACACACACACACACACACACACACACACACACACACACACCAATTGGTTCTATTAACAAGCATCCACTAGATTATTACATACCGTAAGATAACTATCAACCACACAGACTAAAACCACGACTCCTTATTATTCTACTTCATTACACATAAATCAGAGGACGATTCATTCTAAGCTTATACATGTAACACAACAACTACGATTCATTTGTTTATCTAAAGGTCTGACAATGAGTTCAGAAAGAGTGCAGGTTGTAAACAAAGTCATCTCATGATATTAATTCTATTAATATTCATTAATTAATTTACTGTCTATTAATTCAATTACTGTCTTACAGGACACACAATTATGAAAACACTGAACACATAGAACTAAAACCTAACTCTCCCATTCAAAGAAAGCCAGACCTACAAAACATCAGAACAATATTATAAATGCTATGGAAAGAAAACCATTTGCAAAGTGTCTAGTCACTGCACTTTACTTTATTGTTTCATGCTTGTAGTAATATTATGACATTTTAAAGGCAGTGTTTTACTCTCATATACCAGTCATAACAGGAAGTAGAAGAAAAGCATTCGCAGGAGAACATCAGAGCTTCCCACAAGACACAACTCCTGCTGACACTAACATCAATCCAGAAACGACTGCAATATCAACTGAGTCCTTCTTATTCCACTTTAAAGTGTGAATATCAGAGAGGGCGATTCATTCAAAGATTAATAGCGATCGATTTGCAATATAGAGAGGACAAGAGAAGTTGACTTCATTCTTAAAGGTTACTTACAGTCTTACGTACTCGGTTCCCTCTATTTATCCGTCTGTGTGTCGGTTTTATTTGCAGTTTATGTGCTGTTAAAGTGACATTAAGAGCCTGTCATCTCATCTGCAGGATCTGCACGTGTTGTTGTGATTGTCATCAAGCGTCGCGTTGTCAAGCAGCCGAAGCGTCAGACTGAAGGAGAAACCCGCTTCTGCCGCCTAGTGGAGCGGATGGAAAACTGCACTTTACTTTCGTAGTGGCGAGATCACATTTGAGACATTGAATCATGAGGCAGCAACAGAAACATGTTTAAATCCCACAGATGCATTGGCCATCTTTTACAAGATCAGACAATAATGGTTTGCCTTTGATTGAGTAAGCCTGGTCTTTTGTGTATGTATTTTAACAGAAGAACAGAGAGGACAGAAGAAACATCCCATTAAGTTCATTAGACTCGATTTGCAGTGTTGTAATTCAAATAAATCACCACTGGAGGGCGAAACAATTTTTTTATTTTATAAGACTAGATTTGCAGTGTTGTAATTCAAATAAATCACCACTGGAGGGCGAAACAATTTTTTTATTTTATAAGACTATATTTGCAGTGTTTTAATTCACACAAATCGCCACAGGAGGGCGAAACAATTGTAATTTTATGAGACTCGATCTGAAGCAGTGTAGTTTCCACAAATCACCACTGGAGGGCGAAACATCTTTTAATTTTATAAGACAAGATTTGCAGTGGTGTAATTCACACAAATCACCACTGGAGGGCGAAACAATTACAATTTTATAAGACTCGATTTTCTACTGTGTACTTCACACAAATAATCACAGGAGGGCGAAAATAATTTTAGATCTGACTTTTTTTGCATATATATTTATTTAGAAAGACGATGGGACACAACAAAATTCACACACAGATACTGATACAGTTGATACAAAGAATAACTTAAATGATAACAATACATTTATTATAGCGTATATTTAGCGAATATATCAGTTTGCATATTTCAATGTCAAATAGTAATTCACACATGACTAAAACAACATCATTACATCACAATCTCTGTGGCTCAGCGGATAGTTGTCTCCCTTACCAACCAGAAAGTCCTGGTTCAAAACCCCTGTTTGTTAAAGTTATTCATCATTTAACACAAAGCTCTTGATAAAACCTGTTCAAATCACTCTCCATCTCAGCGGTCTCAGTGGCTCAGGAGATAAAGAGTTGAGTTTCAATCACAGCGTCCTGAGTTCAAATCCCACTATTGCTGACTTCCAATAGTTCTCATTAGACAAGGTGTCCTGAAAAGCAGTCATTGTCACAAAATCCATGATGGGTGAGTGGAAAAACACACGCTGTGATGAAGACACGGGTTCAAATCTCACTTTAACTGCTTTATTGGAAACTCTCAGGTGAAAAGTGAAATACAAGTTCCTTCTCATGAACAGACAAGAGATCTGTGGCTCACAGGTAAGAGCGCTGCCTCATGGGTTCAGAGGTTGCTGGTTTGATCCCAGTCGGGTCTCTGCGATATGAGTGGATGTGGTGTGAGTGTGAGTGGCGCGCCCAAAGGAGGGGGATACCAGTGCGGTCTCCCCCCGGAGCTTCCGGCACAGTCACCGGCAGGGGTTATGTTATGCTTTTTGGACAGAATGAAAAAAAATATATTTACTAAAAACATTTTGCCCCCTCATCCCTTCCCCACCTGCTTAGGTTCTCATCATTTGCTTTTCAAAGGGGGAGGCCCTTCAAAAAGAAAATGATGAGAACCTACATGTTTAGCACAGTAAAACACACATATACATTACCTGTCCATCAGCAGAAGTCCATCATTACAGCCAATGCCAGTCCACACGTCTGAGCGCTTCTGATGACTGGATGTAATGGACCAAACACATTCCTTCTGTGAGGAAAGACATAAATAAAAAAAGACATTACTCCATTCTACTGTACATCTCAAATGAGAATGTGAAAGTTAACCTGTAATTGTTTCTCATGTGGATGTCTGTAAAAATAAATGTGCATGACACCTCTGTGATAAAACGATTTCAAAACACGGAGATTAGATACTCGGACGACAATAAAATCACAGACTAACCCCTGTAAATGTTGAAAATACCTCACGACCCCATGAGAAACAATTACCGTCTGATTAGGGCTTTGTCTAAAGACTAGTTAATAGATGAAATGGAATAAATTGAAAGCCTAAAGCTGTACAATGTAAAACATATATATATATATATATTACTGATTATATTATACTTTAGTAATGCTGTATCAACAATATAGCCTAATCTTTTAATACAATTAAAATTAACAGGAGACTTTAAACACGAGCAATGCTAAAAGACTGGTTTACTGCACATGGTTTTAGCCTGGTTCTGGACTGTATATATGAGTTTTATATAGAAGAAAAGCACTGCAGCTCTAAAACCATGAAGCAGCAGACATACACTACACACACCAACTGATTCAATTAACAAACTGGATTATTACGTTACATACAGTACGACAACCAACAACAACAACAACAACAGAGATAAAACCCACGATTCCCCATTATTTTACTTCATTACACATACATCAGAGGACGATTCATTCAAAGCTTATACAACATGTAACACAAGAACTAACTTAACGTTACCAATTAATTTGTCTAAAGGTCTGACAGAGTTCAGCAAGAGAGCAGGTTGTAAACAAAGTCTGTGATAAAAAGTAGAAGATGTGACAAACATTCTAGTTTCATACATAGTTGTCAAACAACAACAATACTTTAGGTGAAAGACCTCATCAGAACTAAAGTTATGTGGCTTTTAGACAATGATATGGATACTTACAGATAACGTTACGTCGAGTGACAGTCGATTCCTGCACTTCATCGCAGCGTGTATCAGTTTTGTTTGTTTATATAGTGACATTATAATACTGTCACTGAGCTGACATCTGCAGAATCTAAACTTAAAACTATACAAAAGTCTACACATGTTGCTGTTGTCAAGCGTCATGTTGTTGTCGGTCAAACATCCAAATGTCAGACTGAACGTGAAGCCGCTTACGCCACCTAGTGGTGCGGATGAAAAGCGTCTCTTTTCTACCTTACGAGTTTATTTTATAATGCCAACTATTGTAGTTGCTATTGAAGCGTTGCTTCAGATTGTCTGAAAGGTCACACATACTTTCACATTTTCATACATTTTCTATATTTTCAACCATAGTTTTGAACTGTTGATCATCAGCTCCCTCTTGTGGCCAATAAGTGTATCAGCACATTTGATAAATAAAACACGACAAACCCAAGGTGCAGTCGAAGGTTAGAGGACTGAGATTAAAATTGCATATAGATATATTTAACAACAAATCTGATTTCGTAAGGGTCTCGGCCAGCATAGCAGCATGGATCTACCAGTTTTGGTAAATTAACCTGATGAGTGAATTAACCTCAGCTAAGAGTTAGAATGAACGATACATATATTTATTATTTATTTATATGTATTTATATATTTATATTTAAAATGTTTCACAACAAATTACTGTCTTACTCATCCAATAATTCGTTGAGTCGAATAGTTAAAAACACCTGATTCACTCAGCAACAAAACAAGCAAGTAGCCTATATGAGCAAACATTTTAAAATAACCAACACAAAGATTAGCTTCATTTGATTAATTGTTGATGAATAAACATTAAATATTGTTTTTATTGCACATTTCTTGCTTGGAGGCCAATATTTTGCCATTTTAAAGGAATACGATTCTTATAGAGAGCATTTTAGCAGATTAAACAACTTGAAATATTTACTACAAACTACAAAAACAATCAAGAATATACTTTTATTGGTCAATGCAAACTTATTGCAGAAATATGCTTCGGCCATGTAGACAAGCGATGTGAACTGCAAACAGGTCATACACAAAAAGTATAATTGTGGTGAAATAATAAAAAATCTATACTTTTGATTGTAATCATTGAATTCAGCATGTACCGCATTTAGAACTGAATCAAATCTATGCAATATAACAATGTTTTCAGGAAGGCACTTAATAAAGGACAAACCTCTTGATTTGTTCTTAAATTTTTGTTTTGTTTTGACTAATGCTATAACAAGTTTCTCAGATCTAGACAATTAACGGTGTACATTGATCAACACCAGCTCCCACTTACAGAGTGATCCACCTTACAGAGAGATTGCATTAATATGAATAGTGTAAAACTAATGAATGAGCATTAACTTTGATGAACAGCTTGTTGTTGCTGCTAATGTAAAAATGTATAACACAGACACTATTAGCCATCATCAATATTTTTGGATTATTAAAAGATGCATAATTAAGCAAAAATGCAAGTGTAAAGTCACGTTAAATATATTCCATTCCAATCTCATCCTGCATCTGATAATATAATGCAAAAAAAGTAAAGAAAACAACAACACACAACTACTCCATGACTCAATAGCAGATACATCTTTATGCATGCAGAAGTTTCTCAAGAAAACAGTCGGTATATTTATATATAAGCTGAAAAGGTACAGGCATTATAAATACAGATCAGTTAATGTGCAGGTAAAATGTGTAAAAGCCATACAGGCATTTGGCAGGTGGTAGCATGGCTATCACTTTAACTGAAGCTGCACTTGTGTAATGCAGAACTGCTTGCTTTCAGGTGTCACGTCACGGGTGAGACCCTTCTAGAAGGTGAAGCGCCTGTCAATGGAATGGCCCACCTTGTCCAGGCTGGGGTTGGAGGCGAACTGAATCATGGGAGGAGGTCCACACATGAGGACGAGCGTGTCATCTCCGGGTGGAGGAAGGTGGTTCTTCACCATATCCTCACTGATGAAGCCTTGGCTGTATTCCCAACCTACCACACGAAGTTGATTATTGCAACGTGTCACCTTCTGGTTAAATATTAATGTCAACTAAACTGAAGTTGTTCTTTGGCTAAACAGCATCTGCAAAAACAAGATGTTCTTACCGTCTGGAGCCCTGTCGACGGTGTACCACAGCTTGAAACGTGCCGGGTGATTGGCCATGACCTCCTCTAACTCAGGGCGTAGGAGAATGTCTTTTTCTGTCTGTTTGAAGATATGAAAAGTAGTGAGTGGGAATAATTCTTCGTTTTAAATACTTGCCATGATACTTGCAAACAAATTGAACCAGAGAGATGTATTTTTGTCCACAGGAATTACACTCACTTTTCACATGAATATTGTTTTGGTTTATAATTACTACATCTTTTTATCATATGTAAATGTATTCATTATAAACCAAAACTATATACAGACAGACAGACAGACAGGAAATGGGAAAAAAACGTGGCTCACCTGGTTTGCAAAAAGTAAATAGCACACAGTCTCGTCCTTTGGATTTTTCATGATTGCTTGGATTATCTGGAGCATAGGTGTAATGCCTAAAGAAAAGAAAACAAAGATGTACTAACAGAAAAAGTTATTGCGCTCCAAAAACTGATATAATAATAAAAAACACGACAATGTGCTTACCTGTACCACCAGCGATCATGCCAACATGTTTTGCGGTTTTCACCACAGGTTCTGATTTCTTATCAGGGCTGATTGCAAATGATCCTGCAAAAATGTTGATAGTTTAATTCACAATGTGTCAACTTCATTATGAAATTTTCAGTTGCATTCATAGCTTTTCTTTGACTCACAGTGGATTTCAAGACTACAAACCTTTGCCCTTGTAAACCAGCAGCCCACTTGGTCCTCTGAAATCAATTGTGTCACCAATACGAAGGCTCTCCAAATATTGGGACATCTTCCCACCCTCTGGGAATTTTGGATGGACGTTTTTGTAGTATATCTAAAATAAATGAGGCAACAAAATGTTTAAAGTTGAAAAAACTTCAAAGGCATTTTTAATATGAAAATATTTGTGTTACTGTTGTGTGCATTGTATAATATACCTTCACCACCAGATCCACGAAGCCCTTGTCATCATCACTAGACACCGGGGTGTAAGGCCTCACCGCAATGTTGCCATCAATCCTGGCAGACAGGTAGATGTGTTGCCCTACAAATGCAATGATTCAGCATATTACAGTTAGCCAATGACCAATGGTCAAATGCAAAAGTACAGCATATATCTAATGCACTCACCAATAGGAAGTCCAAGAACATGATCAGGTGATTTTAAAGCAAAGCGAAACTTTCTTGTGTCATGGCTAATAATCTAAATAAAAGACAGAAAGAAAGAGTTAAAGCAGCTGATGCAGAGAAAAACTTATCTATGCACAAGTTAAACCATCACATTTTAAAATATCCTCACTTCTTTGTCCACAAGACGCAATGGATACTTCAAATTTGGGTCTTCAAGGGTAATGGCAGGTCTGCTCTTGCCAAAGAGCCTCCGGAGCAAATCAAACACGAACTGAAGGCTGCCAGAGATCAGCTACAAAAATTAAAATAAAACGTCATTTTATAATCATGCAATAACATACCAAATAGGTATGTGACCAAAAATATAACAAAATTATAATGGGCGTGTCCTGCACAAAGGCTAAAAACAAACTGATGTGTGTGTGATGCACAGAGAATGTCAACAAACTGGATAAAATTAACATTCTTTCAATTCATGCAACATATGTTATAATGAGATACCAGTATGCTAAGGTGTCAAGATACAGTTGCGTGCAGCAAAAAAATGCATATTATGGAATAAAGACGCATTTATTTAATATACAGATACTCACGTTGAAGATGAAGGACATTTTCTCCTGCAGTGCTTACAGAGACTCTATCAAGTAACGAAGACGGATAATTATAACACTTACAGGAAAATAATAACTTTACTAGAAAGTTAGCTGCCTGCTTGTCAAAACGACAATCTCTTCCTGGAATGGGAGGAGATAACTGCTAGTGACGTCGTTACGTTAAGCTTCGAAACATTCCGTAAACGAGGCTTCGATACGCCATAACTGTATCGAAACGTTTTGACATATCAATGGTTCAGCTCACACATGAACCCGTGTCTAACCCATAGACTTAAAAAAAAAAACATAGATATATACGACCTATGGTGTCAACGCAGTTTGTGCGTATGTGCTATTCATCCGTTGACCACCAGACGGCGACAACGTCAAAATAATATTTGATCTTAAACTAAATAAAGACATTTTTATAATGCATGCAGAAGAATTTCGTTGTCAAGTGATAAATTTAATGGCTAAATCGTTCCCAATAAAGGATATGCTACAGGTAAAAGAAAATTGACAATCAGTTAAAATATATATCAGGTGAAGGTTGTATTAAATAGTTTAATCGCATGTCAACGTAATGCTTGATTAAACTTGCTTAATTTAGCCTACTTCTTATTGCTGCCTTCCAATACAATTTTGAGGTTGGATTTTGCAGTTAAAATCCAAATGGTTACTAATTCCCCCATTTGCTCACACGTAATTTTAGTGCAAATAATGTAAAATGTGCACTGTATAATATAGGCTAAACACATTTTTTTAAATAAAATGACAAATTTAGCCCAAAGAAACACGAAATGTTATTATCGTTAGCTTAATAAACTTGTATGAAATTCTCAAATAGGTGGTGCCATTTAGAAAGTACAAGTTATTGCACATTTCCCCCATATTTGACATTGCATACTTCATATTTTACTTTAATGTTTGTATTGAAATATTTTATATTCTACCAATGATACAACTGTGCTAGATGTTAAGTTTTGTGATCACTACGATATGAGGTTTTAACAGTGATTAAAATATGCATTTTATGTGTGGGAATGGTTAAGTTTTATATATATATATATATATTGTCATTGGGCTAGTTTTGTTGCACAGACCTGGCAACCCTATTGTACTGTAGTTTATAAAAATCTGGAAACACTCAAAATAACATTTATGTTTTCTGCTAAGTTTCCATTTGGGCATATAACAGGTAAACGCACCAATAGTCTTCCAAAAAGGCTTAGCAACTTCATCTCTAGCTAACCTCTTCACATGTTGAGGACAAAATATCACCCACACTCTCACTGAAGTGACAAACAAGCTCTGTTGAACACACAATCCAAGAACACATGTGCCAATCAATCAAGACTCGACAGTTTATCACAGAAATTTATTGACGACCCAACACAGTGGTCAATCGTGGTCATTTCTATTGACTGTACACAAATGCATGTCATTGAACAACTGTACTGTAGCACAAGTGTAACATTCTTGTTTTTTCGATTGTTAAACTCAACCACGTCCCTTATATTTACACCAAGTTCTATAGATATTTCTCTATATATCTTTTGTACAATGTACAATGTTTCAATCAGGTGAAATAATAAGAGCAAACAAATTCTGTTAGACTCTGATCCAGCCAAAGCATGCAGGTTTTTGTCTAAAGTGTGCCTTAGTGGAGACCGAAGAGTTAAAGCATGTTTAACAGCCTTGAAGCAGAAAAAAAAAGCTGAAGCCAAGAAACACAGAGCAAGTCTCTTTTTATGTGGGGAGGTTTACAGCTTTTACGAACACTTCATGACATTGGCCTCTGCTTTACATTTGGCTACATGGAGAAGCATCCATGCTAAGCACAAGTAGTAGGAGAGCACTGACCTTGCATGGACATATTTGTGTCAAGTATTGCTTTTACAAATCTTTTATTTTTATTTTTTTTTAACTGTGAACACAAATGGTGGGGTTTGCTGAGAACATTGCAACTAAGCAGGTCCGATCTTCAAAATGACATGAACATGATTGATCCTTGTCTGTTTTTGTGTTCGCTTTTGTCAAAGCAATGACATTTTGCAAAGAACATACTGTAGATACAGTTACATTATGACTTCTTATCACAAAATAGCAGACAGGGATTGCACAATAAATGTACTTTGTAAGAAAATAAAGTAACTATACTAAGTTTCTTTAAAATAAAATCTTCACAGTTTTAAATTATTTGCATCATGATATTGTCAGCTACATATCAGTAAACTATGTATTTCAATTGTTCATTTTAAATTTAGTTATAATCCAACCTTTCATTTTACATGAGGATGTTCATAACCAAGTTATTCCATTACATACATGAAATATAAATCATACAACAAAACAGGACTCTTGGAGAGCACTACCAGCACGTCATGCGTACTTAATCATATAGTCACTTCTCATGTGTGCCGATAAATGAAGTATTTGGTGAGATTTTGATGTAATTTCCAGATAGTCTTTGGATGAAATGTCATAAATATAAATCTGTTACTTTGGGTTCAGCCTGGTCAATAAAATCTTCTACTGGGAACACTATACGTCCAGTACAGTTCCTAACTTACCAACATCCTGAAGGGTTACAGACAAACACAGGTAAAACCAGAACATGCACACTAAAAACAGCTTGTTTTGAGCTGGCTTCACATTTTTCACATTGAACAAAAGCAGTGCAGCAGGTGAGGACTGGGGATTTGTACATTGGGCCACGAAGGTAGCGACCAGTGCAATGGCATCTTTCATAACACGATTTAGACAGACTCGCAAGCAACGAAGACCTCAAATGACCGTAGAGGCCTGCACACATGGGCATTAGTAAATAATTCTGCATCCACTAAAGGGAAATGAGCTCCTGTTTTTTTGTGTATTTTACAAAAGTTCCAGACTGCAGAGGACCCATGCAGATTATTCAACACAGATCGTTGGTTACATGACCTCAAGGCAAAGATGAACTGCTCAGTTTTAAGTGTACTAAGCACAGTGGTAGATTGGAGGGTCATTAAAACGTGTGGGCTGAAACGAATAGCTCAGGACTGACGCACTTGTGGACACGATGAACATTTGGTGAGAAGTATAAACTAAAAGAAACAACTCAAATAAGTTTAGTCTACTGGGATAATTTACGTTGGATCAAAAGACTGAAGGTAGCAAATCCCTATTCCTTAAAACCGCAAAGCTTTAAACACAAGTGCTAGGATTTAAACAGCCGGCATATCATTGTTCTGTGACACAAATACCAAAAGTTGTAGTTGGATGTGAGTATTATTAAGTATATAAAACACCTCGGTTTTAAAACTCTACACCGAGTGGATGTTTTTGTCCAACTTGAAAACAAATGCTTAGGAACTTGATGGCAGCATCACCTACCGAACTTAACATGCATTGTTGGCTTAGCGTTTAGTGTCGCTTGGAGAGAATGTTACACAAATTCAGGGTTCAGAAGGCAGGCTAACAATATTACATCAATTGGAGAGTGATATAACTGTGTGTTACTAAAACTGTCCACAGCGGTTAGCATGGTGACAGTTCCACCTAAAAATGAAACTGACCCAATCCACATGCATCGCCGAGGCAGTAATGACATCAGAAGCCATGGTTTCCCTGGGCACTATCATTGGTTGGGGCGTGATTAGCTTGTCACAATGTTGCTAGAATGTTTCCACAACGTAGCGTAGCCCTTGGAATGGTATGAGCTCAGCAGGCTGACGTTTCTGCAACGTTGTGGGGATGTTAGCCTGTGGACTAAAACCCATCTCTTGGCCTTCCCTACAGTTCATCCCGTCGGGCAGGTGCTTGTCATGTCGGCGGTGATGTTTGAAATGTCTCCAAGTGGTTGGCACACAATAATGGAGCTCTTGATGAAACCGCTGTAAGGAACAGTTGGCATGAGAATGGAGAACGTGTCACACGACGGAGCCCTTGGAGGTTGAGAGATGGATGGAGCGGATGCGCAGGGCCAGGGTTCTCTCGAGGTCATGGAGGACGTCGTAGGACGGGCCTGGACCGGGGCTCTCCGCAGGAACCTCATACAGCAGCTGCTTAAAGTTCTCCAGCTCGATCAGGAGCACCATGTTCTTCAGGAAGTAGCCCTCGATGAAGGCTGCCAGCTCCAAGGCCCCCAAGAACTGAGGATGTGTGGGACGTAATGACAATGTGAGACACTATTCTTCAGTCTGAGTTAATGTCTTGTCATTTTTCCTTAATAATATTGTATACAAAGCCCTGCTAAGGTACACAGGATCCAAACCATGAAGTACTATAACATAATGTACCACAATTCTTGCCTAAATATTCACACAGATACTTAATCTGTATATTTCTAAAGACTCAAAACAAGCAGAGCAAATTAAGCTGCTGACATTTACACAGAGAGACAAGCAATTATTAAAACAGGTCGCATTCTAGTTGGCATGATATATTTGTCTAATCAATGTTATTAACCTCATAAATATGCAAATAAAATGTTAATCCAGGGTTTTACAAACATACAGTGTACAATCTCTGATCCTGACAACACATCAAATAACGAATCTAGGGAAATGTATAAATAAAAGTGCTATAGAATGACATATACATGAATGTTTCTTGTACCTTGGCATGTTTGTATATGTCCACGCAGGTGTCGGTGGTGATGTTCTTGGAGCAGATGATTTCACAGTGTCTTTGGAGAGCCTCAAGTTGGAAGAATTTGGCTGAAGACAGGAGCTTTGAAGCAGAGGGACTGTTAATGAGCCAAACTCATCAAGCTTTCAGGTTTATAACGATCAAGAGCAATCGCTTAATTAGGTTTAAAATACATAAACATTTATCAAAATTTCTGCTGCAGTTCTACGTGCAAGAGAGCCTCCATCTGCTAAAGATAAATGAGAGATTGCATATAGATTTTTTTCCTCAAAGTGTTTTCCGATAAGTACGGCATGAGAAATCTCCCGTACGCCATCAGCCGTAATTCATTCATTCATCACATTCAACATCATCTCAAGTCATTAATCATTAAGTCATCATTAGTGTGTGGGTGCCATGGTGATGAAAAAAGGGTTTAGGGTAGCAGGAATTATGAGCATAAAGGAGGAAAGAGAAGATAATATTTAATACCTCCATAATTTCAGTGTTCCTGATGTGCAGTGACTCAGTGCCGCCACAGTAGAGGTACTGCATTACCAGCTGAAACACACAAAAATGTTCTCAAACTTCTAAGAAACATTTTAAGACAGACGCTTAGCACTTGTCACAAATGTACAGACGTATTTTGTCACTAAGCCGAACTGTGTTGACAGAGAAGGGAATTACGGTAGCGCGGTTTGACTGTAATACCACATGAGTTTGAGTGGGATTTATGAATCAGAAGACTCCAACCTGAAAAATGTTGTACTTGACATGACTGATCTCGATGCACGTGTTCTCAGCTGCGGGTCTGTTAGAGAGCAGAGACTTAAACCTGCATGTCAGAAAGAGGTAAAGAGAAACATTAACTTCCTTTAAGTGCTGTATTATTACTAAATCAATTATTTATAGAGCTCAGTAAAAACATTTAGATTTTATATTGTGTGGCTGTAAGATATTCTGAATTGCAAACAGGATATGATGTCATGTCAATTAATGCAAATGAATTCATGAATATGAATTAGCTCATGCTGACATTAAATCCTAGACCAGCGAGTCCCTTTGCATGAATTAATATCCTTGCAAACCTTGCAGATTTGGAGATTTGTTATTTGCAGATTTGTTATCTTGAGATGAATTAGTAGTACCAATTTCCAAGATGGCAAAATCGAAATGTCAACCATTTAGATATTTCTATATATCTATATATTGTTAATTTCATACAGAACATATAGATTTTTCATATATATATATAATTTTAAATGGGCTATTTCTACATACATTTTAAGTTTACTCTTTTGCCATTTTTATTCTTTTCATGAGCACAAATGACCTTGTTTGAAATAACATCAGGTGCTAAAACTTCAGTGAATTATAGACCATATTAGAAAAGTGCTTTTAATGTGAGCCAACTAATTTGAAAGTGTGTGCTAAAAGTAAAGAACCGACATCCCGAGTTCTGCCGCTTCAAGACATACCTTGCTGAGGCAGTGAAGAGCAGCACTTTATGGGCATAAAAGGGCTTTCCTTCCACCAGAAACGTCACGTCAGACATCTCTTTATTGTTGAGAAAGTGTGGATCTGTAGGATGTAACAAATCAAATGATGAAGTCCCCAAGTCAGAGACGCAATATTACACAACACTGATCACACAAGGTTCTTCATTATTTAGCAGTAGTGGCTTGTCTTGTGTTTGACAGGCTGTCATCAACACATTAAATGAAAGAGCATGAAAGATGTCTGTTTTATAATTCTATACCTGGCAATAGCTTAACCAAAGCCTAGGTGGCACTAGTGCTCCTCCAAAACTTGAGAATCAAATGAAATTTAACTAAAATTGTTGTCTCCTGACTGAAACTGTCCTTGTGACACTGTAGTTTGACTAATGGAGCTCAGTGCATGGATTTAACAAGCTTCACCAATTAACTCCAGATAAATTTGAATCCTTGTGCAGCACAAGTTGATTTGGCATTTTCTAATGATCTGAATAGACACATTCAGTGTTATGTCCATAACACAAAAGTTAGTTTTGGTTGTCTAATTATTTTTCCTATTAGCGGAGCAAAAACAGACAAAATGACTGGCCATATTGTGCCTAAAAAGTAAGTTACTCTACTTTAAATTCTTGTTTATAGAACTGTTGTTTGCCAGTATTTTTGCTGATGTGCTGAATAGCAGCATGCCAAACACTCTAGCTTGTTTGATTCTGTTCAATTATTTATATTGTTAGTAATGTAGAGGCAGAGCAGAAAGGAAGTCCCTTTTAAAGGCGAACTTAACAAGACGGTGCCACTGACATACTCACCCAAACGTGACGTTTGCTTCCTTTTGATCTCTGTGAGTTTGGGGATTGGGAAAGGCCCGTAGCATTGGGTAAAGATTACTGACAGCTGCTGGCTGATCACCTCGTTCTGTAGATCACACAAACACACACGGTCTGGTTAGACCCTAAATTCTGTTTTCTAAAAGTGAAACGCATCCAAGCCTACGGTAATAGCAACGCGGCACTTGTGATGAGCTCTGTAATGAGAGGATTTATCATGTTAATTACAGGGAAAGCTGGAACTGGTGTGGCTGACGTTGATTGCCTGTTTGCTCAGAGACAGGGACTGACACGCAGTGATAACAATAATGCAGAGACTTACGAGGGACATTAAAATCTAAATAGTGTTGCAAATAATTTAAAGCGTAAAATGACAACAAGACTGCACTGTAATATTATAGAGAGTAAAACATAAGCTACTAAACTATTAAAACAGTTGTTGTTAAAGGGATAGTTCACCCAAAAAAGAAAATTCTGTCATAATCTACTCACCCTTAAGTTGTTCTAAACCTGCATGAGTTTCTTTGTTCTGTTGAACACAATGTGGGTTACCAAACTGGTCCCCACTGACTTTCATAGTATGAAAAAAAAAAAAAAAATGAAATTACCATGGAAGTTTCCGACATTCTTCAAAATATCTTATTTTATGTTCAACAGAACAAAGGAAACGCATACAGGTTTATAAAAACTAAATGGTGTGTAAATTATGACAGAATTTTCTTTTTGGGGTGAAATATCCCTTTAATTTCAATAAAATATTCAAAGAAAAACTAATATCAATTTCAAAAGCACATAAAAAATAACACTGATGGCAGACAGGAGGAGTGTATTGGCTCTGAATCGATACACTTCACCTAGATTAAAACACTATGAATCTCCTGATATGATCAGGAAGTACCGGTAAAAAACGACTGATACCGGCTCAGGCTGTAATAAAGCATTGAGAACAGACCTTGCTGGCTCGAAGGATCTGGAACATGAGTGGCAGTCCGTGCGTGATAAGTTCCTCTGTGTACTCGTCTTCTTTAATGCAGCTGAAGTCCTTCAGCAGGCCTTGGATCAGCGGCCGCCGCTGCTGCACGAAACACGTCCGCAGGGACTCCAGCCACGTGTGCAGGGTCCACGGCACGCCTGCATATGGAATCCATATATCAATTATATTCACTTCATAATCGATCTGTCGTGTCCATCGATCTGTCAATCCCCTGTAAGGAATACTAATGCAATGCATATTGCAACTACACTACACAAAAAATTGGGGGTCGGTAAGAATTTTTCATGTTTTTGAAAGAACACAGAATAAAAGGAAGGGATACACCGGTAAAAAACACACATAAAACAGTAATATTGAATGATTGCAACTTTAAATATCTGTTTTCTATTTTAAATTATAATTTATTCCCGTGATGGCAAAGCTGAATTTTCTTCAGTTTCGTGATCCTTCAGAAATCAATATAATATGCTGATTTGGTGCTCAAGACATATCTTCTTATTATCAATGTTGAAAACAGCTGTGCTAACTAATATGTTTGTGGAAACTATCATACATGTTTTCTAGATTCGTTGATGAATAGAAAGTTCAAAAGATCAGCAATTATGGAAATCTTTTATAACATTATAAATGTCTTTACTGTCACTTTTAATCCATTTAATGCATCCTTGCTGAATATTCTTTCATAACAAAAACCTTACTGACCCCAAACTTTTGATCGGTAGTGCAAATACTGTCTTTTAGTAGATAAATATGGTGCACAATGATAATGACAGGCAGAAAAAAATACACACAAAATATCATGGGTATCTAGCAACTAAGGGCCTCAAACATCTTTCAAAGAGTGTCTTTCAAAGATTTGATGCCACTAACCTGGTAAACTTTGGGAAGCGATTAGTTCAGCCTCAAAAATGAGCATTATAGTAGTGGATTGATAAAAAGAAAATGGACTTTTTACCTTCACGAGTAAGATTGGAAATGGGTCATTTTTATGTGCAATGCGCATCAGAGGCTGAGACTAATCGCTGCGTGACAGAAGTGAGCCAAGCGGTAGATGTCTGTGGTAATCGTGCAGTGTTTTTACTAACCCAGGCTGCGGATGTCTATGGTAATGTCCACATGGCCGTGTTCGGCACTGTGGTACATGGCCTCGCGGAGGGCTCTTAGTTTGGCCTTGCCTGTCCGGAGGGTGCCTTCGTTCTGTGGTGCTCTCCTCTCTACGACCTCGGTGCCCTCAGCTAGGATCTCCTCCAGAGACAGCACGTCCCCCTTGTCCTTTTCCACCTGGGACAGAAGCTTCCGGAACACGTTCCTGCAGGAGCAAGTGCACGTAACAAACTCGCTCAGGTATGTATACTCAAAGGAATAGCTCACTCCATTACTCACCCTCATGAGCTTGACACACACACACGTACACACACACACACACACACACACACACACACGCACACGCACACACACAGCTTATACACTAACATTCCAAAGTTATTCAGTTATTTTGAATTTCTATTCATCAGAGAATCCTGAAAAAAATGTATCATGGTTTACACAAACGTTCAGAACGTTCGGCACCAAATCATCGATTAAATCAATGATTTCTAAAAGATAATGTGTAACTGAAGACTGGAGTAATGGATTATGAAAATTCAGCTTTGCCATCAAAGGAATAACTTACATTTATTAATATGAAATATATTACAATAGAAAACAGTTATTTTAAATTGAAATAATATTTTACAATGTTACTGTTTTAATGTATTTTTTATTAAATAAATGCAGCCTTGGTGAGCATAAGATATTATTTTCAAAAACAATTAAATTTCTTTTTACGTTTGTACATTAGTATAAGTTCAGAACGTCATGACTTTTTGTGTAAAGTAAAGATTGACTTGTTTTCAAAAGCAAAAACACTGTCATAATCTGACTTGTTATATACAAAGCCATTAGCCATGGAGGATTACTTGCGTGCAATCAGTGGATTGATGAGTACAAAGTGTTTGAAA
Organism: Phoxinus phoxinus; assembly: GCF_949152265.1. Classification (NCBI taxonomy): domain Eukaryota; kingdom Metazoa; phylum Chordata; class Actinopteri; order Cypriniformes; family Leuciscidae; genus Phoxinus; species Phoxinus phoxinus. Next base: position 7,998,476 of record NC_136884.1, read on the forward strand.
AAAGAACATCTATGAAATACTGTGAGCGCTTCTTTATGACTTCCATTTATCAATGCATTCCAATGTGTTTTTCTTCTCTGCTTTGCCGCATTTTCTTGTCTTTGTAAACTCATTTACTTTCATAAAAGTACCAGTGCTCTACAGCTGATCTAATATGCATAAACAACCAATCACTGCGACATGCACAACTGCAAACATGACTTGAAGCCAAAGACATCCAGTTCTGGCTCAGATACAGATGTGTCCCGTTCTGACGCCCTTTATAACGGATTGCCTTAATACTGCAGAGGTGGGTGAGTTGGCTGTTGAACATGCTGGATTCTCATTCAGACGTATGCAATATGAATTTCAATAAGGTTCCATTATGTAGCGCTGGCCATAGGTGAGACTGAATGAATGAATGAGCATGCAGTCATCCATACCGTTCACCAGCAATGATGGGGTTGGAGTTATGGTAGTAAATTACACACAATTTTGCAGTCAAATACACCAGCTCAGCTTTTATGCGTGCCAATAATAACACATCAGGGGTTCAGTTCTGATAGATTAAGTTTCTGCAGTCAGAATGATGTATAAGGACACAGAAATAATGATATGTGTGACAAATGTGTCAATGAACTAATGAAAGTTCAGTTCCCCGTTGTGCTGGTGGTGAATGTGCTGTCACTTTATACACTTCACATGCTGTAGAGTCATTGGGTGTGCATTACCTGTGTCCATGTGATGCTGCCAGGCTGTACGAGTTCATTTCACCCAGCGGACCAGAGGAAATGCCATTACGGTAAGTGGTGCCAATCAAAGGGTCTGCTCCCCTTTCCAAAAGCAGACTGACCAGCTCAAAGTTGCCTGTTAAAAGAAGACCATTTTTATTACATTAACTTGGCTGATGCTTTTATCCCCAAAAACACATTTAGACACCTACTATTAAGGTCAGCAGACACACATTGCTGTTTACAACTAGTAGCTGATCTCTCGAATGTGTTTCTTGTGACCGTATTACAAGGTGGACGGTCACTTATGACAACATACATAAAACACTAAAATATTATTAAATACATTAAAATATTAAATAAATAAATAAAGTGAAAAAATCTGTTCTTTTAGTTAATCATATGTTGATAGTGTAAAAATGTAAAAAAAAAGAAAAGTAAAAAAATTCAGTTATTTCGGTCAATCATAATCATTTCAATAATTAGTTAATGAATTAAATTGTGAGAGTGTGGGAAAAAAAAACTCAATTACTGTATTTTAGTCCCCTCCTTTTATCATAAGACATTGAGTTAGACCAGTTTTGTGTTATTTATTTTCTTTGTTTAGTTTAATAAGGGGATGGATTAAGTTGCGGATCTTGTTTATTTTGGCCTGATTGGCTCCTCCATCTACAAATCCCTTATTCATATTAAGCTACAGCATACATTTACAATAGAAAGTCCTTTCTCTCTTATCTGTCATGGTTTGACCTTGAACAGGTCATAAAAATGTACACATTTTACCAGCATTGCGAGTGCTAGCTTTACCAGTTGAGCGACAGAAAGTATGTATCAATCAGATTGTCTCGCAGGTCATCCCCAGATTGATTTACTAATGTAAATTAGCAGACTGTCCTGTGCACATCCACATGGACTAATGAGGAGAAAGCTTTTCTAAATTAGAAGGAAAACCCGAATGCTAACACTGGGGGTAATTGACCCAGCATACAGCAAATGGGGCGTAATCAGTGAGGCCTGATGAGCTTTGGATCCGATGAGGCTCAAACAATCCCATCCGCTGCCATTTCTGAGGGGCCACAAGGGAACACAGGCATACGGTTAAACCTGTTTCTAGACATTTCGTCTCAATCGGTTTGGCTTGTGTTCCTTCATTCCCCTCTTCTGCATTAGATGATACAATTTTTGTGTGTACTTTTTTTATCCCACAGAGAACGTGCCCGTTACCAGCTGACTCAGACCTGAATTACCCAAGTCTTCAAGAGTGTGTACGCTAAGTGGGGCAGACAGGTAATTTTCAGCATTATGCTGGAAAACACTTGGCAAATGTAAATGAATATCACTCAGGTCAATTCATATTCATAGGACTGCCACAGCCGGGATTATGAAATCTCATTTGGCACTGGTTTCCATACATCATTCCACCGTGTGGACTTGTCACATTCACACTGTGGATGTAAAGGGAAAAAAAGCTGCTGTTGCTAAGGCTCATTAGCAAGTTTTGCAAAGAGCTCCTGAGAGTGACGCAGCCCCATCAGTCTCTGAATAATAATATTATGGTTCTGGAACCAGTCTGGGGCACAAAAGTATAATGTCTTCAGTTTGTCAGATAACAGTCAGCAGAGACCATTTGTTTGAAATTAGAGGCAAAAAATGTAGAGTGTAGGTCCTGGATGTAGAGTAAAAAATCATCTAAAACGTATTTACTCTGTCAAAGATCTGCTCCATAATGTAAATGCCACTAAGACAGTACTCTCAAAAATACCTAATCTAATAATGCATATTATACCTTAATACTTATTAAAGATATTCTATAAAAAGTCTAAGTGTTTTTTTGTTTTTTTTGTCAATACAATAGCTAAATCCAATGTTGTTTTGGACCCCATTGACTTCTATTGTTTAGACAAAAACGATTGAAAAATTATTTAAAATACCTGCATGTGTCACAGAAGAAAGTAAGTCATACAGCTTTGGAATGACATAAGAGTAAGTAAATGATGACAAAATGAGGGTAAACTATCTCTTTAAGGTACTAATAATCTTCCTTTAGAGGTAGTATAAAGTACCATACTGTAACAGCTAAAGGTTACATATATATATATACACACTGCATGTCATAAAAAATAATTTGCAATGGCCCTAAAAAGTATTTGGACACTTAAGCATAATGTCACTGTATTAGATATCAAACCATAAATATCAAACCAAGTGGCATTTCATTTAAAGATAGAAAACTTAGCAAAATATATAAAAAAAGTTGAAGGATAAAAAATCAGATCTATTGTTGGAGTGAGTGAACTTGAGGGAAACTACTTCATACATCCAATAAATATAACCTTGACATCAGTAATTGTCTTTGGCCAGTAATTGCTTCATGTTTGCAGATGCCACTTGTTTTATATTTTGCAATTTAATCATACATAAAATCATTCTGTACGGCTTCAGTATTTTCTGGTACCTGCCGCAGACGCCAGTTGAAGTGGCGTCTCAGTGTAATTCTCTGTGCCTTCTTGAACCGCTCCCTCCGTGTTAGCTCTGGCATCCAGTAGAAGCTGCGAGAGGAACAATCATTATAAAACAGATTTGAGAGGATTTAACTTTAATATCACCAAGATACCGGTAAATAAAAGTCTTGTAATTGCAATAAATTAGCCTGCTCTTTTCATCACATAGGCCACCAGCAACTAGTAAACATCTTTATGGTAATCTGGTCATAATTTATTTCACTCTTGATGCTTTAGGTGGACGATTTTTGGTCTGTTTGTCAAAGAAAATGGGAAATTATTTATACTGAGTGAAATAAAAAGGATTTCACTAATAATATCTCCTACTGTGGATGTGTGCTTCTGAGAGACTGAGAAATATCCCAGGAAATATCACCTTGCCTTTCCATTTTCCTGGAAGAGCTAAATAAGTGGGCCTTAGTAGGACATCGGATTCAGCACTTATTGAGTATTTACACAGTGAAACTAAGACTTTTTTCCACTTTTGAGGGGAAAAGTAGAGTGCACAATAAACTGGCCTTCATTTTCAAAGCGTTCCTCTTTCTTCCTTGGCACAAATGGCCTATTCCTGATACCAGTCTACATCCTCATCCAAGTTCCTCTGAACTGGGACAGCACCATCCAGAGTCTAACATCAATTATTTTCTTTGTGCTATTATTATTATGATAGCGGCATCATAATAATAATCAAGGAAAGTACAAAGGTGGAAGGCATCAAATCATTCACAGCGCCACTACCTGCACGACAGGGACGTGTCCGTGTAACACGGCGAATGTGATTGGAGTCCCCTGCCTGGTGTCAGGATAAACTGAGGGGTGCTTGTGTAGTGAGCTGGGCACCTGGGAATCATATAGGTGAAGTTCAGGGAGAGAAAAATTCAGCCATTATATACCAGAACACTGAGCTCCAATTGCGGAATTGCAGGAGTACGAGAAAGAAAAAAGGGGAGGGAAAGAGTGAATGAGTAAGCGGAAAGTTGGAAAGTTCTTCCGCCGCCTGGCTGTTTTGTTAATTCAAGCGGATAGAGGAAGAAAGAGCAAGTGCTTGTTTTGTTCTCCAAACCCCTTGTTCCATCCAGCCCACAATCTACTGTAGAGTTTACTTGCGTTTGCTTTCCTTTGGACAACCCCTATACGCCCTCATCGTTTTACTCAAAATCCTGACCACGGTTTGAAGACGGTTAGGATCTAGTTCACGGTTTTCATAGCGGTAACATAAAGACTGCAGGAAGAATAATTGGCAGCGAGTTCAAACGCTAGAAGTGTAAGTGAGCAGTGACTCATGTACAAAGCACCAAAAAGGAACGCTTGTCTGGTTTTAATGCTTACAGCTGTACTGCCTGCTGAACTGAGCTCTGTAGTCAATGGTAAATTATGCAGGCATCTGTTCTTGTCTAGGCAAACCTGACCTTTTGGATCTGATCGTTCGGGTGGGATTAAGGTTAAACAATTGTTTGTGCAAAACCGCCTAGGAACATTAGGACATTAGGTAGGCAAATAACTGCACATCTGCCCACCTGCTAATACTCTTCTTGAGCTTGAAGCAATTTGTCAAACAAGTTAAGATCACTGTTTATGCATTTGGTGCTTTGTGCCCAAGTCAACAACTCCATTTAAAAATGTCCTTTAAGGGTCAAATGAAGACGACACGAGGTAAAACAAGAGCACAATATCACATCACGACATACATGTACACAGGACTGACTTTCATGAAAATGGTCAAGAACATAAGGTCAAATTTCAGCCCAAAATAATTGACATTTGGGCTCTCACTTTTGTAATGTGAAATACTACTATGAAGTAATCTACTTAAGATGCAAAGTATTTATTCATTGTGTTACTATTTGTTATACTGTGTTTAATATATACTGATTTTATTAATTTATTATGGTAATACAGAAAATCAATAAATTACAATCATTCGAATAATCAAAAATAGTGAGACTTCTTATCCAGACATATTATGCTAATTAGAAAACATGCTTAATTGTCATAAAAGTAACGTTACAATGAAAAGAAAAAACTATTTTTGTGTGGTAAAATATGACCTGTACCCGTTCTTCACCGGTTTCAGGACTAATACATGAAAGGCAAATACGTGAAACATGTTCCTTTCAATGAATGACCCTTATATTAGAATGACATTGAGTCAAAGCTGTTTTATGCAAGCTAGCCAATTGAATCAGCTTTAATCCTTTTATTATCATGTTTCATGTTTTCAACCTGAATGCTTCACAATCAGTATATCTACTTTAGGCAATCATTGTATTTAAAAAATATATATAATAGTGTTAAAAATACATTTGAACAAATAATGTCCATTTTGCTGGAAATCATTAGCATATCTCATTTGCTTCTAATCTAAATAAATATCGACGAGATCAATGAGAACCTAAGTAGACACGACCACTTTTTAAGTACATGCAAACAGCATCGGGAAGAGGACAGAGAGAATAGTTGATTAATTTTATAGAGATAGGATAGTTAGTTTAATAGAGACAGAGGAAAACACTACATGACACTTTATAATTGTCCAACCAAAAAATACTGACCTCACTGTTAATGTCTGCCCCAGCGTCCAGCAGCATTTGCACCATGGCCTCGTCCCCACGGACGCACGCGTACATGAGAGGGGTCATGCCCTGAGGAACACATAAAAAACACTGAACACCTGCAGTAAACATGCCATAGTCCGAGCCCATCGCTGTACAGCCTACAGCACATGATACTGCGGCACTGGGTTATTTAGCAAAAAAGTCTGAAAATAACATTGTCTCAAGGGTTTAAAGTGTCCATTTAAATGAACTGAGTGGAACAGTAATCTTTATGGATGATGCTCAATTAAAGCACTTTAAACAGAAAACAATTCATTCTCTAGACCATGAAGTCTTACTGCTTTAGGGAAACACACACATATAAGCACCAGTGCATGAAGGCACATAAAGCCATATAATTAGCTACGTTTTTTAACAAGCTTTGAAAGAAAATACAACATTAATACCCTCTCACCTTTCATAGTCATATATATATGTATAGCGTTATTAATACATTAACTGAAATTAATTAACAATAATTAATACATTTGTTACGGTAATTATTTGTTGAGGTTAGTTAATAAAAAAATACAACTGTTCATTGTTAGCTCATGAAATCTCAAGTCCACTAACTAATGTTAACAGATACAATTTTTGATTTTAATAATGTTTTCGTGAATGTTAAAATGAACAAACAAAGATCAAACATTTCTCTAAAGGTATTTTTCACTGTTAGTTAACGTTAACTAATGCAGCTACTAATTTTAACTAATGAAACCTTATTGTAAAGTGTTACTGGCGAAAACTGTTTATGCATTTATATAATGGTGACAAATATCAAAATTTCTTCTGGGTCTCTGTAAAAAGAGATATGGTCAAGTTTTTAGTGCACTCAATTTCACAGTCAGTTAATTCATTCCTAATACATTTGACTCTTTACACGGGGAAAGGGGTTTTAGGCATTCTGCTTGATGTTAAAACTCACTGTAAACATTTTATTTCATTACTAACTCGAGAGTGTCCAGTTCCACAAACAGTTTTCACCATGAAGAAGGAGATTCATTTGTCAGATGAGTCGTTTTTTCCCTCAAGGCTTTTCTTGAAATAACGAGTACCATATTTGCCAGCGTGATTTCGGAGCAACTCTTCCAGAGTAAGATGGAGCAACTCTCAATGATTCCCAGCTGGACTCCAACAATTCTCTTTGTCATTACATCACATTTTGCTTCCGTCTTGCTTCAATTTTACATGTTAGTTTAATCCACTTTGTCAGCACCGGCATGTCGCCGTCATTCTTTGCATAAACTGGCTGCTGTTTTCAAGACAAACCGTGACAATAACACGCAATCCTAAGATATACGGATGATAACTACTATCACGATGCTTCCTACACAGATCAGTCGGATTAAAAGCGTTTTTCCTTATTTAAAGGTCATGTAACATCTTATTTATTTCCTTAGCCTCTAAATGTCTATGTGGGTCATCTTTCTTCACACGTATAATATTATAAGAAACCTAGGCCATTTTTCATCTACAATGACACATGCTGCAGTAATATAATTGATTCTCAAATATTTAATGGTATGAGGCAGATGCGATACAGAGAAAACTAAAGGCAGATGTGGGGAAAGTCACAGTTTATATGAGCATTTACATTACAGTGCAAGTTCTGATTAATACTTAAGGATGTGTGATTGTTTCACGACATAATTATTTTTTGGAGCTGCTCATAAATACACTCTGTTATTATGCTGTTGGTGTTGTAATTAATTGCATTCATAGTCACTGTAAAATGTGTTACAGTATAGACAAAAGGTGCTGTGTCAACAGAATTTAAAAGAAACTGCAGGATGGATAAGGAAAGCCAAATCCTGTAATTAAAATACATGCTCTTTATCTTAGTTTGCACAATTCAACAGTGCACATCATTCCAAATTGTTTATTTTTTATTAGTGTTACTGTCAGATTTTTGAACACATGTTTGTATTGTTACATTGTCTGTAGTATATGTAAATTAACAGTGTATATACTCGTTCTCTGTGTTACCTGGACCGAGAAATTCATGATTATTTGTCAGCAAAATGCGTCATCCAACAAACTTTTGACAGCTTTGTCGACACCATTATGACTAAAAGTTTGCTAAGAAGTATTCCTACTCAAGCAAGGCGGTATTGACCGGTATTATATAGGCATTTGGCAAAAGGGAAGACAACATCCTTTTTTCTCTAGTCAGGTAGCACCAATTCATTTTTTCCCCATCGCTTTTCTACTGTATAGACAGCAAAGTTTTATTGAAAGCCCATATTGCCAGCAGTGAAGAACCCCTTTAACTTGCTCCACTTTCAAAAGGACTTTCTTTTTAGTGTCACCAAGCCTCTTTTCATTGTTAGTTCAGAAAAAAAAATGCAAATGCCACTTGTTATTTTTTCTGTATCAAATGCAATGACATTTAGAACTTTTTGGGGTCCCTGTATGTCACATTACTGAAGTGAAATGGGTTGCAAATGCCCTTTAATGTTGACTTGAATATTTTTTCAGGAAATATCATTGCAATATAATGCCACTTTCAAGATCATATTACTGTATCTCTTGTTAATTATATTATTATTAGATATAAAGATGCAAATCTATAATCTAGTACATTCAGGCCTGAATAGTACATGAATGCTACAAAATGTGTGGTTTGTGTGTGAATATATCAGTGCCCACCTGTTCACTCATACTGTTAATGCCATCTGGCCCGAGCAGATTGACTGCTTGCTTGACCAGGTCAGTTCGTCCACAGTTGAGCATCCGGAAGCCCAGGTCCTGCAGGAATTTTGCTTCTGTGGATGCAGCGTCCAGTTTCCTTGTGGTACAGAAGCAGTCATCTGCTCTGTTGAATAAAAGTGTTTGTTTACTTTTTTTAATACACATACAGCAGTGCTTTCATATTCTGCCACACTAATTAGATTCAGCCTAGCAGCTTATGTAGCAGGGTATGTTTTTATTATACATAATTCTTATTTATTTTATATACATTTATAATATTTAATTAATTTATTATTTAAAATGTGTGTAATGTATATAGCCTATGTTTTAATGTATATACTACATTACATTATATATATATATATATATATATATATATATATATACATACAGTATATATATATATATAAAATTGCACATATTTGATATAACTGTGATATATGTATTGATAATGTATATAATGCATTATATATATATATTATTATATATAAAAAATCTTATGATTATAAAATATTTTATTTATAATAATGTAATATATTTTTATTTCTTTCATAAAACAATTTTCTTTTCAAGAAACTGTATAGGCTCAGAAGACAGACAACACACGCACGCACGCACGCACGCACGCACGCATGCACGCACACACGCACACACACGCACACACACACACACACACACACACACACACACACACACACACACACACACACACACACACTCGAAGAGATGGTAATTAATTTAGCCAGCTTTCACTTTAAAGGATTGTTGCCATGGAAAAAGAAGCCCTGACATGAAACATTTGTTTGCCAGGTTTACCGGCATCTGTTAAGGTGCTCCTCAAAATAACTATGTCCATGGAAAAAGCCATTTACATTGCACTTCAGAGCCCGTCACTAGGAAACTAAATACACACAAGAAGTTAACAATACTCTGTGCAATTCAGATGATGCACACAAACACTATGTGTCCTTCTGTCCTTTAATTAATGACTACCTGTTAATAAAGGTATTCTACATGCATAGAGTGGATGCCGACCATGTTTTTGTGCATGTATGGAAGTGACGTTGCCTTCCAAACCTACTTTAGCTGCCGCGGCTCACAGTCCACCCCGGGTAACAGCAGTCGGGCTGCCTGACGTACATCATCGCTGTCCACAGAGAAGCTTCGGCGGTGTTCTGTGTGCGCCACGGCCACCCGGATCCATTCCATCAGTGGAGGCAGGACCAGGAACGGCCTGCAGGGGCAGAAGAAAGATATGTTTGATATAAGATATAAATTTATTTTGTCAACAAACTTCATTCCTAGTATTTAAGCAGAGAATTAAACATTCAGATCAAAAGGTTTTTAAGATCATAAGAAACAAATTCAGTCCAGTGCGTCCAAACCTTTGACTGTCAGCGTATGTTTGTTTCTTTTATCACCTTTGCAATTTCCGGATACTTTAAAGAAGTAATCATAAGCTCTCTGGTGGGATTACAGTTTCTACTAATTACCAGCACTAAGCCTCATCTAATTAGTGTGGCGGAATATGAAAGACCTGTTACCAAACTGACAAGTTTTCAGTCAGAAAAATAAAATTTGAGACTCAAGCTGCTCATCAAAACACTCTCGTTCCAACAGACAAATTTGAATTAAAAAATATATAATTAAAAGGCTGTAAATGTGCTTCCATTACACTTTCTCAATGTGCCAAACATCACTTTTACATATATATGATTCAAAACTATTTTTTTACAGGGCAAAGTTTGAGGAACATGAGGAAGCTGACTCAACTGCAGTGAGTCACAATAATCATGACCAAGAAATTCTTTGTGTTGAAAATATGCTACAAGCATTTCCGATGAGCATATTCAGATTATTTAACTGAGTTTAGAGTCTTGTCAGGTTGTTGTGGATCAACATTAAATAATGGCGACAGCTATATAATATGACTATATGAGAAATGCACACAGTTTGTTGAAATGGGCTTAGTTTATGGCTTTCAAGTATGAAAAAACAATGACTTCACCGGTTTTGTCCACCCTCACAACATTATCTGTTCGTCTTTGTGTCAAAGTTGTTTCACACACCCCTTTGTGCTAAAACACATGCAATGTGTGGGACAAAACATGTTATCATAGTTTCCAAATTAGAGAATTTTCTTTCGAGTTGTTATTGCACGCACTTGGACTTAAATAAAAAATATTGGGAACAAAACCATCAAGCTTCACCTTGAACCATCTATCTTCATATAATTGGGCTGCTTGTGACCTGCATCTAACAGCTAGCTTTGCACAATCCTAACTCTTCCTCCCCGGACACCTACCCACCGCAAGAAAGCTTGCCAGGAATTTGCCAAAACAAACCGCAAACCCTTCTCTGTTTCTCTTCTGCCTGAATAATGTGCTTCTCCGCTCCCCTCCCTTTGAAGAAATGTTTGTAGGAAAAGGACGTGGTTCTCATTCCAGTCTGGACTGGAGTTTAAAAGTGAAGCCACATCTGGTTGGAAAATAAGATTATTATTTTTTTGCACTTTGGAAAGGAAGGGATTTTTCTTATCAAAATAACTTCAGGGTCTCTTGAAAAATGCCAAAGTCTTCATAAATATTTTGCCGAGATATATTCCATTGATTTATGGAAGCTTGGCACTTTAATCTAAGGTGTAATAAAAAGATGACATAAAAAATGTAAGAAAAAAATACTTTTTTTTTTAAATACATTTTTTTTTAAAGAATAATCTCTATTAAATAAATATACAATATATTTTATTGTTGCAATGTGTACTATATATATAAATGTATATACTGTATGTATATATATATTATATATTTATTTCATTTTTTTAAAGAAAAATCCCCATGAAAAAGATATATATTATATTTATATTTTATATTTATAAATTCTTCCTGTTTCAAATAAGATATTTTTTGTCAAGAAGCTATTATAAGACTATTATTTTGAGACTGCAGAAGTCATGAAAAGTTGCATTTTCAGTTGAATTTGGGGAAACCACCTGAAACATTTGAGCTATTTCAATTACTTTGATTTGATTTGTTCATTGCAAATCAGGTCTATTGGCCAAATTTACAGATTTTCAGCTGTTTGCAATGGACAAATCAAATAAAAGTAATTGAAATAGCTCAAATGTTTCAGGTGGTTTCCCCAAATTCAACTGAAAATGCAACTTTTCATGACTTCTGCAAAACAATATTTACTATTAACTAAAATAATAAAATAAAATAAAAAGTTGGATATCGCAATATTCTCAGAATTATCAAATTTTGCTCCTCCACATAACCACCTAATCTTAACCTTACTTATTTTACAGTACAGATGACACCAGAGCTTTAGGCAAACTGAGAACGATTCCTTGTTTAAAATTTCAATTAACTGTCTTCAAGATCTAGGATAGACGTTTCCAGCAAGTATATTTCCCAGAACTTTCATGTTGGAAATTATGCAGTACAGTATGTGGGCGAAAACAGGGTGATAATTACAGTGTGTATATGAGTGTCCGTGCCCTTGGTGTATTCTTCTTCTACAGTAGGAATGTTGAAAGGTTGATGAAATGTCACTGAGCACATCAACAAAAGTCCACTGGACCGAAGCCTGCGATCTAAAGCCACAGCCCTGAACACCTCCAGACGCCCCTTCCCTCTGATCTCTTGTTTTCTTTCTCCATCTCTATTCATTATTCCTGTCCTCACCTACCATCTATTTTATTTTTTCTGTCATTCTCTTATCTCTCACTCTCTCTTTCTTCCTCCACTCTCTCATTCTTCTGTGAGAGGCCAAGAAAGAAATGAAATAAAATAGAGCAGACCCTCTCTGGGGAAGCAGACAGCTTCCTGATTCTGTCGAGCATTGCATGGGCGTCCCACAGGGTCCTTGGAAGGGGGCTTTTTATCACATCTGAGTGATGTGGGGCAGCCTGAGAAGAGATGTCCTGATGGATTTATCAAGATGCAGCGGATGCTGAACATAACTCCATAACAATCCATTAACGCTCTCCTCCAACAGGAGTCCAGCGTTCTGTATCTTCATTGTGCTAAAACATTGCATCTGGAGATTCAAGATGAAGTGTAAATCCCGTTCTCCTTGCCTTCCCTGAGCCATGACTGTGTCAATAGTCCTAAAGGTCATCTGGAGAAAATGTTGCCACCATCATGTACCAGATCGCTCGATGTTGTATAACATTGCTGAGGTGTTTTATGCAGTTGCTTTGGGTGTTTTGGGTGGCTGCAAAAGCCTAGATAATACTCTTATAATTATTATAATTACCCAGTAATTATAGCAGTGACGCTTGTATTAGCAAACACCACAAATAAAATATTAGATTGATGTACCTACATAAACTCTACATGACATCCTGTGCTACTCTATTATTGTGACAAACATGGTGCTAGTGCACAACAGACTCTATACCTCTCAGTATGCAGGGTAATCTTTGAGGGTTCAACATTCGGGTTTTCCCACTCCATCTGAGGACAGTGCATGAAGTAGCAGAGCGTGTAGAGGGCTTCCGGTTCCCAGTGCACGGTGCCGGTGCGGTTCTCGTGTACGGGCGTTCCATTGCTGGGGTTCATGATGTGCAGAGGCTGAAGTTGATGCATGGCACGAGACACCAGGTCACCTACAGGGGGCAGTAAAGACATGCGGTTGAGTGTATGGGAATGTCCTTTAACAAAGACTTCCTTAAGATTGCAGCTTCACATCAAATAAAGCTTTTACACTGTCTTTGACATAAAACTAGAGGCCTCGTACATCACCACATGCACAAAAGGCACAGACAGTGGCACATTTGACAGGTAGACATTCATTAAAGGAGGAAATGACAGCTACAGGATGACAACCTTTTCCCTTTCTCAGCCACATCTGGTGCAGGGGTTACATGAGATATCGCTCATATTATGGTAAGGAAACTTGTCAAAATGTCACAATATTTGTATTAAACCTTAAACTGACAAAAGCTACAATTTAGACCGATTCCAACAAAAAAAAGAAGAGCCAGAAAATATACAGTCCTTAGATATCAAAACTCACTTCCAGGCACTTTTAAAGTGGCCAAAAGTGCCTGAAATGGTGTGCAACTGTGTGCAAACGTTTTCACAAAGAAATCATGAATCATGAATAAGTTATAAAATAGACAAAAAAAAAAAATACACTTGGTAGACATAAAAACAAGGATTGTGTTAAGCTAATATATGCTATTGTATATAACAATATATGTTATATATTGAATATAAGAAAAAAAATAACAACATATAAACAATTTAATATAACTTATTGAATATACATACACACACAACACATATATACACACAAAAAACATAAATAATGATAACATAAATTATAAACAAAACACCTGTTAGAAACACCTGTTATTTAAAAAAAAAAAAAGTTTGACCACATCAGAACACTTGTCCAGAATTATTAGTCATTGGGACCTATTATTTATTCATATAAACACACAAATTATAAACTTTACTGATCAAATTATCTTGGATGAATCACTGAGTCTTCTTGGCAAAACCAAGGAAAATTTAATTGGTTCATAAAGAACAACATCCACACACATTCACATACATAAACACACACACCGCAATTACTGAGAAAGCGAGCAAGAGGAAGTCTGCACACTGTTTTAAACCTTAAGTTGTTAACATGTCTATGTGTGTGTGTGTGTGTGTGTGCTGCTTTCTTAATCTTATTGGATGAAGCACTATGGCAGCAGCTGGTGAAAGCTCTTTCTCAGCAGCTCTTTCTCCTTCTTTTTTTTCAAAAAAAAAAGCATGAAGCTCACACACGCGCACGCACACACACACACACACACACACACACACACACACACACACACACACACACACACACACACACACACACACACGCGCACACACACACACACACACACACACACACACACACACACACACACACACACACACACACACACACACACACACACACACACACACACATTGGTGCAACTGTGAGGACTCTCCAGAGGCGTAATGGTTTTTATACGGTACAAACTGTATATTCTATCCCCTTACACGGCCCTATCCCTAAACCTACCCATCACAGGAAGATGGTGTGATGTCAGGAAGACCACATTTTTAATAAAACATTGTTTTTTATGTTTTTTAACCTATTTGAATTACGAGGACTCATGAAATGTCCTCAAAGACCACGTTTAAGTTGTAATACGCATGTCATTATACAAATTTGTGTCCTCATAAGTCACATAAACAAGCACACACACACACACACACACACACACACACACACACACACACACACACACACACACACACACACACACACACACACACACACACACACACACACACACACACACACACACACACGTGCTACTCTAAAATGCCCTTGTGAATTATCAAAAGGAAAGCCTACTTTATCAAGGCAAATCTACTCTTTCCAAATACAGCCCTCATTCAAATTATATAGAGGAGAGCTGGTTTAAAGAAGGCAATCAGGCACAGATTTTGAATAGTCTCTAAAAGCTTTTTTTGTGTGTGGAAGTTACAGTAAATATTTGAGAGCAGAGTTGGAGGTTACTTATATAATCAATAATTTTTTTCCAAGTAATTAGTAAAGTAACACATTACATAACACATTTATGTACATTTATTTAAATAATATTAATAAATATAATGCTAATATATTTTTGTATAAAAAATATATTTATTGACAAATACAATTGATAATATCTCCCTTTTTAGTCTTGGAAAAATGTAAATATATTGTATTTAAGGTGTACAACATTGGAGCTGCTGTAGGCCTATATGTGAGCATGATGGATATATTTTATATTTTGGATAGCCTATATAAACTTACTATGAAATTTGTTTGCACAAAATAATTAAATACATAAATACATACAATTGTAAAATTTTATTTACATCAAAAATAAATAAATCAATCTCATACTTCCAATGGACAAATACCACACAAAACACTTCACCCTATGGTGAGAAAAAGTACTACAAAAGTCACCATGATCTTTTTATGGAATATTGCAGTATTTATTATAAATGATTTATCCATCTACATCATTACATTCTTTTAAAAATTCATGTGCCCTCGTAATCTTTAATCAACTTGCTTCATGCAAACTTTAACGCATTACTGTCCATAAAAAAGTAACAATATAGAACATAATTCTTTTTATACTTTCATTGTACTCTTACTCTTAGCTTCTGCTTCATCCCGCTCCTTTTCGAACATATTGTAAGTACACAGTTTGAGAGTAAGATGCGAATGAATATAAAATCACTCTCTCAAGCCTTGTATGAAAAACTGCTAAAAAAACATGATCAGGAGACTGGCATGTTCCACTGCACATTTCATCACCTGTCCAGATGGTCTGAAACATGTCTTTCAAGTTCTGCCAAGCACCATTCACTTGAAGCTTGCCTTCTCTAGATTGTACCGGTGTGTGTGTGAGGCAGGAGGGAAGTGGCAGCTACTATGCAGCCGAGCCGCTGTTGTTATTCAGCACCGATCCGTGCAAAAGGGAACAACTCTCTCAGCAAGAATGACAAAAGATTTGATTCCAGTGTGACCACTGTACACCCTGGGAGTTAGTGTTAACATTGTACATTTTGCCTGAACCAGATTCTATTTTGGCTTCTGCTGCTTTAAGGTAAAATATCACTGACTTGGAGCTGCACAAGGAAGACGAGAAGCTCAAACATCAGCGGAAAAGCAGCCAGGGCAGAATTCAAATCTTTGTAATTCAAAGAGCACACCAAATCTCTAGAAAAATACTGCATTATTGTGTTGTCATTTAAAAAACAACTAATTATGTTATTCCGTTTCATGGAAAATAACAAGTAACATGTTAGATGCTCAACAGGGGGTCTGGCGTTGTGCTGCAGGGGGTCTGCGGATTTTTGTTTTATCGCAAAAAAAATTTTGTTCACCTTTTCCCCCCCTTGCTCTCAGTGAGAGTTTGGCTCAGCTAAAGTGTGACCTGTGAATCACCTCTGGAGCTCATGGGTGTGTGAGGAGCACAGCTGCGGACCAGAGGAGTGTAAAAGACCTCTGCATACCATTCATTCTCACCGCTGCTGAGCTTTACAGCCGCTGACCTTTCTGCAGAAGGCAACTTATGGCGTCAGCACAAAATATGACTGTTCTGTCAAAATACTAAAAAACAATTGGCCGACCATGGAGAGACTTACATCATGATTAAATCTAATCATTAAAGCTGCACTACAAATGGAGAGGAAAATTGTAAATTCGTTTTTCTATTAATCTTCTCTGGTGTATATACAGTATCGAGTCTATATAAGTTAGAATCAGTGTAATTATGGTTATCAAAAACTAAAATGAAACCTAAACAAAAACACTTTTGTTATCTGAAAAACGAATGCAATTTTTAAATATTAATATATAACATGCCATGAACATTTTTATTAACATAACATTAACAAAGGTTAAAAAATGCTGCAAAAATGACCTAATTGTAAAAGGTAAATTTAAAGTTAAAACTTCTTGCAAAGTTAAAAACAAAAGTTAGTTATTCAATACAAATATTTAAATGATATCACTGAACGCACTAACACCAGCAGCACAATAATACTAAAACTGAAATAAAAACTGAAACTATAAACAAACTAATTACTATTAAATATTAACAGAGTAAAAAACTAAACTAAATGAAAAGGACAAACTGAAAGTAAAACTACAGCTAAAACAAAAAAAAAGGGTTCACAACCTTTATAAATATATTCATCGTGGTCCATTACTGTACATAACAAAAAGAGTATAATCTAGAAATTGCATCTTGGTAAGATACAAGTCATCATTTGAACCGCTTTGTAATTTTACTTTTTTCATTTGTATCATAGATATTTGAGTTGAAACCCAACACTTGCATTTACGTAAAAGTGTAATGCGCCAATTTCTCTCTCTAAAACATAAATCCTGTCATCTCCAGCACGCAATGAATTCTGGGGTAGGCTATAGGCCGCGAAGGATCCATCTGTTGTATCCTTCATGTTTTACATTTAGGCTGCATTCAAAGGAACTTCGAATTGGGACAGCCTTCGTCGCGCTGCTGTGACGCAATCTGCCTTCGAATGCTGCAGCCTTTGAATTGGGGTGCAGCTAATGTCTTCAGAAAATGTTCAAATCTAGTTTACGCTATAATAATCGACACACAGCAGGCTCCAAAACACATGCTGATAGATGGCAAAGTTGCCACACACATCCAGGCAAGTCAGACACCTCATTCTCCTGGAAGGAGATACATTCTCTTTACCAGGATCCAACAGAGGCTCCTGTTTTTTCAACCCAAGCCTTTTGGGCGTGATTCAGCTTTGAAATTGCTCCAATTATAGATCCACAAATTCCCCTTTACTTCCATCTTCTCTTGCTATAGAGAAACAGGCAGCCCAAATGATAAATCCTCTACATGGCCTTCTCTAGTCTAATAGCTCTTTGGCGGCTGGTGTAGCTTGGAGGGTGTCAGAAGAGGCGAGAGAGCGGAGGCTTGCTCACGTCTTTATACTTTGCAGTAATTATTCTCCGGTCGTTCCCAAAAGGCCTCACAGGCACACCTGCATTAATCATGAAGAATGACTCGGAGGAACTCCCTCTCTCTTCTCTCTTCAGCAGATGCTGAAGTAGGAGGTGTAATTATGAGGAACGGATCACGCCCCCGTCGAATATGATGCCGCAGAGATGCCCTGCGAGCCCATCCACTCAGCCAAGTGCGATATTGAGCTATAATACTCCACTTTTGTATTTCTTGCTGTATAGTTTTGCATAATATTGAAAGAGGGAATCTTTGAAGGGTAAGCGAGTGCAAAATGAACACTGAAGATCTAACCTTCATTCCCCAATGCAAATTACTTAAAGGAGAAGACAATACACCAGCCCTCTTACTTTTCAACTACTATGTTTAACGATCCAATCAATTTCTGACAGATTTAATCCCGGTTTATATTATTGAACATCCTGTTTTAATATTGAAATATGTCACATTTCGGAAGTAAAGTGGGTTTAGTAAACACATTACCATTCAATATGGACAGGAAACCATCAGTGAAAGTGACCTTCAATGATTTGAATCTCAAGTAGGATGCAATCTAATAATGATGAACCACAAACTGAAGCTTCAAAGAGACGCCAAAGGACAAAGCCAAAGCTGAAAGACTGAGCGTGTCCCCTTCTCTTCTTTCCTGCCCTTTCAGTGTCAAAGAAGCACGGCCCCTTTGAAGTTTATTTCATGAGTGTTCACTGATGGCATTTACAGAGTCAGATAATCTCATCAGCCTTATTGAGACACCTTACAGACAACTCGCCAAGGCCTTATGACAAATAGCCTAGAAATGTTTAAATAATTAAAACAAATCCCTGATTATTGATTGCTCATGTCTTATGCTGGCTGCACACTGTATGGTTCCTAATAGTCCTTTACAACTGTTGCTTGTCAGACTGTACGGACGTGATCCCTGCTGTCAGCCATGTCATACTGTAGGATCTCAATTGTCATTCACGTTCTACTGTACGGCAGTCAAAAACGCGTTAAAAACGGACACATGCAAGAAGACTCGTCCGGAGTTTCGGTTTGTTGTTGTCTCACTAATTGCGTCATCAGGTTCTGTGTGTTTTTTTATCCACAGAATAAAGAAAGTTATACGGGTTTGAGTGAGTTATATCATTTTCGAGTGAACTATAACTGGAACAATTATATGGATAGCAATTTTTTTTTGTTTTTATGCAAATTTCTCTACTTTTTTTAGTCTATTTCGTTTTTGTTTATTGGTAAAAATTGGTCTCTCACCATCAGTGATTCTGATTTTGTTTCAATGTCAAAGTAAACAATGGTCTACCCATCAGCGAGGCAATCTGAAAGAGATCAAGGCCGGTGAATCACTGGTTATGCCTGACTAGTCAGCAAATGTGTCACTGAAATAGGTGCCTTCATTTAAAAGTCACACGCACACAAACAAAATTATGCAGTGTGTTTATGTATGCATATGCTTTCTGGAGGCTGTCATACTGAATCCTCCAGAGAATGATTATTGCCTCATCCACCTTATGTGGCTGTGTGGACCGGAATTATAAAAGCAAACTATCACTGCGGGCCATGATTCATCTAGCTGAGGACTTGTCGCCATTAACAAAGGCGACTCACAACATCCATCACCCAGAGGCCAGAAGCACAGAGTGTCTCATCTATGGGTACATTTACAACATGACATCCATAACAAATAACCACCCTTGGGAGACCATAACTACACACTCTTAGTGCAGTTACTGTATACTAATGACAGTTATAAAACAGTTCTAGTCTTGTAATTTAATTTAACAAACTGTTTGTGTCATTCCGTCTGTGCACATTTACACTAGAATCAGGAGTATGGTTTTGCTTTTATACAACAATTCAATAAACAAGACGTTACTATTGAGTAACTTACAGTTTAGACACAATATTAGTTACTTTATGTAGTTTTGCTCCACCACCAAAAAATGTTCAGAACAAAGTCACAACAGAACTTTTGCGCGTGGTTGAAGAATTGTTTAGGTGATTGATTCAATGACTTATTCGTGAAGACAGTCACTTGTTTCGTTCCTGAATGAATCGTAGGGTTCATAACTTACTTAAATGTACGCAGACTCACTGCTTGGCTTATTAGGTGAAAGATTCAATGACTCATTCATAAAGATTGCCACTTGTTAGTTCCTTAATGAATCCGTGTTTTTTTGGACAAATTGATTAGCTGAACGATTCAATGACTCATTCATAAAGACGTCACTTGTTTTGTTACTGAATGAATCAGTGTTTTTCAACAAATTACCGGTAAGTGAATGATTGAATGGCTTATTAAATGAATGATTCAATTACGCTTCATAATATATTAACATGTTTAACAAATATGCGTACAAATCATTATTTATTCATAAAGATAGGCACTTGTTCTATTCCTAATTGAATAAACACATTTTAAAAATTTGTTGCGTGAATAAATCATTGACTCACTAATGACAGTCATCTACTACCAACTGGCAAATCGATGTAACTTGCAGATAGAGTCACTGAAAACTAATGAACAAATGCACTACTGACAATCTGCCTGGAAGGCACAAACACAGAAAAGCACAGTGACACAAACAGTAAAAAGTCCCAGGGCAGTTGGACTGTACAGTATATTAAATTTGTGGATTGGAACAAACTATTGTATAATCTTTAATTATTTACATTAAATCACATATATAAACACATGCAAAATAGGCTACAGTAACCACAAAGTGTAACATGGATTCAAGTAAATTTTTTGTTTAACCTAAATCAACCCTAAGCCCTGATTCCATCTGCCAGGGGTGTTGCTTTCTAAGCTGTTCTCATGTTTTATGCATATATGATGGTACATTTCCCACAGGGAAACCTTTGCAGTGGTTTCAGAGGAGCCAGAGCAGGATTAGTGAGTGGCAGCCTGGCTTACCTTTACACCGCAAAATCACAATTTTATGATGAAATGTGTTGAGATGTTGGATAAAGCAACTCATCTCATAAAACCTGAACTGATCTTCGAAGGGGGGGGGTGGGAAATAATGGAAGATGTGTATTCATCAACACTGCTGTGTGCTGAGAGACAAGACTAAAGTATTAATATGTCTGGTCTGAAGAGGATGCTCATTAGCAAAGTTTATACAACAAACCTCTATGAGACGCTCAGGGGAGTTCTTCATTTACACACTGTTAAATGCTCAAAAGTGTCAGCTAAATGAATACATGTAAATGTCTTCTTTTGTATTCCACAGCACAAAATTAAGTCATATGAGTTCGAAAAAAAAATATGATTGTGAGTAAATAATTTTTGAGTGAACTATTCTTTTAAGTATATTAAGTACAGTAAAAGTTAAACCACACACAAATGTAAATGCTGTATTGAAAACTATTGCTATCGTATTGACAACAACTTCCCATTAGATCTCAGGCAAGTCCTAGCTGGATTTCTGCATAAGAGATTGTCTCCATGAACGTGACAAATGGAGGTGTCTCAGTATTAACTACCACAGTGAAAGCAGCAGGAAATAGTGCTGGAGCCTTTATAATTACTCCCTCTCAGTATAATTACCGGGTTTTCCTTTGACCGTGAAATAAAGGCACCTTGCTAAGCAATCTGCTGCACAGCTCATGGGATATTTTTCCATTGAGACAGCACGACTTTTTGCTTCCATTAAATTTCGAAGGCGCTCACCTCATTTTCTAGAAAGGGGCACAGCTCAAGTGCACATTTATAATATCAATATTCAGACATATGGTAAATGCATATTTAATACTGTACTGTATATGTTGTCATCAAAATG
The DNA here is from genome assembly GCF_949152265.1 of Phoxinus phoxinus. Classification (NCBI taxonomy): domain Eukaryota; kingdom Metazoa; phylum Chordata; class Actinopteri; order Cypriniformes; family Leuciscidae; genus Phoxinus; species Phoxinus phoxinus. The sequence goes on from NC_136884.1 coordinate 8,020,298, forward strand.
TATGCATAAACTCAAGCATATCATTTCCCTGCTGACACATGCTGATCCAGCGACAAGCTTGCCTGTCCACACTGAACACCAAAACTGCTGTGCGAAGAAACTTTTTTAAATATCTTCTGCTTGGCTGTGATTGCTTAATGGACTTATGGCCCATAGAAAAATGATCAACAAAATATGGCTGATTAGGATAGAAACTCGCTTTAACGCGTCACACCTGTTTAGGACAAGTGTTAGCATGGAAATTTGATATGTAGTATGTGTTCCAAAAGTAACCTAACACTTATTCATTTTACTATTACAGACAATTATTCTTAATTAGCAGCTGTTTATGTAAGCAAAGTTAATAACGGTATAATCAAACACAATTATGTGCCATATTGGTGGAGTTTGAGTTATCTTGTACAGCATGAGGGTTGTCAAACTTTAACTGTCAGGAGGTTTACACCATTGAATCATCTGCATATGTCATCACAAGCAATGCTCTGTATAAGGTGCAGGCTAATAAGGTGACCTAGTTAGAATAAATTCTTCACGCCATTATTAAAGTACAATGCCCTTTTAATTATGGTTATTGAAAGGTGATTGCTGCACATTGTCTGTCAGCAGTGGGCAACTTGCAGAAAGAGTGGCTGGTCAGGAGTTGCCAGCCCGATCTCACGGCAATTCGTACGAGTGAGGTCGTACAAATTCGTACGAATTAGCCACCTTTTAATCACTCGTGAGATAGCGTTGGAGTTGCTGCAGTTTGTGAAGTTTGTGCAGATGAAAATGACTCACTTGCCCTTGTCTGTCTGGTCATTTGAAAGAGTTCAAATGGCCATTGGCATAGATGCACTATAAAACAGTCTCTTAAAATAACTGGGAGCAAAAAGGCTTTCATTAAATATATATTTATAAGCAGGCAATTGGAATCAAACTGAAAATGCAAGATATTATAATTTTATTAATAGTTTTGTTTTAACAATGAATATATTTTAGTTAGATGACCATGAACTATTATTTATTTATTGCTAGTCGGATGCAGACGGTATTCATTGGAGGGGCATTTTCATACTATAGGGAGCATTTGATCATACAAAAATGTGTGTAGTGCAGGATGAGTCATCAATATGTTTGCTCAGTTTTACTGAAAGAGAAATGCATATATTTGTTCAAATTGATTTAATCAACGCCAGCATGTAGATGACCTCAAAGCAAATGCGCATAGACTAAAAACCACAAAACTTTGAAGTAAATTTCATTGGGTCAGGATAATTAGATCGTCTAGCTTCAAACACCATTTTATTTCTTTAAAGTAGATAGATAGATAGATAGATAGATAGATAGATAGATAGATAGATAGATAGATAGATAGATAGATAGATAGATAGATAGATAGATTTTTTATTTCTTTAAAGTAGTTTTCAGTGGCTTGATTTTAGAAATATGTGTAGGGTACTTGTAAAGTGTTTGTAAAAAGGATGAGACACATTTTACATAATTCCTGTTCTACGATCTGTTTTCTAAACCAAAGAATCCAGTAGGCATTTTCTCTTTGTGTTGCTTGATCGTCTATAGGTCACTGACAAAATGCTTGAATGAGGATTAAGTAAAGTTCAGGGCATCCACCCTTTAGACCGAAGGCTTTCAGAGAGATGATCAATTTGGCAGGAGCTGTTTACGTCTAAATGTACACGTAAGTTTGTGTATGCGAGTGTGTGTTTAGCAAATAGCCATGTTTCAGTCTGCTGTCAAGGCCTCAGAGAGGAAATTGTGTAGCTCAGCAGGTAGAAATACCTACATTAATACCTAGAATACCTACAATAACTAGAACGTACATTTCCAGAAGAAAATGTGAATGGTGCTTGCAGTGGCAAAACTCACCACTCGGTTGCTAGAGTGTGGTACATGATTGCATACGAGCCAACAACCATGTCTGTACGATGTTCTGCTGCTGAGGTATGGCTTATTCATGTTTTGGGTTGGTTGCTAGGGTGTTCTGGGTGGTTACTAGGGTGTTTTGGGTGGTTGCTAGGCAGTTGCTAGGGTGTTCTAGGTGGTTACTAGGCAGTTGCTAGGGTGTTCTGGGTGGTTGCTAGGGTGTTCTGGGTGGTTGCTAGGCGGTTGCTAGGGAGTTCTGAGGTATTTTGGGTGGTTGCTAGGGTGTTGCTAGGGAGTTCTAAGGTATTTTGGGTGGTTGCTATGGTGTTACTAGGGAGTTCTGAGGTGTTCTGGGTGGTTGCTAGGCGGTTGCTAGGGTGTATTGGGTGGTTGCTAGGCGGTTGCTAGGGTGTTCTGGGTGGTTGCTAGACGGTTGCTAGGGTGTTCTGGGTGGTTGCTAGGCGGTTGCTAGGCAGTTGCTAGGGTGTTCTGGTTGGTTGCTAGGGCACCACAGATGGTAACTATGGGGTTAGGGCTAAGGCCTGTGGCCTCGTGCCTATAGCCTATGGTTGCTAGGGTGCTGTAACTGGTTGCTATGGTGTTACTAGGTGGTTGGTAGTTTTCACAGATGGTTACAATGGGGTTAGGGCTAAGGTTAGGCACTCGGCCGAGTATTTAAAATCTCTATTAAACGACTGCATTATAATGAGTGCACGAGGCCTGCGGCCTCGTGCCTATAGCTTATGGTTGCTAGGGTGCTGTAACTGGTTGCTATGGTGTGGCTATGAAGATTTTAGGCCATTCTAGGTGGTTGCTAGGCAGTTGCTAGGCTGTTCTGGGTGGTTGCTATGTGGTTTCTAGGGTGTTCTGGGTGGTTGCTAGGCAGTTGCTAGGGTGTTCTGGGTGGTTACTATGGGGTTAGGGCTAAGGTTAGGCACGAGGCCTGCGGCCTCATGCCTATGAGTGAGTTTTTATAGAGTATTTAAAATCTCTATTAAACGACTGCATTATAATGAGTGCACGAGGCCTGCGGCCTCGTGCCTATAGCCTATGGTTGCTAGGGTGCTGTAACTGGTTGCTATGGTGTGGCTATGAAGATTTTAGGCCATTACTTATTGGCTGCTTGATAATATAAATCCTCTGAGGGAGAGAGAGGGGGAGACATGCAGGGGTGTCAGGCCCTTTGTGTCTGTGTGTGTGAAAAATGACAGTTGGGATTTGAATTTCTGAAAATTCCGCAATGTTAAGTCAATGGGACTTTTTGGGCCGCTTTTTCGTCCGCTGTGCGAACATCGTACACCCGATCGCTTAGAAAAGATATAGCACACCTCTCCTCAATGAGCCGGTCGTTTTGACACCTCACTCAGGGGTCTGTGACAAACGGTGCGGGGCGAGTTACGCGCCGAACTTTTGTGTGGAAGAATAATAAGTATGCAAGATAACACTAATGTTGCTTTGCCTATAGGCAAGCACCATTAATAAGTGATGAAGAAATGATAGACGTGTCAGGTTTAAAGGACATGGCGCCCTAAAAGAGAAAGAAAGAAAAATTTGTCTAGAGTCCACATTTGAGCGCCCACATCTTTTTACAAAATTCTGGGGTTTTCTTAACTCTCTGTGCTGAACTACAGTTATTAAGCAGTTTAAAGAGCAAGTGGTGTGTCCTTTGTTAAAACCGGAGCAGTTCGATTTCCCTTATTTCTCACAGAAGAAGTGCATCGCTTAAATCCCAGTTAAGATCTCTATAACTAGAGCTATATAAAATGTGACAGAACACTAAGGTTTAATTTTCACACCAGTGGGCAGTTCTTCAATTAGGAGAACCTGAAAGACAATTTATCATGGTTTTCATGGTTATCATGAGAGATTTCTGAAGGATAGTGTCTTTAACAGCAAACAGTTATTTCAATTGTAATAATATTTCACAATATTACTGTTTGTACTGAATTGATGATCAAAATAAATCCAGCCTTGGTGACCATGGTGACTTTTCAAAAACAATAAAAAAAATTACCGACCCAAAAAACTTTTGCACGGCAGTGTATATATAACATCTTGAATATATACAGGATACATACAGTATATATATGTATATATATATAATATATATATAATATAAATTTTTTAACATTAGATGAAACATACATTCATTAAGTTTGAAGATCAACTCGATTTCAAGTAGTCAAATGTGTCCATAATTGAATAATCGCACTATGTCTTTCTACTTTCAATTTCCTTTTTCACTTTCAAATGACTTAAAATTACTCTAAAGTTGCTCTGCACTGACAGACACCGACCTAATGTCGATAATCACCAGATTACAGTACGTCACTTCTCAGACATTCCATGCCCCGACAAATACCGATTGAACACAATATATAAATACCGTTGAAAACTAATCCGACAAAACCGTCTGTTGCCATTGGTTGCAGTCTATTGGTGTAGTGTGAATTCCCTAAACTTGCTAAGCATTTTACAGCTGCTCTGATGCTGAAGTGGCACTTGTGTTTCCGGATGGCTCAGGCCCACCAGGAAACATCAGAGGATGGAGGAAAAAGGTTTTGATTGGACCATCTTCATTTAAAATGGAGCTGATTTGACTTCTCTTGCCAACTCTGGACGTCATTATCATCAGAACTGCAGGGGTCATGTAAGTGTTAGCTAGATAAAAAGGAAACTTTTCATGTACTGTATATAACAGCTATAATTTAGAAATGTATAAAAAGTCTTACAAACTTTTTCATGCAATTTCATTTCCATGATGATAAATCAGTCAAAACCCACGTTTAATTGGAATCTTTATTTTAATTACACAGAAGGAAAAATATGGGTCAAAAAAGTCTCCAGTGTACTGCATGATTATTAGACAAAATAGTCTGAATGAGCAGCAGGTCTGATATTAAAATTAGCCATCAATTTTTTTTTTTTTCAATTTAGACTTATTAAAGCTATAAGTTATCCTGCCAAGAGCAGTGAGGGGTTTTCTCTTTGCCTAGTCAAGATTGTGGTTTGATTAATATCCCTTAATTGCTAATTTTCCATGTATAATCTAAAGGCCTCTGGTAAAGGAAACTAATAAATCATTTTATTTCAGCCCAAATATTGAAAGCAGCAGCTCAATTCCGGATTTTTTTTAGTTTTTTAAAGAATAAGATTAGCAAAGTAAGAATGTCAAAGATAAGCAAAGTAAGAATGAATGAATGAATGAACAATTTCATCAACAATTTTGTTTGTCCGAAAAAAAAAAAAAAAAAAAAACAGACGGACGGACGGACGGACGGACAGAGAGACAGACAGATGGATGAATATATCTGCCCCTTGAATTCCACACTAGATAGTTTATTTTATTTTTAGATTTCAGCACTGAACTTAAGATGGGAATAATTTAGTTAACCAATGAGAAAGCACAGTGCAGGCCGAACTCTTAAGGGGATTCTTGGAGCGTGTGGAGAGACAGATGTCTGAATTATGGCCATATTGTAAAAGGAGCTTCTTCTCACAATTTCCGTGCACTAGAAGAATATAAACAGAAAAGAATCCTGAACATTTTTTGAGAGAAATAAATATGCTAAAATACCATGGATGATTTTTGCCAGGGGGCTCGAAGGCGAAGGTGAACTCAGAGACATTTACTATAAAAAAAGTAGGCTATGTGCTTGTTTACTTAGAGTATCAATAGACCTCACACTTTCTATATACACAAACACACACACACACACACACACTTTTTTAAAATTGTTCTTTTCAAAACTTTTTATCAACATATGTACCATAACATAACTAGCCTTCAGGACAGTGAAGACTGTAACGGTTGGGCCTCATTGTTAACTGCCCACAATGTATAATGTTTCCTAGTTAATTTAACCACAGCGGCGTATGGTTTCACACTGAGAGACGCCAGGATACTCATAAAAAATGCTGGTCACATTCTAACAAGTACTGTTTTGCAATACACCACACTGATAGTTATAGGTCCGTGATAAGGACATTGTGAGATAATTAGAGTAGACACAAACGATATTTCACATAGCCAAAACTGAGAAGAGTCAAAGGGAAATGAATATGCATGATAACTTTTTTTATCAACACAAAAGCAATTGCATAATCCAGACTTTTATATTTTATTATACAGTGTGAAAATATGCCATAATTAGTAAATGGTCAATTAGGTGGCGTTTGAAGGGTTTGCAATCAATATGGATGTTTATTGTGCATTGTGCACACAAAGCTGTAAAGGAGGAAAAAGTCAATTACGTCTGATTATTATGCCTCATCTGTTGGTGAAATAGCTAATGTTCTGCATGGTTACATAACAAATGCTGCATTATGAAAGCATCTTCACATCTGTGCTAATACTTCATATACATGCAATAACACAAATACCCTGCAGCATCTTAAATAACCCACCTAATTTGTTTTGCCTGTCTAGGTCTGTTTAGTATTCAATAATAATGACTATTAAGCAAAAAAAAAAAAAAAAACTGCAGAAAAAATACTGTAATACAATGATTTTGAATTCTAATCAGAATAAATGCAGTTAAACAAATAGGGGGAGACAATTGTGCTTAACTCTACTATAAATATTTCTTTCTTTTTAGTTGCATTTTAAATATGACAGAAATGTTGTTGATGGGTTTTGTGAGCCTCACCCAATCAAAAAGAATTTAATAAACAAAACATGCAATCTCTATTGCTCTATTGTTTCACATTGCTAAATCTAATGTGTCTGTTTCCAAGCAGAAAGCGATGTTGATTAGAATGACAGAAGGGTCACTGGCTGTCTGTAATTTACTCAAGTCCTTCTGCAAACATCGAATTTCCCCTCCTCATTGGGGTCACACGTATTCATTTGGCAGGCATACTTTAGGAGACGTAATCAGTGCAGATGATGGTGTGCTCTTTTGCATCTTAACTTTTTGGGTGTTGTGTGTGTTTGCTATGATTACTAAATGACAGTGGGTGCAGTCCTGCAATTCGGACAAGCTCTGTAATCCACTGCAACACACAGGCTAACCAAGAGATCACCAAGACAAATATACAAAGAGCTGTTGTTCAGTCTGACAACCATCCGGTGGACATTAGAGAGACACACCCCGCTCAGTTAGGGTAGGGCCTTCCAGTTGCTGACCACTGGCCTCATACACCCACACAAGTGACTAAAAATAGCTAATTCAGTGGATCATCCAGATGTCAAATAGCTCAGGGACCTGACACAGAATGTATCAGACCAGGGTCGTTGCTAAAATTCACATGGCACAAACATTTGGACTGGATTTAAACATTGACTCAATGTTCACTTTTAGCAGATTAAATGTATTGAAAATGTACTCTCTTTCTCTTCTCAGAAAAAAAAAAACACAGAGGACTACACATATTTCTTTCCAATCAAATGCTCTCTAGAATGAGAGTGCCTGTCCCCCTTCTGTTTTGTTTTTTAAGCCCTTCAAAAGTTTCCTCTCAGTTTTTTTTTTGCAGGGTGCATTCAATTGATCAAAAGTGACAGCGAAGATATTTATAACGTTACAATATATATATATTTTAAATCTACTCATTTTAGAATCCTGAAAAAAAAAAAAACGGTTCACGGAATCTAAAAAATCGAAAAAATAAAAAAGATAATTGCGAGTTTTTACCTCACAATTCTGACTTTTTTTCTCACAATTCCGAGATATAAAGTAACAATTGCAGGTTATAAAGTCAGAATTGCGTGATATATAGTCGCAATTGTGTGTTATTAAGTCAGAATTGCGTGATATAAAGTCGCAATTGTGTGTTATTAAGTCAGTTAATACTTTCTGACTTTATATCTCGCAATTCTGACTTTATAACACGCAATTCTGACTTTATTTCACGCAATTCTGACTTTATATCTCGCAAATCTGACTTTATATCTCGCAATTCTGACTTTATTTCACGAATTGCGTGAAATAAAGTCTCAATTGCGCATTATAAAGTCAGAATTGCGAGATATAAAGTCAGAATTGCGTGAAATAAAGTCAGAATTGCGTGTTATAAGGTCAGAACTGTTTTCAACAGTTTTGAAGAAATCACAATAAAAGGGGTGAAGCCTGGTTGAGTTGCATTAGTAGTGTGTTGTCACCATGTCCAAAAGGCACTGTTTTTTCCAGCCTGAATTTAGCCACCCTTTTTCAGCCTTCCTAAGGCAGACAATCTTAGGAAGCAGTGGTTAAAATATATTATCACTATTCCTCAAACAACCATAACCTTTTGTGTTCTCACCATTTATTTTTCATTTTTCCTTGTTTCAATAAAAATACATCAACAACACACATTTTTAAGGCATGAGTACTCACTGAGCTCTGCAATGCTCCCCACGCGGGTCGCCAGGAGGGACTGCTCAATGGTGCGGAGTTCAGCCTGGCTGTAGGCATGGCCCTCTGCGGTTTTCCCTGCTCGCTGCTGGTCACGGTGCAGGTTCAGACTGTCCGGCAGGCTCAGTACACCTGTGGGACAAAGATCAGACAATTAAAAATAAATAAACATGTGAACGAGCCGAAACCAGACGAAAAACACCTGCAATGGGACCAAGAGACTTTGAAAGCTAAGTGTTATGACATTATCACTGTCTGAGAGGCCAATCAAACAACCCCTGAAGCAATTAAAAACCGCTGTTTTTGTGTTGGATCTTTTTCAAATTGCAACAAACCATGCGCCCACGGGTGAGTTCAGCAGCGTGTATTGGCTGGAGCCCTGGTAGTCTAATGTTCATTCAATAACCCTAATCAAACTACTGCACAGCATCACAGCCAAGGCTTTTGTTTGAACTGGAGAATAGGCAACGACAGATGGGATATTGAGCTCAGCCACAGGTGAATAAAGACAGACAAGCGGCTATCTGTCTGAGCTAAAGGCTTCACACATTGAGGCTACAGTATATTGTGTTTCTGAACTGGTTTTAATTAACGTCTGATATCTGTAACTATTTGGTTTTGAGACATCCCTATAGCCATTTGTCTTGTAGTGTGTCAGTATAAGCTATATTGCTTTCATGATGTTGCTTTTATACAACAGATCAATAAACAATAAGTTAATATTGAGTAACATACACTTCAAACACAGCATTGTCAGTTACGATGTCTACATTTGCTCCACCACAGCAGAACGACGTCAGGAGTGATGTTCTTGAATGGATATTTCAATGACTCATAAATGAAAGCTATTTGTTTTGTTCCTGTGGAGTAAACGGTTCAATGACTCACTCATAAAGAGACCCCTGATTCATCCCTTAATGAAATTATTCGATTACGTTAATAATTAAGACTCATTAAGACAGAAACTTGTTTCGTTCCTGAATGAAACAGTGTTGTTAAATGATTTGGTTAAGTAAGTTATTCAATGACCCACTCTTAAAGATAGTCATCTGATTCATTCCTGAATGACTCAATGTTTTTGTAAAAATGAACGAATGATTCAATTACTCACTCATAAGAGTACCAGAATGAACTGTATAAAAATTGATACATAAACACACAAACAGTGTTAGAAATAATACATAATATTAGTTACATAATCAGATTTCAATTGAGCAAAGTAACTTGTTTATTGTACAAGAGAGTTACTTTAAAGACACTAAAGTACCTTAATGTGCATGTCAATAAACCTTAATAATAACACATACTGTAACATTACTTGTATAATAAGTAACACAATATTTAAACATGGTACTTTTAAAGGTAACATTCTCCAACACAGCACACAAGCACGCAACAGCCTTCCAGGAAGCTATTTTAAGCAGGTTATACTCTTGACTTTCATCTAAAGGGATTTGTGTTGTCAGTCTCCCAGAGGTGGGTAAATATCCTGTATCCTGTTGTATACTGAATGAAGCCGTAAGCACCAAACAACACGGGGAAAGAAACACAGAAACTCATGAAGTTTTCATAACACCATGATTAAAATGACCTGGCACTGGGAGTTCTGGCGGCTGCAAATGTCTTTGTGGTTAGTGAGTTTATGCATAATGGAGGATGTGCAATATTTGCCAGATGGGAGACAAGTTGAATGCTTTGTCAAGAGACACAATGTTGTTCATGGGTGACATGATGCTTTTAAGGAATTTTTAAGCGAGTTCAAGCGAGGGAACACTTTGTTTTTGTTGATTGTCTCGTCTGATGAGGTTTCTTTTAAGTTGAGTGCCGAAATACTGCGTGAGAAGCAAATGTTTGCATGTGTACGGTCCCTAATGAAGCCGCAGGACATCGCACAAGCCAGCGTGATGATGATGCCAGTTACAGTAGTTGCAGCATTTTGCTGCGGGTTTTTGTACAGTTGAGCGAGGGGTGAGAGAAGATTATGAAGTCCATAAACAGGATCCGGCACAAAGTTACAGGGGATTGCTTGACCTGGTTTTGACTAAAAAATACCTTACAGCTGTGACAGCTTTTAACAAACCGTTTTATTTAAATGTTTTCTTTCTTCAGCAGCATCCCAGTCGTCAAAGTTGTCATATTCTCCATAAATGTTAAAAGAAATAACGAAGTCGCTCATTGTTGTATTAGTAACTTAGGCTATGTAATATCTAACTTACGTTAGATGTTTGTTTTGATAGAGCAAATTGTTATAGTAACGGATACTTTGACTGCCTGTTGCTATGGTTACTCACAGCTGTTGTAGGCAGCGCATTTATTAATTAATTTCAAATGGTAAACAGGCGGTTTTACCAGAACTACTTCACTAGGTGTCCTCTATCACTTTTTAACGGACACCCTGCAGCCAATCAGAATCGAGTATTCACCCAGACCATGGTATAAATGGTAACATACACACATGCATGTTACACATGTTATAGGACATACCTTAATTAGTGCTCTTTATTTTTTACTTTTTTTGTGTTCCTATGTCCTTTAATTTTATTATGTTAATACATCAACATAATTGAGCTTTTAAAATCTGTTTTTACTGAAAAATGTTCTGATAATAAAGCAGGCTGATAATAAAGCAACTGACAAACAAAGAGTGCTAAATAAAACAATTCAATACGTAACTGTACGTAAAACAAATATAGGACTAAAAATGTCTATTTTAAATAAAATCTAAACAATTGTGATAGTTCACAGGGAATTCTGGGACTGTCTTTCTGCTGCCCATAAATCACATTTGCTCATACAAAAAAACAAAAAAACTGTATTATACTGTATTTTATACTATTTAAAAAAATACATTATCTAAATATATATAATATATCATCTAAAATATAATATAAATAGTATTGAAACTATTGTTATTGATGGTTCACATGGGAAATTATGTAATTTGAAAATAAATTATTTTTACTCATACAAAACTTAATTATATATAATATAATATATAATATTAATAAGTACAATTAATTTAAGTTTTGTATGAGTAAAAATAATACATATACATATAAGTTTTAACTTATATGGGAAGGTGAATTAGAATAACTGTAATAACAGTTAACATTTAAAAAACATTTTTAGGTTGAAATCAAAGTATATTTTTTCCTCAAGCAAACACAAAAAACATGCACTCAGTCTGAAAACCATGCAGTGCATGTGAGCTGTCATCACAATTCCCAGAATGATATGGGAGGAGAAACAGACAGGTTTTTGATTGCTAGAAATCTTCTCATGACTCTTTCACTTCGGCCAAAAATATGCACTCCAGTGGGAAAAAACAAGCCTCAATATTTTATGACCTTTCCGCCCAATCAACCTTCCCTGTCTTGAAACTCTTCACTCTCTTCCTCTATAATCTCAGCGCATCAACTTTTCAATGTCCTTACAGACGCTAAAAGTTTCCCCTGTAATATTCATAGAATCAGATCAAATCACAAAAAAGCGTGTTAGAGCGTTCTAGTCAGTCCAACTTTGCAGCCCCACCATGTATCAACCATATTATCTCTCTCCAGCACTTGTATTCCCTACTGAGAGGGAAGCAACGGTTATTTTTACTTTCAGCGATGTGTTTTTCTTCGCTTCATATGGTGACTTAAAAGGTGAAGGGGGTGGGAAGAGAAAAATGAGACCCCAGTCCCTTGAAGATTGTGACCTTGGCCAACTGGTGGCAAAACACTTTACTCTAAATGTTCCTTAGCACGATATTTATAAAAACTTGACTCTTCAACAACTAGGAAAGTTTCTCCATACTTGTACAGTGAAATGGGGGGGGAGGACATTGAGTCATAAGAACACCATCTACTCGAGAAGAGTTTGCAATAACTTTGTTTTAGATAGACTGGCATAAATAAAACAGTACAAATACTGCGAGACACTTCTGTCATAGCTGAGGAAATGAAGGAAACGCGGAGAGTTCTTTATCTCACAACAAGCTTGAAAACTTTACTCTCTGCATAAGTTCAGAGGCCAGGCTTGTTTTCAGACACATTTTGTGACCCGATCATATAAACTTATACTCAACCTGAAGAGATTAAGCAGTACAAAATATCTTTAGAATACATGCTGATTGGTGTAATTCGATTGAAGACTGAATCCCCACGTCCTTGTTTTTACAGTACACCCATTGTCCTAGTAACCATGGTCCTCGGTTAGCCAAGACAGAGCATATCCTTTTTTATTAAAGTTCCGGAAAACACACATTTGCAAAGAATATGTATGAGGTATGAGCATACGACAAATCTTCAGTTCCAAAGAAAATTCTCTGACTATAAGCTGTTCACTGACCTGAATATCACATTGCTCGTAGTTCAGAGATAGTTTCATTGTGACACTATTCCTTGCTATTATATCACACAATACAACATGTTTAGTGAACAATATCGTTTTTCCTGTGCAACAATGGTGGAAATGTTCAACAGCTTTTTAGAAATATTTCAGCATTTAGATAATCTGGTAGGTTCAACTTTATTTAGATGGTCCACTTTAGATATTCTACTAACTATACGTAACTTTGCAACTACATGTCAGTTAACTCTCAATAGAGTATTAGTAGACTATATACTGTTAGAAGTCTGTTAGGTTAGGGTTAGGTGTGGTTTGGGTTAGTAGAAGAAATTGACGTGTAGTTGCAAAGATACTTATAGTCATGTAAAGTGTCTGATGGGGAGCATCAAAATAAAGTGTTAGCACATATTAAGCAGACAATAATGAGAGTTGGCTGACGTGTTACAAAGTTACTTAGTAGAATGTCTAAAGAGGACCATCTAAATAAAGTGTAACATCAGATTACAACACACATCATTCATTAAAATACAATGAATTGTGCAGGCATATCTGCATTTTACAATTGACTGATAAAACAGCATCAGTCAGTAAATGAGCGAATACTTTTAATGGACATTAAAATCTCATTAAATGACTGTAAGACGTATGCCTTTGGGGACCAGTCATTATGTGCAATATTACTGCCATGATTATGGGCCCATAATTCTCTGCTGGTTTTAGTGGCATTTAAGTGAAATCCAAAAATGACTTGGATGCCTCAACATTGGTCGTAAACCCAGAACTTCGACAGACTATCACATCATCCCCCTCTGCCGCTACATCTGTCACTTCTTAAAGAGCCAATTCGTTTTCTATATAAGGAAATAAAGAGGAACACAATGTGCTGGCCAGATGGAAGCAAAATGAACAATATAAGTGCAGGTAAATTATTTTAGTTGAATGCCAAATGGATTATCCATATGTAGATGCTGGTTTCAAGCTGCATTACACCGGAAATACTCGAAATAGATAAGACATTAAGCCTGTACTATTCACATGTCTTTGAGTACAAAGGTCCAGACCTCTAAATTTGAAGTTCTCTGAATAACGAACTAGCCATTTAAAACTCCTCCTATGAATGTCTGCATGTACAATTAAGTTTAGAACATGTGTGAAAATGATGGAGAGCGATATGTCGCTGCGAGATGCTGGCGGAGTGAACGAGGCTTGCGAGAGGGTTGTGAGTGAGGGTGCAGCCTCCAGATCCAGTTATAAGAGTCTTTGGACTCACTTAATGCAACACTTTAGGAAGTTAATGAAGTGGGAAGTTGCGGGTTTGAGCTAGCAAAATCTTTACGTTGTTCCCAAAACACAACATATTTTGAACTTATTGCAAGGTTTGTTTTTGGAGGGGGGGGGGGGGGGGGGGGGGGGATTAACCCCTAACCCTAACACTAATACAAAGGGGTGCATTCCCAAAGGATGATCATGATTGTCCATTGAATTCTATTGGTAACGACGAAACTTGCAACCATTTTTGGCTTTGGGAAACGCACTCCTGAAATCTGTAGAGCAAGGTTATAGAATGCGATATGCCAAATATGCAAACATTGGTCATGAAGAAGGCTATGCTATTTAATTCAGTTTACTAATTAACCTTTCAATAAGTCATGCTAAAACATTAATAAGAGCAATAATTTTACTTATCATCCATGTAGCAATGCTTATTAATGAAAGTTATTACAGTGATAACTATCGTTGCATGAATAATAAACAAATAATAAACTTACCTAGCCTATAGTAAAGTATTAACAAATTGTGATGCAATAAATAAGGTCTAATTTAACAACGTCCATCCCCCGAAACAGACAGAACATGAAACAGAGAATACATGTCTGTAAAGTGCAAAACACCATCTTAAATAAAACATATTTCACAAACATCTACATGATTGTCTCTTTTAACGTTTATATTGTATATAATGATTTGCATTTGTAGGTGTTATTAGCACAATTCTTAACATCCCACCCTATACCGCACTAATTCGCAAAGCCTGGTTACAGCATTGAGTACAATAAACAGTCTGTGAGACCACTGTGAAAATGCTTCTCTTTTCATTTGAGTAAACATAATTATGAATGTCTTAGCATTACTGACAGCAGCACTTGAGCTGCATGAACTCCACAAGTTTGTGTACAATCGGATGACCGTGTTCTCCAGCAAGATTTTAAATTATCCAAAGAGCATCTGGAGCTTCAGCGGAAGAACATCTGACCATCTGTACAAAGTAGTTCACAAATCTACTTTTTGTGCAAACTCTGAAATAACTCTTTTTCATTTGACCTGATAATGTTTCTTTATTTTAATTTGGTGAAAACCTTGTTATCATTTTAAAATTTAAATCTGAATGCCAGACTTTCAATGCAGTCTCATACTTTTGGACCGCATGTATTTGTCTTTTACAAACGGGGTGAGGGTATACGTTAGATTTGCATATGTGCACTCCAGCCAATTCAGTTTTTCCACAGTTTTTGCTCAACAACAGATTGTTCCCTTTTCTTGGCTTGCCTGTAAACGGCGGTTCTGGCAGGAAGGAGCAAACGTGGTATATTCAAGATTGCCTGAAATCCCCTTTCAGCTCTTCACTGAATGATTAGATCTACAATCAATATGTCCCATTCTTTTCCTGTGACAGAAACACACTTCTCCTCCTGAGTGCACACTCGAACACTTTGTTTTGATTTCCTGCAGCTGTTGAAGTGATAAGGTATTAGGGAACTTTGTTTAATGGAGTCACGAAATATCAGGAATACAGATTAATTCCACAACAGACAATCAAAACTTTGCAGAATATATAAAATTGAAATCTGACAGAATAGTAAGATTGTTCTAAAATTCAAAGGGGTTCAGAGCTTTGTTCCACTAACTAAATTAAAGTATCCTACTGGGGGGACGCTTCAATCGCGACCCGGCAAGGGAACCAGTCCTGTCACAAAAAAGACAACAAAACTCTTTAGCTCGCTTTCAATTTCTCTTTTTTTTTTTCTCCCTTGCTGCAGCGCTGTACATTTGCTGGAGGAAAGTCCCATCGATTTCTCTACGGTGCGTGGCTGGTCTCTTATCAGAGTGAGACTCGTACGGAATATTAACAGCCAAGTCTCCATAGCAACAGGGCAGAGCTGCCCAGCAGCCGTGTGATTGGTGGAAGGAGAGACAGGGGCGGTGGGGATGTGCTGGATTTGGAGGTGAGTGCATACAGAATGCGCAGTGACAAAAATGTTTTTTAATTTTGGGGGTACCTCCCAAAATGAGGGTGTGTTTGCCGTAGCATAAGAAAAAAGCTGCAGGAATACAGATAAGTGGATCTCGTTTGCAACAGCGCTTGAGTTAATAATGTCTGAGTTTTAAAATATTCAGAGCGTGTCTATTTTTGCCATTCAACATGACAGCTTGATATTTCCTTCTGAGTCATGCATTACTGTATGTAAAAACATCTGAAAAGTTGCAGAACTTACAGTATGCAATAAAAATGTGGGTGTTTTCGAAAGTATGCATGTAAAACTCACAACTCCAGTAAAACTTTTTTGAAGCCCATAAAATTGTCCTAAACCCTGATGAAGGAGATTTACTGTATGTATACCGGCCTGAGAAACAGGCGTTCCAATTCTCTGGATTTGATCATCTCCGTTTGTTTTAAACCATTTAAAACATGATGGGTTGTGAAAAGAGGTTGTGTTGTCCTCTTTGTGTTTACCCACCATGGTATGGTTTGGTATGGTTTGTATCAAAGTTTGAGGCCAAATTTACTGTAAATAGTGGTAGATAGAGTTCTTCTAAAGTTCTACAATCTATTTCGTTTTCATTAATAGTTAGATCTATGATAAAGTCAAATGTTAGCTTTTTAAAATATGTCTAGGTTACAATTATGAACAATTGAAGCCATCTGTAGCTCATAGTTACATTAACTGCACAAAATATGAAAATTTAAAAAGGCTCTTAAAGACACCAGAATCAAATGCTTAGGTAGTGGGGTTTTTTTGGGAGAGAAAAAAAGTCTCTCTGGGGAAGCACATTTGGTCACCAGCCACTAAACATTTCACATCATCTGTCTCTGTCAATTCTAGCAGAAAGTGGGTCATATGGTGCTTCTCTTCTGACTTGCATAAATGTTGTGTATAAACTGGGGTGGCTCATCTCACATTAGAAGAAAACCCTCTAATCTTACTTAGGAACACACAAATATGTTGCAAACAATATGCATCATATAATAAAGGCAGCAGCTGCAATTCAATTCAATGTCCATTAGGCATTGAAAATGCTGCAAAAATATCATTATGTACAATCAGAGTTCAAATATGGAGACAGGCAGGGTTATGCCTCGAGTGCTAAATCATTAAAACACCCCACAAGCTGTCCGAATTCTCCTTCACCATGACAACCGAGGTGAATGCCCCCTTCGTCATAAAACACACTGTTTCACAGCTGCGGCAGTTACCGGCAAACATTTTCCCATTTTGACATTTTACATCAGCTTGAAGCAATATGATCAACAAGGGACATTGAACGATTTTAATGAGGGCCATGCTACTGACTGGTCCTGTATCAGTAGAGCTCAATTAATATACATTTTTAATGCAAAACTGAAACCTCTGGTGCTGAAGATCTAAAGGTCAATGTAATTTCAACTATAAACAATCAAACCTTAACATTTTCTTAAAGCAAAAAGTGAAATAGCAAAGGGAGATTTTAGCTTCTTTTTTTCCTGGCCAAAATAAATTTCAAATATATTTCAAAGTATGGCCTACAGACTTTTTTTAAAGCTGGAAATATATATCATTTGAATTTTCTAATTACAAAAGTTATTTTCATATCTTAAAATGTATTTATTATATAAAATATATGTATATATTTAAATATAAAAATGTCTTTAAAAAAAAAGAGGAAATAAGGAACTAAAACTTCTAATAGATAAATTAATGTTTATAAAAGATTGTTTGCCTTCAGATTGTGTGCAAAGCATGCTGGGACTGTAAGAAGATTGAGCGACATTGACCCGGACACAGCCTCTATGTGAATGATGATTGACAGGTGAGATTACTTTTAGGAAAAGGACACTG
Organism: Phoxinus phoxinus; assembly: GCF_949152265.1. NCBI lineage: Eukaryota > Metazoa > Chordata > Actinopteri > Cypriniformes > Leuciscidae > Phoxinus > Phoxinus phoxinus. The sequence goes on from NC_136884.1 coordinate 8,037,918, forward strand.
CATTTCCAAACCGCAGAGATTCTGGCCAAGAGTTCTATCAGTGGATGACATTTCATTCTGCCGGGGAAGTGTTTCAATTCCATTTCCACATTAACCCATTAATGGCTCACTTGTGGGCATAGGTTTTGATAGGACAGAGTTACCGTAATTTCCCGCATGCAGAAATGTTTGACCAGGTTACAGAGCTTTTGCTATACTCGAGCTGAAAACCCAAGTGGTTTGTGCTTAGTCTCTGTCTCTGCCAATGGAAGTCACAAGGAAACGTCACTTTGCCACTGTAATAAGCATGTGTGCGGTGGTGTTGCTTAGAAACTGTAGCTTCCCAAGCTACAAGTAATGTAAAGTAGTCAGTCTACTCATTTGAAAAAGCAGTTACCTACACTACAATGAATCCATTTAAGAAGTGAATGTCTTTCAACATGTAATTGCCAAATTATATTTATTTTTACGATCAGAGTACTTATCAGGTGACAGCATAATTTGAACATTAAATTCATGCCAAATATTTATTAAATAATAAAAATGTGAAACATACTATCCCTACTTGGACCCACCTCAACCTTTTAGGGGTCTTCTATTCTGTGACTGATCAGAAATGTTAGAAATACACATATTTAGTCATGAAATATGATGAAAATCATGAAAATATTCTAATGTCTTTTCAAATTACAAATCCTGTTATGTTACAGAAAATATAAATGGTCAAAACAAACTTCCTTTTCGTTTTCAGTTTTCAGACTTGGCCTTCCACCAGCAAGCTAACAGCTTATTAAAGAAAAGCTCTTTTGATTAGAGATCACAATAATAAACAATTTTTTCCAATCAAGCATAATAGAGGGACAGGATTCTGCGAGGGAAAGGATCTTGCACGACACCGGTTCATTTAACTGAAACGTTCGAATGAACAAATATGAATCTCACATCCCAATATAAGGGAAAGAGCAAGGACATTCTAGGGGAGTTAATTTGATGGCTGCTTCCGTTTGCTTGGTTATAAATTTGACAAAAAAAAAAAGTCTTTGTCTCTACACCACAACTCAAAAAAGTGACTAATCTGGAAAAGTTACTGTTTGCTAAGAATACAGTCTACTTAGTAGCATCATGCGTTTAGTTACTTGCTCCCCAACACTTCACTGCAGTCAGTCCATAAGCACACACACATTAGTCACAGCTAAAGGTCTTCAGTCAACTGCAAAGATTTCACAAATGTTACAAATAACCACAACATGCCAGCACTCTCCAAATAATTAACACTATTCACATCATATAATGGGATCAAAAGAAAGTCCCATGCTGCTTTGCAGCACTCTCCTGCTCTCCATCTGTGCTCCCTGAGCCTGGACTGACTCATCATGGCAGAGGACAACGGGCAGAACCCATGGAGTCAAAAACAACAAATCAATAAATATATTAAATATACTCATATCTTCGGGGCCTTTTTCTCACACTACATGGTTCACAGCTGATGACTTATAACATACTACATTTGTACAATATACACATGACTGACTGCCTGGTAGCCCTCAGCGACCCACCACATCAAAAGCAGGTTTTCCAGGTCTGCTTGTGGTCGGTAGGGTGGCGAATTCCCTGATAAATGTGTATTTCCTAGAGGGAATCAACCCGTGGACAAATAATCAACCCATGGCAACAACTTAAAAGTAGCCCAATTCCACAGGAAAACCACAGACTTGGCAACATTGATCAAACCACTTGTTGAAACCAATTAAACAATTTGTATTCTCTAAATGTAGGTTAAAATGCCAAATAACAGCACATTACACTCTGAAATGTATCATAGAAATACATTTGTCTATATGTATTTATATATATATATATATACAATTCTTTATGTAATATGTAATATTACACATGTATGTCATTTTTATTTCTATTACAAGTAAAATGAAGTGGTAAATATGTGTTTCAGGAAGCTTGTATAAACAGATGTTTTGTGCTGATGTAAGATTGTCCAGCTAATTAACATTGTGTGGGCAACAAGCAGCAAAGTGCATGCAAAATGTGGTCGGTTTGGGGTCGTGACGTAAATGCTCTTTGGCCCGCAGGCCTCAGCGTCAGTCAGTCACTGTTGGGAGGAGGCAGAAATTTCAAAGCCAATGGCGAAGCCAGATTCAGTGACCTATTCAAAGCCCTAACTCTCTTCACATGCTTCTTATCTGCTTTGCAGGGACAGAAGGAAAAACAGAGATAGATGATAACGGGAATAAGAGAGTAGTAAAAAAAAAAAAGGTAGACGTGACAGAGAGTTGCGTGAGACAAAAAAAACATGGGAGACATATGATAAAACAAAGGCTTTTATGTCTTTCATAAAAGATAGTCTGCTTTCTCCTGGGTATTTGATTAAATTCTCAATATTTCTCAATCCTGACCAGGCCAAAACAAACTTCAAATGTATATTTTGTGTGAAACTGAAGCTGTCTACATTAAAGTAACTAGAACAAGGACTATCAAAAGGCTGTAACATACTCAAAGCAGCTGAGGTGTATTTCCACACAAGATATTCTGTGTTCAAATTGAGATTCTGTTCATCCTGCTGGTGAGATGGTCCATCTTAGGGGTTAACATGACCCAGAGGCCCCTGCTTGGGGCCCAGCATGTGTACCTTGATGCGGCCAGGCCCAAGCAGATGGTAGCCATATGTCTGCAGAACACGGAAGAGCAGCTCTACAAATGCGAGGCCAAAAACTGGGTTATATTCACATTTAGAGCCCACTTGTCTTCAAATCGGCTGCATGAAGCTCACACACGCACGCGCACGCACACACACACACACACACCTCCTAGTAAGGGGTAAATGTATGCAGTCAATGAGAAAACATTTACATTCCACCTACAGACTTAAAATAGAAACACACAGACAGATATGTCAAGTGTCTGAGGACCAGTTAGCACTGGTAAGTAGGATATTAAAACATCACATTCCCTGCGTCTCAAATATGCCTACTTCCATACTATATAGTTGGCGGAAAGCAGTATGTGAATAACTATTATGTCTGAATTCATAGTACTCATAAAAAGTACTGAGATGACTTACTACTTCCTCAAAGATTCCGGATTGTGCATCTCCTGGTCATTTTACAATCCCATGAGACCACGAGATGGGAGTTGTAAATGCCAAAGGACCGACGCAACTGATGCCACAAGTCACACGATAATATATTTAATACTACACACATTGATACTGCAGTACCTATAACATACTTTTTAATGGTTGTGAAGCTTGTTAATTGTAAAATGTACAGTATTATGAACTCAGACTATACGCCATTTCGAACGCTCCTACTGACTTAAGATGAGAGGTGTAATGCAGGAATGGAATGCTCCATTGTTTATTTTCTCACGGTCTTGCTGCTCAACAATTAGGAAATGAACCATAACATTACATAACAAACCTTTACGACACAACACGGCTTTAACCTTAATCCCATACACATGACTTGGAATTAACGCATAGGTGTGGTCCAAAAGCCTCTGAAAATACCATAAAACATGCCGGAACATGTGGAAATTAGCCTAACCTTTAGGCAGCAATTACTGTTTCTCAGCTGACATTTACTCCAATTTGTCTGGCAGAAAAAATGTCCTTGAAGTCACTGGCTGCTAGATTGGGTGTCATAGCCACAGGTTTCATCATGCCCTACTCGACAGCTTAGAGAAAGTCAAACCGAAACATCTTTGGGGTGGAACGATCCTAGGCACATTTAAAAAAATAAAAAATAAATCAAGTTTACAAATGGCAGGTTAAAAGTATCCACTTGAAAATTGCATTTTCTTCCCTTGTTTGGTTTACTCCCTGCTGCGTGTGAGATGAAAGCAGTGCTAAATTAAGATTCAAATATGAAAAGACATGACTTGATAGTTAAACATCTTCATTATAAACCGAAATTAGAACCGAAACCCGGACCTCTGCATGAATTATTTTCTTTCTTTCTTTGGAAACAGGGAAGACGATAGAATACAGAACATCCAGACACTTCTAACAGCAGAGGAACATTCAGAGTTGAAGGGAGGTGAATGTACAGTTAGTTCAACTGAGCCGAGTGTGTTTCCCCATCTGAAATGCTCCCTCATTTGGTCTATTTCCTCCGTGCCACTGCACATTCATTTCCCTCTCGGTTTTCCACCATCCAAGCGGGTTCTGGCAAGTTCTGCCACAGGCAAGCAACACTCGGTTTAATTATTGCAGGGGGTTGAGCTCGTTTGACAGGTCGACCTACTCCACTCCATTTGATATGAATAAGTGAGTGTGAGAGAGGAAAAAGGAGGGGGTAAAACGCGAAATAAAATATAGAGATGGAGGAAAATGAAGAGGAAACAATTTTCAGATGTGCACAAAAAAACTTTCCAATTTACCATTACCAATGTATGTGCATCAAGTTCACAGTGCATGCACAAAATATTTCTCAGGGCTTTATTTGTAGAATAAAATAAAAATCTGTACTTTTTTTTTTTAACTGGTTGTCAAAACCAGAAAGCTTTCATATCAAACACCCCTAAATGTAGAACGTTAATGCATCACCTATCATCCGAATGTCCACAAATGTCACTCTGCAACTTTGGAGGACATTTCAGTGCCTCGCTGCGCTTTGATAGTTTGATGCTCACTGCTGTAGCAGTGACAGCTCCAGCAGAGGCCGTGGGAGACGGTGGCCCACTTTCTCCAGGACTGACAAATCAGAGACACCAGGCAGAGTTTTAAAACTGATTACAAAACAAACCCAGCAGACCACACTGGAGAGACACAGACGCTCCTCTGCTGTTAGCCTCCGGTTCTGTCTGGCGATCTTCATCAATTCTTAACCTTACCGATCAGAATCTGGCCGTGACCCAGAGCCTCAGGAATCGGCACCCTGCATCCTGTGTTCTCCTGAGTGATGTAAATAGCCTGGTGCAAATGCGGTCTTATTTTGTGGTGACAGTAATTATATCGGTGAGAAAACAAGCTGCAGTTTTTTTTCTGCTTTAAGCCTGCAGATACAACCCAGGGAGCCAGGAAAGCACTGACGGGAATGTTTACCATGCAATATGACTGATTTGGGTCAAGAACACGAGAAGAACTAGGAAAAGTCCAGGCCATGGGGGGAAAGATAGGACTACCCTGCTAAGCGACCCTCATCTTGGTCTTAAAAATTAGACTGCTTGTGAATGTGGCTAAATTTACACAGTAACAGTTATCAGTCCTGTTTTACAGTGCAAAATATATCTATATATATATATATATATTACCTTTGTAAACTTATTGTATCAAAACCTCCAAAGCAAAATTAGGAACTTTTGAAATGCTGCTGTTAAATGTAATCTTCAGCAAAATGAATATCCATTTATCATATACTGGACATTATAATGTTGTGATGCCAAATGCATTTGCAGAATGTAACGTAACTGCGTTTAGTGTTTTATTTTAATTCATATAGACAAAATAGTATAGAATTTTCAGCTATTTATCAGTTATAAGTCATAATATGGAAATACTGCAATTATTGGATTATTGGTATCAACCAGAATTTTAATAGTTTACCTTTTCTGTTTTTAATTTATTCAGACAAAACAGAATTTCATTTTATTATGACTGATTTATCGGTTATCAGTCAAAATATGAAAATCGTCTTCTTTGTATTAGCCAGAATTTTAATATTGGTGCATTGTAAATATGGTTGTCAACCCCCAAAAACTGACTGTGTAAACATAGCCGGTGCAATTTACTCCATAATTCAAAAACTTTTAGGCTTTAAATTACCTCCCAAATCCTTATAGAAATGCAAATGTATCTGGCAGAACAAAAGGCACCTTGTTTACTGCTGTGGCATAAATTAATTAAATTTTGTCTGAGTGTTTTTGTACTGCCACACTGACAAGGTAAGAACTTTGACTCAGTAGGTTATAACAGTAAACGCAATAAAACCAGTGGGTTATTAAAATTATGGATACAGTTTATGATTTTAGTTTCCTTCACAGCCGGAGTCTTTAGCTCAAGCTCGTCTTAATGTTTCGGCTCATTTTCCACCCTCGTCACCCTCCATTATAGCTAGCCTCAGAGTCCCTGCACTACCTCTATTCTCATCTAGAGCAATACAGGAAAACACAATAGCTGTCTGTCACTCACAAGCCATTGAGGGTTTCTGTGGAGGCCAGAGGCACTGAAATGAGCTACAGTTGAGCCCTAGAAATATCAAGACGTTGCCAAAACTAATGAGGAGAAAACATATGAGGAAATATGATCCACTGGGATGTGCTATTCATTATGGAAGTTAAGGCATTGGATCTATGGTTATATAAGAAAATATTTATCTTATATCTTTATTTTTATTATTATATTCGAGAAATTCCGTTGATTTCACCACTTGGGTACACATTAAAACTCATCCGAATCAGAAGAGAGACTAACTGCACAAAGAAGGTTTAATCATTTACATACAGCATGTTCATAAGCTCATTGCTCTGTGTCTAAGGAGGATGGATGTGCAAGGATGTGGTTCAGAAAGTCAAGATTTGTTCCACAACCAAGTGAGCTATATCTACAGACATTATTCTGGTAAAAAATTATATCTACTACATTTATGGACCAAATTGCATCATATCATGTATCCTTCTTGGAGAATGCAATCAGAATTCATAATGTTGCTGAGCTCATTCAAATCCTAATGTTGGATAATTTAAAAGGAAATCGCAAATATAAAGTAAATACACACTGCTGTTCAAAAGTTTGGCTGTCGGCAAGTTTTTAAATGTTTTTGAAAGAAGACTCTCATGCTCACCAAGGCTGCGTTTTTTTGGTTAAAAAAAATACAGTTGTGAAATGTTACAATTTAAAATAACCGTTTTTAATATATTTTAAATATATAATTCATTCCTGTGATTTTCAGCATCATTGCTCCAGTCTTCAGTGTCACATGATCATTCAGAAATCAATCTAATATGCTGATTTGCTGCTCAAGAAATATTTTGCATTATTGTCAATGCTGAAAACATTTGAACTTCCCAATATTAGAGCTTTATAAATCAGCCACTTATGAGGTTCTATGACAGTTGGGACGCTGCCTTAGAAGGAAGTTCTCTTAGACAGTAGACAGCTCACTATGTTTTAGAACAGAGCTATTACATCTGGTGATGATATCAAATACATTAGAGTCAAATTTCCCATTTAAGTCATGCAAAACACAGGAGAAACAAACAATCTGTTCTGTGCTTGTTAAAGCTAATATCTTTGGCATGCATGACTTGCTGTATGTCTTAACATTGTATTATAAAAAAATATTAGCATATGCGTGTAGCATAAAATGCAGCCTATTATATAATAATATAACAGCGTATTATATTTCAACATAAAAAACTGTACAGAAGTTTCCCCTGAACCTTCAGATAAAGGGTGAGGCTGTTGTCTCATTCTGGTATAATACTTTGATTTATTGCTATGAGAATTTATTGTTACCAGAATAAAGGGGGAAATCATTGTTCATGTATTTATTACTTGAGCAGACATTATCTTTTTTATTCACACCGAAGCTTGAGAGGAGCTAGGAAACAAGACACCAGACGTGTTATTTTCTCAGTTTTGACAGGTGCTATAGTAAACATTGCATTGTGCCACTCTTATTTGTATAATCAAAGACACAAACTAAGCCATAAATGGATCATATTATTATTCATTTCCTTATACACTATTTTTTTTAATCTACTTTATGTTTCTGTGTTTTACACCAAAAATAAAATTACTAAAATAAAAAACAAAATATTATTCTGCATGCATTATATCACAGTATGCATTATTCATTTCTTTATCATACAATATATTTTTAAATATATGTAATAAATATTGTTTTGTTTGAAGTGTTTTTACACCAATATAAAATAAAATACATTTATTTCATGAAATTGAAAATGTACTTTGGAGTTATTAAGGTTAAACCATGATGATAAACAATGTTTTAAAAATATGACAGGGAAAATGTTATTCCTCATGATATGACTCTTTTAACAAAGTCTTAAGAGAGTTTGAACCAAAAATAAAGTGATTTGATTGGCAGACTGCTGAGTGGACAGGGCTCGCTGACTCATGAGGGGAGAGAGGACAGTCGGAGAGCGAGTCGGGTCAATGACTCAGCTGGAATAAGACTGAAAGGCCAAGAGACCGTGCCACTCAATGTCACTCTCAGCTGTCCCACAACCACTCTGAGTAACAGAGCAGCCACTTACCTCAAACCCTTCGCTCCGGCTACCATTTCCCATGCAACTTAAAAACAAGAACGATGACTATTCATGAGCCTCTGCTTCAGACAGATGAATTAAAATATGAATAGAACATCTGGTAATAAAATATATCTTGCAGTCCACTCTAAAACTAGACACGGTAATACACTTCAACAAGGGCTCATATTTGATGTTCTCATGATGACCTTCGAGTGCTATTAAGTCATGAATATAAAACACATTTTTAGGTGAGACTGTGAGTGAGGCTATACCTTATAGACTCTTGATGTCAGTTTTTGTCTTTGAGTCAGTGTAAACACACTTTCATGCAGGTTCAGTGGGGAGTAAAATCTGCAGATTATTCCGAGTAAATGTGGGGGTGTCCTTTAAACCAGTAGCCTGCATTCACTTTCATTTCTTTCCCTCAACATTTTTGTGTTATTTCTCATGAATACGAAGAGCAAAGATATGCAGTGAGCATGTGAAAGGGGCTGCTAGGTAAAATTGCAAAAAGGTACAACAAAAACAAGAAAACAGGTCTCCCTGCACAATAAAAATATCAGTTTTACTATGTTTTTAGGACATCTTTCATTAATACTATTCTCTGAAGTACCATACCATATTTTAAAGTACCATAGCACCATTGTACTGCAAAAACAAAACAAAAATGTAAATAAATCTAACATAACAAAAAAAAAAAAAATTAAACAAATAAAATAAAAACAGCCTCACATTATTTTACTTTTAGAAACATGGTATGGTATATGCATCTCGTGCTCACCAAGGCCGCATTTATCTGATAAATATACAGTAAAACAGCAATTTTCTATAGTAGCCTTATACATTTTAATTTGTTCTTTTGATGATAAAACTGAATGGTTGAATCAATGAATCAATGTTGAAAATAGTAGTGTTGCTTCAAATTTTTGAAGAACCAGTGAAACATTTCCCCCCAAGATTTGATAAACAGACATTTAAAAAGAACAGCATTTACTTGAAATGAAAATCTTTTATGAACTTATAAATGTATTTACTGTCACTTTAGACTAATTTAATGCATCCTTGCTAAATAAAAGTCTTAGATTAGTAAAAAAAAAACTTACTGACCTCAAACTTTTGAACAGCCATTACACATTTTTAAATGATACCAGTTAGTGCATTACATTTTCAAGTCCTATTACAACTAAAGTAAAATCCAAAAAAAAAAAAAAAAAAAAAAAAAAAAATCACACATTAGATAAGGGTCAAATTCTCACTATTAATTATTAACTACGAATTAACTACGCAAACTCCTCCTAATGACTGCTTATTAATAGTTAGTAAGGTAGTTAAGTTTAGGGTTATTGAGGGATGTAGAATAAGGTCATGCAGGTCAAAAGGTCAGAATAAAAGGCCAATATCCTATTATGCATAGCAACTATAATAGTGAGAATTGGACCCTAAACTAAAGTGTTACCAAAATTCTTAATCACTAAATAACATTTGCCACAGGCCTTCTATTCGACTATGAGAGATGCTTCATGATTTCAAATGTTTGCATATGACTTCCATTTCGAAACAGAACCTTGAAATGATTCGTTATATTTGCATAACGAGCGATTCAATTTCAGACTCAGAATACACTCAGACTCAGAATACACACCCATGACAGACAGATGCACAATATACAGTATCTGACATTAGAAGATTAAAACATGCTGCTGAAAACGGAACAATCTTTGTCACAAACAGCCACAAAAGCATCCCAATCTTCAGGTATGCAAGAGCCGCTGCCTCTGATGTAGGTCGCGGGTACTCCAAACATGAGAGGAAGTTACGAGTAATACCCGGGAATGACAAACACAAAACAGCATTTTGTAATCACACTTCTAGCCCTTTCCCAGCTTTGGCCTTTTCTACAATGCTTCTGGAGGTCCTCATTCACTCCCTTGCACTTCGGCAGCGAGTGCTGTTGCCTGGTAACCCGAGCGCTGTATAAGTGCTGCAATGTGAGCCGCAGAGGGTCTGACTGCTGCTAGCACTTTGGTTGGGGGCGAGAATAGTGGAAGGAAATAAGGGTTTGGGTCGCTGAGGATTTCACCCACTCTCCCAGGCAGGTGGCGGAACTTCCTCTCGGCTATTTTGGGAGGAGGGAATTGTAATCTATGGCAAGCCAAGAAAAAAACAAACAAACTGTGCTGACACTATTTGTGGAGGCTAGCTGAGTTCCCTTGTGTTCCTTTAAACTTTTTCACACCCCTTATTTATTGATTTGGTACGCGAGAGGGAGGTTGAATTGACCAGATGGATTCTGACAAAAACGATTTCTTCGCGCCTACACACAGATAAACACATCTTAGAAACTTCAGGGATGACCGCTAATATGGAAATGACCAAAACATGTCATAGAGTGAGATGCAGACCATGTAAATGGCAAAAAAATGTTTATTACATTAAAGAATATTGGAGAATGAGTCACCAGCTGCATTTTACAGACAAGTTGTGGATATGGATAAATATCTTGCAGCATTATTCTACCGTAGGGATTTAATGCTGTCTTCAGAATCGCCAAGCGGCTTTTAACACACTTCCCATATGAACGTATAAACGCAACAAGAGCTCTGAAAATACCAGTTTTTACCCTGCTATCTTTCTGATGAGTCAGAGCTTGAAAACAGAAGCATCTCTTGGGAATGGCACACTGGCTGCTGGAAATATCCACAAGACCCCCGTCTCACGTGTCTGAACAAAATAAAGCATTTTCCACTCATTTTAGCCTTCGGCTTTGACCTTAATTTGCAAAAACACCTTTCAGACTGCGAATTCACCGGTGGACAGACAGCTCTGTGGTCTCATGCTGTGAAAACGCTTCTTTATGACTCAGCCGAAATATGCAAAAATCACACGTTCCCAGTAGCTAAATGCTGAATGGCTACAGACACGGATTTAAAGGGGTGGTATAATGCCCTTTTCACAAGATGTAAAATAAGTCTTTGATGTCCTCAGAGTGTGTATGTGAAGGTTTAGCTCAAAATACTTTATATAGCATGTTAAAATTGTCACTGTTTGAGGGTGAGCAAAAACGCACCATTTTTGTGTCTGTCCCTTCAAATGCAAATGAGCTACTGCTCCCATCACAGAGGGCGGAGCTTCAACAGCTCGTTTCCTTTTACCTCACACACACATGCACTGAAAATTTCAAAAACTTTTAGCCTCTTATGATCAAACCGGAGTCAAACAATGATGGAGAAATGACAACATGTAGAATGCAACAGGACGTTTCTGAATGGTTAGTTGATGAATTTATGTAGCTTATGTGTAGTTATCTTCTAGTCATTGATTAGCATATTATTTCATTATAATCTATAAACCGCGTTCCCGGGGGCGAGGTTTATATACATTTTAGGGTTTGTGATGTCACTAACCTGGGAGGAATGACGTGTAGTCCATACCAGTCTTTGTTCTTAAAAAGCTATTTCTTTAAAAGAAAATATCTCCCTTTGCTTTGAGCGTCGTAACTTTGCAGATGTTGTTTATGCTTAAACGACAACATTACACACTAACTAAATTTATAAAAGTGAAATCATAATCAACCACGCCTTTAATTTGGTACAGATGATTTAGTACAAATAAAGGGTCGCACAGATTCAATATGCTATTAAATGAACATAAACCGAGATCTACGTATTCAGTCATTACTTTTTTACATGTTAAAAGCAAAATAAACTAATTAACCAATGCTATTTTTTAGACAACATGCTATTAGCCAAATTTGAGTGTTCCTAGGATCATAAAAATTGGATCATAAAAACCAGAATGGCTATTTTGCGAAAGAAGCTGAATGTATTTAAATCATTGTCAGATTTCATTGCAGATTTGCAAAAAAAATTTGTGTGCTTTTGAGAGACTTAACATTGTCTAACTGTCACAAAGCCTAGAGGATGTCAGAGAAAAGCAAAGTCATTTAAATGAAATGGCAGACGATAAAGAAACTTTTTTTTAAATAACATGCACTAGTAAATTACTCACAATATGACCAAGAACATGTATAAAGAAAACAAATAGGCTAAATTATGATTTCATGCTGACTGCAATTATGGACTTGACAATATTATCCTTGAATTCTTGCTTTTACGACACTGAATGCTGTATAGAATGAAAGAGATGAATTGAAGCCTTAATCAAACACTACAAAGCTCAAAAGGAGAGATCAAACCTTTATTCCATTGGTTCTGATATTCAACCCCATGAAGAGGCACAAAAAAGAAATATTTCAGTGCTAAAACATGAGCTTAAGAGATACAGATGGAATATTGAAATATAGTCAGAATGAAAACACTTAATTCACAGGTGGCTTTTTTATTACTTGTGAAACACAGTTCTGCGTTTTCTCAAGTGTGTCCATCTCTTCTGCTTTTCCCTTTTCACTGAAAAACTGGAGAAAGAAACACTTTGACTAAAAATCAATGGGTTTGATATTTGGATGCTGGCCTGTTCATTCTGGCTGAATCGTTCATTATGAGAGGTAATGCGAGCCATAGAGGATTTCCCTCAGCACACAGGACTGCTGCAGTGTCAGACTGCATTCATATGCACTTATTCAAGAATAAATCCATGGATGCACACAGCCAGACTCAAACTCTCAGTACTTATCATCATGAAACCTCCCCGGAGAGCGTGCCGTGCTCAGAGCAGAATAACTTTGGTGATATCATTCAGGCACTTTATACTGGAGATAAATGTATCTGTAACAAACTTTAGCAAATCACACTTTCAATTTCTAACACACTGAAAGTGAAAAGGACATTTGAGATACATACAAGGCAAGAACAAGCATTAGGGGCCATAGTTTCAACAACCCAATGGGACCATTATGTTATCTGCTAAGATGTATCAATGTGAAGATTATTATTGGAGGACCATTAAGTCTCTTTAAATGGCCAAAATAAATGCGGCCAGGCCAAATATTGAACCCTCATTGTGCGGAAATCTCTACCAAAGTTATTAGACCTGTACCATTTGAGACACAAACACAAAGCCAATTGGATTTACTAAAGATTAGTCCAATTGACAAGTCAATCAAAATGAACATGAAAACATTGCTTTTTGTGACACACAAAGCACTGGCAGTTTCTTGCTGCTATAGTAACCGGGACGCAAATTGCTGCTTGTTGCATGCACTGATATTTTGTTTTAAATATGATGTGCGTTATTTTGTCCAATTGGGTTTAAGGTTAGCGATGTGCAGGATGGTTGAGTTATCTGGACTAGTTATCACAGACTAATTAATTATTATTAACTAATTATTATTTTCAAATGTTCACTGCGACTTTGCATCTCTTTTTTGCCCCGATGCGACATCGCAGTGAACATTTAAAAAACAATAAATAATTTTGTGCAATGAAAGTTTATTGGTTGAATATCTATGAAGGTGGTTCATACAATGAAAGTTGTGTTTAAAAGATAGCATGCCAATTAAAATTGCTTTATTAATAGTTACCAAAAATCGAGACCCCTAAATTCCATTATTTTTTGTTGCGCTAAATATGGCATATGTAAACAGCCTAAAACACAGAAGAGGTATTTACATTTACATTTATTCATTTAGCAGACGCTTTTATCCAAAGCGACTTACAAATGAGAAACAATAGAAGCAATTAAACTAGCAGTAGGACAACAGTATGTAAGTGCTATAACCCTTCACAGTACTATCCAAGTTTTTTTTTTTTTTGTAGAATAGAAAAGAAAGTGTTAGTGTTAGTAGTACTGGATCAAGTGCTCAAGTGCATTTAATAAGGTATTCAAATAAAGTTTCAAGAGGTTTGGCATCTATACTTCCTTCCCAGCGGAGGTTCGGACAATAGTTTTAAAAATCCTAAACACTAAAAATAATGATCAAAGATGAGAAACTTGGGCCCCGAAAGCCAGTGATGTCTAAGAATTTTTAACAATATAATAAAAAGTACATATTTGTCCTGGATATACTTAATATGAATATAAAAAGATTAGTTCAGATGTTTTGTCAGGCTATTATTATTATTATTTTACATTTAGACAACCATGTGTATGGCACATAGAAAACCTTGGGACTGAGAAAACATTGGGGGTGCAGGGTTTACCTCTTAAAATAAAGTATTGACCATTTTTTTGAATGAAGCGCGTTTGTCTCTAGATAAAATTAGAGGATGTAGTGCCAAAAGATCATTACCATAAACTACCCTGAGGGCTTGTGGTGTGAACCGCTCCATTGTTATGACGCTCACTTTAATCAAAAGGTAAAATGGCGCATTATGTCCCGTTGTCCACCATTTGAATACCACTGGTCTAGTGGACCCTAATCATATAGAAGGCAAGTTAATATGTAGTTATACATATAGAAAAAAAATGTAGTAATAGAATTTTAGCTGGCATTTAGATTCAAATTGATAAAAAATCAGATCATGTAAACAGTCACTGACATGTCAAGTATAACTCCAAAACACATAACAAAAAAATCTAAGTTTTTAATGAACCCAAAAGTTGAGTTACTAGGTAACAGTGAATTCTGCATTTTCTTGAAAAGAATGACTTGTCCTGATGTAGCTGAACCCAATTAAAGTGGTGACCATTGAGCCCTAAGGGCTGTGGCCACAGTTGCAATAATGGATACGGGGAAGTTGGCGGCTTACTGTTCGCTTCAGTCATTGGTGCTGCAAGACCTACTGGGCACGGCAACACAGAACATTTCTACTTGAGTTCATAAAAGTGCTCGCACACAAACTCACAGAGACACATTCTCATATCAGAGTCCGCAGGATTAATGAAAGGAGAAAGCTAGAGATGTAAAGAGTGAATAGATAGAAAGAGAGTGAGAAGCAAGGGATATGACAAGATTTGGAGTCAGTGAAAGGACAATTGCAAGAGTGGAGGAGTGGGAAAGAGAGATTGAAGAAAAGACTGTGTGAAAGAATGAGGGGGTGGGTGAGACGTGGACCGCAGGATACGGACTGGAGGAATTTTGTAACCAAGTTAAGGTGCAGAGGGAAAGAGAAGTTAAGACATCGTTGAGCTGAAATGTTCAAACTGTTGAGTTCAAATTCTTCCACTTCCAAGTCCTCTCTTGAAAACATCTGCTTTCAGCAACATGCAGAGTGTTCAAAGATAATTAAAATGAACACAAATTATTGGTTATATAAAAACACTTTTGAAGCTACCAGACGCATTTCAAAATGTCTATTAATTAGGGATTAGAAACTGATTTCAGGATCACCCTACCCAGATTGGATGCCTTTCATTATGGTTGTAGCAGTGGAGTTTGGAAGGAAATTAATTGTAAGATTTTAACTTTTCTGAGAGGGTTTTAATGTGCAAATTGCCAAACAGCTAAAGCACAGCATGTGATCTGCGTGTTGATTAAAGCACAATTGCTAGACAAAATAAAAAAGGCTTTAATACTAAACTTTACTAAACGAGTTGGTTATTGAATAGTGACCCATTCTTACTATTCTACATAATAATATGCCACAAAAACAGTTTGGTGCAATTTAGCGACAGAGCTACAAACTGTCAGGAGAAGCTCTAATAAAGCAAATCTGTCTGAAAGATCACATGCATCTCTAAACAGATCCAGCAAGTTCGTCTGAGTCCACGGCCTTAAGCGCCCGGCCTACGCAGTCTAGAACAAACCCATTGTTTTATATAACTGTCATGAGAAATATCAGAGGGACCAAAATAAATTCCCAAGTTTTAACTTTATATACAGAATATAGGGCTATATATCAATATATATATATTTGTAATTATTTTAAACATATTATTATATGCTATGAATTACTCTGCCTATCATTCAAGTAATTTAAAATGTTTAGACATTAGACAGCCCATACCAAAATCTATTACAAACAAAACTGTTCAATGTTTCAGCTTTTTAAACATTTATCTCATAAAAATCACAAAATGTTGAATACTGGACACGACTAAGTAGTTAAGCTAAGGCCCCATGGGTCCTTTATAGTGCTGGAGGGGGGACACGTCCTGTTTGGGCAGACTTGCAAAACACTTGTTCTAACTGTGCTGCATTAATACCATGACAGTGGTGTTAATCCACTTTGTCAGTGTTCTGGTCTTGTTCCCTAACTGCATCAAGCAGAGTCGACAAGCCCCTAGGGTTTTCCATTAGACCCATCAGGGCAACACCGCATCATCACTGTGGGTGATTCAAGCCTATATTGACCACAACCATACTGTCCCTCTCTGCCTATTCAAAAGCCACGGTGGGCTCTAAGATGTTCATTTTCCACAGACATCGAAGTAATGGGAAGCATTAATTAAACAGGCAATTGCAAGCAGAAGCAAATCGATTGGAGAATTATCTGATTACAAAGACAGAGCTATTTGATCTGGATACACACATCCATTAAGTCTGGTAACGTGCATGAACTTCCCAACATTCACAACACTCAAAGTTCTGGGTGATGGATTCCTAATCAGGGAGCTTCAGATTTATCTGCGTTATTAAAAGCTTTCCATCTATTGTCGAAGTGCTAATTGAATGAAGATCTGATGTAAATCTGCAATGGATCCTCCTTAAGAACGATTCGCAAAAGTAAGCGATTTAGGCCGAGCGTCTGCTATGAAGAGACTCCATTGTGCGTCTCGAAATGGAAATCCTTTGTAATGAACAGATAAGCACATATCCAGAGCAATTACCAATGGCACGGTGGTTTAGCTCTGTGGCGGAATAATCAGAGTTTGACTATTAGATTTTTAATTCCTGAAATGCAGGGTTCACGGCTGTAATTGAATACTGAAGACTAAGGTACAGACTAATGGATTATGGTTATTTCAATTTACTTGCAATTTGAATATGTTTATGAACTGATTTTGAACAAAAATGATAGATTTCCAAATCCCAAAAAAGAAAGGGACTTAACTTAAAGGATTGCAAAAGTCAACAAAAACATTTTGAACTAAACAGAGAAAGTGCTACCATTTGTTTAGTAAATGTCAGCATGTTAGCAATGCAAAATTTTTTTTATAATTGGCAAACATTTAAAAAAAGAGATACCAGTGGGAAAAAAACTTTAAAAAATTGGGAAAGGAAATTAGATAAACCCAGCCTTCAGTAAAACTTTAATGTTATGCTGTATTAAAGCCAAACCAACAATGACCAGCAAATGTTCCTACTTATGTGAACATCAAACACAGAAAGCTTTGCAGCTTTCACTCTGCAGGATCAAACCCTCAGAAGTTTTTATCTGATGGGACACTCGACGCTGGTGGTTCAGCGGTATCAGGGCACCATCTTTCTCTCTGTTCAGAGCCGAGTCAGACTAAATCGCCTCACAAGAACAACCAGCATTTTGCTAAATTAGATCATACATCAAAGGTAAGGTAAAGGTGAATGCCTCTGTTAACTTCCGTTTACACTTGGGAGGTAGTGCAGTGCATCTTGTGTAGACGTACACAAATATTTTATGTAGGTTTGATCACAACCAGACACCTATTTAATGCATTTTTTAAGGCATTTTTCAGAGTTCACTGTGCAAAAGGCTTGATAGGAGTTAATGAAGTGCATTACATACATATTGCATCTCTTAACGAAACCAAACAAAACAGCACAGGTGTTTTTCCCCATGAGGGCCCTGAATGCTGTGTGAATAATGAGGGAGTTACATAACCTTGAGTTGAGGGATATTCCCATGTCTTTACAGACAGATGTGCATTGTCCTTGAGCTAAAGCATAAGCAATAGACCTTAGTCAAGGTAGACGGCAATTCGATTTTTTATGCATTTAAATAAGTTCAAAAGGCTCACCTCATTCATTCACTGAAGAGAGTGCTAGATTGTCAATAATGCACTTTTTTTGTAGCCTGTTTTGTCACAGTACTGAAGAAGATGTGTTAAAGGGGACCTATTATGACCTATTTTCCAAAGTCTTTATTTTGTTTTTGGGGTCTTCTAGAATAGGTTTTCATGCTTGTGTAACAGATGTAGGCTAGTAAGAGTAGCAGATGCGGCCTTTAGCGTCCTTGTTAGCGTGTCCGCCTCCCAAACCGGAGATGCTGGTTCAAGTCCCACTTGGAGCGGGTCGAGTACGACCGGTTACCCTCTTTTATTTTACATTGTTGCAGGACCTCTCTCTTCCCATTCTGTCAGTAACGCTCTGTTTGGTTAGAGTCTCTATGAAGCCCCTTCTTCTGAAAAGCGCAATGTGCTCTGATTGGTCTGTGGGATCAATGTGTTATGATTGGTCAACCGCTTCGAGCGCATTTCGGAAATGTCACACAACTCAACCAGGCATCACTACTTGTTTTGCATATGCCTTGGGTGGGATTTATTTAAATGAGAGATACTGTGATGTGTACGTGCCTGACAACAATCGAGGCGTTAGAGGGAGTTCAGCTACAGTGCTTGCTGATATAGAGAAGAACTACCTCTGGAGTGGACTTTGTGCTTTGAAACTTTGCAGACCTTTTTCATGCTCAAACAGCAACATTACAAACTAAAGAAAAGCGGAAAATTATGAATAAGGCCAAAACTCCCTACACGGACCAATCACAACATACTTGGATGCAGAAAGTGTTTAGTTAACATGCCATGAATTTATTTTTTAAGAGTGATTTTGGGACTGAGAGGAGATGTACAATAGAAGAAATGCACTAGCCAATTCAAACACTGATTTACGTAGCTATGAGGTAATTTTCTTCTTAGTGTGAATGCCTCAAGCGGCAATTCAGAACTAAAACAACTATGACTCTAACCACGTCATCACCTTACTCACGCTTTCCCTGATGTGTCGTACACACATTACTAGAGAGAGATTGATCCCTCAAGCCTTAACACATTGTCTTTGGCTCTTACTTCAAAAACAATGGGAAGTCTTATATAATACTGAGTAAGCTGCCAGGTTAATGAAGGCCTATGCTTGATGAAAAGAAATGATTCAAGTAAAAAACACAACCAACGGAGAATCAGTAGAGCGGTGGGATTTTTCAAGACCACCTATCCGCTCTATTCTTTAATGGCTTTCACCTATCCAGCTCAACAATAGGGAAATTACATACACGGATGCGGTCACAAATGTCAGAGGCTAAACCGCTCATTTATATATAACATTATGAATTAGGTTTCTGGGATAATAACTGGTCACAACATCATTAACGTGCAGGCCACAGTCTGTGATAAAAACCGGTTGTAACTACAATTTTATACTTGATCACAATTTTAATGTGCGGGTAAACACACACACACACACACACACACACACACACACACACACACACACACACACACACACACACACACACACACACACACACACACACACACACACACACACACACACACACACACACACTAAAATGCAGACTATTATTGTGGCCATAATTGTTTTGACATTTCCAGCATGGCATTAAGAGTTTTTGACCTTCAGTCGCAGAAAACACTACCTCAAAAGCCAGATCTCACTACAGGCTGTAATACAGCAACATGCATCCGGATGAATCACATTTGATTAAACAGACCCTGTACAGATTGCTAGCTACCCTGTTAAAATCTTCATATTTTTCATAAATTTGCACCAAAAACAAATGAAAGAAAATGAATTTATGGTAATTCTTGGCATAAGATATTCCCGCTTTTAACCTAAAAAATAAATTATGCAGCTTGAGAAAATAATTACACTCCAAACTAGATGATACAAAATGTATCATGTCTTATTAAACATTAAAATATCAAAATTATTTTTTTTCACACTGAGTTCTGCTTGTCATAATAAACATAATTAACTCATCTCTTCCCATTAATAGAAAATCACTTGAAAAATTCGTCCTGCGCATGAAACAATTTACTTTTTGACCTTGATGTGTTTCTTAAGATTGGACATGGTTGAATAATCTGCCCCTCCTCTGGTTCTTGATGCTGATTTGTGCCTCTCACCCTTGCAGGATATTGCAGTATACTCTTTATAAAGTAACTGTTATTTTTTCTGCATATGTATAATAAGCAACCCCAATATATTCAACAAGACAGGGTCACATTGAGAGCTTATACTCCACAAGTGTATAATTATGCAGAAAAGTGTAATCCTTGAAATGTGTCAGAATATGCCAGATATGCAAGAAATTGTGCGATTTAAGTGTCTTAAACAGCCCGAGGCCTTCAAATACACCCTTGATACCATAACGAAAATGCAATATATGCTGTAAGGCCCTTAAATACATGGATAAAGGGGACAGAGGATCTACTACAATTCAATTCTCCACCCACTACTGTCCACCTCAGCTTTCAATAAAAGGCTGAGATTAAACCTGCGCCGTGAGTCACTATGTCTTTAAAGGACATCTCAGAAGCTAATCCACCAGAGGCTGGACAGGTCGCCAAAGCCCTGGCCTACAATACCTGCTTTGATCCATCAGATTTCGACAGACTATAGGTAGATATACAAGTGCAGATATTGTTCACTTAAATAGAATGAAATGAAATGAAATGTGACACGATGTGAAAACGTGATGGATCAATGGCATATACTGTTAATCCCTCCAGATAACTGTAATAAAAATACATCATGTTTTATAGCATTCAAGAGGGTTTAAATGAATTTTTAATTTTGTGTTATTTGAGCTATAAAGATGTCTAAACATGGCATATTAATCTGTAAGCTAGCAAGCCATTTTATTATGTATTATTCATTTTACATGTTAACACATATAGACCTAACAAAATACTACTGGTGTGTGCATCTTGAGACAAAACTATGGCACTTAAAAAATATCCGTGCAAGTTGCTTTCAGTTAAAACAGCTCAAACATGCATTTAAATCTGGGACTAGGCTCAAGCCTTTGTCTGTGAAATTGAGGGTATGATGTTTGTCTTGTGGACATACTTTCCAAAAGTTAGTTTTTAACATGTATCCCATGTGCAATGATTTTTCTTAAGTGCTTTATTGTAAACAGCAACCCTTGCTTGTTTTTGTGAGTGACAAGCCAATATTATCTTCTGTAGTAATCAATATCACACCAAGGATGCTGTTGAAGTTATATTGAATCTGTAAAATGAGTTTCAATTGCCCAGTAGGGTTTAGTTAAAGCTTTTAAATAGGTAATCAAAAAAGACTGACATCGTTTTTGAGATGAATTTATGGGTGATCACAATATAAACTGGATCAAAAGCCATTTCTGCACCAAAAAAAGCATTACATTGACCTCACGACACAGTCGACTATCTCAGCAATCAGGCGCAGTTGGATTCACTCTTGCCCACCTGCAGGAGACCAACATGGGTGGTAACTGAGCAGCCTGAGGGATGACACCAGACTGAACAGTAATTCACTTTGATAGCCCACAATGCTCTTGGCACTCTTGAGAATGCCAGGGCTGCTGTGCGCATCCGTGAAAGACTCCCTTTGTGACAGGGAAAAAAGCCAGCTTAACTTGGACTGGACTTAATAGAAGTGCTCTTGCAGAAAACCATTCAGTTACCACCCATCCAAGCTCATTGATCCAGTGGCGGCCTTCTGTTTGTACTCGTGTTAATGTAAATGTCCTTAGCTGAAGGACCGGGTGGTTCGCATGTCTGCTCTGATATGGTTGCAAACAACCGAGGAAAAAAGACCACAAAATGCAAATCATAAAATCAAATATGTTATATAAAAATAATAAACCTGGCTCACTGAACAAAATGAAGCCACATCCATAAGCGTGATGATTTGCGCTGGCTATGATGTTTAATTAATATAAAATGTACAGTAATTTTCCCTATTTACCTGTTAACATTTTAATAATATTATTATTTAAAAAATAGTATTAATTATTGAAAGTTAATTGTATGGCATTACATGGAAATGTATAATATTAATTATTATTATTATTGAATTAAATACATGGCTTTATATTTGTTGGTGCTATTATTAAAACTTTAAACAAATTAATTAATATGGAAATGACATGGAAATTATATGTATAATACTACTACTGCTAATAATAATAATAATAATATAATCATCAAAACCATCATCATTATGTAATTATTTTTTATCACAGAATAAAACACAAAGGTATTGTTATTGCTATTATAATAAATAAATAAAATGCTGATGTTAAGTAGTATTCCTGTTATGTATTTGACATTAATATTTGATGTTAAGGACATATTTGTTAACTTTTGTAAAGGATTTGTATACTGTGTTAAGTTGATGTCCAATGTCCAACATGGGTCCTGACTGTTATTGACACATCAACAGCACCTGAAAGTAAAGCAAAAGCTGTTGCCAACACGACTCTACAGTGATATCTGATTTGCATCTTGGAGTCCACTGAGCACATTGGCAGGCACAAGATTGAGTGCAGCTTTCAGTCAGCCTACTGTATTTGGTCTCTAGCTGCCTTATCGATTATCTGTTCTCTGCATAATTAACACCTTCGCCAAAGGCTCTGAGGCCAATCCGAGTGAATTCCCACAGCTCTCCGACAGAGATGCTAACTCTCCATTCTACGTCATAGGCACAGCCACAAACCCAGCACGAAGCAATGAGTCAAGCGCTCCTGTGGCACAATAATGATGGTATAGCTCGCTCGCTGATGCACGGTGACACATTTCCGAGTGAGATCCAAAAAGAAGTGACAGCTCAAAGCTATGAACATCAAATACATTATTAGATCGCTTTTAACTCGGGTGTAACATCAGTACAGCCAAGTGTGTAAGCTACTCTTGGTGAATGTTTCTTTTTCTAGCATTTATAGGATATAGTCTTCTTAATTACTCCATTTAAATAAACCAACAATACACCAAAGCTAATGAATAGCAGCCTCTTAAAAGTTAAATTACTCCAGGCATGACTGCAGGGGAATTCTTCCAATCAGCATGCATTAAAAATAAACACATGTACAATACGGGTGTTAATGAGGGCATTTGCATTTCTGCCAAAAAAAATTAAAAATCACACTGAAATAAGGCAATAAATGCTTATTTTTAAGACTCTATTTTTCTAAGCATTTGGACCAGATCTGTGTCAGAGTTTGTACAAGAACTGCAGTTTAAACCCAAAATGACAATGTGAAAAGAGGCATCAAGCAGCAGGAAAGACATCAAAGTCTGAAAACAGCCTTAAAGAACAAGGTTTGTGAGCGTTGTGTCTTCAAATAGGAAGATTTCATTTCCAAAAGCACACACACACACACACAAACACACACACACACACACACACACACACACACACACACACACACACACACACACACACACACACACACACACACACACACACACACACACACACACACACACACACACACACACACACTCTCTCTCTCTATAGTGTGTGTCATAACTGAGCTATGGGTCCATTCACATAACTGACCAGGAGCACTGATGCCTTGATATCAATCAATAGAGCCTGGTTGTAATTATCTAGTTGGTCACTTGACTGAGAGTAAAAGGATAAGACGTGACAATAGAGGATGATTGAAAGTGTGTTAAGAGAAAACAATTCAAGTGGGGCTGCATTTTAAAGCCCTGATGAGGAGGCTGTCAGGTGAATATAGGACAGATATTGACTTCTGCAGTACCAACATTCATCTGAGGACTATAGGAGACCTTCTCTCAGAATTAAAATTGAAGAAATATTGCAGACTAAGGAACTAGATTCTTCAAAACAGATGAACAGACCCCTATGTTTCTACGAAATCCTTGCTCAGAGCTATAACCCATCAAAGTTTGTCGCAATGTTAAGTTGATGGGATTTTTCAGAGTTTTAATCGTCATTTTTAGGAAAACCGTAAGTCGGATCAGTTAGTAATGAGTCTTGAAAATATATAGCTTTCTTTAAATTTACCATATTTGGGGTCCTTGTCATCAAACAGTTTGAAAAACCCTTAAAACCAGATGACTTATCTGTACAGTAAAAAAATGTTACCAGTAAAAATGGCAAAGTTTTATCTTAGAAGAAATGAGGCAGTTTCCCTGCAATGACAATCATTTTTAGCAGTAGGCATCTGCCACTTTTTAGTCCAAGGATGATGAAGAAGATTCAAATGGAAGCATGTTTAACCAAGTAAAGTCAGGCAAATCAACAAGAATACGAGTCAGTGTTCAACGGTGCAAGCACAAACAATACCACACGACAGTGAGAAACAGAGGAACTTAAATACACAAGGTGATAAACTCAAATTACAAACAGGTGTGCTCTAATTAGGAACATTATGAATAACCATGACAACTGATGAAGGACGTGCAAACGGGAACATAGACAGACTGCAACAAAATAGAAACATACCGTAATAAGAGTCCGTGAAACTAAAGCTAAACTGAACATAGTGTTGACAGCATCTTTGCAGAAACTCTGGATTTCCCTGATTTTGATGTGTTTCTCTTGAGAAAACCTCTTGATTTAGCTATTAACACAGTAAGCTCACTGCAATACCTCAAGCTAAAGAGCCGCCTTGCATCTGACTCATCATGATGAAGGACCCAATAACTTTTGTCCCTCTAGGTTTCAGCTGTGTATAGAGCTGATCTGTGAATGATTTAAGATAAGGCCTCTCGGTGTGCAGAAAAAGAGCACACAACCTTGCCCTGAGTGACAGTGATATTAACAGCCTACATATAAATACAGGCAGTTGCATATACATGCTCAGCCTTAATATAAAATAAATACACCATGGAATATTTGATTTGATGATAAATCTTGATGACACAAGTTTGTTAAAATTTAACACACTATTCTTACATTATTAAATTAGTTATTTATAGTTTATATTTAAATATAGTCATTATTGTACATTAGTAAATTCAATTGTTGTTTCTGTTGACTAAAATTCTAAGCATTTCGGTCCAAACAAATGGACTAAATGCAACAAATATGACAAAATATTGACCAAATTTAGTGTCTTTAGATAAACAAAAAACAAACAAAAAAACATATGTATACAATAAAAATATCTATCATCAAATACTTGTTAACACTCTACAAAAAGACATCATTAGTAAATACACTAATGTTCCTGTTAGTTAATAAAAATGTTCATAGTTCACAAATCATGAACTGATGTTAACAGATATAACTTTAATCTTCAAAATGTAGATTTTGAGATTAAAATGAACTAAGATTAATAAATGCTGGAGGTATTGCTCATTCATGCTAACTAATGTTAACAAATGTCATCATTTAATCATCATAGCTGACACAATTTTTACAAAGTGACTTTCTACAGGGGCAGTCTCTCCGGTATACCATGATGCTAAGACTCTTGCTCAAGGGCACGGCTCAGAAATACTCACAGTTCACAGATTGTCCTATGAACAACAGCCCTTTGGGTTATCATCAGCCATGACCTATTGACCTTTACTATGTATGCCATCATAACCTATAGCATATGAAATGCCTATTAGGTACCAAGCGCAAAATGTTCCTGAATCAACATCTTTGTTGATCCTGGAACAACATTCCAACTGACCAATGAGCTTTGAGGGGCAAGTTTACAGTTTATGTCAATAATAGGCTTACAAAATATGTTGATCCAAGAACATGTCTTTCAAAATCCCGATGACCATATATATTATAACATAAAAGCATTCTTGTCATGGCAGGACAATGATTATGAAAATGCATAAAACTTGAAAAGTAGCCATATAAATGAGGTGTATTACATAATAGCGCACTGGAAAGATTGCACTGAAATATTAAATGTGGACAGTGAGGGAATCTTCTCTGGTGGATTGAGGACAGCGTGGGTCGTATAACTGTGTTTACAGAGAATCATTTCCTCATTCGTTTAGAAAAGATCATGTTCTACGGGAGTGGGCAGGTAGAGGATCCTGAATAAATCATCTGGGTTTCTGGTTTCTGTTACTTGGAAATGTAAAGGTGTTTGGCTACTTTTGGTGAAATGAAGTATGTTATGGTGAGATGTCAAAAGCTTTTCGGACGCCTACAATGTGATTCCTGGGACTAGCTACTTTATATTATATTATAAATACAAAAAAATACTTTGTAGCATCTGGTTAAAGACATGCTTTTTTTGGGCGGTAAATAAATGTAAAAATACGCAAACAAATTGACTAGCGCCAACCTTAGTAAATTACCATGCGTGATTCATTTACATACTCTCCTCCCATACATTTTGCATCTGAAAGGGAAACTTCTACAAATGCACAAGCAATAATAACTGTGTCCACGCCTATTCACCGCAAATTTTTCACAGCATGTCTTTAGTAAATCCTGACAGTAATAAATCTGGCCCCAAGTTGGCACATATAACATGACTTTTTAATGTCCAGAAATATAGCACAAATGTAAAGAAAAACTCAAAAGTTGTCATACACTCAAAAGTTGATTCTCGTGCACAGCTAACAGAAAAAATAAGAAACTGATTGTCATGACAACAGAAATATTGAAGATGTAGAGTGAGAAGGATAAGCTCACTACACTGAAATATTAGTCATAACTACACCAAGCAGAACAACATTAATTATAAAATGTCATCAATTTTATTTGCTTGATTGATACATTCAAACAATTATGGAACAACTTTAGGTCCTGAAACCCTCCTCAAACCCTCAATACACTCACACATAGGGAATGACGCTGGCAACACCAAGGTCGTACGTTCAATTCCCAGAGAACACATGAACTGATAAAATACACAGCTTGAATACACTGCATGTCGCCTTCGGATAAAAGCGTCTGCCAAATGCATAAATGCAAATGTATACCTCAGACTGCTCACGGTGGACGTTCGTTCCACATTATGTACTGCAAGCCACTTTGGATAAAAGCATCTGCACAAAGACTATAATAGTGAGATGTAAGAAAAGCAATCTTTCAATGTGTCCACTTCACAATCATATATTTCTAAATGTTCCATAACTGGAGGTCATGTATCTTTTCAACACATTTAATGATCAACGTGCACCACCACAAGCTTACGTACACTACACTAACACAATCCCTGCAAGTCTGTAATAGGCGTTCAATGTCTGATTTGCACTACTTCAACCTGCTCACACCATATGGTAAGAGCAATCAGGTTTAACCTGCTAAATCTAATCAGAACGCTTCTGTGATTCATTCACCGGACGTCACACCTCAATTTGTCCATTTTGCCAAAGTTGACTCAGTACTTCTTTCTCTAAAGGAAAATGCAAGCAAGCGAAGGCCATGCACAATGAAATCTTTGACTTCTCCATTTTTAATACAACCTGACCTGAATCTCACCCCCTCCATTAACTAATTAAACACTATTATCATTTTATCAGCCTTTTTAAGAAGAGGTCTCATGAATATGAATAAAACATTAGCATTACATTATAACGGGTTTTACATGGGAACATTTACATGACGCGAGCGGCTTTCCTCCGCCAGGAGAGATCATTTCAAGGCCAAGCAATCTCTGGGCCATTAAAAGACAAATTATTTTCATAATGAATGCACATACATATGTGACCCTCAGTGAAAGCTGAATAAATGCATCTAGACAGTCGCTCAAAAACACTGACAATAAACGCCAGAGGACCGACTGCTATCTTTGCTTTTCTTTTCTCCTTAGCTTAGTTAAGCACTACTGTCTAGTTAAGTAATGCCCTTATTGAGTTTCTCTTTTTCTCTCTTGTCAAACAGTCTGATAATTGTCCCAAAGCTGCACTGGTGCTCTGGCCTTTGTTTCAATAGGACACCTATTGTTCCCAACGAAGCTAATTATCACCAATTATGTGATGATTCTCATGTTTCAACACTCTTTGGCCTTGCACTTAACCAGTATTGACTCTACAACTGTTGCTGGAGGTTGTCTCAGTTATTGACCCAAAGGGAGGGTAAATTAAGGGGAGTTGCATCAATGTGGCCCTTGACGGCCCATCTAGTCGGTGTTACATTGGACTATAGGGTGACAAGACCAGACATCAATATTTTAGAGCCTGTCTGGAGCTGTCCTTGTTTTTTTTGTGTTTTTTTTTTACTGTGTGTTCAGAGCATCCACAAAGGCAAACACTATAGATACTGTACTTTATATATATATACACATACAACAACAATAATAATGCTATGAAATAAATAATATACAAATATATATATATAATACATTAACAATACAAAATTACATTTAAAATTCTATAAAATAGCATGTCTTTCCCATTTTTACTGATTTAATATGAGGCTAGTTTGTCTCGAGGGCTGGTTTACAGACATTCAATACACAGTGCAATTACCCAGACCTCAGTTTTAAAGATCCCCAGGTATCAGTAATCACAGTTCTAAAGTTAGCAAATCATTCTCAAAACCAGGTGCCACAGGATTAATGACCTAAAACCATTACAGCTCACCCACTTAAAAGCATTAGGCTACAGCCCTCTCAGCCCTGCAATCGACAACCCACATTCTGCGAGAGCCTCTCAGTTTCATTTCTTAGTTATTTTGCTCTTTGCATATGTTTTTCATTGCATAATTATAAAAATATCATTTAAGGTTCAAGGAAATATAAATCAAGGTTGTGTGTGGGGTAGCAAAAGGACATGTTGTGGTTGTTTAACATGAAGAATTATCCTGGGAAAGAGATTATAATATGTTATTTAAAAGTGCAACTCTGTAATTGCAATTGCGAGCGAAGTTTGTTTAGAAAAGTTAGGGATCCCTTAAGGGATTTCCACATGAATCTTTTGTATGAAAGCCAATAAGAGGTTGCTGATTCATGACAGCAAAGTTTATGTGAAGAAAAATGAGCTTAATAATGTCCTGGCCAATATGGCCAGCTTGGTACTAATTTGAAATTTTGAAGGGCAAAATGGTCCAGACTAAAATTATAGAGCAACCTAAACTGTTCACAACAGATGAGACACTTCCCCAATAGGGCCTTTCACATGAACTACCTTCACGACCAGACGATTATTTGAGCTACATCACCAGATGAAACTAGTAGAGAACTTAAGAGACCAAAACGAACAGCTGCAAGACGTGTGTTTCAGTCCAAAAGCCAAAATTAATCAATACGGGGGTCTCAGGTCAGCCGTAACCTCACCATTCACAATTATTCCCTCTGAAACAAATACTACGCCATCCCACCTTGAGAGCATTCAGAGGCCAACAGGCACGTTTTTTCTTTCTTAAAGTCTAATGTGCTCATTAACATGTCATTATATTCTCATTATTCTTATAAGCTCGGAGCATCACAGTCAGGTTACGCAACTCCCAACGGTGGGAGGGAAACCAGGCGGTGAAGGTAATTCAGAGAGACCAATTGAACTTTATGGTCACAATCACATTCCCCAAGCTTTAAAGTTAAGGGGTCAGACCAAAAGGGAGACGAATGACAGAGATCTAACAAATGTGTCGCCATAAAACATATTGAGGGAATATGGGAGATTTATATGCCAACATTTAAAAGGATTTTCCCATGGAAATGTTTTGAAGGTGCAGTGATGAATGTCAGCTGAAATTGCATAATGGCACTCATTTATTTTCATTTGCTATAAACTGATATGGTTTGATATTTAATGGAGTTAGATACTTGAAACATTTCATCATTCTGTGGTTAGGAAAAGCAAAAGAACCGTAATCTTACCTGTCAACAGAATGATGGTGACATCATGAATCATGCAAAAGAAAGAAAGAAAATGATTAGAATAATTATTCTATTAAGGACATTGAAATTTGTGTTTGTGTATATATGCATATATACTGTATATGCATATATACTGTGTGTATATACATATATATATATATATATTGTGGATGCATGGATGGATGGATGAACAGCTTTTTTATAGATCATCAGAATAAATTTGGTTTCACAGTCAACACTGTAATTAGCTTTATGCTACAAAATAAGAAAGATAAAATAAAAATAAATAATTTAGTAAGACTGCACAAACAGACTAAAAAAAAACTCAATTATGAATTAAAACGGAAATATTTGGTGGAAAAAAGGCAGTGTTTGAAGCAATTCAGTAGATGCAGCCAAGAAGTGTGTACATTTTATATTCTAAGACTCATTTTTATGTCTTCTTTATAGCGATCTAAGTGCAACATCCCAATTTCATAATGTATTGTTATAAATTGGATCTTTTTAATCATCTGATGGTGTTATGAAAGACTGCTTGTTTCCAAGATTTTGATGAAGGCACTTTTATTGTCAAGTAGTGTTCTTCCTTTTAAAGTTGAAATGCCATATTCTCCCTGGTCGATTGATGTCCAGATTACATATAGCATGTTATGTAGCACACAGGTTGGAGGACACTTTCACGTGGTTATGACAGTCGCTGTCAAAAGGAAGGTCCCATCCTTAGACCCGCAGACTGTGATGCATATCAAGTTTTTAAGGGCATATTGACTAAAAGATGTCAGCTTTGAAAACATGGGGGGCAAAACCACGAGACAGGTGAGAGAACGGGAAGAAGAATCCAATCAATTCTGACTTGGTCTATCACACTACCACCGTGTGAAGAACTGAAAAATGTCCATCACATGGTTGGGTGGGGGGTATCTGACAGTATCAGACGCTCAGACTTCGTGGACAGCATTGAGTAAAACCTTGTAAGGTGATTTGCAGAGCTATGCATGCCATCTGAATATATGCATTTTTTGAAAACATTGTTTGGATTTCCTGTAACAGTAAATTTTGCACTGACAAGCCGGTGGCTAACTAAGCTCATAAAGGCTGTTACGACCTTGGCAAGCAACGTGATGTGAGACGTGATGTGAATACCGAGAAATATTGCTCAATAAGAGATGTCTTCAAAACTATTCACAAGGAAGGACTGCAAGAATTAAAATGTTACAAAACTGCCTTTGGCTTGAGTTGGTTTTAAGTTTTGTGTTGTTCTTGTATTCCTTTATGAATAGAAAGGCTTTTATAGGTTCACTGTAAACCACAGAAAACAGATGGAAGGATGGACGGATGGACGGACGGACAGACGGATGGATGGATGGATGGAAACTTAAAACCACAACTAAGAGGACATTTAAAAAACTAAAACATATAGATTGAACATTTAAAACAAATTAGCATAACAGATTGAAACTTGAAACCTAAAAAATATAATTACACTGCTCTGCTAGTACCGAGCTTGAGTCTTAGTCTGTTTGCTTCTGTTTTTTAAAAATTCCCAATGATGAGAGGTTTAAAAGTTCAAATCCTCTTCCTTTAATCCCCAAGGAGGATCAGTGGTATAACAACACCACATACTAAATCTAAGTACAGAAAGAGCCAAATGCATGTTCGACCACAAAAAGAGCATAAGTGCATTACAACATCATACATCTGAGATTTATGAGAGATTGAATACGACTTGGAAAATGAACTTAAATGGCCTCAAAGTTTCTCCCTCATGGACCAACCTCAAAGCTGCAGAAATAAAAAAAACTTGCTTCTCAATTTCGAAGGCAGTGTTTCACATTAGCACAGTCAACTCATATAGCTGGACTGAAATATTTCAAGGTGTTTAAAAAAATATACTTGGAATGTTTCTTCAGGTCCCTGACAAAATACAGTGGAGTCCCAAAGTCTGAGACCATTTTTAAAATGAGGATTTACAATTCGATTTAAATCTGAAGATATACATCATGTTAGGAAAAAAAAAAAAAGTGACTTTGGTTTTAAAAAAGCAATAAAAATAAGTTTAAAAAAAAGAATTTGGAAACAAAAAATATATAAAAGTAAAATGAAGAAAGATGTAAGATTATTCACCATGTATTTATACAAATATTTAATATTTAAATATTTGTAATTCAAATTTACAGCTTATCCAGCCAAATGTGAAGTGAAATCACTTCCAAATGAAACACATCCATTTCCTCCACAGATATCTCATGCGTACAATTTGTGTTGCAGCAACAAAACAAAACAAAATCAATGATCCCGCTACTTGTCTATTGATTACCATCTCTAATGAAATAAATAATCTGCAAAATGCCTCTCATTTGAGCGATTAGCCAGAACAACACTTTTCACAGCATTGTGTAAGTGAAACGGCCATTGATCACTGACCTGAAATCAGATTGCCTGTGGCAAATATGACGGTGGGCCAGGCTCGGTTTATCTAGCATGCACATGACAACATGTCATGGGTTTGCGAGGGGTAATCCCAAATACTAGTGACACGTGCCATTCTGACTGGTATCCCTGAGGGAACATGGGACATGATCAGACACATGTGACATTGATGACGGACAGGCAGGCAAGCAGGCGAGCTCATGGGAATGAAAGTAAACAAGAGGAACAGAACCGAATCTGGTCTCAGCCAGGAGCCATCTGTAAATTAATTATTAGAGTGATTTTAGTGTGATTAGAGAAATCTGAGAAATGTCCAAATGTAAATGAGCTCTTTGGATAAATGAAGGGGGGGGGGGGGGGGGGGGGGACATAATTAATTACTGAAACATTCCCTCTACATTTGACCTTGCCCAAAATTGCTTGTTTTTGTGAAAGAAGGAAGTGCCAATTGCAAAGTCTGCCAATATTTATTTGGCGATTAGAAACTAATCAGCATAATATTTATACTGATAAGTTTTAAAACAAATATTAACTCATGTGCTGTTACTTTTCTTGACTCAGACCAAAAATCCAAAGACTTGCACTGAAGATACCAGAATATAATAACGACTTGGGGTTGTTTGACTTAATTGAACCATTGAGCAAATTCTTAAAAATAATGGTTCCAAAATGGGGTTTTCACAGTGATGCCATAGAATAACCATTTTGGTTTACCTAAATAAACTGTCAGTGAATAGTTCTTAAAAAGAACCACTTTTCTTAGTGTGGTGAACATTTTAATAACCGGAAGAACATTTTTCCGCAATCAGGAACCTTGTGTGCAATGGAAAGGTTATGTGGAGGTTAAAGGTTTTTTATGGAAACTTCAATGTCAATAAAGAACCATATCCACATAGAAACCCCCTAGAAACAGGTTACAAACTCTCAAAACACCTTAGCAACTGCATAGAAACACATTGGCAAACACTGCAACTTTAATGTGGGCAAGTGTCACATTTTCTTGACTAAATGTTAAAAACCATATAGTGTTTAATACGTTAATTTATGGTTGTAAGTTCACAAGTAAGGTAATTAAATGCAGGTAGTCACATTTTATTCCCTAAATGTTAAAAACCTAGTGTTTAATATGATAATTTCTTGCAAACGAGTAGGCTACAGTAATTATTTGACACTAGCTGGCCATTAGGGGAATCCACATCTATCAATTTCATATTAACTAACCTTTAAAAATTTAACTCTCCAGGTAATTTGTAATGCTTTCTTGCTCATTGCAGTAGTTAACAAATGAATGGTTTCAATGCATAAGTTTTCAAATTGAGCAACAGTTTTCAAAGCAGTTCATTTCCAGCCAGACCGCATGACACAGCGATTCTTTAAATAAACACCAAGAACATCCTGTAAACGGTGTTTCTTATTGGAAATGCAGTGTAATTATGTAAATCACACGCAGTCAATCAATGTCATCTGCATCTTAGTTGCAAACAGACATTTATCAGCCCATCTGTATCCATTGGACGGCGTGTCTGTTATGTAATGCAGAGCTCATAAATTCCATGTTTTCTAGTTTGATCAGTAAAGGACCAGTCCGCGGAGGAATTCTGGGAACATGCTGCATGGGACAAGAACATAACTTGTAGTTACTAAATTCAAGTGGGTTTGTGTAATGCAATGACTGGACAAGAAAAACATGGTGGATTGTATAAATGCCAAAACAAACTGTGAAAATAAATCTGTTATCCCAACTGAGATCCTTAAATCACTCAATGCAAATTGTATCCATCGAGTTGTTGTCAAGTGTACACTCCTAAAATTAAATGTTCTTTATGGCATCAATGGTTCCATTAAGAACCTTTAACATCTTTATAATGAAAACATTTTCTTTAGATTATTAAAAGGTTCTTTACACTATAGAAAAAATTGAACTATTCACTGAAAGGTTCTTAGGGGAACTAAAATGGTTCATTTAATAAGGCATCACTGTGAATTGTGTGAAACCCCCTTTTGGAACCTCTATTTTTAAGAGTGCTAGCTAAACTATAAAATTAGAGTAGTTTCTAGCTTGACATGCAACTATGGTCAAAGTGATCTACACATTAGTTTCTATTTCAGAGCAGTTCTCGTCTCTCTCTAGCAGAGGAGAAAATGAGACAGCTCAAAAAGAGGTTTTTCCTGGAGACAGGACATTGGGGTAATGAGTGTTTGTGGTGGCACTGACCCTTTGCTCGGCCATCTGAGCCCAGAGACCTCATGTCATTTAGATCCCAGGCCTCCTCACAACACCAGACGGCAATCCTTTACTCTGGCACAGCTACATAAGCATTGCAACAGGCCAATATTTGAATTAGTATGTGATGAAGGGCAATAAATTGGAGACGTTTTGTGCTGAATTTGCATGGAAAACCAATACTGTGAGATCACGTAGCCAAAAAACAATAAAAAAATCTGCTACAATAAGTTTACATATTTTAGAAACAGTTGTTGAACTAACTAACTTTTTATAGAATTTATTAAATATAAATATCCTATTGTTTATTGTTCATTTTTTATTTATGAGCCTATTGTAAAATGTTACGGATTTCTTCATGAATCACAGAGCACGTGCCCAACAATAATATATATGATATACATTTAATTTTGTTTTATAGTATTTAGTTTTATTTATTATTGGTACTGATAAGATTATATTAATAATAATAAGTTTAAAAAAATGTATTACATTTATATATCATACTACTACTTATAATGAGTGTAATAATAATAATAAAAATAATTTGAAAACACATTAAAGCAATAGTATGATTCCTGTAAGACTTTAACCATTTATATTCATAGTGGCCTTTGCTGAACCAATCCAAGCATTGAGTGGAGAGACAAGCACTTCTTTGCACTTCATACACTTATAACTTGAAATGGGTGTTAGTAAGAGGATCAGTGGTGATGAATAAAAGTGAGCAATTTTGTCACTTATCCGATTCTTTATAATGATTGCAAAATAGCTTTAAGATTTAATGTACTTTAAATTCAAAAGTTAATTGACGTGGCACTGTTTATTAAGATACAAGTTGCATTTAGGATGAGAGAGTGATTTAAGGCAAAGGGCAATACAAAGACTGCATCTAATTCTTCCCACATCAGCTTTTCTCTGAGGCAAAATTCTCAGAAAAGCACATTAACTGATGAAACCTAGTTCAACAAAGCCTACAAAAGTTTGAAAAAGACTACTGAAGTATAGCAGAAAGCATCACGGTTAGCCAGAGCGTCTTGGAAAAAGGTTGCAGCCTACAAGCTTTTCAATCAAATGAGGCAGTAAATGCACATTCACGGGAATTTAACTACACTTTCCCTTCAAAGGATTCATGGATTTGGCAGATAAAAGCATTGGTTAATTAGCAACCCATTAATGCACTAGAAGGGCATGTTGTTTTCTGACCCAGCTGCCATTGATTCCTAGCCGTGTGTAGATGGCAAATCGAGGGATGACTATAGTACCGGACCCCTTTAAAGCATGTGCACAATAAGTCAATAAGCCTCTGTCAATCACAATGTCATTTCAGTCGATCGATTCACTACGATTCCCAACAAAAACAAAAAGGCGCAACGCTGAGTGTGATGATATTGACCATATGATCCTGATAACATAAAACCGCCGAGGGTAAAACAGATGCTGAGTGGTGTATTTCAGATGACAGATCTAATGCAGGGGTTTATTGATTGCTTTAAAAACACCACAATTAAGGTTAGGACATAATGAAATGCAAAATAACAGCCTGTACTGTGATACAAAGGGTGAATCTCCCTAAATAGCACTATGAATCATGGAGGCTAGTAAAAATAGAAAGCATTACTAGCAACCACTTGTATAGGTTTTACTCATGATTCCCTGGGAGGCACAAAAGTGAGATACAACTTTTTTCTTCTTCTTTTTTTTCAAACAACGCTTTGAAAACATCTAGCTGAAGAAGAAATAATTTGTTTTTGTGTTCTCCATTATTCTGTGTTGGTGATGAGCTTGTGTTTTAAATAACAAATGCAAGCCATTATATTATAGGAAAATGTTTACTTGCTTTAGTAGGCCAAATTGGGGTAAGATGTGCCACTTTTGACTTAAATTGCCACAAAGAAACAAAAAAATAATTGTATATTAATTGTATTTCAGGACGTCTGCTATATGATGAAATTTGTAGAAACCTTTCTATACAGCAAAAAATCTATAAATAAAAATAAAAATATTAAGAATAACATAAAAAAATAAGATATGACTGCATATTTCTACAAACCAGCCGAGAAAATGTTTATTATTGAGAAGATATTTGTTTGAAACAATTTTCAACATTTTGTTTTTGTAAAATTTCAATGGTTAATAATTAATATAAATAATAATTATAAGTTCATATTCTTATTTATTTCCTGCATTCATCATGATTATTTAAGTCATTGGCACAGCTTTCCCCGAAGCATCTGACACACTTTTCCAGATAGCTACAATTTGTGGGGTGGTGCTTAATTTCGTGATTCATATCCAAATAATTTACCTGGTTTGATGAATGAATTTACAATTCATCAACATTTGTTACATATTTTTAGACCTAAATAAACTTGCTTTAACATCAAATGTAGAAAATTTACATTGACATGCAAAAAACACAATTACCCACGAGACTCGCTCTACTATACTTTAAGTGGCCAATTACAGCCAGACAGTGCATCTCAGGATAACGGTCCAGTATGCCAAACTCTTTATTTTATCAAGTAGCATTACATGCTTCACTGGCCTTTAAACAACAAAAACAAGCCCAAAATTGAATTAACAATCTAATTTAATGGCATGCTCTGACGTCAGCCCCTTTGATCGAGACCAAGTGAGGACAGATAATTGAGCATCATACGCACATTAACCCCTGAAACATACCGCGTCGCATAAACCCTGCTGTCTGACCGCAGGAGAACCAACCAGATCAAGGGCTTTGTCCGACTTACGATCCACCAATACATGATAAAGAAAGCAATCAAAACCACAATAATAATTAACCAGACGCAATAACAAAACACAATTTCCACCAATGGCAGGGGGTAACCTCAAAGGTCCATGCCCCAAAGCTGTTGTCGACATCCCACCTCCCAATCCATCTCCGTTCTCCTCCATTAGACCCCAGACAGGCTGAGAAACGAGGGATCGTTACAGGAGATAAAATTTGCTGTGATGGATGGAGTCGCTCACAGAGCCAGGATAAAAGTCATCAGACCTCGGCGGCAAAATGGAGCCAGGTGTCTGCGCGCCCTACTGCTCAGGAGAGATGTTTCTGAAGGGCCAGGCATTTGTAACCCTTTACAAAGTGAGGGACTTTCTCAAGGGAATGGACACTTTTCCAGTGGTCACAAGACCTCTATCGCAACATTATGACTTCTGAACATTTACTCTAGAGATTGGTAAGGACGACACTGAAGCAACATTTGTGCCAGGTTTCTCGTCTGTACACATTATTTTGGTTAACTCTAAAGTACCTGTTCACCACTGGCAAGAAACACCTTTAATACTAAAAGGTATAAAACTTATGTGATGGAATTTCCACTGGAATAGGCTCCCGGATTCCTGCAACTCTACATAGGACAAGCGGTTTGGAGAATGAATGGATGAATGGATGGTTTATGGGTTATGTTCAGGGTGATAATACTATTATTATTATTGTTGTTGTTGTTGGTGGTGGTGGTATTATAATTAATTTTAATAGTATTATTTGTATGCCATTCACATCAAGGCATAATTAATAAAAATTATATTAACCCATAATTATCATTGGTTTAAACCTCTTGTTTTATGTGTGTATGCCCTATTTATAATATTAATATTAATATGCACATGCCAGTCACACTTTAAAAAAAAGTTTTAAACTTAATAGAATATTCTGGGTTAATATGTATAATAATTATAAATATGAATATTATTATTATGAAGAAGAAGTATGGTAATATTTCTGAGCACTTACAATGGATGTCTATGAGGCAAACCCACTTTTTTGTTTCACAAAAAATTAAATAAGTTTCAGATGCTGTGTTTAATATAATTACACCATTCTTTAGAAGTGGTTTTGAGCTTAAAAAAACAAACAATATGTGCTCATAATACAATACAATAAATGTCTCTGTAGTGGTTTCATATTTTTATAATTATATTTTGTCCAATGTTGCTCCGTCAGATAAAAGCAACAAAATAAAGCACTATTATATTTTATGCTGTGGTCTCTGTCAAACAAGATAAGTAACAAACACATAAAAATTCAATTAATAAAGAACCAGGGCATATAAATCTCCATTTTGTCCATCATTGCGACATTAAGAAGATAAATGGTTTGGCTATGACACAATCGCTTAGGAGGAACGTGGGAGAGCTTCAGTGGGGGCCTTACCCTCTCAGCGTCTGTCTGTCTCTCTCCTTCGCTGGGCTTATAATGATGAACGAATATCAATGAAATACACACAGATGCTGTGGCGCCATGGAATTAAACACAAAATTGCCTGTGTTGCAATAATACAGACATTTTGTACTAAAAGCAACTTTTTAAAAGCATAATCTTTTCTGGATGAAAATGTTTTATCAACTGTACTATCTCTGGATAATAGAGTTTTCTTTTTTTTCACGTACCTCATAGTCTAAATCCACCATGTCAGCCCCATTTGAGGTGGGTGGCACATAATATCTGCAGACAGCTCCTTTCATACGGACGCGCTAATGATGACAGACATGCATAATAGACATGGCATTATGGGACACCAGCTGGTAATATACAATGAAATGCCATTCTTTGTCTGCCTTTTAGGGTACACGACTCATTCCCATTACCTTAAATGCCTGCCCTGCTACTAAAAGATTTAATAAAGCCAATGACTTTTCTACTGTTAAATACCCCCTCATCTCAGCCTTTTATTTCTGCTCTTAAAGAAAAAAGATCACCCAAGAATAAAAATTGTGTGATCATTTACTTACCCTTGTGTTCTTTCCAATACCCTTTCTTTCTTATGTAGGTTAGCCATTTTTTTAAAATAAAAATTGTGTGAATGAGGACTAAAGTGGTCAAGCTCCAAACCGAGCATCATAAAGTTTTCTGAAGTCATACAATATCTTTTAGACTGAATTGAAGTCGTTATTTACTGGTAACCTTGACTGAATACTTTGTTCATTAATCAGACTGAACTGATTCTTGAATCAGACTGAACTTATTCTTGAATCAGACTGAACTGATTCTTGACTGAACTGATTCTTGAATCAGACTGAACTGATTCTTGAATTCGACCCACTGATTCAGTGATCCAGTTGTTGTTAACAGCCCGATGAAGATAAATACTTTGAATACAGACTTAAATGTTGGTCTGTTTGTCACAATGCTATTATATGACTTCAGAAGACTTTGAGTGTATAGTAGTGGTTAGTAGTGTTATGCGGGACCTTATGTCAAAGTGATTAATGGCTTTGACCTTTGACCTTATCCGGGGGTTTCCCACCCCGCCCCCTTCCGGTATGTGGGATCAAAGGCTAACCTTTGACCTTGGGGGGTTTCCGCTTCCTCCGGTATAGGAGATCAAAGGTTGACCTCTGCCCTGCTATCAATCCATCATGTAAATAGGACAGTTGGTTTGACCCTGCGACCTGGCTAGCCATCGATCAAGTGATATGTAGTTTGACCTTGTGGCCCTGTCTAATATAGATCATGGTTTTTGACAGAAGTTCTTTTAATTATTTTTGACGAATGGTTTGGAGATAAGGTCTTTTAATTATTTGTGATGAATGGTTTGGAGATAAGGTCTTTTAATTATTTGTGACGAATGGTTT
This sequence comes from Phoxinus phoxinus, assembly GCF_949152265.1. NCBI lineage: Eukaryota > Metazoa > Chordata > Actinopteri > Cypriniformes > Leuciscidae > Phoxinus > Phoxinus phoxinus. The sequence goes on from NC_136884.1 coordinate 8,077,890, forward strand.
GGAGATAAGGTCTTTTAATTATTTGTGACGAATGGTTTTGAGATAAGAGATTACAATTATTTTTGATCGTTTGAAGAATGCGGTATATGTATGTCACAGGCCCCCCTCCCTCCCACACTGTAAGTGAACGTATATAAATGGGTCTTGTGTGTTCTACAAAAACCAGAAAGAGAAATATGAGCTACATGACCATGGATGGTTTGAGTCCCTGTAAAACCCCAGAGCATGGGCTGACCAGCAAGATACTGGAAAGTCTGCCTATGGCACCGAGAAAGCCTTTTGGACACGTCCGTTTGACCAATTTTCTCCATGAAATCTCGGAATGGACTAAAGCTGAATTTATGATGTCTGATAAGCGTGTATTCGGATACATATTTCACAAATCAGCTCGCCTTGTTGTGCTCTACACCGCTGATGCTGTAGGCGAGTTTCAGCCCGGCGAAGACGTGTGTGTTGTATTTCCTGAAAAAGACTGGGGTCTGTTTTACAAATTTGTCTGGAAGGATCTGAATGACGGCTGCGTAGAGCCTTTGTACGTTGCGGAATGGGACGGCGTAACCCCGAATATCCGGTACCGTGTGGTAGGTGACCATACTAAAATGAACCCGCATGATTCTGTTTACATCTTCTGCTGTAAAGACAAGACAAAGCTCAAGGACAACAGGCAGTCAGCGGTCATCCTACCTAAAGAGCATCACGAGCTCTATGAAATGCAATTTTTGTTCAACTGGTGCGATCTGAATCTGATGAAGACTGTTTTTTCAACCATAAACAAAATGTTCAAATGGTGCGACTTGCACGACGGATACGACAAAATCAAAGTGCAGCTGTTCCATCCTGAGAGATGTGGGCGCAGCAGCAAATACAGTATGCGGTCCGCCCCCATTCACTACGCCCATCCTGACCCTCGGCTACCAGACCCTACCAGACAACGTCGATTATAAATCATGACTGAACCGTTACGACATCCGCCCCCTTTGCTACAGTTACCATAAATTCCTGCGATCAGACCCTCCCAACCAGCAGTTTATAAACCATGGCTGAAGACAACGGTTCAGAACCCCAGCATGTGTGCAGCTGCGGTATCTCTTTCGGCAGCATTCTCGATCCTCCCGACGACAACGCCCGCGGACCATCGGACCTCCACAAAGACTGGGAATCGGACCTCCAAAACGACTGGGGACCCTATAACATCATCAAGCCTGAACCATCGAACCTTCACAAAGACAGGGCTCCGGCTAAAACGATCAAACGCCGCATAGCCTTGGCATCGCGTTTTAACAACAATCGGGGTAACATTACCAGCCCTGAACCATTGGACCCACAAAACGTCACTGGTCCGGTTAAAACTATCAGACGCAGCTTAGACTGGGATTTGGGGATCGAGTGCGACTGCGATTGTACTAGACCTTCACCACCTGCATCGCCACCACCAGCACCACCGCCATCCCCATCCGACGAAAAGCTTGGATCTCACGACCTGACTTACCTCCCTCTTGCTAAACCAGGTTTCGACGCTACAGATGGATGTTTCAGCGACGTTGGATTCAAAATCATAAAAGCAGCGACCGTGGTGTTGCTGCAGCATCTCATCGGCAAGAAGCTCAAGGACGACTGCGAGGGGTGTGAGATTGACCACCCCAGCCAGCTGCAACATTCCTGCCTGTTTGACCCTCCAAACTACTTCTTCGACACACACTTTGATGAACTTTCAGGCAAGCTGTTTAAGCCCTTTTTTCATTCCGTCATCGGTATCCTCCTGAACCGGTGTGGGTTAAAATCTCATCCCCACCGGATCGAAGGAACAGTCGGGACTATTCTGTATGAATTAAAAGACGAAAAATTCATCGCGGCAAAGCTAGAAGAAATCAGCGCGAGACTTCTGGACAAACCCTGCGACGAGATAGTCAGCGACGTCGTTGATCTCTGGGAAGGTCTTTCAATCCTGAATGGAGAGTGACCAAGTCAGCTCCACCATGGGTGCCGCCTGTAGTCTAATCAGCTGTATCCAATCCATGTTTAAAAATCATTACAGAGACCAGATGACCGAATTGTTCAATGATGCGCTCGAGCGCTATTCAGATGATGATGATGATAACAAACGTGTAACAAATCTCAAGAAACACATGGTGCATATGAGAGGTGTGTCTGATTCATGGGATGATTTGATAGCCAAATGCGTCAATGGGCCCAAACCACGATGTGAAACTATGAAAGGTGTTCTAGAAATGATGTACGAATTACAAGGCGCGATCGGGTTCGCAGACGTTCTCTGTATGTTTACCTATGTAGTTGATGTATGTAAGGAGTTGGCAACGCTTTCAAATTCTGATGAAGATGATGATGAGATTGCGAAAATTGGCGAAACATTTGTCAATTATGTCATAGACAAAGACAAAGACATCGTGACGTGTCGCGACTTTCTTTTTTGGCTAGATTCCCAGTGAGGTCATTATTACTATCCAATTTACTTTAATGTAATACATCTTTTTTTTTACTTAGATTATGTACGTAGAGTCATTATACTTAGACTCTTTATGTAAAGTCATTATATTCTATTATACTCATTTTTTACTTAGACTTTGTATGTAAAAGTTATTATATTCATTTTACTTGGTTTCTATTATACTTAGACTGTGTATGTAAAGTCATTATATTCATTTTACTTAGATTGTATTATACTCATTTTTTACTTAGACTGTGTATGTATATTCATTTTACTTAGATTGTATTATACTCATTTTTTTACTTAGACTGTGTATGTAAAGTCATTATGTCCATTTTTTAATAAAAGATTGATTCAAACCACTTGTACGCGTTATTCTTTTACAAAGGTTGAGACGACAGCATGTCGGAGCTCATGAAAAAGGCATATTATACACCTTCCAACCCCGGCTCTCTAGGCGGTAAAAAACGATTAAAAGACGCCGTCTTAAAAGATAGCGGCGTCCGTCTAAGCGATAAAGAGGTTTCAGAATGGTTGGCCGGTGAGGATGCTTACACATTACACAAAACAGCGCCTATAAAATACAAAAGAAATAGAGTGGTTGTGTACGGGATTGATACGCAGTTCCAGGCCGATCTCGTCGACATGACCGCCTATGCCAAGGATAACGACGGTCATAAGTATCTCTTGACGTGCGTCGATATATTTTCAAAATTCGCCTGGTGTAGAGTTTTGAAGAATAAGAGCGGTATTGAGGTTACTAAAGCGTTCGAGTCTATACTCGAAGAGGGTCGTGTGCCGCAGAAATTACAGACGGATCAGGGCAAGGAATTTTTCAACAAACATTTTCAAGATGTGATGAAAAAGCACGACATTAACCACTTTGCCACCGCCACCGATTTGAAAGCCAGTGTGGTGGAACGATTTAATAGAACGTTAAAAAGTCGCATGTGGAGATTTTTAACGGCGACAAATTCCCGAAGATACATAGATGTTTTACAAGACATTATGCAGGGGTACAACACCAGTTATCACCGAAGTATCAAAATGAGACCTGTGGACGTCAACGCTGTAAATGAGGGCCAAGTGTTTCAAAACTTGTACGGCGATATAAAGAAGACAGAGAAACCCGTGTTTCGTTTCAAAGTCGGCGACGTCGTCAGGATTTCTAAAGTGAGAGGCCCATTTGCCAAAGGTTATGAGCAGAACTACACGGAAGAATTTTTCACCGTGTCCTCGTGTATTCCGCGTCGCCCCCCAGTCTACAGACTCACGGATTATGACGGTGATGTCATCCAGGGGGTTTTTTATGAAAAAGAGTTGCAAAAAATAATTGTCAGTAAAAACAAATCTTTTAAGGTGGAAAAGATTTTAGGTGAGAAAAAACAGGGGAAATCTACGCTCGTTTTAGTGAAATGGCTAGGATGGCCTTCAAAATTTAATAGTTATATAGATAAAAAAACTCTGCTGGACTTACAATCTCCTTAAAACGCAGCGACGTTAAACGGATGAGATCATACGAGCGAAGGACAGCCATGGATGACCACGATTTCTACGTCACGTTACCGTGCAACGCGTCGGCTTCGGTTTACCCTGAAAATCGCATATCCAGCTATACAACCAGGCTAGCAAAAGCAATAAACTTGAAAGGACAATGGGAAGTGGGGCTCGCTGAAATCGAATATCCTAGAACTTGGTACAGCTTTAATGACGAAGACGGCCATTTCATCCTACATAAAGCCCCGGAACCCCCGGATCCCGGTTCCCCGAAAAACTCAGATGTTCGTTTTTCTACAATTACGAAATTAAACATACCCGGCGGTTACTACGCAAACATTCGAGCGATCCTCCGTGCTATAAATCAACTTATCACACCGGCGGGTGTTTTGCATCACGATGAATTAAAAAACAAACTGTTTCTGGTGTCGACGCCAAACGTTTCGGTGAGCTTCCGGGGGAGACTGGCCACCATTTTAGGAATGAAACGAAAACCTCTCGGAGGTGTAGACCAGCATAGGGGAGCTGATTTTTCCAAGAAAGTCACCACGTACGCTCCTCATCAAGCCGATATCGCCGCGGGATTCTACACAATGTACGTGTACACTGACATCATCCAATATCAACCGGTCGGCGATTCTAACGTCCCTCTTTTGAGATGCGTACATATATCGGGTAAAGGCAACGACACGGTCATTGCTAGGTATGATAACCCGCACTACGCATCGATTAATAAAGAGCACATCACCGACATTACCATAGAGCTTAAGGACGATACAAACCGCGAAGTCCCCTTTTCTTACGGGAAAGTCACCGTAAAACTACACTTTAAACCAAAAAATAACTCTCTTCTTTGAAAAATGAGTTATTATAGTCCTAGAGAGCTCAATACTGCGGACTATGTGAGCTATTACCAAAATCAAGCCGGCTCTGGTTTACCGGGCTATGCGGGATCGCCGGTAATGTATGGTAATGGGTTAGGGGGACTGTTCCGCGGGCTGTTCAGGATGGCCATACCTCTGTTAAAAAGAGGATTTAGCATAGCGAAACCTCACCTAAAATCGGCTGCTAAAAATATAGTATCCGACGTCGTCTCAAACGTACTGACGCGTTCGCATAACGATAAGGCTCAAGAAGGATCCGGACTCATGGTCATGGCCCGCAAGAGGATGTCTAAACCACCGGGTGTGAGGAGGCGTGGTCAATGGGTGGCTCAGAAGAAGAAGAAGAAAACAACACGGGGGTCAACTAAGCGCTCACTCGTCCGTAGAAAGCGTAAGAAGCCGGTCAAGAGAACCACAAAAACCATATTCTAACATGGCGTTACTGCATCGTATGTCGGGAGAGTGCATCAAGTCCGAGTTGGACCTGTTTACGGTTCCGATGACCCAAACGGTGATTGAAAAGAATAGCTACCTCGAAGTGGCTCCGCTGTCGGCCATTTCGGACTCGGCCCCTCTGGAGTTCTTTATCGCGGGTAACGGCGATGATTATTTGGATCTCAATAACACAATGCTCTATCTGCGGCTGAAAATCACGAGACCTAACGGGGACGCCATCGCGCACCCTGCCAAGGTAGCTCTAATAAACTACCCCGGAGCTACAATTTTTTCACAAGTCGACGTGACCCTCGGCGACCGTCTGATATCTCAAAGTTCCGGGACCTATCCCTATCGCTGTATTTTGGAGAGCCTGATCAACTACGGTAAAGCTTCGCTGGAATCTATGTTCTCCGCCGGGCTGTTTTACCGTGATTCGCCCGGGCATATGGATGTCAATGATCCTTTAGGCCGTAACACAGGATTGACAAAGAGATCGACCTTCACCACCGAAAGCAAGGAGGTGGAACTACTCAGCCCCATACACAGCGATATATTCTTCCAGGAGAAACTTTTAATTAATGGCGTTGATCTTAAGCTACGATTTATTCGAGCAAAAGATGAATTCTGTCTGATGAGGGCCGACGACGTGGCCTACAAAATAAAAATAATCACGGCATCCCTATTTGTCAAGAAAGTTTCTGTATCGCCGCCGGTGAGACTGGCTCACGCTCAAGCCTTACTGTCGACAACGGCAAAGTACCCGATCGATAGGGTCTGTCTAAAATCGTTCTCCATTCCGGTGGGGGCTAGGATCTCGAATCAAGAAAATCTGTTTTTAGGAACGTTGCCAAAGTCTATCATCATCGGTATGGTCGACAATGACGCGTTCACCGGTTCATACGAAAAAAATCCATTTGCATTCAAACACTATAATCTTGAATTCTTAGCCGTCTACGTCGACTCTCAGCAATATCCGGCCAAGCCGCTACAGCCTAATTTCGAAGCCGGTTTGGCAGTACGCGAATATTATCAGCTGGTGATGACGACCGGGAGACACCTTAAAGACCAACCGCTCTCTATCGACAGGAATGATTTCCTGAACGGATACACGCTTTACGCATTTAACCTGACACCCGACGAAGACTGCGGTCAGCACGTTTCCCTGGTCAAGTCTGGGAATATCAGAGTCGAAGCCCGTTTCAGAGAACCGTTGCCGAATACGGTGAATATTTTAATTTACTCAACTTTTGACTCCGTTCTGGAAGTTTCTAACCGTCGACAGGTACTGATCGATTACTATTGAGATGAACACCCTACAACTCACCGCCATCATGGATAAAATCACATGCAGGACTCATTTTCTCGGCGTTCTACCGAGCGATCAACTGCCCAAAAAACCCCTAAGGATCTTACCGTCTATGGGGATCATTAACACCCACCCTGCGCGGCTACCCGGCGAGCATTGGATCGCTGTTTATTTAACCGAAGACGGCCCGGCTTGTTTTTTCGACAGCTTCGGCAATCCGCCCACCAGCCCTCGCTTTCCAAGCAGCATCAATAACTTTCTAGCAGCCAACGACGCCGATGTATTATATTCCGACAGACGAGTCCAGGATTATTCATCGGACACCTGCGGACAGCACTGTCTGTTTTTTCTCTATCATTTAGCTAGAGGTTACGACTATGACCATGTGATGGGACTATACACCGATGATTATATTAAAAATGATAAAATGGTGTCCCTGTTTGTGAGACGATTAAGACCTTATGTTTGTAATGCTAAAATGTTATCCTGCGTTCACTGTGTACAGACGTGTTTGACCTATAAATAAATAAAAATCTTAAAACTATTAAATTTTTATCGTCTTTTATTGAATCATAAGATACATACAGACAAAAATATAAGCAATCATTAAAATTCCAACCATTGTCTTCGATCGATAGTCGGTGATTTAAACACAGAGTCTTCGGGCTCTGGATCCAGGGGGCGCGAATATCTTCGTGCTTTTTTAGAATGTCTAACACGGGTTGGGGTTTGGGAGGCGGGTTTGCCCTTTAGAGAGTTAATCGTGCTCCTGACCTGTTGATTCGGCACCGTAGAAAAAGGGATGTTTAATTGGGCAAAGGCGTGCAGAAACTCTGCCCATCCTACAGGTCTCCGGTCATCCCGAACCTTATGAGGGGCCGTGACATTTTTTAACAGATCGACCATGTGTGAACCTGGTACGGCTTTACCCCTGAACACAAATTCGCCCGATTCGTTCCACGAGGCTAGTCCTTTAGCTTTAGACATCTTGTCTAATATGTATCTGCTGTTTTTCACACTTCTCGAAGGTACATTCTTCAGAACTTCGTCCACCACAGCCTCCCCAGCTCTGCCGTCTTCGACGCTGGCCACGGTCTCTGGTTCGTTTTTATGAGGGGGCTCGGGTAACGAAAGCGTTAAAACACTGGTCTCACGTTCGCCTTGTTTAACGATGTTCAAAAACCTGTTTAGGGTATTTGTGTAAAGTTTGGCTTTTTCGTACGGGCTCAAATCGGCGCGGAGTAAAATTTTTCTCATGGCTTCGTCCAAATCGTTTTCCACGGTCTCGCGAATGGTCTCGCGAACATTTTCAGTTTTCACCTTATCCAGTTGATGGCGAGGGACTAAATACATCTTCTCTGCGTACTCCATCCTATCGATTGGCTATCAAGCTCGAAAGAAAGGGTACGGCTACGCTCAGGAGTGGTAAAAGGAATCCGCCCTTTTGGTTGAAGACTCGTTTCTTGGCCGCTATGCCAATTTTTTTATTGGCTACAAATTTAATCTCGGCTTTTTTCTTTTTCAGTTTTTGATACTGCTGTCGATTGACAGGAATCGTGCCGTAGAGGATGTTAAGAGCCAGTTCGCACAGCGATAAAATGAAATCGTCGGACGCCGATTGTAAAATAAGACGTCGTTGTTTAGGAGACGCTTTATGTAGCAGTTTTAACACCGGCAGATGCTTACAAAGTCTGGCGGACATGGTGATGGATCACGCTCTTCTTTTTTTTCGGAATATAAACCACTTGACGATCGGAAAGCAATCCTGTTCTGAGACGGTACTGCTCAGGAGTTTTCGCTTTATAGTCTACCATTAGGTAACCATGAGGCTGGTTGACCGCATCGTGATAACACTCCATAAAGTATTTTGTGTTTCCGGGGTACATTTAGTTTTTTGACATGTTACCTCGACTTAAATAGCTTTTTGGATGATATATGGTGAAAAACACTGTTGTCTGTCCAATAGAGGGCGCCATTGGTCTATTCAATTTTCTCCACATTCCGCTATGAATGCATAGAAGTTTCCTTGAACTATGCCCTATCTACCCCTATGAAAGGCTTTCAGACCAGTATTTCAGATAGAGGTGACACGCGTGCCGATACTCCTAAACGGCCGGCAAGATTATAATTGGGAAATAAATTAGCAGATAGCTAAAGAATGTTTAGGCTGGCATTTTTATTAGCGAGAGCCTGTTAAACCGATAATATGGCTGGTAATTATGCCAGAGACTGTGAGAAAGGAAACAGGGTTCTTTGTTTAAAACTGAAAATCAATAAGATGTTTATATTTATATTATACATAGGTTTAAAGAATGTAGAAACCCTTTCACCATGATCATGTGCAGAAGAGGTGGGCGCGCACAGCGGCCGGTCACGCGCAGCCCCATTTAGTGTTTTGAAACACACACACACACACACAGACGCGCGCGGCTGCTATAATGTTTTTGACAGGCAGACAGAGAGAGAGAGAGGCGCGCTCCCCTATGATTTAAAACTGTGTGAGGAGGCCTTCAGGAATGACTGGATCCCGTAAAAACAAGCTGTCTAAACTTTAGTTAAAGCATTCGCAGCTTGTTCAACTCTCTCTAAAGAAAAAAGGTAAGATGATTTTATTTCTTATCTAGACTGATTCAGTAGATGTTTATTTTATATTTCATCTGCATGAATGCTTTTCAACTTTAGTTATTTTATATTATAAGCATCTCATTTAAAACTTTGGCAAGTTATTTTATAATCATTTCAACTTTTTGTGTGAGGATTTAGTAAGATATGTATATTATTTATTTTATAGGTATTTATATTCTTTTTAAACAATAGTTGTTCCAGTTTTGTGTGAGAGATATCGTTTACAGTTTCACATCACAGTACAACACATACACTCACTTACAGTGTGGGAGGGGCGCACAGACTGATATACCAGATTCTTCAAACGATCAAAACCATTCATCAAAAAATAATTGGGAGACCGATTTAAAAACCAAAAAACACATATATTAAACTGACATGTTCAAAACCATGACATAGCCCGAATTTAAAAGAAAAGCTTATGTCAAATTATAGCCGATTCTTCAAACGATCAAAAACCATTCATCACAAATAATTAAAAGACCTTATCTCCAAACCATTCGTCAAAAATAATTAAAAGAACTTCTGTCAAAAACCATGATCTATATTAGACAGGGCCACAAGGTCAAACTACATATCACTTGATCGATGGCTAGCCAGGTCGCAGGGTCAAACCAACTGTCCTATTTACATGATGGATTGATAGCAGGGCAGAGGTCAACCTTTGATCTCCTATACCGGAGGAAGCGGAAACCCCCCAAGGTCAAAGGTTAGCCTTTGATCCCACATACCGGAAGGGGGCGGGGTGGGAAACCCCCGGATAAGGTCAAAGGTCAAAGCCATTAATCACTTTGACATAAGGTCCCGCATAACACTACTGTGGTTTACAGTACATATCGATACTGAAATATTTAATATTTGTCAAAACTCATTTTTAGCAGTATCGATACACACCGATACCAGCTGCACTTTCTGGTACACTTCATATCTATACTCTATAGTAATAGGTGCCTAAATAAAATGCATGATTATAATAACACAAGTCCATGAGTCACTATACAACTTTTATAGGGCTTTGGTGTCCATTCAGTACTATTCCTTTCTCAACCTTTTATTTCAGCTTTTGTCTGATTTCTCTCTTCCTTTGACCTTCATAATCTTGTTTTTATTTTGAACCTGCCTTTTAGTAGCTTACGATTAAAAAATAAACTATATGATAATGTGCAACGTCATCTAAGCACAAAAAGGTTGAGAGTGTTCAACACTCAAATGCACTTGCCCTCTGTGTTGTAAGAAATTTAGTGACAAGTCCAACAAGATAAGAGACAATTATGCTCTCGCTTCCAAAACAATCCGGTAGTGATGGGAAATTGCGAGGAAGTGAGATTATCTATTCAGTGACCTGTCAAGACGTGGCTGGTAGTGACTTTCTTTAGGGTCTTATCAGTCCAGATGGCTACAACTGCTTTGGTTCTTCAGGATAGAGTTTCTAATAGCAGTGCAGCAGAAGTCAGCCAGCTTCAGAGCCGAATGCAAGGATGACTGCCTTATCTATAGCTAAGGGAAATGGAGAGGGCTTCTGTTAAAGGCTGCTTTTGTGTTGGATGCGGCTAGGGAGGAATTTGTAACATGCGATCCATGGTCTCGTTTTATCAGACAAGAGCCACCTGAACGCAGAAATGAATGCAGTATCGAACACGAACCAAAGGGCAAAGTGACAAACCATCTATTCTTCAAGTGACATGATAACTTGGCGTATCATGAAAGGCAGCAAGAAAACCAGCAAAAACACAATCCCACAAGAACAAGTCATACAATCCAATTTCAACGACATTACACCTTTTTGTTTGCATTTTGCAGTGCATCGTCCTCAACAAACACTTGTCAAAAAAACTCCCCAAAGACACAAGCCAAGAATGAGACAAAACCAATCCCTGTGGTCCATTTGAGATTGTGTTTTAAAATTACAGGGCAATCTACATTAATCCATGTACGATATTGTCTTTGTGCATGTGGGTGAGCTTGTATGATGTAAAATGAAAGTGAGATGCTCCAGATGACCTCTCATAGTCTGGCCGATTCATTCGGTGTGGCCAGGCTGTCTGTCCGCCCGCCATTTGAAATAAAAGCTAGGGAAAGCCTAATGAAGTGTGAACGGGACCGAACGCAATAGCCGGGTTATATGCAGATCTGAGCCTTCCAGCTACATTTTACACCAATCACAGAAGTCACAAAGAGTTTGCGTGTACAACCAACATCTTGTCAATTTCTTTCTCTCATCATCTAAAACTTCCACCCGGTGATAGCTGATATCTCAGCGTTTATTTCCATACATGTAGCAAAACCAATGAAACGTATCAATTATAATTCCAAGGGGCATCGAGTGGGCAATTATAAGACATCACATTATCTTTTTTTATAGTCAGCAGAATATTTTTCATTTATTTTCCGAGGCAAAAGTGAAAGTTATGTCAGACCATTGTTATTCGTACAATACTCTGCTTTTGTCCTTGTTTGAAACCTGCTCTTGAATATAACAGATGTAAAATAGCATTTGTAAAATCTAATAAAAATGACCTCAATAAGGTGCTCTAAAAACAAACAGCAATAAGGTTCAAATAAACAGGTTTTAAAAAATAAATAAAAGCACTTTGGTATTTTTACCAGTTCAGCAGAGGATTTTTCATGAAGAAAGTGTTTTTAAATCCACCTTTGAACTCATGTGGGTCTTTTAAATAAATCTTTTAATCGGACAAAAAATCTGACACACCTGTTGTGCCGACATCAAATCTAAATGTAAATGAAAAAAATCAATAATTACACAACGTAAATGATAACATCTTAGAAGACTTACTGGTGAGAATGCACACGGGATGTCAAAGAATCCATTTACCTTAGACCCTTTTATTCTGCCTATTATGGGAACCTGCCACTGGTTCAGTATACCATCATTAAACTCAGTCGCCCTAGGGCGAGATTCTAATCAAGTATGAAAGAAACCGATAAGTGTGTGTGCACGCAAAATGACACACATTTTTTATTTTTCATGTCTATGACCAAAGGTTGAACCATCACAGCTCATTCTCTCTAAGATCTTACAAATGCCTTTGGGAAATTTTTCTGACCCAGTTATTCAGAATCACACATAATTGTGCGTACGCTTCTCTAACAAACATGCTGATTCACTGAGGTTACTACAGACCTTTGTCTTGTATATAAAATCTTTATTACAATAAATAACAATAAATTATATATATAAGCTATAAATATATATATTATATACCGGTATATATATATATACATATAAATAGCCTATATATATGATTTATTGTTATTTATTGTAATAAAGATTTTATATACAAGACACAGAAAGGTCTGTAGTATATATATACAGTATATATATAATAAATAATATAAAACGTTTTTTTTTTAATATTTTTATTTAAAGTATAATTAAAATTTTAAAAAAGACGGGCAGTTTTCAAGTAAAACTTTTGGGACTTTGATCCCAGCTCAAGCCTATTCATTTATTTATTTAATCAGGGACAGTACACATTAATAGTACAACAAAATTTAAAATGCGCCAGATTTAGCCAACACTAGCTAATTTTCATCCATTGTCCCTTTTCCCATTCCCAAGTCCCTCACAAACTAGTTGATCTCCATTGCTTCAAACCATGTTGCCCTGTTATAACAAGCCCCTCAGCCACACAAACAATCCACAAACACAACGCCCCACTGTGTGACTGACAACCTGCGACATACGAATAGCAGTTGGCCTAGTGTGAGTGAGTTGTGACTTGGTGGTGGAGAAACCCCGATGAGAGTTAACTAAATATTTTCATTCCATATCTCCCCCAGCCATGCTGCTAACGGTAAATTGGCACTGTTGGAGCCACGGTTTCTTTTCTATAAAAAATCATGGAAAGTTTGCCGCTCTATTAAAATCTACCTCGTTCTCTGTTGCATCTATAGATACTGAATGAGGAAGTAAAACGTGTAATTAGCTTCTGTCTGGCCTGCAACAATACCCACAGAGCTTATTGCAGTGTCACTTGCAGTTAGACATATACTCAAGGCCTATTTCAGACACCACAGGCAAACCGCATCAGCGTTTGTGGCCTTACTTTGCCCTGGTCTTCAAATGCACTAGTATTCTAATAGAAAAATGGAAAACAAAAATAACCTATATTTAAAGGTTATACTTAACATTTAAAAGAAATATATATTTTATTTTACTTCTTTTTATTTGTAAAAGCATTGCATTAACCAGCATGATGAAAAATGTCCTGTGCTTAAACGGTCGATGGCAAAAAGCACACCATAAAAACCCTCTTGGACAAGCTTCTTCAAACATATAGTCAAACTTAATTTCTACAGTTTTTTTTGTTCAAAGATAATAGTTATTATTGTTATTAATTAAATATAAACAATTATTATTAATAGTATTTATTTATATCTCATAAATATTTATAAAAAATAAGATTTTTATGACATTTAGGTCCTTTAACGACTATATTCTTCTGCCGATGTGAACAGAACAATGTTGTAAAATACTCAGTGGACAGTGTTTTGTGAATCTACAGCACTACAGCAAAATAAGTTATGTTTTCCGGTTTATTTGTAGTGGGTTTTCAGTTTGAATCTAATGTAATGAGGGGAAAAGACAGCACTGGACACTATACAAAGAAAATAAATAGACAAGGAATCTTTCTATTGCATGTCATTGCATGGAACAGCAGTCCGGTTCACAATTGAATTTCTCTTACCAACTAATTCTTCAATGAACCAATCAAAAAGATTAACAGTCTTATCAAAATTAAATCAGTGTAATGAATGACCGGTTGACAATATAGTTATAGCCATTCAAAACAGTTTTGTCGTAATAAATGGTATTTTAATAAAAAAATAAACCAGAAAAGTAAAAGTTTTTCTCATCTCTATCATTAAGTACCTGTTATCAAAAGGACAAAACTAAGAAAGTTAAATAACCAGGCAAAGCAATTGCACCAGAGTTCGTTTTAATCGAACCAAACCTGCCAAGTGAACACACCCTAAGATTCATTGCAATGCAACATGCAAACTTGCAAAATGCACTGTCTAGTTCTTGCTCGGAAGAGTTTATCGTACTGGTGCCTTGCTTCCCATCAGGCTGATAAAAAAAAACCCTGTGCACACCATGCCTACCAGATATTATGTAATAGCCATCCAATTCCATTTGAACTGATGATTTCAGCCAGCTCACGCCATTATTGTTCAGTATACGTTAGACGGTGTGTGGGTGTGCCGTCTGATGCTGAGACTAATTATGCCTTCGCTTCTTCCCCTCAATCTCCACCTCCATCTTTCTTTGTTAAGTACCCTAAATCAAGCAGGTTAGAAACCCAACAGCGACATATACCTGCACTGCACTTCCTCAACTTCCACCCAATATCTTTCTCTTTCTCAGATGAGAAGACACTTCCATCCATCAGAGCTGTCAAGCGAGTGGGCCTCTAGGTGCGGGAGCCCTGTGTGGGACTCGCCTCATTTCCCTGCTCTGATTAGCCTGGTTCGGCACTAACACTCCCCGCCTCCCCGGCTTCCTTCTCTTGAGGTGTGTGTGTGTGCGTCTGTGTGCTTTGTACTGTAATAAAGAGCTGTGGGGCTTTAGAAACAGTGTGATCTGCTCTCTTTTGCATGGTCTGTAAACTACAGGGGCCCAAAATGTGACACTTTTGTGACATTGCTTGTTTGTAGATGAGAGACTGCTTTGGGAAAGTATAGGAATACAATATTTTCTTCATTTTGTCTGATTATTATTTGCTCAGGTAAGACAGACAAGGATATTCCATATTCATAAAGCTCAAATCAAAAATGCACCATAAGGATAACCCACATACTAGAATTGTAATCTCACTGCAATGCTTTTAGTGGGATTCTTATTCAATTCAAATATGTTTCTCAAGGTCTGTATAACTACTGTTGATATGAGGCATGACATACTAAATATCTTTATAGCACCAGATATTTAAAACAATTTTTAAAAAAGTTAAAATCGAAGCTGAAAACTCTCATTTCAGCGCAATTCTTGTGATATGAAGCCAAAATCCGTTTTCATCTTCCAGAATGTGGTTTAATTGATTAGATGATAAAATGTTTTTGAACCCAGTTATCCACTTGCAATCTGATCATCCAAGATGGATGTTAATACTGGGTGTACATGGTATATAATTTATAAATAAGCATTATGAATAATAAATATTATAGCATATAACAAATAATAATTAAAAAAATAGACAAATGTCTAATAAATAAGATAATAAATATTTATACATAAACAATAAAAGAGATTAAACACTTTACAAAAAGGTTCAGTTAGTTAATGAATTAGGTATCATGACAAAGAAATGAAAAATACTTGTATAATCTAAGTTAAATATTAATTTCTATATATTAAATGTGCCGAGTTTCAACACACGTAACAACTCAATCAGACCTTGCTCCCTTTTTTGCATATGTATTTGGCTGAAATTATTTAAATTAAGAATAATGTTATGTGTAGATTCCCAGAAGAAAACTCAAGATTACAATCGAGGTGTTTTAGGGAGTTCAGAAACAGAGCGCACTTAAACATGGAATAACTGCTAAATGTTACAGATGAAAATTCAAGAAAAAAAAAAAAAAACGATAAAATTGTGTTACTGTGCCTGCGGTGCTTGAGGACACTTCAGTCCCAGTGGACTCTCTGCTTGCTGAATCATTTGGCACGTCTGCTCTCAGGAACAGTCTGGCCTAGTTGCAGCTG
Source organism: Phoxinus phoxinus (assembly GCF_949152265.1). Classification (NCBI taxonomy): domain Eukaryota; kingdom Metazoa; phylum Chordata; class Actinopteri; order Cypriniformes; family Leuciscidae; genus Phoxinus; species Phoxinus phoxinus. Next base: position 8,093,813 of record NC_136884.1, read on the forward strand.
TACACTAAGTAGGCTATGCGGCCCGGCCTGGCACCCCAATAACCTACAACTCCTTCAGAGCATCCCCCACAGTCCTCCTGTTTTTCTCTTCTCTCCGTAACTGGAACAGCCCTAGTAAGATGTGTGCTGTGTGTACATAATCAGCAGTGGTAGAACCTACTGTGTGGATAGTGGGAGATCCTGTTACAGTATCAACAAACTCTGTCCGCCTCAGGGAGTCTTGTGCCATGTGTGCTAACAACATAAATGAAAAACTCACAACACTATCCATCACACGGACAGGCACATCATTTACAATGCATTTATTTAAACTAAGGTCGGTTGATGGTTGTCACTGGAGTCAAGTTTGATAGCTTAATGTTAAGCAAATAGATATGAGGAATATCGAAGCACTTTTAAATCTTTGATGCAGGGAATACATTACAAAGGAAATGTCAATCTTTTTCCTTATAAAAGTAAATATGGACATTAGGTATCGCAGGGTTAAAGCTAGAATTGCCAAAGCTAAGCAATTGATGCAACATGATTATTACTGTGACAACAAGACGATTCCGACACTATAGTTCACATTGTTCATCCCATCAATATGATTCATATGCACAACCATTACATTTGAACAATTGTCATAATTGTGAGATGCAGATGGTCGTGTATTAAACATTATTCCTGCACACAAGCCCCACATGGCACAACATACTGACAAATGTACTGACACAGCTCACTAATTTTCGGAGAAAAAAATAAAACAAATCATTTTACCTCAAAACTGTTCAGATGGGATAAATGTCAGAAATGTTGAAGTTTAGACAAAAAGTAAAGACTCGTAACACCATGAGAAAATCCTAAATAAACATTTCTTGATCAAGAGACATCCAGAAAATGACAACACATGGCTTCTTAGGGGGCTATACTAAATTTAGCTTTTCTAATTAATGACACTACAAAGCCAGACGCACTACAGCACAAAACTAATGTGTGTTTTTTTTGCCTGTAATTGATGTTACGAGAGAAAATGGTTTCATATGATTTGCAGAGAAAAACGAAAAACGCATTAACCAACTGTTGTCTCACTTATACTGTAATAATGTTATATTTCTTCAGTGTTTACCAGACTTCTGACAACATGAAATGTGATAAACAGCATCGGTGTGCTCTCATTCCGGAAATATTTCCACCACTTTCTAGGTTTACATATGCCACCCTCCCCAATGACTGTGGGCATTGCAACCCAGATACATTTTGTGCTTTAAACAAGCACTGCAGAGGGACTGTACACCCAATCAAAAGTGAAAATGAGGAGTTAAACTTCGGCTGCATTACGCCAACATGTGAAATTTCACAGTTATGAGGAGTGGGGAAAGGGGGTGGACAAGAAGGAAGGGACACATTTATGCAATGCCAAAAAAAGACAAGAATTATAAAATTTAGAATGCCAACATGAAAGCTGGTTCAGGGATCTGCAGAACGACCCCGGAGTGTGCGCCATATTTCTGAGCTGACACATAAAGACGGCCCACGGAGCAACACCTGCTGCTGCCAACTGGGCAAGAACTGTCAAATGAGGAATACTTCCCATAACATACACACTGCATTAGCAAGACCGCGAAAGAGTTAAGACAGGTGAGAAACAGAGGCCTCTTTTTAGACAAGTTAACTTTAAATGAGTGCTAAATGCTGCTGTTAAACATAAGTGGACACATTTTAGCCTATACTTCACAATAAACAGATAAGAGAAAATGAGACACTACATTTTAAATGTGTATTTTTAAAATAAAGCTTTTAGCAGCAAACTAGCATATAGTGTAAATGGCCTTAAAGCTATCATTCATGACAAAGACACAAAACTCATTTTGATTTGTTTAAAGTTGAATATTTTGCATGAATAGCATCACTAAACAACTGCATAAACTACATTAAAAACACATTTAAAGGTGCTGTAAGTGATTTCTGAGAAACGCTGTTGGAAGTGGATCAGACCGAGCACCACAACACACTTGTAGCCAATCAGCAGTAGGGGGCGTGTCCACTCATGATGGGGGAAGAGAGAGCGAACAAGAGGGAGATTTGATGAACGACTGTAGAAAGACGTATGGCTGAGAGACATTACAGAAGAGAAAATGTCAAAGGAATATCACTGGGAAAAGAAGGGTTATGATTAGGCAAGAGCTTTAGGACTCGCGTTAATATTAGAAGAGTTTTCCAGCGCTGGAGAGAGCGAAGCGGGAAGGCCTGAAAACGGACGCTGTGGTTGCGTCGTTTCAGCTTCGTACACGAGTAACATTGGTTTTGCTATGTTTCACAGAACACAGATATGTTGTTGTTGTGGTGAAAAAATGCTGTTGGTTTTTGCTTATCCTTGTCATTTGTTAGTCATCTTTACTTTATCGCAAAGCATTATTTTGATTCACTTCAGCCATGATAAAGAGACATCCACTCTTGCATAATGTTTGTGCATTTTGGGGGAAGAGCAATAAAATGAGGGCTGTGTTTTCTTTTGGGTTGATTTCAAATATCAACAGTGTTTCTCAGAAATCGCTTACAGCAATTTGCCAAACATTTTCTTTTAAAGTGCAATTGCTTTGGGGTTCTAATTAGTTGTTAAAATGTTGCTTTCTTAAGAACAATCATAAGAAAATATCTTCCTAAAGGGATAGCTCACCCAAAAAAGAAAAGTATGTCATTATTCACTCACCTTCATGTTGTGTTAAACCTGTATGTGTTTCTTTGTTCTGTTGAACAAAAAGGAATATATTTTGAAGAATTTTGGTTTCTGGTCCCCATTGACTTCCATAGTATATATCTTTTTTTTTCATAGTATGGAAGTCAATGGGGACCAGCAACTGTTTGGTTACCAACATTCTTCAAAATATCTTCTTTTTGTGTTCAACAAAATAAAATCATATAGGTTTAGCACAACAGGGTGAGTAAGTGATGATAATTGTCATTTTTGGGAGAGGTATCTTTACAGAAGAGCTCCAGACCTCATGAAGAACATCAGTAGATATTAAGAGAAAAGTAAGAAGGTCAAATATAGTTCAGACTAGTTCAGAACAGGAAGAAAAAGGGAAATATAAAGCTCAACAATGGAAACATAAGTTCACAATGTCATTATAACATAGTTAAGGCTTATATCCAATCCAGGCACAGTATTATTGCTTTTCTAACATTGTATAAATTGTAATTTTTTTTCAACTGTTCTTCCTCAACACCTAGGGGGTTTTCTTTGAAGATAACAGCACTGGAATATAGCATCAATCAGCTCGTCAAGTGTTAAGTATTATTCGGTAATTGAGCATACGGATGTGACTGACTCATACGCAGTTATGGGTGACTTTTCTTTGTTCACAGTCCATCAACAAATCACTTAATATTCACGATCACACATTTACAAACAAACCCACTGCTGGAATACACAAATCCAGTCAGAAAGGGCTTACGTGATACTGTTGACTCATTGAAATGTACCAGAGTCCTACACATTTGGCAGGAGGGCAAACAATGCATCGCCACACACAGACACAAGCTTATCTTAACGCCTCTCACGCACACTTCATTTTTTTATAAACATCAAAAAGAGATGCACTTCCACAAGATTCTTGACAAAGTATTTTAAAATGACAAAGTCTTCACATGCATAAATTAAATTTAGTCTTTCATTATCATAGTTATAGCGTCAATGGGTAAACAAGTAAAAAAGGCTTGTTTTAAATACGGTAGTCTCCTTATTTAACGGTATTTACACTTTGAGCATTTTTCATTCATTTTAATTTTGAAGCTGTTTGATATAGGCTCAAAATGACACATAACTGTCTCACATGCCAAAAAGGCAAGCTTATCACAACCAATATTCCATCTAATATCCATCTGCATATGCGTGCAGTTGCTCATATTCTGAGAATTTGTTGCACAAATTCTGTGCTTAAAAATATGATTTTCTGTTTTGACAACACATTTTTTATATTATAATTATTTACAAACTTATATGTGTAATATAATATTTCATTTTTATATTATTTTACATAAAAAAATTGTTGGGAATTTTTCCAAACGTGTAAAAGAAAAGAAAGTGCCCAACAGTCCCTAAAGAAACACCATTAGCTTGCAGGTTCCTCTCCAGTCAGGCAGTGGTAATCGAGTTGGACGTCTGACTAAACGAGAGGAAACAGAGGAAGGTGTTAGAACAGCTGGACTGCGATTCCCAGAGCAATGGAGGGATGAAACGGAAAGACCTAATGATGACATTTTGTGGAATGCTATCATTTAATGAGCTTTTTTTTCTCTCCTCTGCACCCACATCATTCTAACGCAACGCTCCTCTTAATACTCAGCAGTGAATTTTTACTGCGTTGGCATATGCAGAAACAAAGATGAGTCGATAAATGGGCAGTGAATGCTGGGACGTTTGATATGTTGATATATTTGTGAATTATGGCTTTTATGAACATAAAGCTGGTGCAGGAAACAGAGGGATGGCTTGGTTAATGATTTCCAGAGTGGATAATGCAAGGTGAAGATCCCTTAGCAACAGAGAGAGTGGGTGTATGAAAAAGATAGTGGAAAAGGGAGGTAGGGAAATGGATATAAAGCGAGCGAGAAAACAAATACTGTGTGTGAAAGAGAGAATGCCGAGCTGCTCATACTTCACACAATACTTTTGAAGGAGCTCAGCTTTGCTGATTCACATTTTTTTCACACCTCACATTGTTCAACTAATCATCCTGCTCAGGAATCTTATTCAATAGTTGAAAACTGAGTGTGCGGGGAGCTATATTATGCAGGTTTAAGAAATATCAGTATGAGGATAATCTGTTTTATATCTCATAGGGTTGACTAGGGTTACAAGGGCTATTTTTTTGAGTCAAAGGTCCAATTAAACACAGGTATTTTATAGCAGTGGCTTCTGTATATTGGTTTTAAACTAATTTAAAATGATCAGACATTATAATTAAATTAGGCCATAATAGTTACATTTTGCATTTGCATCATAATATTTTAAATGGCAGGTTCCCATTGTGATAAATAGCATTCACCTTTAATGACAACATGCTCCAAAAGCAACTTTTTCCCTAGGTAATAAAGAGAGATTATTTAATATGTTCAATATTTTTAGCCACGTTTTATGGTCCGTTTACCCAGTATAAAATAGTTACTGGAGTATAAATAGTGATAACTAGCCCCACTCTTCCTAAATCCTTGGCTTTTGGGTAAAATAAAGTAATAACACAAATGTTAGCTAGGTGAGATGTTAAAGTGTCTTGAAAGCAAAATGAAAGACTACCGAAATATGAATCTCTCTTCCAAGTGGTCTCAGGGCAATTCTCACAAGAGCCTCTCACTTCAAAGCGGGCGAGATGGTAAATTGCATTGTGGGAGTTGGTATTAGGTTATGACACCAATGGTTAAGACTCTCAAATCCCCCGACCCATCAATGCCAGGCTGTGAAAAGCAACAAACTACATGGCCCTGCTGATCTTGCATGTTTCTTTGGCAGAAAGAAAAAAAATGAAGTGTCTATGGGCCGTCGTATCTGGCAGCCCGAGGGAAACGAAGATACATTAATGGTACACATAGGGAGTTTCTGGTGTGGGTGCGGGGGGGGAAACAGATAAAGAAAGATGTTTTTTCTATAGAGAGTAAAAGTGAGGATGTATTTATAGCAAGAGCAAAGCCGTAAGACCCGTTTCTGTTGCTATGGCATGCACAGGGTGTGGCAAGCAGAAGTAACTGTGCAAGCAGCCTGCATGTGGGCGTATGAGTATTAACGGTAAGTGTGTGTGAGTATGCAGTATGACAGTGCAGTGTGTATATGTCTGCATGCGAAGGTGAGAGTGGGCAGTAGGATGATAGCATATGTATGTGTGCCAGTTAATGTATGTAATGAGACAAGAGATGAAAAAACTAGAGATGACCTGCAATGGTATTATTTCGGTTCCCATCCCCTCCACACCACGTCAGTTAACCACAGGTACAGACCTGTTCCCCCTAAAGGCATAAGGGTGTTGCCTCCCTGAAGCCAAAACAAGTACAACCAGAGAAATGCACATAAGGAGAAACAAATAAACAATCAAATCATTCTAAATATTTTTTTTATATATATTTATTTATTTTAAACAAAATATGCGCATTTATAACACAAAAATTACATTGTATTATAGTAAATGCATATATACAACTAAATAAATAAATAAGCAAGAAAATAGCTAAAAACAAACAAATAATTGCTTACCGGTACTTTATTTTTTATGTTTATTTGTATTTTTTTACAAATTTTGTGCAATCATTATACAATATATAATGACATTTCCAATATACATTTTGAATAAGTGAATTTTTATTTATTTATCTTTAACTACTTTTGTGCACTCATTATAATATATATATATATATATATATATATATATATATATATATATATATATATATATATATATATAAATTATAATTTCCAATATATGTATAACTGAATTTGGGAACCGGTATATTAATTTGCAATAAAAACTAAATATATGCAATTAAAATACAAATATTACGATATATTATAGTGAACACGTATATAAAATGAAATGTATAAATAAGCAAATAAAGAATTGTTTTTATTATTTAACTATTTTTGAGCAAGAAATTAACTATTTTTGACCAATATATTATGTAGGCCTATTACTGAATTTAGGCTTATATTGTTTATTTATTTTGTATGAAAACATTATATTCGCAAAAAAATGTAATTAATAAATAAATGAATTAGGTACTTAGTTGTAACAGTAGAAACAATTAATTATCGATAACAGCAATTAATTGCCAAAGCCCTGACATGACACGTCAGTCAGTAAAGGTGTAAATCTCTTGTCGTGGCTTCATGGGTGGCATACACGCTCTAACATGTTGTGGTTTTGTGTGCACAATACAAATTTGAGCTCAATTCAGGTTGCTTCCCCATAACAGCCCTAACCCCCTTCTCCGGTTTGTCAGCCATGTGATCTTTCAGCCTAAAGGAGATGAACACCCTTGTTTTGCTGTCAGTGCACCCAAAAAAACTTCTGCCACCCACCTTCATCTTGCCAAGTCAGACTAATCGTTTGTTTCCTTCTGGCTTCTGGCGAATGAAAGACGCTATATTATTTTGGACTCTCCCCTTCTCTCCAGGGACTGCCAGCAAAACAGTAATTAGTAGGACTCTGAGAAAAAGAACGGGAGGTCTTTTGAAAACTGTTAATTACAACTTTATGAGCATGACAGAATGGGCAGACACGGTATACAACACAGGCTCTGATGCCACCAGAGCAAAAGACACTTGAATCGCAATATTCACCAACATACGTGCATTTATTGAGCATGCATGCGCGATTAAATGGACTACAAAAGATAACATGAATTCGGACAGACTGAATTCAACTGAATGTGGAGTGAAGGTCAGTGACACTGACAGAAATAAAAGAAATGAAACTTTTTGCATTATGATTCAATGTTTTCATCTGCCACAATGAAATATTGTCTTTTAAAAATGTATTGATTAATTCATTAACTAATCACAATATTATGCAATTCAATTTCATGTTAAACAAGCGGCCCTAATTTAAATACTTCAATACCGTTCCAATATGCTGTTTCATTTCAATAGAGCGAACACAACTGAGCAATCCAGTGCACTTTTTGAGATCATTTTTCCTTGTCATTCCAGATGGCCATCATGTCAAACAGCTCCAGGCTGTAACGCTGTGATTCACAATCACCATCAGAGGAAATTACGGATTGAAGTGGGGAATGATTCATCCGCTAAATTACAAGAAATATTCTGAAAGCAATTACTATAAAACCTGGCACTCCAAATACAATTAAATATTTAAAATGACTCAACATTTTCTTGACAGATTATTTTTTTTTTAAATGGTAAATCGCTAACGTAAACGCTGAAACCCAAGAACAATGTGTTTTTGTAGTTAAAAATACTGCCTGTTTCCTGTCTTTCCGGCAAAAATCTGTGGTAGAAAATCTCTCCACAAATCAATAGCATCCTGCTTTTAAACTCTGTTCAAAGGAAAAATCACTGCTCTTCCGAGCACAACCCAGAATTCATTAGGGTGACCTGAATGCCTTAATCCAACCCATCTGAACTCAAGAATCAAGCCAAACAAATTGAAAAACTCATGTACTACTGGGGCATTACACATTTATATCTGTCGGCTTGCCCGGCTCACATCACATTGAGTCAAACGTGACTTTACCTAAGAATATGCGCAATTAAACGCAATAAATTATATAGAAACTGGCACAAAATAGACTGCTTTAAAGGGTTAGTTCACCCAAGAAATGAAAATTCAGTTACAATTTACTCTGTGGAACACAAAAGAAGATATTTTGAAAATTGTGGGGTTTTGTCCATACAATGAAAGTAAATGTTGTTTGTGTGTCCCACAAAAGAATAAAAGTCACACAGCTTTTGGAACGACATGTGAGTGAATGGCAGTTTAGTTTTGTAGAAATATGCTCATTTTCCAACTCCCCTAGAGTTAAACAATTGAGATTTACCGTTTTCGAATCCATTCAGCCGATCTCCGGATCTGGCGGTAGCACTTTTAGCATAGCTTAGCATAGATCATTGAATCTGATTAGGCCGTTAGCATCTCTCTCAAAAAAATGACCAAAGAGTTTAGATATTTTTCTTATTTAAAATTGGACTCTTCTGTAGTTACATCGTATATAGAAAATGAAAAGTTGCGATTTTCTAGGCCAATATGACTAGAAATTATACTCTCATTCCTGCGTAATAATCAAGGAACTATGTTGCTGTACCAGCAGGCGCAATGATATTACAAACTAGCTAGGGACTATATTTTCAGGCGCTGCGTAATATTGCGCCTGCTGCACCCATGGTACGGCAGCACAGTTCCTTAATTATTATGCAGGAATAGAGTATAGTTCCTAGTCGAAAATCTTTGGTAATTTTTTTGAGAGAGATGCTAAAGGTCTAACCAGATTCAATGATCTATGCTAAGCTACGCTAAAAGCGCTACCGCCAGATCTGGAGATCGGCTGAATGGATTCGAAAACGGTAAAACTCAACGGTTTAACTCTAAGGGAGTTTCCTATTTCCAAAAAATAAGTGGAGTGTTCCTTTAAGGAGGCAGAAAATGTCTGTGAATTACATCACAAGTGAAGTGGGGACAAGTTTGCTGAATTCCAAAAGCAGTGGCATGCAAAATACAGATGGGTTGAGTCCTGAGAGGAATTCAGGAAACACTCATCAGCAAACATGGACGAGATTTAAACTGACTGTCATTAAGAATTAAAAACCATAAAGCCATACATCTAAGTTTAATATAATTAAACAAAAACTGCTGCAAGATGAATCTCCTACCGCTATACTTACTGGTTACTAAATACAGATATTTTAGGCAAATGAACCTCAAGAATTAAAATAAATGCTTCAACATGCACCTGTGTACAATCTCACACAGCCGTTGGGATTCATCCAGTGCAGAGCCTTAAATAGTCCCAGCAAGAGGATGTTTAAGACGAGTTTAGCCACAGAGATGTGCAACGCTTTAATATGCAGCTTTTGACAACAAAGTCATTCATTTTCTTCCCACAGAGCAACATCTAACTAATGGGACCCATGTCTATTTTAATGAAATTCAATTCGACAAAATCAGAGACTGAAAATCAAGGCGAAACTGTAACAGTCATTTGAATAATGCAAAGCTTAGAGGAATGTAAAATAAATGACGCATGGGTCTTGCAGAACTTCTGGGCATGTTTTAAAGATTATGTGAAACACTAAACCGTGGTTTCATCAGAACTAAACTATTTTGTAAAAAAGCAAGTGCAACAGTGGTGTCTAGTTTCTACAGTATGTCACGCAACATCTACTTATTCCAACCAACATTCCTGACGATTTTTGACTGTTGACATTAAAGAGCTTATGAAATCAGAAAAAGACGTTTGTGCCTTAAAGCTAATTTTACCACACACACACACACACACACACACACACACACACACACACACACACACACACACACACACACACACACACACACACACACACACACACACACACACACACACACACACACACACACACACACACACACACACACACACACACACACACACACACACACACACACACACACACACACACACACACACCAAGAAAAACATTTTTAATTAAACTATATAAACTTCTTGTTAAATATTATGGAATTTAACACAATACAAACACATTTAACTTCCTCTTCTAATCTTAAACATTGCAGAGAAACATCACAAAATGACTGTCTGGAGAACAACAAATGCTCCTCATAACTACAGAAAGAAAATAAATAAACACTGCGACAGCTCAAGGCTTTTCTTTCTCACGGAAAGAACACATGCGACTTCAGAACAGTTCGGTAATTATGCAATTATGATGAAGGCTGCATCAACACATCTGAACGGATTACGGGACTTTAACATCAAAAGGAAGTCAAGGACACAAGAACTCATTGTACCATGGAACCTTCCTTTTGGAATCAGAGTTCCTACAGCTTGCAATGGCAGACTTCAAATAGATGGGATTTAACTAAATAATCTTACATGTCAATAGGGAGAATCTGCAACCACATACATGCTCTATTGGTCCACCGAGACTGAAACGTGACTGCAGAAAACAAGAACTGTAGCATGCAAACGCGATTTGCAGTGCCGTTGGGAATGTCCAAAGATCTCCATTAAATAATCCGTTCAATGAAGCAGCATCAGGTTAATCCCAGGAATTAGGGATGGGTTAGGATGATCGACTAGGCGTCTAACAACCATTTTTGGTCACTGCATCTTGGCTCACTTTTATGCCATCCATCATAACACACTGAACCAGCTGACCAATCAGAGCACATTGTGCTTTTCAGAAGGAAGGGCTTCATCGAGACTGGAACTAAACAGAGCGTTACAGACAGCTTGGAAAGAGAGGTTCTGCAATAATGTAAAATAATATGGATTTTTTTCGTACATTCAAGAATGAATACCTATTCTAGTAGACCCCAAAAACAAAATCAATATAAAGGGCATATCCTCTTTAAGACCATGCATCAAGTGAAAAATAACTTTTGATTTGCATGTTCCATTTCATTTTACTCCATCTAGCTGTTTTTGAACACAAGAGCCTCCTAAGCAGCATTAATTTGACAGTATAAAAATAAAACAACAAGAAAATTACAAAATATGAGATATTATGAGAACGATTTAAACCAGTTCAAGTAACACTCCAGTGCCTCCACGTCACTGTGATTGGCTGATTCCTCTGTCATTGGGATAATGCTGCCTATATTATATTTGCAAATGGTCCACAATCAATAAGTAACTGTTTATTTCAACCAATTATTTCAAAGATGATAATTAAAAAGAAAACAATACAACAACAAATATACACAACTCAGTCATCAAGTTTGGTCACATCTAAATCTAAATTAACTTGAAATTAGGGATTCAATATAATATATTGTTAATGAGACAATTCTTTTTTATATATATTTAATAATATTGGTCGATATTGAATATTTAAACGTATATTTTCCCTAGTTTTACATTGAGATTACCTTTGTCGTAATCTAATGTTCACTTAACTTTAATCTTGAAAAAACTGTCAATGCGATCTTAAGCAAATATTTAATGACAGTACTTTATAATATTTTATGTCTTCATAATTTGTGTTTTTTAAAACGATTTAAGTTTTTTGTGTTTTTTATTATTATTGATTTAGACAAAACAGTGTGGAATTTTAATATCTTTTACATTATTATCGGACATAACATGAAAATAATTATTGGCGTATGGGCAAGAACTAGTTCATTATAAATCAAGGTGTATCAATGAGTAAAACGGTCCCTAAAGGCTTGTGTGGAGTGGGAGAAATCTGGCAGCGAGCTGTCCGTGCTGCAGCCCTCATGAAGAGGAGTGTTTTAGAGAATCACGGCTGACAAGTGTGTTTCACCGTTGGCCTGAGCTCAGCGTGGGCTCAGAATATACTCATCAGCCACCTGCTGGAGCAGCATTCTTACAGTTTAATCCTTCAGAGAGGTCAGGGGGCAGCACACCATGCACACTGACTAAGCAGACCCCACCAATACGTCATGTGGACGACGCCAGCATAGTAGTGAGTAATCCGCAGCTGATGTAAACGCAAACCAATATGTAACTGCAACAGAAATACATGGCAGGTCATGACATTTCTAAATCAGGGATTGTCAAAATTGGAAATAATTTTTGACATCATGTCAAGGTCAAACTCAATCAGAGCACAGTGTGTGAGGGATGATGTGAGAGCAGACTACAGGATGAATCGTGACTAACACAAGCTTTGGAGTTCTGCCTTCATTTTTTTTTAAAGTACAATCAACTTGGATGTTTAAGTCATCTTAACTTAAATTACATTAAACTGACGTAAATTAGTTGAATCTTGTATTACTTACCAAAAAAGTTGAAAATGTCTTAACTTATTTTGATGAGTCAAGCATTTTAAAAACATATGTTGTCATAACTTATTGATCATATAAACGATCATAGAAATACCCAGCAACTTAAGGGATAGTTCACTCACATCGAAAATTATGATAATTTACTCAGAACTCATATGAATTTCTTTCTTAACATTAACATTTAATCAAACCATTAAAACAGAAACCAGGAAATTGAAAATGCAACACAGAATAACAAAATTTTTAAAAAGCACCATAAAGCCCTTTATAAAAGCACCATCAAAATATTTGGTGATTTTCAATTCTACTGAATATTGCTGAATCATTCTTTTGATGCTTTTCAGTGAATCAGATTTGATTTGGTTTGATCAAAAGTGAGAGTATAAGACATTTATATTGTTACAAAAGATTTAAGTTTCAAATAAAAGCTGTTATCTTAAACACTCTATTCATCAAAGTATCATAAAAAATGTATCAAGGTTTTCAATAAAATTTTAAGCAGCACAACTGTTTCAACATGATAATAAGAAATGTTTCAAGAGCAGCAAATCAGCATTTTAGAATGATTTCTGAAGGATCATGAGACACTGAAGACTGGAGTATTGATTCTGAAAATTCTGCTTTACCATCACAGGAATTAATTTACGGTATATTCAAATAGAAAACAGTTATTTTAAATTGAAAAACTATTCCACAATATTAGTGTTTTACTGCAGTTTAATCATAAATGCAGCCTTGGTGAGATTAAAAGACTTTCCAAAATGTTGGAAAAAATTAACGGACCTTTTTAAACGCTAGCATACATATATATAACGCTGATGATAGATTAGATTTTGGAAATGACATATGGAGTAAGTTGATAAGTAAGTTGGGCCTCTGGCTGTTCTTCCCTGCATTTTAAATCTCCAAAACATTCAGCTCTGTCTGTCCTAAATCTACCATACATTCAACATGATACATCAAAGACTTTACAAGCTTCAGTTGAGCCATGCTGACCGTCTCCTGCTTTGGGTTCGAGTTCAAAACACCCCAAAGCAACATTTCGCAAGCACATTTAGGCGGTGCAACTATACCTCTCACTTTTCAGGTGTCTTAAGGGACACATTTCCTGACTGACATGTAGCATATATGCTTGACAAGTAACAAGTGAAACGACTGCTGTCAGCAACTCATGAAAAACAAATTACACCAAAATCGAGGGGCGACGTTAGCTATACATCAATAAAAGATGTGGAGGGACAGCTTGTGCTCCCGAACGAAATTGAAGAGATGCAATATTTCGTGGGAGGGAACAAAAGCCTTCATATCAAGAACCAAAATTGCATTTTCTTGGCTTATCTGGGACTCACAGTCAGCTCTTTTTACCTCCTATGTGACACAAAAAAAAACCTATCAACAGTCCTTCTTGCTCTTTTATCCTAATATTGGTGTCTTCACGCTAATTTTCTTCCAACTTTCTCATTTCACCGTCTCATCTCACGTCATTTCTCTTTCAGTATCATTTTATTCACCTTCATCACCTCTCTCCACCCATTCCTGGCATTGTCGTTTTTTCAATTGGTCCCTCCACATCTTTCACTTTAACTTGGTCTCTTTGTTCTCCTTCTTCTTGCAAGAAGAGAGCATTATTTCTGAAAACGGTCAGCCGGTTACGTGTGTCGATAATCAACCCTGCTGGGTTTTCCACGGAAAATTGACCATAACCGCTATTCAAGTAACTATAGGCTGTATAAAAGGCTTTCACGTATTTGAGACAGGGGGAGAGTCGGCATGAAAAGAACAAAGGTAAAGGGAGAAAATTAGATAATCATACAGGAGAAACCCCAATATATCAATCAATCAACAAATCAGTAATGCATAACAAGCATAGACATGCTCATGCATAAAGAGCTGTCGTATGTCTTCAAGCTTAGTATAAGGTTGAGAGATACAAGCACTGATCACTAACCAGTGCTGCAATCACTGAACTCTAAAAGCTCCTAAGAGCAACAGCAATTTGCTCCAGAATTGAACCTTATAAGGCCACAGTGACATTACAAGAAACACAAGAGGCCTTGCAGGAAAGGTGCCAAAAGCTCAGCATTTGGAAAGGTGGCGATCTTTTAACTTGCGTGAATACCGCAGGTGCAAAAACATAACAACATGGAACAAAATGTTTTTCATCATATTTTTTTGTAAAGCAACAATGGACTTCAAGCCCAAATCCAAAATCTATTAAAGGAACAAATCATTTTCTCACCCTCACATCGATATAAATCAATGTGACTATCTTGTATGGCACATAAAAGGTGAAATTGTATGGGGGGGAAAGCGCCAGGTACATTCTTTAATTACAATAAATGGAAACTGGAGATTTTAAGCTTTTAAAAGAGATGTATGTTTTTTTATATAATTTGAAATATAGTCAAATATGTTCACTTCAGTCTCCATTCATTCCAAATGCACGGAAAAGAACAACATTCTCTGGAACATTCTCACAAATTTCTACTTTTGTATTTTACAGAAGGAATAAAAGTATACGGGTTTGGAATGACATGAGGGTGTGAAAAAAATAAAAAATTTCAAACCAATCACTAGACTGGCTAGAACTGATGCAAACAGTTTTAATGTGAAGCTGGACATTCAGCTCTATTCTTTAGATCTTTCTGTCAAATTCCTGTGGTGATGTAAAACAAGTGTAAACTGGAACTGCATCATGAATAGCAAAGTGTGAAATGTCATTGTGGGAATCTTTATGGTTTGCTGGAATCTGCCTCAACCATAAAAGAAATCCCAATCCCAAACTGATCGCTCACTATGTAGGCCTAGTTGATATTCACTTTCAGAAGTGGATAACAACCTTAAATGTTACTAATAAGACTCCTTGATTATGTCATCAAAATAAACCCCTCATGGCTGAAGCCAAAAACGAGTTTGTTTCAACAGGTGGAGGAAAAAAAAAGGTACTGCAGCACAACAGTGTGAAGCCCTTCCTGTTGTGTTTGCACCTGTTACAGTGTCTAAATGAATAAGAAGTCTGAAAACAAACACCCTGCTGGGACTCACTCATATCCTCCCACAGAACTTATTTATCTTGAGAAATAAATAAGTCAACAGTGCTGCAAAGAAGCAGAACACATTTATGAAGTATGGATCATCACACAATATGCTAGTGAGGAGATCCAGGGATCCGATTATGCTGCTAGCAACTATTATGAAACACCTCTCAATAGCGCTTTCACAAAAGGAGGCAGGTAGGAGGCAAGTAGGTGGATGGACAGAACAACTGTTGACTGGCCTCATATTAGGTTTGTGACTGATTTCAAGTCCGTCTCAATTCAATGACAAGAAGGGAATATAACGCACATTCTAAATATTAAGTGAGTCTATTAGCAAGACAAAAAAAGTGTGTGTAAAAAAAAAAAAAAAACATTTACCGCTTGCGTTCTTGCCACAAATGAGGTGCTGGTACGGCTGCAAGAGACCCCACAGCTCCGAATCGTTATTTATGGCCTGTTCCAGGGACTCCACTGAAAACTTTGGCACTCCGTTCTCCTTCTCCACCAGCGCGCTCCTCTGCACACGGCTGAACAGCTCTCTGAACAGGCTCTCCACACAGGCGCACAGGTAGATCGCCGCGTGCTCGTGGATGCGCAGGGCCACCCGGCTATCCACCATCCACCTGAAGAACTTCCCTACGGAGAAGACGAGTCCGCATCGGGCATTTTTGCCCCTGCTGAACTTATCACCCGTGCTCATGTTGTAAAGCGACAGCGCGCTGAGCGCCGCAGTGATGCAGTTCACGGAGATGGTCCACGAGAGGACCATTTTGATGGCGCTCTGGATCTCGTGCTTCGTGCATCTGGCGTAACGCAGGCTCAGGCGCTGCGCCTCCCGGGCG
Source organism: Phoxinus phoxinus (assembly GCF_949152265.1). Classification (NCBI taxonomy): domain Eukaryota; kingdom Metazoa; phylum Chordata; class Actinopteri; order Cypriniformes; family Leuciscidae; genus Phoxinus; species Phoxinus phoxinus. Next base: position 8,110,145 of record NC_136884.1, read on the forward strand.
ATCCTCACCAGCGTGCGGCTGACCAGAGCGGAGAGCTTGGCTAGGATTTCCCGCGACGCGTTCCCCACGCACAGCTCCTCGTCTTTGCGCAGCGCGCCTTCCACCTCTCCAAGACTCCACGGCACGTCCTCCTCCAGCTCGGGCAGTTTAGCGCACTGGCCCGAGCACTCCAGGATCTCCGTGTCTTCCGCCAGGACGGTGTTGACCGTGTCCAAACTGTTGTGTCTGCTGTGCATGGATTCAGTCAGATGCCAGCAGTTACCCCCATGCGCGTACGAAAGATGCGTGTCCGAGCAACAGAGCGACACGCTGGACGACCTGAAGGAATCCGCTGCTCCACCATAACCGGAATCGAGCGTTAAATCCTCCAGCGTCCTCGCCGCTGTCTTACCCTTGCCTGCCATGGCTGCACCTCATAATGTTAGGCTTATGCCTGATATTTTAAAGAAAACTCAAAGCGCGTTCCCGTGGCGCGCCCTCTCCTCGGAGCAGTATATAGGAATGTATTGCCACCTAATTTCATGAGCAAACACCAATCTGCAAGCGCGCGCAGTGACAATTCATTTAATGTTTTTGGTAAGTCACCAGAAAAAAAAATATATCTCCACCGCGCGCCTCTGCTCCCAACTTTGCGTGCGTAATTCGAGAGCTCAGAACGCCTTCCCCAACCACTGCATCATTCACTGCGAAACCACTCATTTAGGGAGGAGCTATGCAAATAGGGGAGGGGTTGCATATATAAATCACTTTTATGGAAGGAGGGAATATGCAGAAAGAGAATTACCCATTATCAAATCAACAGGCTCCAAAAATACATGGGTGCTTTTATCTTTTTAAAAACGTTAAATTAATCAGACAAATAATGTTTTCAAGTAGTAGCGTCTTCAATAAAGCTATTATAGAAAATGATTAGAGCTAAATAAGGCGTCACATATTTAAGCAAATAGCAGATTTTTATTGAAAAACATATTTATCTGCATATTTGGACATATAAATCTGTATTAATATGATCACACAAGGGACACCCCATAATCGCTTCTAAACACTCTTCTTTCTTACCATCTCGACACCCTTCTCTTTAGCCAGAGCTGTTTACGCGATGATTCTGAAATGTGCAGATCAAAGCAATCTCTTGCACAGCTTCTGTACCTTTCATCTGTCTCAAACCATTTAAAATTTAACTCCGGCAATTGTTCCGGAATTGTCAAAAAGTTGGAACGAAACAAGCACGGTAGGCTATACGAGAATGGGTGTACACGTCTAGGCTTTGAGTGTTTAACTATGCAAGTGTTCTGCCGTGACAAAAAAAAAGAATTGTTTTTAAGTGAGAAGCCTTGCAATCTGTCTCCTTATCAAGTTCATTATTAATACGCACAAATAGAACGCCTTGGAGTTTGGCGCATTGGTGGAGAATTGTTGCGTATCTGGCGCCCTCTATAGGTGATATTGTGTAAATATCCTTTATTATGTAGGCTACTTGACTGCTACTTGATCTCACTCACTTGATGTTCTAATATCACATTATTGCTCTATTCTCACACAAAATACAAGATTTAGGACATCAAACGTGTAAAAAACAGGAAATAACACCACTACTTCTGAGAAAATTACTGAATCACTAAATGTCATGCAAAACACGGTATACACAGTAAAGATGGCATATGTGACATTCAGCAACGCTTGTGAATATGGTGGTATATCGATATCTCAGGAATATTGTATAACTTAACCTGTTATTTGCACTTGTTAACATTATGACCAGTATTACAAATGAATAAAAAAAATTAAAAGACTGCACAAAAGTTTAGTCATTATCAAACAACTTAATAGTATTTTCACTATCAAAATCTATATTAAACCTTTTTTTGCATCCAGTGTAACACTGTCAAAAAAACTTATCTGATCCTTATCTATATCTTATTTCTATAAATCCTTATGAATATGGACAGTAAAATGAACATTTCTTAAAATACATAAACTAAGTCTATTAGTGCTGCAGTGTTTATGTTAATAAAGCCATTTCTAACTGACAACATTTAATCTGTGTATGTGCTTTTATTTCAGTTAATTAATTCTACATATTTTAATTACCTTAGATATGCACTGTGCATATGAATAAATCAGTGTAGCAGCGGCTGGGATACAGAGGTTGTCCATCCTTCTTAATTGAGATTTCTACTTCACATGTTCTTCCATCGCGTGTTGCCTGGAAACACAAAGGCGACAATGTATATGGTTCCTATGTATAACTCACATAAGAATTTCATCTTCTGGATACACAGAAACCATTATGGTTATACCAGGATAAAAAGAGCAAGTATGAATAAGAAATGTGTAATTAAGTCTAGATCGCAGGTTCATTCCTCATCTGGAAGGTTTAATTTGGTTATACAAATACCAAGGATAATGTTATATGCTTGGCGATAAATTGCACAAGTAACTTCACACATTCAGACATTTTTCAAGATACCATTTCACTGGAAAGGCAAAATTCATACATAAATAATGCAACATAGAAAGAAAAACGATGGTGCAACACACTGAGATGTAAAAATGCTTACAGCCATTTAAATAAAAGGGTAGCATTATGTTAGTGGTAATTTAAATTTAAAATTAAATATATGACATTAAGAAATTTGGATATAAAAGAAAATTATTTTCCAATTCAATTATGCAGTGAAGCAAATAGAATTATTGAACTTATTCTTGTTCAAATTAGCTACAAATTACATGCTTTTATCATAGTGTAACACATATTTAATAACATATTGAATTACAGGCAAAGTGCACACAGACATGTACCATTTAATAATTCATAATGGGGTGCTCTGATTTTTATGCTTCTCAGACCTCTTCTATAAAGGACATCAAAGCGTATTCACTGATGCAGGTCTGAACTGAAAGAGGGGTTGGAATTACACATATCAGGTATTTTCTTTACTAATGATCAACCCTGGACAACAAATCATGCTTTCTAAATACAGCTGTGTGTATAATGCTTAAGCTTACACAGTCCTTGCCAAATCTGTAGGATATTTAGCATTTTTTAAAACATGAGTGATCATAAATGGTTGCATTACATGCTCCACAGGACAAAATAACTGAAATTACACAAATTATCTTGTTCAAAGGTGCACACATCATTGGTTCACGATATAATCTGTTAAATGTGCAGAGTATGCTGGAAAAGCAAAGGCCTTTCAGTACCTGAAAGGGTTTTTATTTTCCAAAGAAAGTGGGCCGTAAACAAACCAGGGACTATTACAAAGCCTACTTCGATAAGTCAACACACACAATTTTAAAGAACCAAGAAGTGTAATCATTTATGAAGGATACTTTGTGTAGGCTAAATCTTCTTATTTTGTTTTTTATCAAGATGTGGGGAAGATGCCCCCCTTAAGAACAATGTGCATTTACTTTTAAATTGTAACATACGTATTTAGATATATGTTTAACATGTGCAGGATGACGATGATGCATCAGCCAATGTGTTATTATAGGAAATGAATAGAAACATTTGCAAATTAGTCGTCATAGAACAAACAATTATTCAAAGAGGCCATCTTGGGAGTAAAAAGCTCCCCCGGCTAAACTTTTACAGCACGTATAATTGACTTTTGATATAATTCAATATTTATATATTTATCATTAATGTAAAATACTTGGATTTTAACCATTTAGATGAATAATCGAATAACCAATTATAATAAGGTGTGTGTGTGTGTGTGGGGGGGGGGGGGGGGGCGTCTTTCTCCGATTTACCCATATGTATGTTAATATCAGTTTTCAAACAGCATAATCAATAACTAACTAAACAGTAAACAAAATTCAATGTTAATGTCTTAAAAAATTATCAAAATCATGTTGAGACCCAAGTACAAGAACTGTATGCATGCAAAGGACTGATGCAAACAAAGCGCAGAAAATACATTTCTGTCATTACTTCTTGTAAAGACAGAAAAGGTGATTTTAACAGCACGACTCAACAGCGCCGCCCCGTTCAGCAAAGAACAGCGCGCTGACACGAGCTTGATCATGTCGCTTCTCATGTGCCTATCCGGGTACTAAAGCTCCAGCCAATCAGCTTCAAGGATTGCACTCTAAAGTCCTTAACTGTCCTGGGTGGAAATGTATCAATCAATGTTTGCAGTGTTTATATTTTTTTACAGTCTATGGTTTATACATGAAAACTCCGAGCAGACTTTGCATGGACATGTTTTGTAATAATTCTATGCATTTGTTAATAGTTTTGATATAAACCATAACATTTTGACATTACTATATTCCATTAATATTGACATAAACGATAAAGAGTAATCTTCATTCACATTATGCGATGAAGAGCATTTTATAAAGTATAGCAGGTTAGTCAGTGTATTGGTTCATCACACCCAGAGATCACCAAAGAAACGTGACTGAGGACCAGCTACGTCATGTTAGGGCTTGACAAAACAGAACGCGCTTCTTCATGTGCGCAATCAAGTAAGGTGGAGCTTAGTCGACAGACTGTATTGCATGGACGAAAGTGTGTCTGTGGAACCTTCTCCGTGGGAAAATATTTACAGTTTACGTAACTTTGAAGGAAAACAAATCAAGACACGAAGGATACCTAATACGAGGTGTCATGTCATGCGGGATAGTGCTTTATTTTACTGCCTGTAACGCGGTTACGAGGGGCTCGAGCCCATATTGACATTTACATAATCGCACTGATTCGGGCACGTACGTCGGACTCCGTTGACTTCAGCTGGAAGACCACGCGCAATAAGATTGAATATAACTCAAAGCTGAACTTGCTCTACATGCGAGATCTAAAACATGTACAGTATTGTTGATTATTTTGGATAATTCTGAATAACAAGTTATACAACAGGGAAGCGTACTTTGCGTTGCGTCCTGGTCCTAAAGCAAGTCGTGTATTCGGCTGTTGCGCGGTTATCCAGCTCGTGTCTCAATGCTTCAACTGTGGTCGCGTTCCAAATCACTAGACATAATGATGGAAAGTGTTTTGTTAGAGCAAGGCTAATTATTTCCATCCCCGGAGATATCCAGAATAATTTGAACGCTAATTTATAGTGACTTTATTACAATATTAGTCGTTTTGTTTACGCGAGAGAGCAGTTTCTTCTTTGGAGTGCTGTAGAGCAACGTGAAGGAGGTCTGTAACGCATCACACCAGCATACTAAAAACGGTTAAAGGGACTTGAGTGGAGTAATGGTGGTAAATACGGTCCACTGGTTCAGGAAGGGCTTGCGGCTCCACGATAATCCATCACTCAGAGACTCCATCCAGGGAGCGCACAATGTCCGCTGCGTGTACATCCTTGACCCATGGTTCGCCGGATCATCGAACGTCGGGATCAGCAGGTGGAGGTAATGGATCAAATATGCCAAATAATAAAATATATGTGCTTGGAATTCATTACAAGATCTTATTTGAAGTAGTGTGCTATAAAGGATGACACAAACACACACTGTCTAAATTACTATTACATTATTTTATGATTTATCGATTCTGGTCTAATCTTTTCCATATTTATTCTATTCTACTATACATTTTCAATGTTGTCTATTCTATATCGATCCTCTCACAATCTAGTTTTGTTCTGTATCCATTCCATTTTAATTATCTACAATCTATTACCAGTCTAAAAGTATAGTAATAACAACATGCATGACTTATGGACAATTTTAACAAAGACATTTTTACAAATTTGATCAATTAGTGGTTTTACAGACTGGTTTAGAGATAAAAATTAGTGACTGATTGCAGTCAGTATGTATTACAGTAGCCTACATCTTGTATCTGAATTATGTATCTGATTCTGAATTACTAAAGGGAAACTAGTAGGCTATGTTTTGTAACTTTTTGAGTCTACTGACTGGTTGAGCAAAAGTCATCAAGTAATATCATTATCAAATCAAATAATTTTTCTTTTAAAGATGAAAGATTTTCACTATATATTTGTAGCATTTGCATTTATGAAAAGCTAAGCAAATGCATTCGTTTTGTTTTGACGCAAGCAATATTACATAATACAGACCCTTGCATCAGTTAACCACACCCATGCTTGCTTACTACACTCCTCGAACTCTTTAATGTAACCATAAACAAAAGTTATGTTATTATTTACTCACCCTGATGTCGTTCCAAATGGTTTGACTTAACAATGTTGAACACAAACGGAGTTTTGAAGAATATTAATGCTGCTCTCTTCCTTACAATGAAAGTGGATGAGAACTTGGGACTGTAAACTGCAAAAAAAGACAAAAAAAATATCAATGTATCTTCAGAAGCCACATGATAGCCTTTAATGATGAAATGTAACTGTATTCACTCATTTATTGAGCAGTTTTAGAGATTCAATAAATGTCTCCTTATGTGATCCAACTTAGAAAGCCATATCAGTTTGGGAAAAAATGAGGATGAGTTTCAGTGCTTGAGTTTTCAAAGCTTTTTAACCATGTGCAATATATCTAAACACAATGGCATGTGGTGTGTCCATGTGTATCGGTTTCTATAAATGTGTGTTCACACACTCGTGGTGAGGTCAACTGCTGGGCAGCACAGGTGATCTGATTGTTTGCTCTGATGATAATCTGCTCTCTTGTATCTCCATTGAGTTGGGATCAGAAATGGGTCTGTGTTATAGAGAGTGATCGTAATGACTAATACAATATGCTAACGTAGTGACCTACTTTATTCACCATGGTATCAAAATAAGCTCTGATCTAGTTAACATGAACTGGGGAAAATAGATGGTGAAATTTACATTATATAAAATTATAAACTAATACAAATATAATTTAGATGTAATTGTATATGCCTGTTTGGTTATTGCAAGTGTATTTGCTCCCATACTGGCTCTGTAAAGTGTGATTATATAGGCTATTTGTAATTGTTATTAAAATATTGAGGGGAAAAATATACATATATATATATAAAATAAATATATATATATATCATATTAAAATATCAAAATGTTGTTCTGCACCTATAGAACTGACTGCTAGCGTGCACCACAAACTTGATATACTTCAATCTCACATTTGAACTTGATGCACTATATAATCTCTGCAATCATTACAACAATGCTGCAGCTAGTCATATAACATGACACTGTGGTCAATCATAGGGCAGTGAGTCAGTGACAAAGAGAGGGAGGCTGCGGCTTAGACAGGGATTTACACATTATCACTGACTGCATGTAGAGGACAACGTTTCCTGTGAGGACATGTGGAGCGGGCAGGGTGGTACAACAGTAAGGAAATAAAAGGACAGAGATGTTTTGGTGCAGCATGAATCATATGTAAACATTGATTTTTCTATGTAATGTAAAACATATTTTCTATGTTTAGAAAATAACTAAACATAATCCTGACATTATATGTTTTGGAACTCACTATATATTACGGCTTTTTGGCCATTCATTTACACGACAATGGCATTTTGGGGGCCTGAAAATGCAAAAAAAAAATCAAACGGGTTTCAAAGTACAAGTTTTTGAAAACAATACCGTTATCGTCTCTGTAAACTACAAAAACACAAATGTGTGAAAGTAGCAATGTTACCTTTTTTACTATATTTTTGATTAAATAAATGCAGCCATGGTGGGCATAAGAGACTTCTTTTAAAAATCTTACCAACCAAAAACTTTTGAACTTTAGTGTAGACAAGTAGTTTTGTAGTAGTTTGGTAGTTTTATGTGTTTGCTAGGTTGTTCGTTGCTAGGTTTTTGCGTACTGTCCCATGACCAACTGGACAATCAACATGGCTCAGGTCCTACTATATTAATTCATCTTGCTTTTTTTAAAGACCATGATGAATCATTCTCAAATAGACCATAATCCATGTGACATTAAATATCACTCTGTAGAGCACCAGGTCACTTCTTTAGCATCTTTTGGTTAGTTTATAGTCCAGGCAGAAACATCACCACCATCATATGTCTTATGGATTATGTTTTTTAAGAACAAAATAGATTTTGTACTAAAATGATACAAAACTGTCATGCCAAGACACATTGAACTAGTGTCTGCTGCCTCTGATCTGCATTACGACCAAGACAGGAATCCTTGAAATGCAAATTACACATTCTTTTGTCTGACTGTGTGATAACCAGATAGTTTTAGATTTAATTTGAGATGGAGTATAGTTTGGCCAGGATTACTCGAGGTAGTCTGGGGATTGAGAAGAGGTTAGCTTTGGAGGCTGGAGCTTTCCACATACTCAGCATTTAATGTTGAGATCTTTAATGTGAGAACCTGCAGACAACAGGATTTGAGTTTCTGGGTCAACAACACACTGCATCATGGCCAAGTGCTCTTCAAATTGCTGCTGCTTGCTATTTTAAAAGATCCATTGGGTTTCCTGCACCACTTTTTCAACAGCACTACAGCAAAGCACTACAGCAAAAAAAAAAAAATCCGTACAATTCGCGATCAATCATGGACTGAATCGTTCAGAGACAACTCACTATTTCACTGAATAATTATTCTGTATATCACAGTTGCCATCATTGCATTCTTATCCAGTGCTTAAAAAGTGAATGAATAAATCTCTGGTGCAGTTTACAAATGCAACGTTAAAAATTTGACAGGTAACTCGTCTACATTGTTGATGGGATGAGAGATTAAAGATACCTCAAAAGAAGGAGGGAACCAAAAAATTATTATGTGAGACTCACTTGGACCAGTAAGCAACCACCCAAATCACTATTAACCTCATAGTAGCACATTAAACACCACTCAGAACACATTAGCAACCCTGTATCAATGCCTCAGCAACCATCCACAGCATTCTGATAGCAGATTTCACAGGACTGCACTGCTCATAGTAGAGCATGGTGCTAGCAATGCCAAGGATGCATCATTTTAACGGTATTAAAAGTCTTGTTTACAAGGTACCTGATTCAGGGTCATTGGAGTGCATGATTAAAACTGACGCACAATGCAAGCTATATAAGGGCAGCAGTCTGTTTTACTGGCAGCCCTCTGCTTAATAAAAATATCAGTGTTCAGTTAGCAGTTTCTTTCACTGTAAGCATGGCTTTTTGTAAGTAGTACTCATGTCAATGGTGTCAAGCTGACTCAGGCGTTATGTATGCCCTAAGTTTTGCCCCTATTTTTCAAAGCAGGAATGGATTAATTAGTCAATTATCATATTATCAATTATCATATGCATCATTAAAAACAAAATGAAAATGATCAATTATAAAAAACAGAATTAGATTTTAATGTCATAAATAAAATAAAAATGGGTGAGGCTTGCAATGTGCTGTAGCTTCAGCAAGTAATTATCTATAATTATAGCCATTATTCTGTAAGTGGATAGTTTTTTTTTTTACCCTATCCTTGTTCAATGCCTTGCCTTCTTTGAAAATGTTTTACAGTTGCAAAGTGCAATAGTTATTGTGAGTAGACCTGCCTTATTAGACTTATATTATGTGCAATGCATGATATTATTTGTCAGTATGTGGCTAAAAATACATGTCATGTCTCTTGTTGCTCAGGTTTTTACTGCAGTGTTTGGAAGACCTGGATGCCAGCCTCCGCAAACTAAACTCACGACTCTTTGTTATCCGTGGCCAACCCACCGATGTCTTCCCCAGGCTGTTTAAGGTCCAGCTTTCAATTTGCAATTTCAATTGACTGAATTGTTAGATTTCTAAAGTAAAAATCTTGCACCAGGAAAACATTTCTGGATTGGATGGAATAGAATTGAGGCAAAATATATATCTTATCTTTTAAATGTGACACTTTACATCTAATCTTCCATACGTTTTGTGACTTGGCTCTCTATCACCATTGTGTGTCGATGGGTAAATCTTTTGCGCCCCCCTAATGGTATGTTATTGTAACGTGTCCAGGAGTGGAACATTACTCGTCTGTCCTACGAGTACGACTCAGAGCCATTTGGAAAGGAGCGAGATGCAGCCATCAAGAAGCTGGCCAATGAGGCAGGCGTGGAGGTGATTGTTCGCATCTCTCACACGCTCTACGATCTGGACAAGTACGTACTTCTAAATTCATCCAACTTTGTCAGAACGTTTGCTCCATAATTACTTTGTTTGTTGTAATTGACCCTTTGCTAAGCTCCACCAACCTCCAAAAACTTGCACTTTGAAACACATTTCCAAAAGTTTGAGATTTCTATGGAGCTAATATTCTGACAAAATGATTTGAATTTGAATTGTGTAAATTTGAATTATTTGCAAGTGTAATCTAACAAAATTGAATTTTAGGTGGTAGTTTAAATAGTTCTGAATTTGAATTTTTTTTAAACGAATATTGAACATTTGAAATTTAACAAATTGAAATGTTTTTATGGCTGAATTTTATAGACATGTATTTTCAAACAGTAATATTTAGTTTAAAAAAATTCAGATTCAAGTTTTCAAGATGAAGAAATTCGGAACTTCAAATTCAGTTTTATAAAATTCAATGTCAAAAATTCAAGTTCAAAAATTCAGATCTGACAGAAAGTAGGTCACAGGTCATCCACAGGGAAGAGTAGATGATCTCAGAAAAGTCGAACAGATCATTTTGGCCAATTGGGGACTGCGGAAGTTTTCCAGCGCGAACGTGGTGGTGGTTCAAGAGGTTGCCACTCTCTGAGGGACATTCTAAAACGCTTAACGTGGCTCACTGTACGAAGACAGTGATATTAAAGGACCAAACCCAGTACAAATCATATTAATAAACCATACTTTGTATAAAAAAATCAGATGAGCCCAGAATATGAACGCAATGCGTTTAATTAGGCTACGCGTTAAAGCATGTTCTTACCATAGAAAACCGTTATAAGAAAACGCTTAACGTGGCTTAATAAACCTTAAATGGTCCTTAATAAACCATACTAAGGACCATTTAAGGTTTATTAAGCCACGTTAAGCGTTTTCTTATAACGGTTTTCTATAACATGCTTAATTAAACGCGTTGCGTTCATATTCTGGGCTCATCTGATTTTTTTATAGGTTTATTAATATGATTTTTACTGAGTTTGGTCCTTTAATATCACTGTCTTTGTACAGTAAGCCACGTTAAGCGTTTTCTTATAACGGTTTTCTATGGTGAACATGCTTAACGCGGAAACGCATTGCGTTCATATTCTGATTTTTTACACAGAGTATGGTTTATTAATATGATTTGTACTGAGTTTGGTCCTTTAATATCACTGTCTTCGTACAGTGAGCCACGTTAAGCGTTTTTCACGTTAAGCGTTATAGAATGTCCACTCATGAATCGGCCGGAGGTAAGTGATTCTTAAACATGAATGATTTTGTGTTTAGCGTCCTCAGCACGTGGGACATTTGTCTAAGCGGTCTCTGTTGTTTGTTTTAAAGTATATTTTGTGTAAAATTTATTAGAACGCCACCGTGTCTACTAGACCTAGGACGCGAGCGGCGCGACGCAACGCGGTGCTTGAAGCGACTGTTGCAAAGAGCTGGGACTAGATCAGAAATAGGATGGGGAATCCGTGCAAGGCTGCTGTCTCGTGAATACGTCTGAAGGGGTTGCAAGCACTCCGGTTTGCATCGTATTCACGATACAGCGCACCCTCTCGTAGGCTACCTTATGCTTACACGTACGACACAGAGACCATACGCGACCCGTGAAATCCCCAACAGCACACGGATTCCCCATCCTATTTCTGATCTAGTCCCAGCTCTTTGCAACAGTCGCTTCAAGCACCGCGTTGCGTCGCGCCGCTCGCGTCCTGTCTGTGCGGTGGCGTTCTAATAAATTTTACACAAAATATACTTTAAAACAAACACCAGAGACCGCTTAGACAAATGTCCCACGTGCTGAGAACGCTAACCTAACATATAAACACAAAATCATTCATGTTTAAGAATCACTTACCTCCGGGCGATTCATGACAAGGGTCAGAGAGTGGCAACCTCTTGAACCACCACCACGTTCGCGCTGGAAAACTTCCCCAGTCCCCAATTGGCCAAAATGCTCTGTTCGACTTTTCTGAGATCATCTACTCTTCCCTGTGGATGACCTGTGACCTACTTTCTGTCAGATCTGAATTTTTGAACTTGAATTTTTGAACTTGAATTTTTGACATTAAATTTTAGAAAACTGAATTTGAAGTTCTGAATTTCTTCATCTTGAAAACTTGAATCTGATTTTTTTAAAACTGAATATTACTGTTTGAAAATACATGTCTATAAAATTCAGCCATAAAAACATTTCAATATTCGTTTAAAAAAATTCAAATTCAGAACTATTTAAACTACCACCTAAAATTCAATTTTGTTAGATTACACTTGCAAATAATTCAAATTTACACAATTCAAATTCAAATCATTTTGTCAGAATATTAGCTCCATAGATTTCAGGCCCCCAAAACACTGTTGTCGTGGAAATCAATGGCCAAAATGCATTAAAAGTTTTCAGTTTTTAGTTGAAAACTCATGTAAAAGCCCCCTAATTAACTTTGGAGCAATTGTAGGTGTTCTTAATAATATTCTCGAGATTTAGCCAGTATATCACTGCAGTATATCAGTAAATATCTCTGGCTATCTTGTGTCAGCATTCCAAGTGCCTCTGCTACATTTTATCATATTTTTAGATAACGTTTGTAAAATTATGTTTGTAACTACTGAAACGCACAGAACTACAATAGATTGACATTAGAAAAAAATCAAAAGCATGTCTGATATGGCGCATGTCAACAGTTTAATTTTTAAGGCAGGGCTTGACGAAGAGTCAACTGTAATGACTTTTTGTAATGACTGTAAAAACGTTTTGTTTTCTTACTCACTGGTGGATTGTTGTCTCTCAGGATCATTGAGCTGAATGGAGGACAGTCTCCGCTCACGTACAAGCGCTACCAGACCCTCATCAGCAGGATGGAGGCGGTGGAGATCCCGGCAGAGACCATCACAGCAGAAGTCATGGGGGCGTGCACCACTCCTGTCTCTGATGACCACGATGAGAAGTTCGGGGTTCCTTCTTTGGAAGAGCTTGGTCAGTCTGCTGTCTCTCTCTTTCAAAAGAAACAAAACAAAAAAATCTTCAAGCTAAAATGTGTAGCATACTAAACTTCTCATGAAGTATGTAATACATCCTTAAATGCACAAGGAATCCGACATACCAGTTCAAACTGTCTTTATGTTTAAAGTAAAGGCTTTGATGCAAAAAGTGTAATTGTGAATGCTTTTCCTGAAAGGCTTTGACACAGAGGGCCTGTCCTCAGCCGTGTGGCCTGGAGGAGAAACAGAGGCCCTCACTCGTCTAGAGAGGCACCTGGAGAGGAAGGTTAGAGACACTCCATAATCACACATGCACAACTGTAGGATTAATAATATTGGCATCTAAAAACACAGATCATAGATGAACAATCTTATATATTTACCGTACTTTATTACTTTAAATAAAAGTAAAAAAGTGATATTTTTCCATTAAATGTTTTCTTTATTAAAAAAAATACATTTGCAATAATATATGAAAAATACAGTTATAATATGACTATACAAAAACTATATAAATATATATACACATACACGTATATAAATACATACACAACAACCCACTTGAGTTAGGGCTGCACAATTAATCGAATTTTAATCACGATTACGATTTTGGCTTCCCACGATCAAATTTGCGTGATCGTGCGATATTTTAAATGCGTCATTCTGTTCATAGAATGCTCCATATGAAAGTTTTTTTTTTTTTTTGCAAAGCCAATCTAGCGCTGGCTCCATGACGAGCCAATAATCAGAGTTGTTCCCTGCACCGCACAGCTTAGTTTCTAGATGTAGAAACTAGAATGTTTTGCCGGACTGGACAAAAGCGAAGCGAACTGGGCGAGATGAGACAGAGTGTGTCTGCGCGCGAGTAATATGAAGCGAGAGAGACCGGTCCAAGTGTGTCTGTGCGCGAGCAATAGTGCGCGAGAGAGACCGAGGGTGTCTGAGCGCGAGAGAGACCGCGCGCGTATGTCTGCGCGCGAGCGATAGTGCGCGAAAGACTTCAAATAACAAGAGACTTTTCAAATAACAATGACAGAATTTTATTCACTGACATCGGGATCCCGCTTACATGGCTAGCCTACCTTCCAAATAAATCAATAATTTGACAAAATATTGATTTTAAAAGGAGTGTATATAATGTATATAAAATATAAATACAATTTAAAATAAATTATTTATTTTTATTTATTCTGGAGATGCACTGAATTTTGGTGAATAAGAGGACCCATTTTATTTTGATGCACACATTTGTACATTAGCAGGAAATGTAGCACAATATGGATGTAAAAAGCAGTTATAATTAGCCTATGTGACAAATCAACAAATAATCGTGATAATTAATCGTGATCTCAATATTGATCAAAATAATCGTGATTATCATTTTGGCCAAAATCGTGCAGCCCTAACTTGAGTTGTTAATAATTTGACCTATTTTAACTGATGCTTTCAATATTATCATATAACATTCTTGCAGAATCTACAGAAGAAAAAAAAAAACTCACCATTTACATTAACGTATAAAGTTTGGTGTCAGCCAGTAAAAAAAAAGAAGAATTGAATACTTTTGTTTAGCAAGGATGCATTAAGTTAAGACAAAAAGTGACAATAAAGACATTTAAATTGTGACACTGTAGACTGGAGTAATGATGCTGAAAATTCAACTTTGCCATCATGGAAAGAAAAATTCGATTTTAAAATATACTAAATCGCAATATTACTGTGTTGAGTTTTATAAATGCAGCCTTGGTGAGCATAAGATACTTATTTCAAAAACATTTAAAAATCTTACTGACCCCAAACTTTTGAGTGGTAGTGTATGTTTTCCATTTAAATAACTTTACAGAAAACTAAATGTTATGTTTGTAAAACAAACTAGCCCCTGGGCATCCTTGTTGAGAGCAGTCAATAAATGATTAATTCATAGCAAATACCTTTTTCTAGGCTTGGGTGGCCAACTTTGAGCGTCCAAGAATGAATGCCAATTCACTGCTGGCCAGTCCCACTGGCTTAAGTCCATATTTAAGATTCGGCTGCCTTTCCTGTCGACTCTTCTACTTCAAACTCACAGACCTCTACAGAAAGGTCAGTATGTCATCATATGTATCTTATGTACTTCAAATTGTGTTTCTAATGTTAAACTGACTCTCGTGTTAAACTGAATAATCACTTATGTTAATTACACTTTTTCCCTACAGGTCAAAAAGAACAGCTCACCTCCTCTGTCCCTTTATGGCCAATTACTGTGGCGTGAATTCTTTTACACGGCCGCCACCAACAACCCACGCTTCGACAAGATGGAAGGCAACCCCATTTGTGTGCAGATCCCGTGGGACAAAAACCCAGAGGCTTTAGCCAAGTGGGCTGAGGGCAGAACTGGTTTCCCCTGGATCGATGCCATCATGACCCAGCTGAGGCAAGAGGGCTGGATCCACCATCTGGCCCGACATGCAGTCGCCTGTTTCCTCACCCGTGGAGACCTGTGGATCAGCTGGGAGGAGGGCATGAAAGTAAAAAGCGCTCATTATTGTGATTACTTGAGGTATTTTACTAATATGACAGCACTCACATGCCTCTGTCTTCACAGGTCTTTGAGGAGCTGCTGCTGGATGCAGACTGGAGTGTGAATGCAGGAAGCTGGATGTGGCTGTCCTGCAGCTCCTTCTTCCAGCAGTTCTTCCACTGCTACTGTCCCGTGAGCTTCGGCCGTCGCCCCGACCCCAACGGAGACTACATACGGTGAGTTAGAACTCTAGTGTAAACAAAGAACAATTTTAAAAACGGTCTAGCCTCTGAACAAAATGTATTTTATTTTCAGCCTAATTTCATTCAGTAAAAATGATATATGTCTGGCCTAGTCAAATTGACTTCTTCACCCTTTACTTAAATAATACATTTTATTTTTTTAAGCATATTGTGTAGTTGTGCTTGGAGTCAATTATTTTATTTGTGATAACACAATAAAACATGGCAAATTGCATTGATATAATTTTTTGGCAAGAGTGTAATACAAAGAAATTATGACCATATGCAAAAACAAAATATTTCCAGTCGGACAATGAAACTGAAACACCTGGTTTTAGACCTCAATAATAATTTATTAGTATGGTGTAGTACTCCTTTTGCGGCAAATACAGCATCAAATCATCTTGGGAATGACATATACAAGTCCTTCACAGTGGCCAAAGGGATTTTGAGCCATTCCTCTTCCAGAACAGTGGCCAGGTCACTATGTGATACTGGTGTAGGAAAACGTTTTCTGACTTGCTCCTTCAAAATACACCAAAGTGGCTCAAAATATTTAGATCTGGTGAATGTGCAGGCCATGGGACTTCACTTTCATGTCCATCAAACCATTCTGTCACAAGTCAAGTCTTGCTGTGTGTATTGGTGCATTAATCAGCTGATACACAGCACCCCCTTTAGGGTACAATGTTTGAACTATTAGGAGCACACGGTCCTCCAGAATAGGTCGGTAGTCCTTGGCAGTGATGCGCCCATCAAGCACAGTAGGAAATTCCATGATATTGCAGCCCAGACCATCACTGATTCACCCCGTGCTTCACTCAGGTGTTAAGCCTCTTTGGGACTTCTCCACACTGTAACTCCCACGGATGTGGGAAAGACAGTAAAGGTGGACTCATCAGGGAACAATACATGTTTCACATTGTCCACAGCCCAAGATTTGCACTGTTGGCACCAATTAAACCGACATTTGGCTTTGGCACGATTTACCAAAAGTTTGGCCCGACCATGAATATGAATATTGAGTTCCGTCCCGATGAACAGTTTTGGTGGAAACAGAAGAGTCAAGGTGCGCATTTAATTCTGCAGTGAGCTGGGCAGCTGTAGTTTCATGGGTTTTTTTGGGATACAATCCAGGTTAGTACCTGGACATCCCTTTCAGACAGCTTCCTCGTGCGACGACAGTTACACCCGTGGGATGCCGTTTGTCCTACGTGGTGGTATGCCGACATTAACGTGCATACCATAGCTCTCGATACACCACAAAGACTTGCTGGCCTGGTCACAGATAACAGACAGAAATTGTAATGTTATAATGTAATAGATTACATTATATATGTATATAATGTACTCCCCTTTTCTCTTGAAGGCGATATTTGCCAGTGTTGAGGGGTTTCCCAGCCAAGTATATCTACGACCCCTGGAATGCTCCTGAAAGCGTCCAGAAAGCAGCCAAATGTATAATTGGTGTACACTACCCCAAACCCATGGTGCATCACGCAGAGGCAAGCCGCCTCAACATAGAGCGTATGAAACAGATCTACCAGCAACTGTCCTGCTACCATGGCCTGGGTAAGACAGAAACTAAGGGAAATGAAAATGCCACACTAACCCATACCCCTCTCTCGCAAAATTGCCCTATAGGTTTCTGCCTCATTTATTGGTGTAACTTGTTAAAAAGAGTTTAATCCACATAAAAAATGTGTTTAATCCTTCTGAACTCATAAGCTTCTGGATATTGAGGGCTGGTTTAGGTTATTCGTTTTTGAAAGGATTTGCGTAAATTGAATGTGATTTAATGCCTGGATTAACAGAAAATGAACAGAATCTGAAACGAGTTTTTTTTTTTGTCTCTGACTGATGCCTCATTCCCCTACAGGACTGCTGGCAACAGTGCCATCCAACGCTAATGGAAATGGTGAGAATTCCACAACCTTAATGGGATTCCAAACAGGAGATGTGACCAAGGAAATCACTGCATCTTCAGGTTTGCACACTCCAACTTCTTTATTTTTTATGCAAGCTATGCCGGTATTAGACGCATCTTAAGTAAAACTTAAATCATAACTTAAAGTCGGCATGAAGCGGAAGTTGCGATAGTCCTTTCTTCCCTATTGTGACGTATAGTGAAATGGCTTCTCGAACATGAAATAAATGGCCATCAGTAATTGATTGTATGGTTGTGGTTTGCTACTTCTGCGATCTCGTGTAAGTGAAGTAAGAAAGAAGAAGAGAGAAGAGATGTCGCTGCAACTTTTTTAAAATGTATAAATAAGATTCCCTCCGTGCAAAAACAGCATAGTGTAGAAACCACTACAATATCTGAAATTTTTTTTTTTTCAATTCATCTCAGGCTATCAGATGCCACCCACCTCACAAGGTGAATGGCACGGCAGGATGGTTTACTCACAAGGAGACCACCAAACAACCAGCATCATGTCACTGCAAGGTACAAACACTATACCAACGACGTCAATATCTATATCTGCAATTAGCAACAATGTCAATAAATCTCAGCAGCATTGTTATTTTTCCAAATGCCAGACATGTCATTATAGTGTTTGTGTTGCAGGTTTTGCAGGCAACAGTAGTAGCACAATGTGCTACAGGCAAGACTTAAGTCCTGCTGTCCAGCCAGGTAAAGACCTCCACATTTGACCAGAGGCCAGTCTAATTGTCATGCAGAGGTTACAGTTAGCATTATAATCTTTAAATCTCATTTTCAGGACGAGGGCTGCACAGCACCATCCTGACATCTGGAAAACGACACAGCGAGGAGTCTGGTCCTGCCACGGGCTCAAAAGTCCAACGTCAGAGCAGCTCTTAAACATCAGGTCTGTCAAATGTGCAAAAACATTAATTATGAAAATGTTATATATATTTACATTTATAAATTTAGTATTTTGAGTGTATATAGTATATATATAACTACAAAATACTTTAAAATAAAGTTTCCATTTTTAAAAAAAATTATATATGTACCCGGTATTTAAATATATTTCGATTTTACAAATATATATTTAAATATACATACACATATTATTTTATATTTATTACATTGTAAAGTATTTTGTAGTTAATTACTTGTATATGCCAAAATATGAAATGAATCACAATTATTTCTTTTTTTTAAATGATTAAAGAAGACACCTTTTTTTCAAGCACTACTGTTTTTCTTACTGTCATGTTCTTATGCTTTATGAAGCCTCATACGTGTCGTTTTTGTGTGTGTTTTTAGAAATGGTCCATGCACAGCGGTCAACACGACTTTGCAGAGGCCTGATTTCTTTTTTTGCACCTTTTTCGAGTTGTTACATTTTGCATTTTTATGGAAGAAACCAAAATCCCATTGACGGGAGTGATTCAAGGGAGTGCATGATTCTCTCTCTAAGCACATCAACACATAGCACTTCAAAACTGACTGTACATTATCACAGGGACTTCACCCAAGCGGTCATCAACATCCTGACAGCATTGGAATTATGTTGTGGCTCTGTAATCTGCACAGCTGCAATGTTCTCTCAACGTTGCGTTCATGTTTGGACTCTCTGGGACTAAATTTTTGTGTATATAAGGATTTGATGAATACTTACATACAAAATGTACATATTTAATATTGTATGTGCTTTCTCTATTTCATGTAGTCATAGACCCATTGATATATTTTTGATATAAAGAATTATTGTGGATCAATTTTACTCTGTTCTTTATGAAAACATAAAATTGAACCTTTTAAAGCATTTGTAGACTGTCCCCATGCAGTACATTACTTAGCCTCTCATCGGGCTGTTTGCTTGCACTATGTTTTTTGAACTCTCCTTTTGCTTGTCTCAACTACAGCCGTTTGTGATGATCTTTTCAGTTAATGTTACTCTTTTCAGACTGACATCTGTCTCCACCTTCTCAGTCACCGTTTACTCCTCTCTATTTGAGTGTCTCTCCATTGCTGTAATCTATTCGAAAATATAATTCACCACAGTGTTTCTCATGCTCTCACATTGTGCTTGTTTAATAAAAGTGTAAATGTACGTTGTCTCGCTCATTTACTTACACAGGATGCTGTTCTGTCACTAATTTTTCAGGTGACGAATGCTGATTCCCTTGCACAGCATAGCTGATGACCTATTACATAAACAGATAAATTCGTTTTTACTAATTACCATTAACTATGAACTTGCTTACTAAGGTCAACCACAAATTGTCCAAAACATAGATCATTAGCCCACATACTTTTTAAATCTTAAATTTAAGCAAAATATTTCTTCATTCACAGCTGTAAACCTAACCAACTTTGGTTTGTTTATGCTATCTTTCTTTCAAACAAATTAAATTCGAGTAATTTTTAAGATGGAGTGAGTGTCCAATAACTTTGAGGCCATTATAAACGCCGTGAGAGATTATAATCACGCATATTAACTTACTTAGTGCTTAAAAACTTTATAATATTGATTGATTACCTTACAACCAAAGGACAGAGCGAAAGGCGCGAAAGTTTGCTTTTAGAAACCTCGTCATTTTCACGGTATCCCAGGATCAAAACAAATAAATAAGAGTGTAAATAAACGTGATAAATATTTGTAATGCTAAAAAAGCAGCATTAGCAGTGATTCAAAATACACTAGCTTGGCCACGCCTCCACGTTTGCGTGGAGACGTGCATTTTCATTAGCAACCTCAGTCCTTAAAGGGGTCATATAATGCCATTTTTGTACAAGTTAATATGATTCTTTAGGGTCTAAATGAAAAACTTGTATACACTTTAATTAAAAATTCTCATTAGTATTGCAAGACAACGCTAATTTTACCTGGTCAAAAACAGCTCTGTTTTCTTTATGTCACAGCTCTGTTTTCTTCTTTCTTTTAATGAAAGAGGTAACGTTACACATCTGTTCAACATTATCAAGCTGCAGACTCGGAGCCTGCTGCATCTACAGTCCCGCACCCAGAGTCCCGCATTCTCAGTCCCCTCGTTTTTCGAGACAGCGCCTCCTGCC
This sequence comes from Phoxinus phoxinus, assembly GCF_949152265.1. Lineage (NCBI taxonomy): Eukaryota > Metazoa > Chordata > Actinopteri > Cypriniformes > Leuciscidae > Phoxinus > Phoxinus phoxinus. The sequence continues at coordinate 8,130,866 of NC_136884.1, forward strand.
GTTCGGAAGATTGTATAACACCCTAAAATCACGTCTGTGATTGGAATGCAAGATTACGCTCTCTTTTTATTTAAAGTTATCCAAATAAATATTTGCGTTCCCTGCTTAATGCATGTACCAAAAAAAAAAAAAAAAATCATTGTGTTCTCAAACTTACTAATTACCCAGTATTTATTTTTTGAGCGTGGGTGTAATTGAAAGGATATTGAAAGGATATTAGTGATGTAACGGATACAAATACAGATTGAACTATCATCTGAAAAATATTGTGATATTATATTGCTACAATGTTTTAGTTTGTTTTTGTACAATGTTTCAAATTCCATTTTTTCTTTCAGTTCAACATATAATGGTCTAATTAACATGCTAACATTACAAAACCTGTTTTTTGATATTTTGAATGTGAAGCAAAACTCAAATAATTGACAAAACACCAATAATAAACAATTCTGTACTTTATTTAACGATCATCTTATTCACTGTCATCTTGCTGTAAACAGGACAAAGCAAAGAAAAAAGGAAGAAAGAATTGTGTTAGTGACTTTATTTTTGTCTTCAATTGCATTCAAAAAACCTCCTCATTTATAAGTCGCTTTGGATAAAAGCGTCTGCTAAATGAATAAATGTAAAATGTAATGTAAATGCATAAGGTAAAATAATTACTTTCTGGTAGGCAAATGTTGCAGTTTTAGGAGAAAAGTTCCGATAATTAAAAAAAGGTAAATCTGATTAAATAATTAATGATGACATTCTTTGATATTAACACATATAATGTATTTAATTGGTCTACTTTAATGTCAACTAATTTTAATCAATTTTTTTACAATGGCTTGTCTACAAAAAGTCCATGGTTAAAGGCTAACATTAGCTATCAAAATATTTTCGGGGGAAAAAGGCGAAAAAACATACATTAACGGCTCAAATTTTGTTACAAACTATCATTACAAATATTAAATAGACTGTTCATATGTTGGTGTATCGATGAGCTATAAAGTAGTTTGATTAAAAAATAAATCATTGAATAAAATTGACGATACTCACGGTTCTTCACGTGTTTATGTGTTTATCCGATCTAATTTGATAGGTGGCGCTGTCTCGAAAAACGAGGGGACTGAGAATGCGGGACTCTGGGTGCGGGACTGTAGATGCAGCAGGCTCCGAGTCTGCAGCTTCATACTACTCCATCTGTTTGTCACAGGTGTGACATAAATGCTGTGTATGTCCACATGGTGGCGCTGTTTCTCTCTTTCATGTGATATATTAACATTGGTAGTAAGTGTGGGAATCTTGAATAAAATACAATTTATTGCATTAATGCATTTCATGGTTTGAATACAATCCGAGTACAAATTGAGTATTCTATTGTAGGCTGGTAAACTTTAAACATGATGGGAAACTATCCATATATTTTATACTTAAATTTTATAAGTTTTACACATTCATTTCCATCTAGTAAGTTACACTTTGTATTATTTATTTGAAGCTTTATTTATTTATATAATATATATATATATAAAATCAATCGTCAATAATTGGATATAAGATTGCAACTTGATAAAACAAAACTACAATTCTAACAAAACAACGCATAGCCAAAACATTTCTCCTTCGAGCCGGATTCGAACCAGCGACCTAAGGATGACAGTGTTATACCTCTACAGTCCTCCGCTCTACCAACTGAGCTATCGAAGGGATACGTCATCAACGATCGACAGAAAGTATGAACTACTAACTGTAGGCTACTAGATACAGTCTTAAAAAGAATAGTCCGCAGATAAGAATGACTATATTTCCCTTTCGGGGTGCATTTGCTGTAGGCTGTAGGGTATACATATAAAGTAATTGTTTTCTGGTTTCAATTCTGAAAATGCAAAAATCAAAGCTAGCTTACCAAAAGACGAAACAAATCTTACTTTCCAAGTACAAATAGTATACACAAAGTGAAGGAACATTTCAAAGATAAGTAATAAGTAGTCTACAACGCACATGGAACTTAGTGACGAAGTCTCTAGCGATAACTGGTGTACAGAAATAGCGAGGAATTGTTTTTAATGTAATCTATATATATATATAGTTTAAAAAATATATATGTACTGCAGAGTATATAGGCTACTGCTATTGTAACTGCGAATCGGCTATTTGGGGATCTTGTCAATCGTCACAAACACATGGGCCCTATGCAGCTGTCCCTCGCTGTGTCTGACCAATGAGGGATCTGATTTAAATAAGACCTCCACCTGTCACTCACAATTTCACAAATAACATACTGGCAGACTGTGAAGGTTGACAGAATCACTCTTCAATACAAGGGAACAGTGAGCTCATGAAGACTATTTATATTCAAACAAGGGAGGAAGATGGAGATAATTGCCCTTCATTCTCGAGATATCACTCATCCTGTCTATTATGGAGGAAATTAGTAAAGGACATAAGAGTGGCACAATTAGGCTACTTTATATAAGTGCACTTTGTATAAATGCACAATGCCGTAACGGTAAAACCAACAGTAATAAGAGGTGGCATGGGAGAATTAGACCAATTGAGAACCATAAATTCCTTCACAATCCTAAAACAAACCATCCCAATAAGTGGCTTAGAGATTCTTTTTTCTCTGAACACACTAGAGAGACATACTCTTTCCAGAGCTCATTAGAAATTGCTCAGAACAATCGCAATGCTTTTAAAGGGAAACTGAAATATACATTTGCTATGCTCTTAGCACAAAGTCAACATTTTCATAGTGATGTTTTTATTTATTTTAGAATGATATTGCACCCATAGATCCAAATTGCAAAAAAAACACACAAAAAAACATTCACAATATTACTGTGTTTCCAATGTGTTTCCTACATTGGAAACACAGTAATATCGTGAATGTGTTTTTTGTTTTGCAATTTAAAATAACTTTTTCTATTTGCATGTTTTTTAAAGTGTAATTTATTCCTGCTATGGCAAAGCTGAATTTTTAGTCTTCAGTGTCATCGTTCTATGCTGATTTGCTGCTCAAGTACATTTGAAAACGGTTGTACTTAATATTTTTGTGGAAACCATGAAAGATCTTTTGAAACAGGATTCTTTGATCGTTTCAAAAGAACAGCATTTAATAAAAAATAAAAAAAATTACTTTAGTCACTCAATTTAATATATACTTTATAAAAGATTTTCCCCACATTATTCATCAAATAGAAACCTGGTATGACAGTGTTTATTTTCCCAAAGGCCGTGTGGTGGTTCCATAGGTTTCCAACGGCATGCAGAGAGAGCCAGCTGAAATGTTAATACACAAATAGTTGTACAGAAGCCACTGAACACTTGTCTGCCTTTGTCTGTTATCTCTCGGTCTACCATTATCCAGTTCACATTGTCTCAGGAGTGGGGTAAAAAACTCCCAATATTATTTAGTAATTTTTAAACATTAATGAGAGTTCCATGAACCTAAAAATGACAAAATCATTGTTTATACTCAAAGCAAGAGATGAAACGAAACTAATGTTAGACAATTCAATTAATGCCTAAATATTGGTGCCCAGTTAATCTATTCAAACATGGTGTGAAACAAGATCCCTTCCAATGCACAAGTGTGCGTGTGCATCTGTTTTAAGTCTGAAATAGGCTCCTCTTCACACCATAAAGGACAAAGGTTTTAGGGTGGGAGAGTCAGAGGTTAGAGGTCAGGGTCTGGGTATTGGACAAGACAAGGTCCTGTAAAGTAGAAAATAGATCCTACGTGCATCTGTTCAAAAAGCTTATCCAAGAGCCATTTAGCAAACGTCACATGGGGAGGGAGGACCCTATAAAACCACAACGCATCCATGGAGAACATCTCAGTCCCTTTAGGATCTTTACCACCAGCCGTACATTCTTCCTCAGTGGCCCCCTTTTCCCAAAACACCCAAAAGAAGCACAATGTGCGACACCATGGAGTTTATGGAGGAGTTTGAAGAGGAACAGGAGGAGGTAGAGGAAGAGGAGGAGGAGGCTGAAGCTGAAGAGGACGCTGAAGAAGAGAATGAGGAGGAGGAGGAAGAAGAAACGGATGAGAAAGAACAAGAGGAAGAAGATGAACAAGAGGCACAAGAGGATTTCAAACCCAAGCCCAAAATGTATATTCCCAACATTATGGCACCAAAGCTGCCTGATGGAGAGAAGCTGGACTTTGATGACCTCCACCGGAAGCGTGCGGAGAAGGACTTCAATGAACTACAGAGTCTCATTGAGCTGCACTTCTCCACCAGGCAGAAGGAGGAGGAGGACCTCATATCTTTGAAGAGCCGCATTGAGCGGCGTCGGGCCGATCGTGCCGAACAGCAGCGCGTCAGGTCCGAGCGCGATCGCGAGAAACAGGCACGCTTTGCAGAGGAAAGGGCACGGCGCGAGGAAGAGGCCGCCAAATTGCGAGCCGAGGACGAAGCCAGGAAAAAGAAGATCCTTTCCAACAAGGGCTACGGTGGCTACCTGCAGAAGGTAGATCAGAAGAAGGGAAAGAAGTTGACGGAACGTGAGAAGAAGACAAAATGTCTGCTGGAGCGTCGCAAACCCCTCAACATTGATCATCTCAACCAGGAAAAGCTGAGAGAGAAAGCCCTTGACCTCTGTAAGTGGCTCAGTCAACTCCACGCTGAGAAGTTTGAGCTGGCAGAGAAGCTGAAGAGACAGAAGTACGACATCAAAGTTCTGCGTAACCGCGTTAGTGACCATCAAAGGGGCGCTAAGGTGAACAAGACCACCAGGAAGTCCTGGAAATAAATGAATCTGATTGACATATGCAATGACACACAGAACAGAGGAATCACAGTTTCAAGTCTCATATTGAACTTTACAGGACATCATTTATATTTTTTTCTTTTGATTAATAATTGTTTATTTAGCATTGTATCATACATGTAATGGGTTTTACTGGGTTTAATGTTTTGTTTCATGTAAACTGAAGTCTTGATCTTATGCTGTGAACCTTTTAAAAGTTAAATCTTTTTTCCCCCCCACAAGATTTCACAACAGTAGAAATGCAATCTTATATTTGAATGTATGATTTTGTTTTGCATTTCTGAACTTTTTCTCATTAACCCAAGTGTTCAATTTCTCAAATTAAAGTGATTTCACTTAAAATATGTATCATCTCATTGGCATAACTAAGATCGCTCTTCTACAATCACTAATTGACAATATCCAAAAGCTCTTGCAGAAATTACAAAGAAATTATTTAAATGTTTTTATTAAGTGCTGGAATACAACGTATTAATAAACACATAAAGATGTTATATATGGAAAATGTCTTTATTTTAATAACCAAAAGGCACATATATCTATTATATATATATATATATATATATGACTACCAGCAGTAAAGCTTTTGGCACATACTTCAAAGTATCTATTTCTACAAAAAAAACTAAATCATTTTTATGCTATGCAGTTCCAAGGACCGATAAGAAACAAAAGTGTAAACAACATTATTCTTCTATAAAGGCCGGTGTTCATTTTCCACGTTCTGCTCTGTCTAGTGCACAGTTGAGCTTGCACGCCATTCAAAGATCATCCCACTGACAGTTTAAGATTAATAAAATATACATAAGAGTTTGATTTCTAATATGCAATTTTCTTGCTCAATTAAAAAAATTAAAGATTTCTAAAAGCTTGTAGCAGTTAGATTTGGTCTATGATTATTATCTATGATTATAGCTCAGCTGTTTATAGGCTAAACACACATTTTAAGCAATTTGTGGTTAATCCAACTATAAGAGCCTGAGTGCAATTATGACAAGTTAAATTGTTTGCACACAACTGTCATTAAGCAGAGTGGTAAAAAAAAATACCTATGACACAAACAGTTCAAGATTAAGGATCACAAACTGAAACCTAGAGATCCCGGTTGTTGCTGCTGATCATTTTGGGGTATGATGTCCCAATGGAGTTCCCAAATCTGTACACCACAATCTCCAGCAGGTACTCATCCACTTTAACCTTAACGTTGGCCACACGCCCATCAAACAGAAGGAAGACGATGGTAAACAGCGCCACCTCAAACTCTGGGCTGACGCCTATGAAACAGCTGCCCACTGGCTTGACTAGACCATTCCAGCTGAACTGCAGGTTTAAGACGTGATCGTCCTCATCTGGCTGAGAGATTGAACCACAGTGCAAATGTAAATGTTGAAAGTAATGCACACAAAGTTATATAAACATGATTATACAAGAGTCTCCTTGTCAAATCATTATTAAATGATGAAATACCGTGTCCTTGTTATTTCTGGCCTTGTATCCTTTGTAGTCCACATGATTGTGTTTCTCCTGATGGTAAAACTGGACCCAGTTATGGAGGCCCATGATCTCTTTACCATGCTTGGTTTCACCAACAAACACATGCTCAAATCCACAGGAATCTTCACTGCATGAGAGATGAGAGGGAGATGGGCAGATAAATATAAACTTCTCTATGTATAAATTGCATACAAATTACACAAGTTATTAGCACATAAGCCTCAAGCAATATGACGGTAAGTGATTTTTTCAAACCAAAAGTCTTTAGTATGTCAGTAACTCATCTAACAAACCCAATTCAGGTCATATGTCTGAAACACACAGATGTATACTTGCCTAATCAAATTAGGGTTTTAACTCACCCTCCACTTTTGTCTCTGCGATAGAGCTGGAACCAAATATCATAGAGTTGCCCCTTAAACTGAGCCGGATCGGACTGGGCTCGACCTTTGCGTACTAAATACCTGTGGGCACACTGCAAAGACAAGAACTGGACTATATTATAATATTTTCTTTCACTTGTAGGGGAATGTTTGCATGTTAATGGTTGTATGCATTTACACAATGATGTCTTTGCACTTTGTATAATAGTCTCCACCTTGAACCAACATCTCTGTACTACATTTGCAGTTGTCTCACATGCTCATATGTACTCTCCACTACATTAATTTACCATTATTTTTTTCTCTTAAATGTTTTTTTATCAATAGTTTTTGCAAGGCCAGGCAGTGCACTACAAACCAATAAATATTGAATTATTTTAATATAAATTAAATTACTTTCACTCTGGTCAGGAATGATTACTTTCAATCAGATGACAGTCAATAGAACACATACTACTCATTCTTTAAGTTGCTAAATTTCAACATGTTCAAACATGATGTTACTAAATAGCAAGGCAAAACAAGACCATAGAGTAATGGGATAAGGTACCTTCATTATCTCTGTCTTCAGAATGGCATCCAGGAAAAGATTGTTCTCCTTAAGCTCCTCTTTTGTCACCTGCTCAGCCACTCCTGTAGACATCTCATAATTGTCCAGCAGATTTATGAAGTCTGAGAAGAAACAAAGTAGATTAAACAGCTGTCTAAACCGCCATGCATTGCACTATATCTGTGAATTTAATGAAAACTGAAAACAAGTGTATTTATTAGATTTATGTACAAGGATGCAATTAGAGACAAATTAGTATAGAAACGGCCCATGGTTTCTTACAGGCATAGGTATCAATGCTTTTGAGCTTGTTTTCATTGACATAAGAGAAGAGAGGAGCTCTAGCGCTGTCCCTGGCACTGTTACTGCCCTCAGATACAAATCCAGCCTTCCCCTGTGTGAAAACAAATCCACTTTAAATGACTGATTGATTCTCCTTAAATCATGCAAAAGAAGTCACCAGCTATCATGTACATGGAATCTAACATCCTTATGTCTTTACTTAAATGCATACATACATATATATATATATATATTTCTCATAAACCTGCCTCATCCCCCAACCACCTACTTGTAGGTTGATTTTATAGTCTTTTCCAGGTTTCATGCGGTTCACATCCAGCTTCCACAGTTCGTTCAGCACATCTGAGAGCTCCTGATTGGTGCCTTGACTGCTGTAAAAAAAAAGTATGACATTTAAAGTCTGTCAAGTCTGGCTGTATTGCCTTGTTAAGAAAGCAATTATAATATTTGTAGTAACTATGGTAAATGGGATTATGGCTACTGTGGCCATTTCTATCTCTACCTACCAAAATGAGTCAATGACAAATGTCAAAAGGTTATCCAAGATGATTAATAAAGAGAAATCTTTAAAAAGTCTATATTACAACACGTCACATTAAACAATCTTTGTATTTGTGTTGGTTTCATACATTTAAAATTATAATAATATAAATAACAAACAAACCCAATTAAATCAATCAACACCATTTAAAATGTATTTTTAAGCAGTGATTTTCTCAACATTATAGTGTTAGGCCGAATAAAGTGCCATCATTAATTGTTCAAAGATTTAGGCATTTTAATTAACGTTTTTATATATCTTTAGACATTTACTCCACCTAGACTTTTCCTTTAAGCCCATATCTAAAAAAACAAAACAAATAGAAAGAAAAAATTTCAAAGTAGAGGTGTAACGTTATTCATGTTATGTCTAAAGAAAATACCCGACGTCAAGCACAGTTTCTCTCGACAGTGAGTCCACACCTGAAATTCTAATCACAATCAATTTGACACAAGTCACGAGTACAATGGTGAAGCGAGTCCATGTCTTTTTATTCATTAAAAAAAAGTGTTCAGTGCACGCACGAACAACAAATCTCAAGGGGAAGACACATCTCAATGTGAGTCATCTAGACATGAAAACACCTTTTTTTTCAGACATGAAAACAAAACACACGACTCTGTCCCTGTGTGACGCATACGCAACAACTAGTTGTCAAGTGCAGTTCCGTTCACACCACGCAGATTTGCCGAAAAAGTCATGAAGATATTAGACAGTAAGCATTAAGCAAATCATATAATAAAAGGTGGTTGTTGTCGTCACTCTCATTAATGGTACCGAACTGCGTGAACGTTACAACAACAGTTCCTCGCATCTGGAAAACGTTAAATAGAGGCTGTTTGGAATGGCATTGCGTTCACTTCAAACAAAGCTCGATTGTACAAAGACACCACACTCACTCAACACGGTAATCAGCTTTGTGTATTTGTGTATGCACCGGATGTTATGTCTGTTTGCGCGTGAAAAATACATTCAAAAACAGCATCTTCACCCAAAACAAAACCGATCACGTTTACAGTTTAAGTTAGTTAAGTAAAAGTATAGTCATGATTATAAAGCCACACTAAATACCCCTAAGTAATAGCCATATTAATAACCATCAAGACGACTTTAAGTTGCGGCTGATCTGATATAAATTAACGTTAAGCAAAAAAAAACGGAAAGACCGTTAAACATCTGTTGCCATTGATTTTCTCACCCTTTGGCCATATTCGCAGGTTCAAACAGGTCTGATGATTTAAAGAAACGTTAGTCAATCACTCAAGCGATGAAAAACTGGTTTTGCTGGGTGTGTCAAATGTCATGGAGTTTACGCGATGTCCATTTGATCGATTGACGAATCTGACCAATGAGAGATGCGAACGGTAACTTCTCTACAGGGTGGGGAAATGTATTTGACCAATAGTAGAGTGGAAGGGGGGAAACGAAACTGACTGAGATCCAGGAAGGAAGTGTCCGAGTAACAGGTAGCAGAGTCAGGCTATAAACTTTTTTTTTTAACAGTAGGCCTAGGCCATTTGCTCGTATAAACCTTCTCTGATCTAAAAATCTCCATTTTGTCATATTTATTTGACACAAGTCACAAGAAGTGGATATTTTATAATATTTCAATATTTATCAATACAACTATCCATAAAAGTGCATTATAGTCTATTATAATGTGCTGGTAGCGCTTCCTCAAATTCCTGTTCCTTTTCATAAAATGAAAATGTTACTGCATCAATTTTCCGCAGTTGCATCCAGAATGATGTTCAATCACAACACCCAAATTATGCTGTATTAGGCTCTAATATAATTAGGCTCTGGGGATAATTCTGAAAAAACAATAAGGTAGAAATATACTACAGCACTCACAAAAGTGTAGAAATGTTAGCTGTTGGTTTTTAGACTGTAAAAAGGTGTTATTACAAGAATAGTCCATAGTTGGGTAAGGTTCGTTTTCTTACCTTTAATGTGGAATTTCCATAATTCCAGATCTGAGTCACAGTGAATGAATCTACAAACAACATGGCCTGTTTCCAATGAATCTGGTTGTATTTTTGCACCAGAACGAATAATTATATGAATCAGAGCAGAATTATATATTTATATAAATATAATTTAATAAAAAATGAATTGCATACAATGTACACATGTTATTTTTTTTTTTTTTTAAGTGTGTTACTATGTATATTAAAATGGTTAAATAATTTTGGAAAAGACTCAATATGACAGTGTTTTTATTTTTTTATTTTATTAGATTTGGTATAAAACTGGTCCAAATTAGGGATGGGTACACAGAAGTGACAGTGATGATCGATTATGAAAATGATGATCACATGACTTTGATGAAGAGTATTTTATTTTTCTCTAATCGTTTATCGTGGCATTTTGGGTTGTACTTTGAGGTCTGATTGGTTAGCGATGGGACAGCATGTCGTTCAGACAGGATAACGGTGAAGCTATGTCTTCAAAAGCGAGCATGCACTAATACCTGGAATCACTTTCATAATGAAAATATAGTCAATTGCAAATTGTGCAGAGCCAATCTGTCTTACATAATCATAGGATGTTGTAAATTATTTGTGGTTTAGTTGTTTTGGTGCATTGTTACTGGAAGAGTATACATCCACAACATGAGTTACAAATTCTATATAGTTAACTTGCATTTCAAACAAATTGACTGATTCTCTTAGAAGAAAAGGTTCTATATAGAACCTTAAAAGGTTCTATAGGCGCTTCGTATTTGGAACCCCTAAAAGGTTCTACACTCTTAGAAAAAAAGGGTTCATTGGGGTTCTATATAGAACCATAGGGTTCTTTACTCAACTCCAAAGAACCTTTTATGCTAAAAAGGTTCTATAATGACAAGAAAGAACCCTTTCTTGGGTTCTGTATAGAACCTTTTAGGGGTTCCAAATACGAAGTGCCTATAGAACCTTAAAAGAACCTTTTCTTCTAAGAGTAAATATATAAAGTAATATATCAAAAAACCTTACAACTTAGAATTTTCAATAAGATCCTGTGATGAAGGAGACCAAATGCAATACTTTCACTACCAGCTTCTTTGGTGAGGGTAAGATAGTGGATTGTGGATTGTGTGGTAAGATTGGTAGATTGTGGAGTTTGTCATTGATTCTTTGACTTGAATTTGCATGGGCGTCACTTCAGTGTAGGATTTGAGGTAGTCTATGCTGACCTTGGGGAGACTCTTGCCACAACTGTCCAAATAAAATGTTAAGAATTTGGTTGTTAACTTGTCAGTTCCATCCACAGTCTTTTGGGCCCAGATCGGAACAGTATGAGGGTGATGCGGGTTAAGCAACCCGATCTCACGGCAATTCGTACGAATTTTACGAGGTGGCTAATTCGTACCAATTCATACGACCTCACTCGTACGAATTAGTACGATTTTTGCTAAAACGTACATATTTTACGATTTGCCAAAATCGTATGAATTCATACGAATGACCTACTCCTGACCCCGCCCCTAAACCCAACCGTCACGTGGGTTTAGACAAATCGTACAAATTCGTACGAGTGAGGTCGTACAAATTCGTACGAATTAGCCACCTTTTAATCACTCGTACAAATTCGTACGAATTGGTCGTGAGATAGCGTTGGGTTAAGTCTCCTGGCTCCCCTCAAGAACCTGACGACCAAGTAATTTCTTCCTACAGACGGCCAACCATGAGGGCGTGATTCTTGAGGGCTGCGATGGCTTGAGCGTGGAAGGGGTACGCCCCTTATCTAGCAGCTCCAGTAAGAAGGACATAATGACTGATACATCGCAAACGGATGGGTCTTCGGGACTACACACCAGTCTGAGAAGACATACCATTTAGGAGCAATAGAGGTATCTTGTAGACGGCACACTGGCCTCTGCTATCATGCTGGCCACCCTCACAGGGAGCTGCAAAGGCTCCCGTCGAGGGACCACAGATGTAGGCTCCACAACTCGGGTTGTGGATGCCAAAGGGACCCTCTTGCTTGAGAGAGAAGGTCTTTCCTCAGCGGAATCAGGAACGACAGCTGTATCAGCTCGGGGAACCATAACTGGTTTCGCCAGAGTGGAGCCACCAATTATAGCACTGAGCATCTGGTCTCCCTTATTCTCCTGATGACCTGAGGGAGCAGAGCGATCAGGGGAAAGGCATACAGGCGAGCTTCGGGCCAATCCTGGGCCAGCGCGTCCTGTTTCTTTGAGAAAAATATTGGCCAATGATAGTTGTCTTCTGAGGCGAAGAAGTCTACCTCTGCCCTCCCGAAGATCTCCCAGATCATCTGAACCAATTGGGGTTGGAGCCTCCATTCTCCAGAAGACACCCCGCCCCAGGACAGCATTTCCGCCCCTTGGTTCAACCTGCCCGGAAGTGCACTGCGCCCATGGAAGGAGGCGTCTCGCCATCTTGTAAAGAGACCACGACCTGTGGAATTTATGAAGGCTACCACCATCATGAAGTGGTGCCCTTTGTAGTGATGGCAGAAAAAACGCCATCATTGCTCCAGGCTGGACCAGGAGATGAATGCCGGTCTGCCCTCGCACAGAGCTCCCCAACACGAGTTGGCGTCATCTGTTGTGACAACCTTCCTTCTGGAAGTCAGTCCCATCAGGGCAGGCAGTTGAGAAGAGGAAAAGTGCTCTTTGTAGCCAGTGGGTCCGCTATCACATCGGTAGTTTGCGGAACATCTACAGCTGGTCCGAACAAGCCGGTGGCAGGCACTGGGGAGTCGAGGAAGGCGGTCATGTCCGCGTCCTGGATCTCCCTGAGGTTTAACCACGTACAGTGTGGATGGGACGGGCCCAGCGTTGGCAGTGTGAACAATGCCTCCAACGCCCAGAACTGAATGGGGGATTGGAAGGCAAACTAGAGACTTTATCGAGGGTGGTCTGGCCTCGGCGGGACTTACCCCTCTCCTTTTCTTTCCTGACGGATCAGGACAGCTTCTGCGGATCAGTGTCCAGTGTTATCTAAAGGTGGGGGCCTTGGCATTTAGGAAGGGGTAGCACTTGGTTGGCTCTGGGCGCTGTCGGAGCTCAGGCTCTGGCTTGGACTGAGGCTGAGCAGGCAACAGGGCAGGCTTTGCGTGCTGTTGGGTAGGCAGAGCATTCTGGCGACTTGAAACAGCGCTTGGGGAGGAAGTGGTGCATGGCTTGCGGAGACTTCTGTGCTGCGGCAAAGAGGTCCGCGAATCCATCTACAGGTCTGTGGCAGTCACTGGGGAGTCAAGTAAGGCGGTCCTGTCCGCGTCCTTGATCTCCCTAAGGTTTAACCAGAGCCAGTGTAACCTATTTACGTATGTATTGTTATGTGTTGTTGCTTTCATCTGATATTTCATAGCAGGGCTCATGTCAGTTTATTGAGATTAATATTTTGATGGTTGAATGTTGCATTTATTGTGATTATTAAATTAACTAACATAAACTAAAACGCACTAAACGTTCATTTTGTTGTAGTCTTTAACGTTAAGTCTTGTTGTTTGGTGCTCCAGGACCACCAAACTGGCCATTGACCTGCCGATCGCCTGGGCTGACTTTGTTTGATCTGTCCTATATTTTAAATACCTAATCATGCTTTATTATAAATACTGCTTAAACCTGCTTGAACTGACACAACAACACGAGCGGAGCGAGGGCATTGTTAAACTGTGATGCATATCATCGTAAATAGCTAAAGACAAACAAGCAGCTCGTAAAACATAAAAAAGAGAGAAGAAAATCGACCTGGATTTTATATATTTACAACAACATATTTCATGTTTTACCCCATCAGATGAGAGCTGATCTGGCTCATTTTCTGAAACTGGTAGGCCTACTCTGAATGTACTCTCCTTTACAGAACAGAGACCATTAAAAATCATAGATTTGTGGGAAAATATATGAATTGTACTGTACATTTCAGTCTCATAATGTCGTTTCAATTATTAATGCTGCTAATACGACCACGAGACGAGCCGATGATCACCTGTTTGTCACTTGTCTTTCTCGCATTTAACAAAAATAGGGACTTTTAGTTGAGTATGAAAGTGTTAAAATATGTTATACGTATTTATACGTTTTGGAATATAGTCAGTGACCTAATTTGATAACACTTTGTATCAGCTGGCCTTTGTACGGCTCGTCTGGTCGAAACTGAAGTGCAGTTTTCCATCCACTCCTCTAGGCGGCGTCAACGAGTTTCAGGTTCAGTCTGACCGCTTCTGATGCTTGACAACAACAACATGACGTTTGTTACAGTGGCCACACCACAACACGTGCAGACCGTTTGAACTATATAAACTGCAGATGACAGTATTTTAATGTCACTCAACGACACATATTTCAGCCCATAAACAAACCCAACACACGCTGCGATAAAGTTCAGGAACCAAAGATGTCACGCGAGCGACTCAACTGTAATGTAAGTAAACTAACGTTACTGATAAAGTGCTTTTCTCTTGCATTATCTTATTAAGATTTTAAGTCATTATTCTGTGCTCTTTAGTCATTATTTACGTATGTGTTGTTATGTGTTGTTGCTTTCATCTTGATATTTCATAGCAGGACTCATGTCAATTTATTGAGATTCATATTTTGATGGTTGAATGTTGCATTTATTGTGACTATAAAATGAACTAACATTCATTTTGCACTAAACGTTCATTTTGTTGTGGTCTTTAACGTTAAGTCTTGTTGTTTGACAGTTATGAAGGCCATCTCAGTTATGAAGATTTATCACAGACTTTGTTTACATTCTGCTCTCTTGTTGAACTCACTGTCAGACTTTTAGAATAACGAATGAATCAGTTGTTTTGCATTGCCTTTATAATCTTTGAATGAATCGCCCTCTGATATTCATATTATGAAGTAAAAAGTGTGTTTTTTTCTGTTGTTGCAGTTTTACCTTAGGTAATAATCTATTACTTGGCTATAACTACCTATGACCCGTTAACACTTATATTTGTCATCTTAATTTTCTTTATTAATTGTTTATAGTGAATTAAACCTAATCATGACATTAAAAGTTCCAAATAATGTAAAAATTGCATTGAACAAAAAACTTTATGTAACCGATTACATTTAACTATTGTTTAGACATTACATTCTGATGTTTTAGTTATTCAGTATGTAGTAATGTTTGTGTTTATGTTTCCTCTACAGAATACGAGATGTGTTTGGAGCGTCCAGTCATCAGAAGCTGAGATCTGCGACGTGTGGACAGACATTCACTGTAATGATGGACTTCTGCTGATGGACGGGTAAGACTTGTAACGTGTGAATGTTGTTGTTTGGCACTAAGCATGTAGGTTACCATCATTTTCTTTTTGGAGGGTGACCCCTTTAAAAAGCAAATGATGGGAACCTAAATAGGTGGGGAAGGGACGGCGGGCCAGAATTTTGTGTCTGCTAATTTTTAATTTTATTGTATCAAGAAGCATAACCCCTGCTGGACATCGTGACGGGGTTCGGGGGGGACCCGACGCGTCCCCATCCCTTCATACACACACCATTCACTCGTAACGCGGAGATCTGACTGGGATCGAACCAGCAACCTCTGAAACCATGAGGCAGCGCTCTTACCTGTGAGCCACAGATCTCTTACTGAGACATGTGCTGGAACTTATATTTCACTTTTCACCTGGATGAGGCCTGTGATTTTACAATAAATCATGCTGAGGTGGGGATTGAACCCATGCCTCCAGTGCAACCTTATCAGCCGAGAACGTGTGTTTAGCCACTTGCACCACTGTGGCTTTCACACTGAGACATGGTGTCTAGGGAATTTTCTTTGATATAACAACTGTGGATAACAATTTAATTTAAATTGTGGGGACAGCAATCTGAGTTGGGATTTGATCTCTGACTCCAGCGCACCATTACGATCACAGAACGTGTGTTTAGCCACTTGCACCACTGTGGCTTTCACACTGAGACATGGTGTCTAGGGAATTTTCTTTGATATAACAACTGTGGATAACAATTTAATTTAAATTGTGGGGACAGCAATCTGAGTTGGGATTTGATCTCTGACTCCAGCGCACCATTACGATCACAGAACGTGTGTTTAGCCACTTGCACCACTGTGGCTTTCACACTGAGACATGGTGTTTTGGACACTTTGCTTGATATAATTACTGGTACAACAATGGGATTTGAACTCAGATCTCCTTGATTAAAGCCCAACACTTTATCAACTGAGCCACTGAGTCTGTTGAATTAAAGGGTGATTTGGATGGGTTTTTATTAATAGATTTGTTTTATTTTAAGGAAAAAGTCAGCAGTTTGGGATTTGAACCCAGACTCTCATGTTTGAATGCACATGATTATCCGCTGCGCCACAGAAGTTGTAACGAGGCATGGCTTGGTTTTGGGTCATGTGTGAATTTTTATTGTTAAGAAAGGTAAACGATTACTTAATCTCTGGGATGTTTCGAACTTCAGTTTGGGATTTGAACAGGTAGTTTTGGTCTTCTCGTGTTTAAACAATAATGCCATTTGCACATACACCATTCACTCATATCACAAAGATCTGTTTGGGATCGAACCAGCTACCTCTGAAACCATAAGGCAACGCTCTTACCTGTGAACCACAGATCTCTTGCTGAGTCATGAGACTCAAAAACTTTTACTTCACCTGGATGTGCTCTGTGATTTTACAATAAACCAGAACAACATCAGCCCTACAAGCAGAGGTGGGATTTGAACCCATATCTCCAGTGAAACATGGTCCACAACTAACATATGTTTAGCCACTTGCGCCATCATGGCTTGCATACTCAGTAAATTGATAACAAATAAATGTAAATGGGACAACATGCTGAGGTGTGATTTGAACCCTGACATCAGCACACTCTTCAGCAGAGGACGTGTTTAGCCACTAGCACCACCTTGGGTTTCACATAGAGTGGAGGTATTTGAGGCACAACAAAACATTACAAGCTTTAATGGGGTTTGGATTCCAGTTTCCTATATGGAAGCACATCTCTTTATCACTCCCACTGATGTTTGCATTTTTGTTTTTGCTTTTTAAAGATATAGATCACTAAATTTCTTAGATGTTTACATTTTTAGCATCTTTTTCTCCAAGCTGTCAATTTTTGCAGGTTTATAAATATGATTCACCTAATCATTTCTAGCATTATTTTGTGTTTGATTGTATGAAATAATTTCAGTTTCGACTGTATTTGAGCAACTTTTTAATGTTTTTATTTATAGGACATACTCCTAAAGGGAGTGGAAAGGAAGGGAGTGTGATCAAGACATGTCAGGACTCTAACACAGGTGAGTCTACAGCTTTTAATATGTAACACTGCTTCATGCAGCTTTGAAACTTTTACCAATCGTTTGTTTGAATCAATGGTTCAGAGCACATGTCAAACTGGCATTTGATTGCTGCAAAACAATGCTTCGCCACTTCATACTGTTTAGAAACATGTGTTTCACCACTAGGTAGCGTTAACCTGGTAAACTCGTGAACCAGCAGCTAGTATAAAGTTTTAACTGATCTCAGGTCACTTTTATAGTTTAGGTTCAGTTTTAGTGACAAACGTGTGTAGAAAAATGGAGTGTGAATTGTATCTTACTGGCCTGATTAGCCAAGCCCTCTTAAAAAGCCTTACAAATGAATAAAACACTTCACACTTCATATTTAATGGGATTTAATGATTTGTACATTTATTTAATAACAATGGAAACATCTGCAATCGGTTTGTAAAAGGTGTCAATACATGTTTGCACTGCATTCTTATTACATTTACACCATTTTGACCAGCAGGTGTCGTCAACTTAATTATTTAAACCGAAGCATTAAACCCACTTTCCCACTCACTACCCTTTTTGTGCTCTCGAACAGACAGAAAAGACATTCTCCTACGGTCCGGGTTAGAAGAGGTCATGGACAATCACCCGACACATTCTAAACTGTGAGCGGTAAGAACGTCTTGTTTTTCCACATGCTGTTTAGGCAAATAAACCTCAGTTTGGGTGACTTAAGTTCAAACAGACATCATCAGAAGCTGACATGCTAAAAATAGGGCCTGTCCCAAACCCAACACTTGAGTCTGATGTATTTACTGTATTTGGCCCAAGTGTTCTAGTGTTCGTGAAGATCGTGTGAGTGGAATTTTTGATTATTCAATGGGCCACACTTACGTCATAGTTGTGTAAAATTAAGTAAAGTTTTTACAGAGCTTTAATAATATTTTCAACACTTAGCACTTTTTAAAAGTCTATTCAGTCGTCTCTATGTAACAGACAAAACATTTAGTAATTGTGATGCTTCTAGTATTAAAAAGCAGTTGCAGATGTTTTAAAAAACACCAACAAAATGTGCACTTTACCAAAGCAAATTTGATGTAATATCTAATTTAAGTTTTTCTCTACATCTTGTGATTTTGGGTCATTGAGTTCCAGAACATGATGAATGATGGGATATGCTTCAAATATCGCTCTGATGTGTATTTAGTGATGATGTGGATTTAGCGTCCATTAAGGGCAATGAGCTTTGGCATTTATCAGACCCCGAACAGTCTTGTGCATTTAACTTCCTGTCAAGTGGCCAAGACTGCAAGTGTGGGTATTGGGACAGGCCAATAATCGACTTCATGAGGTAGGATGTGAGTACAGACAAGGCTTCATCAGTGAGGACATGGTGAAGAACCACCTGACCTTCCCAGAGATGACACACTCATCCTCATCCCATGATTCAGTTCTCAAAAACTATTTTTAGGACAAATAATTGATCATTCATGACCTGTTTGCACATTACTTGTCTCCATGGCCAAATATTTCTGCAATAATTTGCATCGACAGATAAAAGTATATTCTTAATACAAATTCAAATTTCAGGTTGTTTTTAACTGTGTTTAAATGCGGTCTAAAATCATATCTGGCTCATAGAGCCACATTCTCTGCCTGCAATGGCTAAATGAATCATGTTTTGAACAAATCAGTTGAATGAATGATTCTTGAGTCGCTCACTTGTTTCGTTACTGAATGAATGTCAGTCACTTTATCGCCAACTACTGGCGTCTCGATGTAACCTGCAGAAAGAGTCGATGTAAAATCTCCATCAATAATCTGACAGTCTGTCTGGAACTCAGACACAAAAGTCACAATGCTGTTGGACTGAATATCAACTTCAGAACTTAGTGTTTAAAACCCATGTCCTCCTACATCCAGTAGTATATTCCTGCATATATTATTGCAGACACACTTATTGTCCACAAGGGGGAGTAACTGACACTATTAATCTGATCTCATGCCTGTGCCTGTTTAATCAGTACATAGCCACTATTAGACACTACATTTTTGTCGAAATATCAGCCATTGCATTGGTTTATAGATTAGACAAGTCATTAAAAAAAAAAGTAATGATTTGTCTTGATCTGTCCTGTATCAAATACACAATTTTGCTTTATTATAAATACTGCTTAAACCTGCTTGCACTGACACAACACGAGCGAGGGCATTGTTTAACTCTGTGAACAAACACGATGCATATTATTATAAATTACTAGTATAGACAGACAAACAGCTACTTTAAACATACAAAAAAACAACCAAAAAAAAAAACAGAAGAAAATCGAACCGTATTTTTTATGTTTATTAACGTTACACTTTGAGCACGTGCCTAATTTGAGGTCAACACATTTCATATTTTTACCACATCAGTTGAGAGTTGATCTGGTTAATTTTCTGAAACTGGTAGATCCATGTTGCTCTGCTGGTCGAGACCGTGACAAAATCTTAGATTTTTCGGATTTCAGCTTCACCTACAACTGGCCGCCACCTCGATCATGTCGTTTCAAACTGAAGTGCAGTTTTCCATCCGCTCCTCTAGGCGGCGTACACGAGTTTCAGGTTCAGTCTGACCGCTTCTGATGCTTGACAACATGACGCTTGTTACAGTGGCCACACCACAACACGTGCAGACCGTTTGAACTATATAAACTGCAGATGACAGTATTTTAATATCACTCAACAACACTTATTTCAGCCCATAAACAAACAAACAAACCCAACACACGCTGCGATAAAGTTCAGGAAGCAAAGATGTCACGCGAGGCTAGCGACTCAACTGTAATGTAAGTAAACTCTAACGTTACTGATAAAGTAGATACAGTTTTATCTGCATTAAGTGCATTATTTATCTTATTAAGACTTTAAGTCATTATTCTGTGCTCTTAATTAATTATTTACGTTTTTAAGTAGTTATGTGTTGTTGCTTTCTTCTGATATTTCATAGCAGAGCTTATGTCAGTTTATTTCAATTAATATTGTGATGATTGAATGTTGCATTTATTGTGACTAAAATGAACGTACATGAACTAAAACGCACAATTTGTTGTAGTCTTTAACGTTAAGTCTTGTTGTTTGACAGTTATGAAGGTCTTCCTCTTTATCACAGACTTTGTTTACATTCTGCTCTCTTGTTGAACTCACTGTCAGACTTTTAGAATAACGAATGAATCAGTTGTTTTGCATTGCCTTTATAATCTTTGAATGATTTGCCCTCTGATATTCATATTATGAAGTACGAATCGTGTTTTTTCTGTTGCATTCTTACCTTAGGTAATAATCTATAGCTTAGCTATTAAAGGGATAGTTCACTTTAAAATTAAAATTCTGTCATCATTTACTCGCCCTCAAGTTGTTTCAAACCTGTATTAATTTATTTCTTCTGCTGAACACAAAGGAAGACATTTTGAAGAATGTCGGTAACCAAACAGTTGACTGTACCCATTGACTTCCATAGTATTTATTTTTCCTACTATGGAAGTCAATGGGTACAGTCTACTGTTTGGTTACCGACATTCTTCAAAATGTCTTCCTTTGTGTTCAGCAGAAGAAATAAATTAATACAGGTTTGAAACAACTTGAGGGCGAGTAAATGATGACAGAATTTTAATTTTAAAGTGAACTATCCCTTTAAATTACTACCTATGACCCGTTAACACTTATATTTGTCATCTTATTTTTCTTTAATTGTTTATAGTGAATTAAACCTAATCATGACCTTAAAACTTCCAAATAATGTAAAAATTGCATTGAACAAAAAAAACATCTGTTCGGTCTTTTTTGGCCAGCACTCACAACGGAAGGAGGGTGTTAGTTTCTATGCAATGTTCCTGTAGTTCTGTGCCCTGTAAGACCGTAACTTAATTAAAACAACAGTAGATTGATGAACCAAAATATTATTATTGATTCAGCATTCATACTATGTATTAGAATTTTTTACACTGTACAACTTTAGGACTTGTGTAACCGATTACATTTAACTATTGTTTAGACATTAAATTCTGATGTTTTAGTTATTCAGTATGTAGTAATGTTTGTGTTTATGTTTCCTCTACAGAATACGAGATGTGTTTGGAGCGTCCAGTCACCAGAAGCAGAGATCTGCGACGTGTGGACAGACATTCACTGTAATGAAGGACTTCTGCTGATGGACGGGTAAGACTTGTAACGTGTGAATGTTGTTGTTTGGCACTAAGCATGTAGGTTACCATCATTTTCTTTTTGGAGGGTGACCCCTTTAAAAAGCAAATGATGGGAACCTAAATAGGTGGGGAAGGGACGGCGGGCCAGAATTTTGAGTCTGCTAAATTTTTAATTTTATTGTATCAAGAAGCATAACCCCTGCTGGACATCGTGACGGGGTTCGGGGGGGACCCGACGCGTCCCCATCCCTTCATACACACACCATTCACTCGTAACGCGGAGATCTGACTGGGATCAAACCAGCAACCTCTGAAACCACGAGGCAGCGCTCTTACCTGTGAGCCACAGATCTCTTGCTGAGACATGTGCTGGAACTTATATTTCACTTTTCACCTGGATGAGGCCTGTGATTTTACAATAAATCATGCTGAGGTGGGGATTGAACCCATGCCTCCAGTGCAACCTTATCAGCCGAGAACGTGTGTTTAGCCACTTGCACCACTGTGGCTTTCACACTGAGACATGGTGTTTTGGTCACTTTGTTTGATATAATTACCGGTACAACAATTAACATACGCAAGAATGGGATTTGAACTCAGATCTCCTTGATTAAAGCCCAACACTTTATCAACTGAGCCACTGAGTCTGTTGCGTTGAAGGGTGATTTGGATGGGTTTTTATTGAGTTTTGTTTTATTTTATTTGATGGAAAAAGGGGTTTGAACCCATACCTCCATCACAACCTTGTCTTCAACTAACGTGTGTTTAACCACTTGCACCACTGTGGCTTTCACATTCAGCATTGGTGTCTGTGGCCCTTTGTTTGATATGACAACTATAGATAACAATTTAATTTAAATTGTAGGGACAACAATCTGAGGTGGGATTTGATCACTGCCTTTCGCACACCATTACCATCACAGAACAAGTGTTTAGCCACTTGCGCCACTGCAGAGCTGATGTTTTGGACACTGTTTGATATAATAATGTCAACAATAAGTACAACGTAAGTAATAGTGGGATTTGAACTCAGGCCTAAAACCCAACAGTTTATCTACTGAGTCTATTGAGTTGAAGGGTGTTTTGGATGGGTTTTTATGAAGAGTTTTGTTTTATTTGATTAAAAAGTCAGCAGTTGTGTGATTTGAACCCACTCTCATGTTTAAATGCACATTATTATCCTCTGCGCCACAGAAGTTGTGATGTGGCATGGTTTATTTTTGGGTCATGTGTGAATTTGTTTAGTCAAGAAAGGTAAATAATTACTGCATCTTCAGGATTTGAACAGGTAAAACTACAAGGCTTTGTCTCACTCCACTGAGCTTAAAGGGGTTATTTGTGTTGGAAACATTAGGAAATGTGGCATTTGATTTCAGACTTTAATGTTGGTAAAGCAAAAAGTTATCCTCTGAACCACAAAGCTGTTTTTTGTTTGTTTTGTTATTTTGGTAATGCAATACTAATAGTTTAACTAGTTTTCAAGCTTGGTCAGTTTTAAGAACTTAAATTAATTAATAATTCCTAGCACAATAACTGTATGTGTGTGTGTGTGTATATATGGTGCTTTTTTGTATATATTGACAGAATTGAAGTTGGACTCGAACCTGTCTCCATGAGTCAGTAGCTTTTATGCGTATTAATGATGGTCACAACTCACTGCACCACAGCTACCCATTAAAATATCTGCTAATCCATGTGTTTAGGATTAAATTGCATCCTTTCAGCTAAAACAATTCATTATCCACTGCTGTAGGGTCCTACCGACTTCATCAATGTTCATCTCAACTTAAGCCTCATCAGGACGAGAGAGACGCCTAGTGCTCTGTATTTGTCATGACAAGTGGAACATTGTTCCAAAATTATGTGAAAGATATTATTCTAATCAATTTAACAAAAAATCATAGTCATACCATAGTCAACTAAAATACGCATCTAATTAATTAATATGAATGACCATTAACACAACTTTGAGATGTAGGATTTTTTTTTATTGTATTTTTTATAGTATGACAGAGAAAAGGTCATGAAAATCATTACTGTGTACACCATGTAAAAAAAAAAACTTGTAACTATTAAACTAACAATGGATTTTTTTTTGTTATGATTTATGTAACATCACAATGCAACTCTTAAAAAGGACACATTTTCAAATAAAATAGAAACTTTATTTTCTTATGAAATTTTGTGTGTGAAATACATCTGCTATTTTGTGTGACGAAAAAAAAAACTTGCATTTGGAAGATAATGCTTTGTTAAATGTGTATTTCACAGGCTCTACAGGCAGGTGGCAGGTCAAACTCATGCAAGTGGCCGGAGCCACTGAATCTGCAGCTGTGACAGGTCTGTACATTTCCCAGGATTCAATAACATGAAACTCTTTAGGATAATAACCGCTTCAAACCATAAAACTAGTATCCAACCTTTCAATTCCATTGAGTACTAATATAAATGGGCCACAGATTTATTTAAAATATTCAGTAAAAATGTGCTCCTGGGTTACAAAATGCAGTTTGTTGTTTAGTAAATGTCCAGATTAATCGAGCACACAATGTGGTTTGGGTAGCAGGACTGCAAGGGTGCCCGCTTAGGTTGGTTTGATGAGGAAGGGTAGGTTGAAGGCAGGGCCAAAGGTCTCTTGCACTTCGGCTGCCGAGGTGGTCCACGGATCTTCTCAACACTTGCTGTACACCCTGTACCTCGGCAAACTCCCGCTGATACTGTGCGTCCAGTGCATGCTGGGTCCGCTCTAGCTGCACGCTCTGACTCTGCTGTGCATTAGCCTGGGAGTGCTCTGAGGTTTACATGGAAAAAAAAAAAAAAAAAAAAACATGCATTATGTACCGTATATAACGAACTCTTATTTGTAATACTTCAAGCTTTTAACATACAACACAAATGGATTTTGTTTACTAATGGATTAATGAATGCAGTAACATTTTATTTATAATGATACCTTGAGTTCATTTTGACTTTTTTTCATTCCTGACAGAGACAAAACTGGACATCCCACGCTTGTCTGAAAGAGATGGAGATATGCAGGTTCCAGTCACAAATCCTGAAAAGTTGAGAACTCATACCATGTTTTACTTATAAATAGAGCAGTGTTGCACTATATTCAGGTTTTGAGAAAAAAATATCCAGATACAACATTTTTAGATGAAATATAGTGATTTGCTAAGGTTCATCATACATGCACCATGAATATATCAGACACTAAATAATACAATCTGGAAAATGAACAAGAAAATTATAAATATATTCACATTCCTTGAAATTGAATTTAGACTTATTTTACTTACCCATCGATGTTGCAGAATTTAGTTACAAAAAAGGCCTTTTTTTCATCTTTAGAAAAAATAAAGTTTGTTACTTTAGGTTTTGGTAACCTAACCTACTGTACATAAAGTGACAAAGCATCTGGAGGGGCCAAGTTAGAAAACAGTGGGCAGAACTAGTGAGAGAAAGGCAACTCATAAACTTTCCAAAATCCCTTTTACAGAAAATATTTCTTATAAGTCAGATAACAGTTTATGAGCCAAAAAAGCTAGTATATGGGTGAATAGAGTGTCAAGATCTGTGTTAAATGTGACAACAATAAACGCACAAAAGCATTACAGTTTTCATGCACTTCTTTAATATATCAGTTTTCATATTCACAACAAATACATTAAGCTCTTTTTCCTTTTATATAATACAGTCTTAAATATTTTTACACAGAAATATTTTCTCAGAATTTCATCTATCAAAATGTCTTCTCTTAACCGTTGTCATTTCTTAAGTTGAAACATTTCATTTTTTTGTTTTTTATCTCCATGCCTCCTAGCAAACGGACAGTACTTCCTTTGTACAGCTATTTACAGATGAAAAGAGTCTCCCAAACATTTGTATGATAGTTTTCACTTGAATGAACTTGCACTGGGGCGGGGGTTTAAAGTGCAGGCAAGGCAACAGAAAGGAATGTGATATGGACGTTTTTGGTGAAGGCTTTAAAAAGCAAATTGGGTTTTTGGGTAGTGAAAGACTAATGGTTTTAGAGGATACCTCACCGAATTGTAATCAAGTACGTCCCCAAGTATTCCAGAATAAAGAAGGATCGGTCCTTCACAAGTCAGAATTCTTCAGTAACATTCCCATAGAAAATAAATACAGCACTCTTAAAATACACCTCTACTATCTCCAATACGCAACTCATGATAAGTTTGCCAGCTTCATCTGAGAACAAGTCCATTCAAACGTCTTGTCAGAAACTATACATGTGAAAACAGTGACCACTGTCACAACCAACAGGATTCAAGGAGCTCCTCACTCCTTAATGGCAAGTTTAAGTGGCAGAACCAATTCACAGAGCATCATCCTTACAAAAATAAAAAGAGACTCAAAATAAATAAATAAATCCATCTCAACAGAAGCAAGAAGATGGAGCGCGTGTCCTCGCTTTTGTAACAGAGCACGAGTGGTGAACCAAGCGCAGAGCCTCAGTTATATGTGCAACATCAAGCATTTTGTGGAGCCGAAAGCAAAAATGCGTCATTTCGTACAAGAAAAAAAAAGGAGGTGGAGCCACTTTTTTTTAATACGAAGAGGCCGAAATAATGAAAAGCATTCCAATGAGGGCACTTCCACCGTCCACAGTGTCTAGGCGAACTTCAGGGCTACACAGTGCTAGTGTCACTACAGCCCAAAGCTATGCTAGAGGGTTGACGCAGAAGTCTTTGGACCAACGTGAAACGAAGAGCCGTCGCTTTGTCGCACTTTGCGAGCAGGAACAGAGGAAGCCAGTTTGAATCATAGGGTGAATCGATTTGGTCGAAGATCCAGATAACCGTTCTCTGTCAATGGCGAAGGTGGACACAGATGACGTTAGAAGGTTGGTTTAAGCTTTGGTTTTTAGTGTCCTATGGCCCTGCCTGCTTTTGAAATCAATTTTCATTCATTTTGCAATCCGGTAACCATGCTTTAACCTCTTCATATGACAAAATATAATAAGTCTTTAAAAAAGGCAAAATTGCTTATCTGCATCAGTCATTTATACAAAGTGCACAGACACACTGCTTGATGTCCATTTCAGCAAATCACAGAATGGGTGAGAGAAAATAAGTGTATATATATATATATATTATACACACATACATACACACACCTCTCCCAGAGTTTGAAACAACACCGAACAAAAAGTAATAAAAATGAAAGCAATATAAATTAATGTAACTTTGCAGGCCTGCCTGTCTATAACACAAGAAAAACTATATATATATAAAAAAAAAAAAACCT
The DNA here is from genome assembly GCF_949152265.1 of Phoxinus phoxinus. NCBI lineage: Eukaryota > Metazoa > Chordata > Actinopteri > Cypriniformes > Leuciscidae > Phoxinus > Phoxinus phoxinus. The sequence goes on from NC_136884.1 coordinate 8,157,573, forward strand.
GACCCATGAATAAACATTTTGGAATGAATCCAGCGGTGCAAGGTCCAAAGAGTCACATGACTTGTGGATAAATTAAATCTCAAAAAAACAAAAACATCAGTTAACCATTATGGCCTCAAAGGAATGGCTTCTAATAACAACAGTTAAGCATAAATTTGTAGTGAAAAGTACAGAAATACATCTGAAATACGCCCACATCTGAAACAAGGCTTCGTGTTTGCTTTATACAGTGGGTTTTTTCTACAAGAAACTTCAAATATGACCTTTGACTTATTCAGAAACATGACGTCAGCTACTATAATGTGGCGAAACAAAATAATCACATTCTCTAGAAGCACAGAAACAGCTTTGATTTTGCCCACCTCGGAAATGTCTGATGGAATTTGTGCCGAAACAAAAGAGTCTAAAAACATTTACCCAGGCTTCTTTGCGTGGGGCATTCACGGGGATGTGAAAATAAAAGATACTAGAGTTTGCCTTGACAAAAAAATTAAAAGCAAAGAACCTACAGAATATATTTATAAAAAAAGAGGTCTTTTCAATGGTTGCTTCGTTTACCCCAGCTCACAAACTGCCTGTAACAAAAAAATAAATAAATACTGGGTCTGTTTATCTACAACGTATGACCCTGTAGAATTTTTTTAAAAATGATTAGCAACTCCAGCCACAGGCAACGTTACGTAACAAAATCGTTGCAAGAGAAAGAAACGTTTCTAAATATCATTCAAGTTATCTCCTGATATCCAGCACCTCTCCACAACGGCAACTTGACGTCCTTGCTCTTATGCCAATTTTTCCATCATTCCATGCCACCAGTCCAAATATGGACCCTGTTTTCTGATTGGCCAACGCTGTGTGTTCTTCCCCTCCAGGAGCGGAGTGAAGGCGGGGCTTGTGCTCCAATATAATTAATCCTAACCCCATTCATCCTTCTTGGGGAAAAGATTCTTATCCCCCCTTCACAATCTATGCCTTTTTCTTTTTTTTTTCCCAGTGATCAGGCATTGGTGTCTCACGTCAGTCGTTTTTTGTTGTACGCTGCATTATCGAGTTGTCCTATGTGATGTTTATGACATTTTTGTAAATTCAGCAATGACACCCTGCAGAGATCTTTTTATTTTAAAGCAATTCCATTGAGGCTGTAGAGCTCTTCGGGTAAAGAGGAAGAAAAACAGCACATTCTTTGAAAACTAGTCCTTTTCTGTGTTATGGATGAACCCACCGTAGGAACACAAGACGTCTTAAAAACTGACAAGGGATGGAGTTGTAGGATTTGCAGCACTATTTAAACGCTGAGAATTCACCTAAAAGGGGACACAAAGGACAGATTTGTATCAGTTTTCATACTAATTAATGCAATACAAGTCAAAAAGTACAACAATGTTTGTCTATTTGTACTTGCCATAGCCACCAGCCTGAATGGGTGTCTTAGGGGAAGCGCAGGTGTACAGGCTGAAGTCCTCTGTCTGGAAGCCAGCGCGGTTAAGGGACGGTTCAGAAGCGCTGCGGTGGATCTTGGGCAGAGAGCGTGCCAATAACTCAATGGAGGCCAGGATCTGCCATAAATAGATTATAAATAAATCATATATGCATATAAGATAAAATAACGAAATAAAAAATATATAAAAAATTATATTTATATATATATATACATATATACATATATATATATATAAATAATTTAATCTAGTATATTTTAAAATCTAGTCAGAATATCGACTTCACAAAAAATTATGCACACACGCTATATATACACACACACCATAAAAATATATTGATTGATTTAAGAAAATTCTAAATATATTAAATTCAAAGCTGCAAATATATTCTGTTGATGACACTCTGATGCCATCTTGTGGCAACATACTTCGACATGCCCTTGACAGATGGCAGGCAAATTGGATAAAGCAGAAAACCAGACAGGTTTCACAACATTACCTGAGGGAAAAGAGGTCTCTCCTCTCGCTTTTTCTTCAAACAATCTGCCATAAGTCTCTTCATGGCCTTTGGGCAATTACTGCGCACTTTGCTCAGGTCAGGGGAAAGGTAACCTCGGCCAACCATAAAAATAATCTGGATAGGAGAGATATGCTCATTACATTTTCCAATATTCATATACATGCAGTAATCCTTCAGAGTACAGACTTGTTTATGTCATAGACATCCTACTACTAGTATATTACACATACAGTACATTAACATTAAAAATTGATGATAAGGCTAGTACCGTACTCATGATTATGTAATTAATCAAATGTAGACAAAAAAATGTGGGGGAAAAGTAAAAAAAAAAGTGCACTGATAAGAGGTTCACCTGGTCTCTGTTGTTGATGTTGGAATAAGGCAAAGCCCCTGACATGAGCTCATAGAGCACAATGCCGAACGCGTAGACATCCGACTGGAAACTGTATGGGTTTTTATCCTGCAGTCTGATCACCTCTGGAGCCTGAAGAAGACCAATGAGTCAGTCCAGATGCAAATGTCGGCGCAAAAGAAATACTCATAGCTAGTACAAGTGGCTTGACTCACCATCCACAAGATAGAGCCAGAAAGCTGCTCAAACTGGTGTGAGCCACTCCAACGGGACTTCACCGTAGCCAGACCGAAATCACCAATCTTTACTGTTAGATCCTCATGCAAAAAGATATCTAGGGAGGTGGTGTTAAGGCTAATATAGAAGCGTATGTACACGCACATAGGCTTGGACATAACTGTAAATTTGATATACCCATCAAAAGCGACCTGTATTTTTGTATTAGACATTTTACAGCAAATCAGTCCATAATTACAAAGGATACTGTTACTCTTCAGATCTCTATGGATGATGGACTTGGCGTGCAGATAGCTGTGGATAAAAAAAAATATTTAAGTTTTAAATTCATGCATTATAACTTGAACAATTTAGTATCATGATGGCAGTAGGTTTCACGCTTTCTATTGAAGCCAGAAGACTAAATGGATTCTTGACTCCTAAACATTACACTGCTATAGTGATCATCTGTGATCTAATTGATCCAGTGACTCACTCCATGCCCTGAGCCGTCTGACGGGCAATGTCAATCAGCTTGATCATCTCAAACTTGGTCTCGATGATGTGCAGGTGATGGTAGAGACTCGAGCCTTCACACCACTGTGTAACTATAGCCAGCTGGGGTTTGGTGGTGTAGCCCATGAAGAGCAGGATATTCACATGGCGGGTTTTCCTTTGGGAGATAAAGAATTTTTCAATAAGCTTTGGTAGAACAATGTTTTGGCAGCTCTAGGGGTACTTTGGTACCAAGTCGATACTTAAATTTTATCGGAAGTACCAATACTTGGTACTACTGGGTCAATAGACGGCTCCTTTCAAACGTTCCTGTGCATATTTGTGTGTTTTTGCCATGATACCGAAATTGGTACAGAGAACCGTGAAATTTTACTGTTATTGGTACAGACAACTGAAATTTTGGTATTGGACAATCCTGATACATAGGCTGAACTCAAAAACACGAGACTAACATTTAATGACCATTGTTCAAATACTGATCTGCAACTTAAACTTAAAGTTTCATAGCTTAATGAATGATAGGAAACTCTTCATTCAATAAAATCAATGGTCAGTGAAACGTAGTACCTAACCCTTATGTTGATAGGCAATCTTAGGTCAAATTAAATATTATATGAGATTTTATTTTATATTCAATTTAATTGTAGATTTTAATTCAACTATTTTATTCAATTAAAATAAATGTATTTTTTTGCAACCTTGTAACCAACAATTGGGATAGTTTAAAACCCATTTTGATTATTTTCTTCCAATAAACATTGAATAAATGAAAAAATGAATGCAATGGTATTCGTAATTAAAACAAACAATCAATTGACCACTACCTGAAACCTACATTTTGGACAGATACAGTCCCTGTTTTGAAAATAATGAGCATTTTAGTCCTTATCTTACCTGAGGACACCCACTTCATTTTTAAAGGCCTGTAGCTGCTGTGGAGTGGGGGCCGTGACATTCAACATCTTCACCGCCACATCACCTGTGAGGAAGAGGAAGACAAACATTTAGCCTTTTCTGTGCATTCCCTATTAATCTGAAGTCTGAATGCCGTTAACATTCTCACAGGACCCACCGTGCCACTTCCCCTTGTAGACTGTTCCAAAGGAGCCAGATCCTATCCGCTGTCCCAGGGTGATCTGACCTTCTGGGATCTCCCAATCATCGCTCGAGTCCCGTCGACCTAGAGTTTTCTACAGAGCAAAATAATAGACAAAATAGATTCAAATGACCTTAGACCTGGACTAAATGTGCCAAGTGAGGTAAAAAGAAAAAAATCGTTACCATTTTATTGCGGTCCTCAGATGAAGACGATGGCTTCCGCTCCCTCGGTTGGCACGGTGATTTCGACACCTTCACATTGGGCAGGGAACCAGGCAGGGAGGCAGGAGGTGTGGCCGACAGGCCTGCTGTGGAGGCTGGCATTGCAAGAGGTCGAGAAACATCAGTTACTTCAACAGGAAATATTGGAGCCAAAGAAGAGAGAAACAGATTAAGAGGGGAAGACGACAGAAGGAAAGGAATACAATCTTGTGTGGTGATCACATGAGGGAGAGAAAGAGAGGAAAGGGGCACTGCCCATGCAGTGTGAAACGGGGCTGTGAGCGATGTATGCCTCAAATATAAGTATACTAGCAAAACCTGAGCCACATCCCGTCTCTTTCCAAAAAGCCAAAATCTAAAAGTATCCCCAAAAATATCTCACACAGATATGTACGCTGAAGTATTGCAAGTAGGAATGCACTGATATAAAAAACAATTGTTAATTTTAATAAAATATAAGTGTTAGATGAAAAACTTTTTCACTGGCCAATACAATAAGCTGATAATTGTTTTCAAGTTATGGTCAATAACTAATAAATGGCTCATATTTAAATTCAATACAATTTTATCTAAATAAAAGTGAATAAATTAAAAATACATATTAAATGCTGAATAAAATAAATAAATAGATAATGTATAGTATGAAATGCACATTTTGAGATTTGCTAAAGATAACATTAAACAGTGTAATTATATTATTTTTTGTTTTAAAGATAACTAAAAGTTAGCTTTAGATAATGGCAGAGGCGATTTAGAAATGTGCATGCACACTAAAATATACAAAACTGACTGAAAGAGAGGGACCTGTACATCTGAAATGTCTAAATATGAAGCATGTACAATTTGTGCCTTACTAAGTGAGTTTGTAGTGTGTTGAGTTAAGGAAAAGTGAGTGAAGCTCAAAGCTCAGTTAAAGCGTGTGTGTCAGAGAAAGTGAGAATTCAAACAAGGAGGAGTGAAATACATCAACAAAACACACAAGTGGAAGACAGACAGACAGACAGACAGACAGACAGACAGACAGACAAGCAAAAGACGAGACAAGGTGTGGGACACAGCCACGCACATAGGCCTATCTACCTCTGAACACTGGCTCAGGCTCAAAATCAAAGACAATTTCATTGGGGTGGGAGGACAGAAGGGGGCTTGAGGTCCGTGTTCGGTTCTTCCTCAAGCAGCGGGCTGGGTGTTGCGAGGGGGCTGCAGGGGGGAGAGAGACAGACACGGGATCACTGGCCCCTGAAGCTCAGGTGCACTTCCTGTCACCCACTACCCAAAATCCTGTGTCTACTCTCAGAACTCATTTAGAGATGATCAAGTGAATTACAGAGCCAGTTCTTATTTATTCCTGTATACAGTCTGTCCTTAAAGGGTTGTTCACATTTAGAAATGATAATTGTGTTACCATTTAATCACCTTGTGTTATTCCAAACGTGTTTGATTTTCTTTTATGCTTTTAATTTTAGGTTAATGGAAAAGAGCAGCTTGAACATTCTTCTAAACATCTTTCATGTTACACAGAAAAAAAAAGAAAGTCGCACGGGTTTGGAACAACATGAAGGTGAGTAAATGATGACCGGATGTTTACTTATAATGTTCTGGGACATGTTTTGAAACAGAAAGGACAGGGGGGCAGGTTTTGAGAACACTGATTAGAAATTAGTACTTTACAGCAGGCCACTATTGATAAAGAAAAGGGCAGAAGCAATTCACAAAGCGGGCAGGGGAGAGAAAGGCCTGTTTGTCAGCTTTACTAGCAGGCAGGGTGAAATGGAACAGCTGTCCCAAACTTCTAAGGCCAATGACACAAAGATAGCACAAAGACATGGGATGACGGAAAGCCATTTGAATTCAGTGCGTCTTAAGTGTATGTTTTCTGTTTCATACAGCCCTTACCTCCATCTGACCTCGGTAAGCCTTGATCACGGATCAAATCCTGTACAGGAATAACACCGATTAGCAGGGACTAGGGGAGTCCGGGGCAATTGTAACTTTTGACACAAATGCACCTTGTAAATTTGTTGGTCGTATAAGAAACATTTATATATTAACAGAGACTTATATAAACAAGATTATAATAAACTAACATTATAAAGGTGATTCAGTGCTTGAGGGCAACTGTAACACTTAATCTAAATTAATGTATTAATAAATAATATTGATTGAAATAAATAATATAATGCATTTAAAATAAAAGCACACATCAAATATGATCAATGTTAATATTTAGTAATATTACTAAATAGTTCACCTTTATATTATACTCTCTCTTTTTTTAGATTCAGGAAGTGGGACCTACATTATAATTATTTAAAATACATATTAGTCTAAAATAAATGTATCAGCTGTTCAAATGTTCAGTTCTCACATCAATGTTGACCGGCTCGATGGTGTTGATATGGACATTAGGGGCCGAGGAAGAGCGATCCCTCTGGCCAAACTGGTTGCGGTGGTCCTCCTCTCCAGGTCTGAAGGACTGTGGGATAGGGATGGATTTGGACGGGGACACAGAAGGATGGCAAAGAGACCTGGAGAAAAAAAAGACAGGAGAGCATAATTAAATTTAGCTTAGTGCATGATTAAAGTCACTAACTCACTACAGTATATACTTGAGGCGACCCTTACAATTTCTCAACTAAAAGACACACAGCAGTGACTACACTGATCTGCAAAAGATTTATATCTCTATCAAATTCAAATAAATGCTCTTTTTTACATTTTATATTCATCAAAAATCCTGAAAAAAAGTGTCTAAGTTTTCACAAAATATTAAGATTTCAAATACGTGACACTGAAGGCTGCAGTAATGGCTGCTGAAAAATCAACTTTGCCATCACAGTAATCAGTTACATTTTAAAGTATAGAAAACAGATTTAAAAAAAAATTTTTTATCAGAATAAATGCAGCCTTGGTGAGCGTAAGAGGCGTCTTTCAAAAACATGTAATAATCTCTCACACATACATATATATACACCCACACAGAAGTGGACTAAATTCTTACCCAGTGGATTCAGATGGAGGGAGGGAGGGGTACATCTCTGAAACGGGTGTCGTGCCCTCTGATGACATTTCCTCCTGGGTAATGGGGTGGTGTACTAGAAATTTTGATGCCAGCAGTAAACTGAACCAAAATATAAACAAGAAGAACAGTACAAATATATTATGCATAATGAATTACCCACTGCACAAAACCATATAAGATGCAAATTATTCCAAATACAGTGAATATTAATATAGGAGAAATAAACTTAGGCAAAAACATTGTTTTAATATTTAATTTAAATATTATTGACATGCTTTATTTCACTGTGTATTGTGTGTGGAACAAATTTCACCCTTTAATGGATAAAGCAGAAATGAAAGTATTTCCCATGAGCACTCACTCCAGCTGATCGTAGTTGACACACATGAGCGGGACCTCTGTGCTGCAGCGCTGGTGGAACTTGTAGCCGCACGTCTGGCAGCGGAAGCCCTGAAACAGCAGCTTCCGGCAAAAGTCACAGAAGGCCAGCGTGAAGAAAGTCTTTCGCACCTGTTTGATCACCAAAATAACCCTCTTAGTTATTATGAAGCTTCTGGATGTTTCCAAAGCACAATATATTAGTCAAGGTGGAGGAGAAAGAGGTCAACGTGTCCTTAAGAAACTCTTTAAGAAATGTAAAATCAAGAATAGAAATCACCACACCTATAACATGTTAACTGTTGGCTCTAACTTTCTCTTTCATTTCAGATTTATTTTAAAGGGGACCTATTATGCAAAAGTTTGAACACTGATGTGTGTCCATAGTGTGTGTAAACAACCACCTTTATAATGGTAAAAATCTACCCTCTCCTTATTGTGCCGAAATTAGGTAAAGTCAGATATGCTTGTGCAAATCATTTTACGTCTCAGTGCTTCACAAACGAGGGTCAGTTCAACGCTGGATTTGCGCAAAAGTTGATTCTGAAAGATGGATCAATGCCAACTGCTCGTGCTCAAACTTCAGATCCAGAACAAGCAAGTATCGCACTTCATATTTTGCGAATGTTTCCGAATCGCGTTTCTTAATGTGCTTGTTAGCATGCTGTATGTGGCAAAAGATGATTATATAAATCATTACCGTAATTAAACAAAACGATCCCTGTTCTATCTCAATGCAGCGATTACTCTCAGGCTATGTAGGCATCCTACTACAGTTCCCACATGAGCACCTGTACAACAATTTATAGATGGTCATCATGATGAAACGTGCTAACCAACAAGTTAAATAAAGTTAACTTGACAACAACTACATGAATTCATCAACTAACCATTCAGAAACTTAATGTTGGATTCTAAAAGTTGTAACTTCTACCGGAGCCTCTCCATCTGTGTCCCGACTCCGGTTTAAACGTATAAGGCTGAACACCGTTATTACATTTATAACATTTTGGCTGCGTGAGATTCTCCAGTTTTGTTGTTGCCAGAGTATCAGAAGCATGAGCTGCCTCTTTCGGAAAGGGGACAGGGAAGCTCATTTGTATTTAAAGATACACACACAATATCGCTCGCATGTTTTTGCTCGCACTCAAAAAGGAGCAAATTGGAGATGCAATAGTAAATGATCTGGGAGGCATTTTATAGAATAGAGATATTACATCTTGTAAAAGAAGAAGAAGAGCATAATAGGTCCCCTTTAAGCCACAGCTTGTGGTCAGTTTCATCATACTCACAAAATTATGGGTCGTCAGTGGCACATTCTCTAAAACCTCAACATGGAGCTCCTCCCCCGTCAACCAGGAAATGTCTGTGTCCCAGCCAATAGGCTTCTTCTCCCTAATGTGGGCGGGACAGACATTAAATGTGAAGTACAGCTGGCAGTGTGACATAACCTTGGTTTTTGCACTATTGATGGTTAGAACAGTTATTACCCATCCTGAACCCTGTAGACCGCACAACATTCTGGGATCAGGCCTCGCATCATCAGAGCTTTCTTTAAGGAGTCTCTCAGAGTCATCCCACAACGAGCTGGAACCTGAAACGCACACATAAACCACTTAAAGTAACTTTTATCTCCTTGCAGTAAGACTGTGGCTACGTCTGGGCACGTTTGATTTCTTGGCTCCTACTCATACAGCCGCTTCTCTTAGCTAAACCAAAAGAGACAAGCTGAGCTGATAATCAAAATAAAGGGGGTCACCTATATTCACTAATTTCCCATGGACTCCCGCCGCTCTACAATCTGGTTGGAGTGGAAATTCCTTTCAAAAACCTTGTTTAAAGCCCTGAAACCTGAAACCTTACTGTGAAGAATTGTCAAAATATTCTACCACATCTGTACATGAGAGAACCTCTCAGCTGTGGGCAAAACATTACAGACGTAACTCACCCCATTTTTCTGATCCCTTACCTGATATTTTGTCATAAAGCCAGTATTATATTAGTTACATACTATTATAGCATTATAACATTTTTTTGGGGTACTTTTTCAAAATGTTACATATAAAAGCAAAACAGTACCAAGTATTCAGCAACAAATAGTATTCAGCAACAAATAATATCCAGAAACTTACCACTGTCCTCTGTTTGTTGGGCAGGAAAACCCTTACGATGGGTTTCTGGGGCGAGCGGGGATTCCCCCGTGATGCGTCAGTGGGGGTCTGCAGGACAGCCAAGGTGTTTGGGGCGATGGGGGCACTCTGGGCGCCTGGTCCATTTACATCCAGCAGGGTGAGTGTCGGCGAGGAGCAAAACTCTGTTCCGTTTCCAATAGCCTCCAAAAGCTGCTGTTCCCGCTGCTGTAATGCATCCAGCTTACTAGTGTACTCCTCATAGGCCTGTGGCGATGAGGAAATATATCATTAAGACTTTATGACTGTTTCACATAAATGCTCATGCTTTGAACATGTTGGAGGATAAAGATCTAAGGTTATGCATTTGCTGTTATTGCATACTCAAGAGGGAAAATTTTACTGCTTCAACAAAATACTTCCATCAGTTCTTTTCCTCCTTTGAATACATTCAGTAGTTTTAAACAGATACATTATTTGTCATGGAGTGACAAAGTTTTATGTAAGCAACAACTCTCGTTTCATAGAAACAGAGTTTTCCACTAGCATGATGCTAAGCTAATGATGATGCTAAGCTAATAAAAAAATACTCTAATAAACATAAAAAGGAAAAAGTGATTTTTATTTCACACTTGAATTATTTCAAATAATTTCTCACACTTTGTCCACACACTTGCATAGATTTCTGCACTAGGTTTGTTGTAGTGATTTGGAAAGTGGGATGGATACTTTGGATGCTGCCTTAGAATTCGACCAAACAAAGACATATTAAAGATGCTTAACTTTTAGAACAGCCGTTGTGTTGGGAGTGTGCCTATGATGCCTTAAAATGCTGCCTATTTAGGCTGCTCACTAGAGTTTGGAACAAAGGCCAAAAGTTAATTGTAACTTTAGATGGTATCAATTCTAGTCACTTCATCTATAACATCACCATTAACTTTCTTGGTATAGTAAAACACCTTTCACATCACACCCATGACAGCAACTCTTTGTCGGGCCAACTCACCTCCAGGTATATAGATGGCGGATTGTGTTCTCCTCCAAACTTATCTAAAAGGGCTTCTAGGTGCTCCTGGGTTAACTTAATCATCTGTTTGATGTTCCATATCTGCAAAGAAAATGAGAGTTAGCAAACAAAAAATTCCCCAGCTTCCTTTTTATGAGAAGGTTCCACTGATTGGACAAGTGTTTGGGCAGATACATTTGAACTTCACTATAGACCTCATGACTGTGCTAAATCTAATAAACACAGAATCACTTGCTTGTCTCCTCTAAGCTGTAAAAACTGACACTGGACGGCTGTCTCAGGCCCTGCCCACAGTAAATGTGCAATATTAATTAAGGCTGAGATGTGAAGCAAATGAAATAATGACAGTGAGCTCTAGCAAAGAAATAGCTTTAAAATGAATTAACTTGCTTCAACCAAAGTGTATATTATATTTTGTTAAATACTTTTTCCAGGCCCAAGCACTAAATTATTATTAACAATAGCTATATTAGCATCCACGCCAACACCGCACAATATCAGTTTATGATAAGCGCGACAGTTTTTGTCAGCTGCTTTAAATGCCCCAGCTCTTTAAAGCAGGATTGGCTGTCAATGTTTTTAGCGTTCATCAGCTAGAAAAAAAATTCTGTAACTGATTGCAACAATATTGTTTGTCTGTGCTGTTATCATTATAGCTGTGGTGTGGACTGCTATTCATTTACATTTAGAAGGGAAAACTAGGCCTATATCTTTATCATTCTTGGTGTTAATAGGCCTTTACTCTATTTGTTTGAGCATCACAAACAATCTGACAAAACAATACTGGCTCAACCAATGGTGTACATTTGGGGGCGGGGCTTTTCCTTGTGCCCAACCAATGGAAGCAGGGGAGATCTTCATGAAACCTGTTTTTTGTTTTGTTTTGGCAATTTTTATTTGTGTCCCTAAACAATCTTAAAAAATCACATTTAACAGTCGGATCTGATACTGTATGTACGATTTATGCAAAATCTTCTGACATTCACAACCCTAATGTGAATATCTACATTTATATGCACATTCTGGGATATTGCAGGGGGAAAAAAAACTCTGGATGAAAACACCAAGAAGTGCATCAATTCTAAAAATGTACACAAACATATGCACTCAATTGAGGCGGATCATTTTTTTATCCAATGTTAAGACATGCACTTAAACTATGATTATAGCCTATATTGCAATGGATTGCAAGCATTTGCTCAAGGAAACATCCAAGCAAAGTACTTGTTCTAAAAAGCCAATAAACATTTTTCAATTTTGCCAAGCAATACAAGCAGCATCATAAAATACTCCAAGTTTGTTGGAAAATGTCCCAGCCAAGTGAACACAATCTGACAGTGCTACAAAGCTTTACAAGTAAACTTTATTATGATCACCATTTTGAGAAGCAATTTTCCAGCAGACTGTCAAGAAACTTGGAATGCCTCAACGCCCCCATGAAATAGCACATTTAAGTGCATCTAACTTTAGTTCTGATTAAAAATCCTGCATTCAGAGTCAAGCTGCCACTTGATTTCTAATCAACAGTGCAGATAAACTGGCTCTACTAGTCAAATAAGTGCAAGAAATAGCTAAAAGGAACCCGTGGCAAGGGACTTTCTCAGTAGTCTTGCCAGAATCAACTCCTGGCAGTCAAAGATTGATGACAGTTTCTTAAACAGACATTTGTTACAAGCCTTTCTTTTGAAGCAAACCCCATGTGGTAATAATATACTCTGTTTCCAACATGATGCAACATAACCAAGACAGTTTAAAATAGCTCAATACATGAAATACTTGCAGGCATCCACAGCTTCTCTACAAAGGGAAAGTTCACCCCAAAAATGAAAATTCTATCAATATTAAAACATCCTCTTTTCAAACATGTATTAATTTCTTTCCTCTGTAGAACACAGAAGCAGAATTTTTGAAGACTGCACTTAGGTTTTTATTCCCCCCATACAATTTCATAGAAAAGGAACCAGACCTTTCAAATTGACGAACACCATATTATATTCCAAGGCTTCTAAAGCCATACGATAGCCCTGTATAAAGAACAGACTGAAAATGAGATTGTTATTCATTGAAATTATGTATTTGAAGGATTCATTAATGAACGATTGATCCAGTTCTCAAGTTCAATTTGATCCAGTTGTGACAGGTAAGCCCATTGGAGGTGAAGATTTTAAAATAATTTTTTTGGGGTGAATTACTCCTTCAACAATCAAGTCAATTATGTAAAAACTAGCTGACAACAAATACTGTATGTAGCCAAACATTCAAGATTCAATGTATAAATTCAAGAAACTGCCACCGCATAACCCATTTAAGTAATGTAACCCTTCGTGGTTATGGCCCTGACCATCAATACAACTTTTAACTAGGTTTATGGACTCAATCAGATAAAATCGTGCTCCACTCTTTAACTTAAGAGTGAAATCAGTGCTAAAAAGTATGAGTAAAATGAATACTAAAGTAAATACTAAAGCCCTGCTGGAAAATCCATCTTAAGTCAGTAGCAGGGCAATTGACACACGGTGGATGGTTTCTAGATAGCTAGAGAAAACAGAAAACAGCTGAAATGTTGCCACCCCACTTAGTCGAACTGTTTTTGGAACATTGCAGTTGGTTTCTAGCTTGTAGACAGCCAACAAATCAACTACCAGCTGGTAATACCAGCTTACAGTGGTTTCTGGAACATTGTACATGGTCAACTAGCTAATAACCAGCATGTTTCTAAACACAGCTACTAACTTAAGCTGGATGCTCCAGCAAGGAGCAGAATGTACCCAGTAATACCCCAGTGTGTACATCTAACAGCAAAGGCCCCTTATAGCAGCATAGGTGATTTGTGCAGACAGACAGTTGACAGCGTAGAAGAAAGAAGCATAATGCAATACATTTACACGGGGTCAAAAAATTAATATGGAACGTTCGCAGGGCTCCATGCACGAGCACAATGACATCACTGCAGATTTAAATGTAAATGTAAATGCATTCGAACGCAGACTCGCGCCAGCTGGTGACACAAAGGAGATAAAACAATGCACGCGAGCAGTTAATATATTCCCAGTTGCATCTGTAGTTTCCCATTAATACAATGCATCGCAAGGTGAGATACGAAGCATGCATGCATGCACTGCAGCGGGGTCTGGTGGGGAAATAAAGCCAATGAAACACGAACAGGCCTTCTGATAAACATTGGCTCAGAGATCTGCAATGAGAGAATTATAAATGGCGTCATTCGGAAATGCACCTTGCGAAAATGCATAAGCGCACGATATAAGATTTGGTCGACTTATATTTTGGTGCATCATCTCTCTCCCCTGCAATGCATTGCATCCCCCCACGATCCGTATTACAGCCGGTGTTTCCTGAACATCTCCATCCAGCCCAGCTCCGCTCTACAGCCGAGCTCTCCTTCAACCCTGACTCCCCCATTGTACCTCCTCGGGAATGTCCTGTTGACATTCGGGGATCGCCGCTCCTCCGGGACAGGCGGGTTCGAGCCCCGCGCCCAGCTCGTCCAGTCCCGGGTCCCGCTCCGGATCGCGGTTCATGCTGTCTCCGTTGAAGACGGGCGGTGGGGACTCGGCGCTGCTCAACGCCGCCATTTTAAACCACGAGAAACTGAGTGGAAAATAGAGGAAAGAAACAGAGAACGAGACAGGAGGGGGAGACAGATTCACCAAATGTAAACCCGTGGAGGGGTAAATGGGGATACTGGACGCCGACCAATGCACTAATATTAAAGTGTAAATTCTAAAACGAACAAGTCACAATTTTGTTTCTGCCATGTCTTTCATTCTACTTGAATTATCCAATATTAGTTTATCTGGTAGAGCATTTCAAGGCAGTCGTTTAATCTAGAAACTGATTTTAACAAAAAGCTCTTCATATAAACTTTAATATATTACCTATAAAGACTGAACAGAGTGCATGCAACATTGGCCAGATGTGTACAAAACATACTGTATCATGTCTGATACACTAATTTCTAAGACATCAAGCCTGTTGTTCACAGTCTTTTACACTTTTTTAGTAAGTAAAATATATTTTAGTATTATTTTTATGTTCTTATAAAGTAAACACAAGAATAACTTTAGCAATATTTCAAGATGAACATTTACAGAAAAGAAATGTTCTTCTCATTATTCTTATATATTTTTAAAGAAAATACAAGTATCAAATATGCTACAGGCTATTGAGAAATGTGTATTTGTATCTCGCAATCATCATTGTATTGCATTACATTATGTTTTTACTGCCACATTTAACACTACAAAGAATTGATCATAAAACTAAGCATTTAAATACAATCTTTAGTAAGACATACTACTGTGAGATAGAGAGTAAGAATTAGTAGTTTGTAATTTGCTATACTGTTGTACAAATCTAATTGATGTACAACATCTTTTAATTAATGAAATAAAAATTGAATATAAAGAGATAACAAATAACAACAGCTGCATAAAATGGCATAGTTTTGCTCAGTTTGATCCTAAGAATAAAACGGAGGTTTTCTCCTTGAGATTCTCACCATATTCTCATGGTTTATACAAGTCTGATGTGTCAAATGATACAAAACAAAAGTTGTAATACATATATTTAAACTTTTAGACAATATAAAATAAACTGGTGCGTATCAAAAATTAGATTTTTTTCTGACTATAATTTCATTTCAGGCTTTTCAGTTAAGCATGGGTACTTTGTAAAAGAAAAATTACATAATTATCTAGCCAAAAACCTTTTCTCATTGTTATTTGGGATACATCGTAGTATTTGAATAGCATTACTGTTTTGTTTTTGTTTATGCAGTATCATCATCTTTTTGTGTGCGCCTACAACCTGTCTATATGCTAATGTAAGTATCCTTGAGCTTTTTAAAGCCTCTATATAAATGAAACTTAATATGTTTGACAGAATAAACCAAAAAATAGGAATTTAGCCTGATCTGTTGCACAATAATATTTTAGTGATTAAGGAACTGATGACCCTCTTGCGTCTGTGATTCTTGGAAGAAGATTTTTTTAAAGATGCATTTTTATCATCTTTATCATATTGGGGGTTGGGGGTATGGGTTCCGAATATAGACTCCTGCAAAAATTTCAATTATGGGTCAATTACAATATATGGTGTATTGATTTATGGGCACAAATATAACACTATAATATAAATTATTTTATGCATGTAGTCTAGGAATGGGCTTTTCTCTCTTTATAACAGTCATAATCTGAATTGTTGTCTTTTCATGCTACGCAATGGCATTTCAACCATGCATCATAAAAATAAAATAAATAAAAAACGTCATGCTTGTGTGCTAATAGTTTATTACCCCTTTCAGAATTTTCTAATTCTTTTCTTTCAGTGTAGTCTTAGAAAGACAAACCTAAATGTGTTGGTTAGGTAATCTGAGGATGTTCCATTATGGAAAACTGGCAACACTAAATGAAGATGCAAAATGTACAAAAAAAAATCATATTTAATTTCCATCACAGATGTCATGTTTCTGTTTTGTTTTTTCACCACAATCTCTGCCAATATAATGTTGCCACTGTTATAAACAATGTCCCGTTGTCCATACAGGTATTTAGCTCAGTTTCTTCATCAGATTTTCAAGTGTCCATTCATAAATAGCTGAAATGTGTTGGGTCTACTTCTTCTTTGCGGCTCTCTTCCCTTCTCCCTTCTTAGGTTTTCCTTTCCCCCGCAGTTTCCTCAAGCGTCTCATTTCCTCCTTGAAATCCTGGTGCTCATCCCTAAAACAATACCAGAAAAATGTCATCAACAAAAACAGAAGAATTTGAAGATAAAATGTTCAAATGTGCACTATAATATTATGCCAGAGCCTACCTGAAAAGCCCCAAAAATCTGAGCTTCTGGGTCATTGAATAGTAAATATTGTGCGGGGGGTACCAGTCATACACTTCTTTTCTCTGGGCCAGAGGGGGTTCTTTAAAAAACCCAACCACTTTCATAGACTGGGAATCTGTGTGACGGGACACATCTCCAAATATCCGGGCGCTCAGACGGGCCATGCGCAGGGCATAGCTAGAAAGACCAGCCATCTTCACCTAACAGAACACACAGATAAATGCATTAGTTAAATGACTCGTGCATGCATTAATGGAGAAGATAGCTAGATATATTTAATTCCATATCTTTAAATACGTGAGTGCATTTTATTAAAGAGGCTGCAGTTGTTTTGTAGACACCTGGCAGATAATAGATCCAAATATGTTTTGCTTACCCTTTATTTAAATCCCGAACGAAGCAGGTGAGGTCCAAAAATATAGACTTTATTGTAACGGCATGTGGACATTAGATACGGAACAATACAGACAATTCAATAACTAGTTTGAATACTCGTTTATGGTTAGTTGACAGTTCAACCTTCATACGCTCAAACACACATTGAGGAACATGAAAGATGAGCATGCGCGGAGCAGGACAAGCACTTCCTGTAACCCTACCGTCTCACGGGTCCTTAAAAACAGTAATATGTGACATGTCATTCAATATATTTAAGTAAAATTCATTTTACTCACTTCTACTTTCCCCTGGTTAAATATTCTAAAAGCTTAAGAGAAGATCTTTCAGTAATAATAAGACTTATTGGTGCAACAGGTTTATTTATTTGTAAAAACTAACGTTACGGCTTAAAGGACCTAGCCGTTGACGATACTTCATTACAAAATAAAGTAGATTTCGTGTATTCAGTCAGTGATTCGTGACAGTCTATGTCCGTGGCTTAATCTTAACACAGCTAAATATTGCGTTTAACAAAGTCGAAATACCTTTTTAGCGGTTTGTTTGTTTGATTTGTTTTGGCATCCTCTTCTTTACTGTGGAAAATGCTGTCTTGTACGTCACAGGAAGTTGTACTCCTGCGTAATCATTCCGTATGCGAATATTTGACGGGATAAAAGTTCTGTCTTGGTAACGGCTTTACATAATTTATGGTTATGTTCACATAGTTATATTTGTCATATTATTATATTTTGTAATAATTTAATGATTTAAAATAACCTTTCTTCATATTTATTTAAATGTAACATTAACATTAATATTTTCTCTATTAAATGCGTTAACAAGTTATTAACAACAATGTGAAATATTGAGCACGAGGTTATTGGACAATTAATGATTTTATTTTAAATGTATCTAAAATTATTTAAAATCATTATTAATAAACCAGTCAAGGCTTCTGTGACGCACACCAGATTTGCTGTGATATCTTTGTTCACTAGATGGCGATATATATACATTAAAGACATTAAAAAAGAAAGAAACACTGAAGCCGAGATACATAAATAAATAAATAAATTGATGGACAGCTCTCTGGATTAGCATGACAATCACGTTTTTCTTTTCCTTCCAATGGATGTATCTATTAACACAATTCTGGGGACAAAAAGGGAACAAGATAACACATCCTCAAACAGCACAAGACAAATTGCCTTGTGTATCGGCTGCATTTTTCAGATTACATTGTTCAGTTTTCACTGTTAGCTGCAAATAAGTTCCAAACAAACTTTGCCTCCCTTAAAAGTAATTAAAATTTAGCTGTCAAGCTGTCATTCACTGTTCCAGAGACAATTACAGTCTGACAGAATTCAATAAAGAAAAGACATCTTTGAATATAAAATAATAGTCAATCCAATGCAAGTCAATATTATGCAGTTTCAGACCCATTTTGCAAATTATGTCACATATCTGCCAATAGCTATCGCCGAACATGGCATAAAGATCTACTTAAATAGTTTTCCTCAATTCTGTTCACTTCTAGATTAGAAGGACAAATATCTGACATTGTTTTCACTGAAATTCTGACTTTTAAATGCAAAATATCTCAAATTTTATGTTTCATATACGTATATTTGTTTGTCATATTGTAGTGCAAATAATATTCTCTTTTGTTTACTTTATTGCATGCTGTTTTAGTAAGAAAAACTTTACAAATAAGGTCCCATTAAAGGTAGGGTATGCGATTTGTTCTAGAAGTTAAGTGGTCTAAATGTATTTATATGTATTATATATATATATATATTGTCTGTGGAAGGCGTAGGACCATAAAATGTTCATCCAATCATTGCATTAGGTCCGAATGCAATATGATGTCCAACTTACCTGTCCACCACCACAAATGTATTTTTATAACTCTGCAAGACCGAGCCCTGCAAATAAACTGCAGCCACATTTTACAGTTCCTCCTGAACCAAAACACCGAGCTTATGCTGCGTTCACGTCATAACTATAGCAAATTGGAAGAGATGAAAACCTGTGGCGTTATACTCGGAGCGGTTCATGAATCGAAATTATGCATTTCAATGGCAACACTATCAATAGCTAAATGAATCTGCAACAGTCAGGTGTTACAGGTCGGAGCTCTTTGAGTTGTTTATGTTGATTATTTTTATAATAATTTAGCTCAATCCAATCCATGCTTTGAGACATGAGTTCAACGCCGTCTCTCCTGAAGCTTTTGTTTTTTGAAGGAGGCGTGGCTTTGAAGACGCTCTGAAGAGGGAGGGATCTTATGCTTTTAAAGCTATAGCTTGCTTTTGCTAGCCGCTTCAAAATGATTGAATTAACATTAACAATGAGAAATACATTTGTTCAGTATTTATTATATTTTGTTAACAGTTAATAAAAACAAAATCTTATCAAATTGTTCATTGTTAGTTCAAGTCCATTTACTAACAGATACAACATTTGATTTGAATGGCCTAATTTATTAGTAAATGTTGAGATTAGCATTAACTAAAATTAAGAAATGCTTTAGAACTGTTTTCCTTGCTAGTTCATGTTAATTAATGTAAGGGAGAACAAATTGAGCCTATACTGTGTCACCAGAAAACATTTTGCCTATTAACCAAGAAATGGCATATCAAAGGTGAACAGTGTATTAGGCCTATATGAAATAAGTGGCCTGCTAACTGTTGATTTTCCATTAAAACTGCATCTTTAACGTATAGCCTCATACATCAATTTAATTTACATACACCTACACAAAAAATATAAAGAACACAAGAGTCCCAACATTATCTGAAACTGTGTGGCAGTGGGCAACCCAATAAAACAGAAAATGTGTGTTCAAGGGCCTCTCTGACTGCGCTCACACAGATGCCACCACTCTCATTCATTATTCAGCAATATACCTGACTGCTGTTGGTTCTGGACAGTGCATAGTGGTTTCAAATAACAAACCTTTATGGAACGCTTTTGGTCTGGTGTAGTATCATTTTATAGCTCTGGTGATGCAGAATGGCAAAATGAAAGATTCTGCAACCTTTGATTATTTATTCATGAAAGACACTAGTTTACTTCAGTAAGTGTACATCTAAGAGAGAATGCCAGCAAGGCAACTCCAGTTACAGTTCGACACGGAACCAAGAGCAGTAGCGCGACTCCTTTAAGAAGCCGCTTTAATAAACAATGAACATCTCATATTGACAGCATGACATCACCGCTGTTTTTCCCAGACAGAGGCAACATGAACGGAGGATGTTGGGACCATATTGTCCGAGGAGGAGGATGCACAATCCGCCAAATGTTCTGATGTCGACTGGTTTAAACGTGAAGCTTTTGAGATGCGGCGTCGTTGAACGGTTTGATATTTCCTGCGCAGAGCATTTATAAACGTGTCGCTGTTGAATAGGATTATTTGGCAGCGAATATCTACATAGCGTATCATACAGTCGCTGCAAACGCAAAATGGTCTGGAGATGCATTATTGGAGTGGAGTGAACCTGTTTTGTCAGTTTTAATTGGGGTGAGTGCGGAATTTAATTTACTTGATCAGTCTTATAAACGGGGCCCGCGTGCAATGGATGCAATAAGAGCATAGATGTAGCCTATTATTCTTAAACATTCCTTTACATGAATGATCTACTATTGTGATCACAATTAGCCTACTATAAATTCGATTTAAATAACGCTTAGTTCATTGAATTAATGTCGAGTCATCTTAATAGGCTACATTTCTCTTTCACAGCCAGCAATGTGATAAATGTTTTGTTCAATGCATCCTACATAGCCTATTCTTGAGAGAATATGAGAAAATAAACTGCCGCGCGACTGAGCATTTCTATGAAATAGATATGTAACATAAACCGGAAAGCAAAAATCTATAGTCTGTCAGCGCCAACCTAAATGGGATGGGAAGGGTTGGGAATAGACTGTAAAAACCTGTTCTTATTCAGAACCGGTTTTAGTCTATATATTTAATACCGGAACCGAAACATTTTCATCCATTTCTGTTCTTTTAACTGTCCTTCAGCAATTGCCGTCATTAAAATTAACATAATTACGTCGTTAATTAGGTTATTATTCCGCCTATGCGAACGGAACTAAAATATACTCTGACAGACAGTTTCCCGCATTAGCTACTAATATTCGCTGAATTGACCGAATCTTTTTCGCGCGACCAGTAGGCTATAGTCCGAAAATCACTCTTAAGACTGTTATTTTTAGTGAATTAAAACATTAGCCTAAGTAGCATACC
The DNA here is from genome assembly GCF_949152265.1 of Phoxinus phoxinus. Classification (NCBI taxonomy): domain Eukaryota; kingdom Metazoa; phylum Chordata; class Actinopteri; order Cypriniformes; family Leuciscidae; genus Phoxinus; species Phoxinus phoxinus. Next base: position 8,178,981 of record NC_136884.1, read on the forward strand.
AAAAACGTAGTCCAACTCCCGAACTAATGACTCTTTATGAGCTGGTTCTTTTTTTGTGAATTGGTAACATAGAGCGTGAACATAGTCCGATTCCCGAACGAATGACTCGGTTCTTTTTAAATGATTCAAAAGCACTTGGTCATAATTAGTCGACTTCTTAAAAGGTATTTTTTATAGCAACGCATAGTCTCTAGCAGCATATTGTCATTTGACCACTAGCACAGTTAACAAATCGACAATTAGCTATGCAAAAGACTTACGAAAACAATTAGGCCCCTATAACGTTGTCTGTTAGGCTGTAGGCTATTTGTGATGTAAATTTATAATGACGAAAAATAGCTGGAAGTATCATCATTTTAGATGCTTGCAACAGAAAGCGCGGTAACCATAGCAACGCAACGGTTACCGCGATTTCTCTAGCGCGAGTTTGGCCACAGATGAAATTCCGCGCTCTGACAAACTTACAATCTAACTTTTGTGGTTACTGAAACGTTTACAAACACAATTGAAACGTAGGCTTGAATGTCCACACACACATTTTCTGACTTCCTTTGGGGGGTTCAAATCCAAACCCAAAATGAATGGCAGATTTTGGCTTTAATGCAGCTAACGTTATAACAATGCTTAAAAAAAATCTTCCTCTGCCTTTTTTTTAAGGCTTGGTTCGTGTGAACGACTGAATCGTCTTGTCTGGTTTCATCACTGTTGGATGGGAAGGGCTACGGATGGACCTTAAATAAGGCTTATATTTTCTGTCGGGCTTCAGCTCGAGGTCTTCAACAGAAACAGATTCCACTGCACCGACTGATATCAGTTCTCTCAGTCCGCGTGCCCGGCGGGATGCGGGTGCACGTTGAGGAGCTCTCCAAGCTGTTGTGGTGCTGACGCGGCTCTGAGCGAACGCGAGCATGGCTGCTGGGAAGTTGCTGCTCTACGCCGGTCTGTCTCTGTCCCTCTGCGCGCTCGGGATGCTGGCAGTGGCTATCTGCTCCGACCACTGGTACGAGACGGACGCCCGGAGGTACCGAGAGAGGTGCCGAAGTTTCTCCAGCCGCCGGAAGGACCCGGGGTTTATTTACATCCCCAACAACAGCCTCCCTCTGCGGGCGAGCCGCTCGCGCCTGGACCACTGGGAGGAGAAGCTGCTGCTGGCGCGGAACAGACGGCAGCTGTTCGCCATGAGCGCCGCCGACGAGTGCAGCAGGCAGTATAACTCCACCAACATGGGGCTGTGGAGCAAATGCCATCGGCTTGGATTTGATCAAGATATCGAGGACTTCATTCGAAAAGGTAGGACAGTGATGTTTTGTGTATATCAATGTGAAAGGCAGACGTGATATATCATCTTGCGAGTGTTTGCAAGACACTGTACCGATATCAACATTCTGGTCAAGGATTATTCTGAAACCCTAACATTAAAACTATTAATTCAGTCTCAATCGCTTAAAATTATATTTAAACTAGTTCTGCTATCTATTTCTAATTTTTAAACAGTGTATTTTTTAGATAAACCAATAGGCTGTTTCACCGATATTTTTAGCATAGCCTATATTCACAATTTTCTACATAATTCAGTGATGGGTTCAACCGATAATTAATCAAGCAACATTTTACATAACAGCCATTCATACTTTAATACAACAACAACAACATAATTGTTACATACATTTTTTTAATTAATTATCTGTTAACCCAGAGAACCTATAATTGTTATTATTATGATTATATTGATTTATAGTCATTTTGTATATATATAAAAAAGATCTTTCACTTGATAAAAGCTGTATCTGTATTGGTCATAAAAAAACAATATCAGCTGATCTCTATTTTTTAAACAAATTTGAGACTAAATTTTTTAACTTTGCCATTGATGTACACTGAGTAAATGAAATATATATGAATATTCAGCATTTAAAATGCAACAGCTGTGATGGTGTCGTAATATTTGCATTCTGAATTGTCTTGAAATTCTCGCATTTATTTTGACCATCCATAGCCAACCAATATAAAGTGGCAGCCTGAAAGTATGAAACTTTAGCACTACTCTTTGCCACCCAGCAAGCACATGTACTACTTTCAGAAACAGCAAATCTATTGCATATCTCTTTGCAGTGCAAGATTTGCTAAAACACTTGAAACAGTTTCATCCATAAACCCTAGACATAGACACAAATTGATGTCAGCCTTCTAAACTGGAGGCCCATAAGGCAATACTCCCCCATTCATGAGCACAGACACAAATAATGTGTAACAAACAGAGATGGTGAAAAAAATGGAGTTCACCACTCGTATTAGCTGGAGTGATGAGTCCTTTGAATATGAAGGTGCGAAACCCTATGGCTAGTCTCACATTATGGGACTTATTATCTTCCACCAAACTAAGTTAATTTACTCCTCAATGGTTAGAGGCTTATGCAATGAATATATTAATAGCTACACACACACACACACACACACACACACACACACGGATGTCTATAAATATATCCCAAGCCTCAAACTATGTCAGCCCAAACACCGTAGGCTGTGCTACACCAAAACAATAGGCCCAGAGTTGCTGAGAGTCGCATACTCTCAGGTTACACGCTAACCTCTGTCTGCAAATGTGCGCATGTTCTGGGAAAGTAGCAGCACAAAATGCCCTCTAAAATAAAAACAAGCTTAATTCTGCTTATTTTAATCGTGTCACCTCCGCTGGTACCTGTGCCTAATGTGTGTGTGTGTGCGATTATGTAACAGGGATTTTGTGGTGAAGAGGTGCCCCTGTAGTGCTGTGTGTTATGACTGTGTGCAGTACCAGCCGATTGTGTATTGCACCATCAGCAAAAGCTCATTTAACTCTCTGGGGCACCTGCCAGCCACATACTGCGTGCTGATTTGGGGTGGGGGTTGCATTGATAGAATAATGCAGTGTTATTCTACACCATCTCGGCCATTCACCTTGGGCGATGGGTGATGATGCAAGTAGCAGTTTGCCTGTGTGTCTGAGATATAATGAAGAGTTAAGAACAATTTGTCTTTAGCTGACTGTGTTTGTTTTAGTTGAAAACATGTATTGTTCAGATAAACAGCTGTTTCTTTATCTGCACGTGCTTTGTTTGGTAAATATTTGTTAATAGCCATACGTCTTTATAAATAAATGTGTGAATGCTACCGTTAATTTTTTTTTTTTTTAATGATTATTCATATCATTATCTGGGTTGCAAGCACATCGTTTTATGAAATGTGCTGACTGTGCTCATAATGGCATTGCCCATCTCTCAGAGGAAGCTTATTCTCTGTCTCTACCCAGGATCCTCTCTTGGGAGAGAGAAGGAGGAATAGAATGATGAATGAGAGAGCAAAGCAGTAGTGCACAGATAAGGGGTCAAAACTTGAAGTCATTCATTGGGAATGAAAAATGCTCCATTTAATCTTGCTATTGTATTTTTTGGTGGGAATTTAAATTAAAACTTTTTCACAGACCCCAGCTTAATTAGCAAAGATAACTACAAGTAAGCCATTCGAAAGATGATTCCAGTTAATTTTGTTAAAAAAATGTTGATTGACAAAGTATAAAAAAACAAACCAATAACAAAGACCAGACGAAAAATGCACAAGATACATTTTTTAAAAGATTTTAATTATACCGTTTCTGAAAATATGACAATATAAATCTAAATATATACAATGTAATATATATATATATATATATATATAAAAAATCATATTAAAAAATATTAGTCACACATTGTGACCCTTCTTATAACAATGCACTAAAACACAATGAAAAACAAATGCACATTTTTTAAAAATGTTTTTGTTTTTTGTTAAACGTTGATGGAGAAATTAATTTACGAAATATTTGAATATTTTGTTTAATTTTACCCTTTTCTGTCAACTAAAATGTTGTAATTTTTGGTGACTGAAATTATTAGTTGTAGTCAATATAAAACTATAATTAAAAAATGTGTTTATTGTAATAAAATTTATTGTATACATATATACAAAATGTTTGAATATTTCGTTCAATTATTTAAATCAAATTTTTTGTAGAAAAAAATAAATCTTGGTTAAAAATAAAGACTATAGCATTCTTATTCTCAAAACAACAGTTGCTCGGGTTTTGCAGGAGTGTGTGATTTGTATAGAAATGACAGTTCACCTTTAAGAATTGATTAGCACCATGCTAGAATGTTACTTACATCACTGGTATTATTCTGGAAGATTTCACATTGTAGCAACATATTGCAGCACAGAGGAAATGGTTTATGTTAGTAGTTTGCAGAAAGACAAACCTGCGCAATGGAAAGGATGACGAGAAATAGGAAATGATGCGAAAGATGGCGGCATCTGGAGTTTGTGGAAAATCGAGAAAGTCTCTCTGAGTGAGAGTGTGAGAGGAGGGTGAGATCATGCAGAAACAGCCAACCCATCTCATTGTCCACCATCTGTCCCTGCCTCCCAGAGGGACACCCATCAGGGATGATGAAGACATTTTAGACCTGGAACACAATCACAGCGACAGGAGAGCGAGATCCAACCTCCCACCATTAATACAGGCAAACCTAACTGTAGCGAGAGAAAGAGAGAGAATAGAGATGAGAAACACCACAACACATATGCTAGCAGCAAAAAAACGGATTACGGCCCGAGCCGGTGTAACCTTTAGATCTCAAGTGAGACTTTATTTTGCACATTTGGACATTAAATCTCACCTTGTTATAAGGAGGGCCCTCCAAATCCATTCTTGCTTAGCAGGCTAGAGCGAAGACAAGGATTGGATTGTACTTGAGTTCTCAAAGGATCAGTGTGTTTTCAGTGTTTAAATTGGATGCCATGGGAGGAAGACGCCACACCTTCACAGTTCAAACTGTAAGCCGCACTGGGACGCGGGCGCTGACACTAATCAAATACACAGGTGTTGGGGTGGGATGCTGGGTACATCTCCTGGGAACAAGGAATAGGCCGTGCAATGGAGTTTTTATTGCTTTGAATTTCCTCTTACAATGATTTTATTCCGAGGCATATTATATCACAGAAATTGGGTGTGACTTTCAATAAAATGTAGAGAAAGGGAAAAGCGTTCAGTAATTTTCAAGGCCAGGAGGCATTCAAGATCTTTAGAGGAACTACGCTGAAATAAATGAGGTATCCAATAACCTCCCTTTTCATTTTCTGTTACGGCTTTCATTTCCAACAAATATCCGGAATAGGCCTATGTATAATATCGTGACAGAGTGCTTGGACGACCAGAAGATTAGGATTTGGCCTCAAAGTGTGTAAAGCACCCTTATTAGTGAGGGGAGAACATTTCTCACTTAGTTCGAATAAGACGTACAATTGTGCATTTAAGATATGACAGACTTGAAATTAGCGCACTGCTTGATAACAGCTTGAGTTATATCACTTTTCCCCTCCTGTTTGAAATTATGCTAATGAGATCATTGGTGGGCAGATATCGACATTTTCATCACACCATGAAAGATCTCTGACCGCGGAGATGTCACATGGTTCTTCAATGATTTAACATGTGCTTTCGCTGAGGTTTTGCGTGGAGTGTGTTCACTAATCAGAGACATTTTTGGGGTTTATTACCAGGTTTCAGATAAAGGACTAGCCTAAATATCCTTTAAAAAGGCTCATTTTCTTATTCAAGGCTATTTTTTAATATCCAAAAATGCAACATTTGGGGTAATGTAACATGAAACATGTTACGTTTTTTTAATAGGTTACTATGCAAAAATAGCTCAAATATCTAAATCAAATATATAGCTCATTCTATCTAAACATTAAATTAGCATGGTTTGAAAACCATTTAAGATGTCATTAAATCAAAATTGATCCTTTTTTATTTCCTTAATTCACATTCCTTGTCTTATTATGCACAATTCATCAGTGCACATTATTCAACACATCTAAACAGGACTTGCTCTGCCTCTGAAAGTCTTTCTCTTTCAGGTGGTCATTAAACCCTTTTGTTTTTATTTGAACCCTCTCCAAACATCTGCCAAATTCTGGTATATAATCTCTATTGCCTACTTTTTTTACAATCCACATTTCCCGATTAAAAAACAAACAAGTCAGCGGCGCATTTCACCTGACTTTAAACCGATTCCTCAATAAATCTGTTATTTTAGAACCATGCCTGGAAATCGCTCTGGAAATAAGCCACCAGAATACTTCTCCCTAATTAAAACGTATAATTATTTTCCTGTCACACTGCTGTAGGGCTGTTATAATTTGTCCCTGAAATGCTAGAAAGCACAAGCCCTGCTTCTAATATTCAGCTTGACAGCCGTCTGTGTTTCAACGGGACTGATAAATGTGGCCGTTTCATTTGGCACCACACCGCAGAATTGATATCGGTGAATGCTGCGTGACCTCGAGTCGTTGTGAGCCCTGTTGTTTGTCTTTCTGTTTTCCCCGATGAAGCCCGGCACAGGTCTCCTTCTCACAATCAGCCCTGCGAGGTGAACAAAGCGGAGGCGTGGGGGGAGGATGGTTGGAATCAGCTGAGACCCTGAAGAAATACCAGTAGTAACACTGCACCTGAAAGACAGACAACAGATGTGAGAGAATTGCAGTGGAACTGTTGGTAAAAACGTCCAGTCAGATGAATGCGACTGCTTTGTGCAATTACAAGCAGAAGTGGAGGGATAAAGAATAGACGGCGAGGGCTGTTAGTCAAGAGGAAATGACACTCGCCCCTCCCCCCTCGTTCGATTCGTCTCACTCCTTCTTGCAGCCCAATTTATATTCTGGCACGCAGATTAGTCTCCTGAAAATGGAGTGCTGATGATTTCACCACCAAAGGATTGCACACTGCAGTGAAGTGAAGGATGGAATGAGGTAACAGAATGACCAAAAAGATGCGTTTTACTTCCTCCTCATTCACGTCCTCCACAGTATTTGGAGTTTCCTTTTACAGAAGTCATCAAGAACGGCTCAATTTTTCAAAACACTTTCTGCTGCCGTTTCCCCCACAAATCATCTCTGTGGTGTTTAGTTGCTAGTTTTGGATTTGCTGTCTGTGGGAAATGTTCTTTTGGAGCAGATCAATCATAGGGAATCTTTGTAAGCTGAGCCATTAGACAAGTAATGCATTTGAAATGGTGAGACAGACATTGATCCATTCAGTTGCTCATTAGTTTGTCATTGAATTTGGGAGAGTGTGATAAACACCGGATGATCTTCACTCAACGAGGGTCAATGCCAAAGCGAACGGCGAAGCCTTGGTGCCGTTTAAAATCTGAAAAGGTCTAGGCCAATCTCATGCATTTAGAAATATAATATGATAATTAAAATGCAAATAATATTTTTGCCTATTTGGCTATTTAAAATGAATGAAACCTTATCATGGAAATGCAAAATAGGTCATTTGAATATGATAAACAAAGTTGTGGTAACCTAAACCTTTACTCACTTAGCAGTTGGCTTGTCAAGAGACCATGTCAGTTGTTGATACCAATACTAGTGTTTTTTTATCCTTCTATCAATCTTAAAATCACAGCAAAAACTAATATGCTATCGAACTTAACTTCTATTTAAAAAGTAAAATATTTATTTATTAAAGTATTTTACAAAGTTTTTATTTCTTCAAGTGTTTCGAATAATTACTCAAGTAACCAATGAGTCAAATGAAAAATAAGAGTGATATGGATTTTTTTCTAATTTAATATGCAGAGAAAACTATAATTAATCTTGAATCTCTATGTGCACACAATCAATTTATCATAATCTTAATTTTCTTAAGTATTTTATTTACCAGTAAAAAATGCCCTTAAATCATCATTAAAACAAGATGAGTTTGCTTGAGAAGTTGTTGTTTGTTTTCAAATAATCTTGATTGTGTTGTATTGGCAAAGTATTTTAAGCACAAACTTTAGTAAATCTTGTTGAATTTATGCTAAAAACAATATACAACATCCACAAATTAATAAACTGCAAGCAACACAACAAACACATTCTCTAAATGTACATATTGATGTGCATTTAGATGCTTTTAGAAGGTTTTAATATCTTTTAATTCTCCAGTAAATGTATCTAGTTAAGGATGTGCAGATAAAAATACTGATTAAAGAAAGTGTTTTTGCGCCACTCAGTCTTTACTTCCTGTTATTGGCTATGAGTCTAAATAGGGTCGATTGAGCGAAAGCTGGAATCCAGACCTGATCTCTGATGTATAAGCCCTCCCTCCTCCTGGTGGACGCCCTTCCTCTTTCTCATCCCCTCTTCCTCACATCCTCTCGTTTGATCAATGGTTCATCAGAAGGGCTGGACTTCAGTTGGGTTCAGCTCACGGTGCAATGACACCAATCAGCAACCCATTCAGGCCCGAGAAAGACAAGACGCTTGTTAAAAGCTCTGTGGGAGAGAGCAGGCCGATTCTAATGAGAACCACGTCCAGCGCAGCTGCCGGGTTGAATGAGAGCTTTCAGGAAACCGACAAAGCAAGAATTATGGCACACGGAGGAATCACACAGCTGCTTCTGCTTCTTGGGCCGAGCGCGTGAAGGGCGTGCGAGGTGTCTCAACTCGCCCCGTGGAGCGCGTGAGCCGTGTTAAGGTGTTTTACGCTGTGAGTGACGGATGGAGGCAGTTTGTTTTTCTTTCCTCACTGAGGCCGACAGATAAGGCACAAGCAGAAGGTTGAGTGACGTCATCTGTCAAGATGTGTGGAATAATTCTCTTGCTTCTGTTGTCGTGGCAACGTGAAGACACCTGACAAATGATATTCTGCTCTCTGATGCAAGCATTTGGTTTTCCCACCCCCTTTCCTCCTTTCTAATTGCTTTGGTATTTGCAGAATGGGCCTGGAGAGACAGGAAAATGTGTGTGTGTGTGTGTTTACGCTCCCCATGAAAGGCCAAACATCTACCTGAATAGATGAGTTTGATTGTTGGACTATCAGTGCATTATGTTAGAAATGGGGAGTCATTCCACCAACTACTGTCAACGATTTCTTTTTTAAATGATACACATCGCCTACTATGTTTTTACTGTGTGGGAGAAACTTATGAAACCTGTCAAGAACATGTCTGGGTCATGTTTCACCTCAAAATTACAAGAAAGACACCAAAAATATTTTTTTGCTTGAAAAAGACGAAGTCTATTTTAGGCCCATTATGATTTATTTGTGCAGTATATACAGTATACACTATATATATATATTATATATAAGAATATTATATATATATATATATATATATATATATATATATATATATACAGTATATCATGACAATCATGTCAACATTTTAAAAAATGTATTGGGCTTCATTTTCTTTATGAAAAATATACATGTTTTTGTGAGTTTCACCCATGCCTGTGAATATACACCTTGACGTTTAAAAAGTCATAACACAAAAATCTGTGTGTATATCATATGTATCGACAAAGGCTATGCATTTTGATCGACTCGAAGATTTTACTTAGATAAAGCATAATAATCGATAGTTGACTAGTTGTCCAACAACCATGACCCATCCCTTCTGGTCCATAGGGACCCATCCCTACAGATGAAACAGAACAATCTTCATTAGTTATTCATAAAACTCCCTCCATCCACGACTGCTTCATTATAGTTATTGTACTACTGCACGCTCAAAAGGTGTTAAAATGAAGTGAAGTGGGAAATCGCCCCAGACAAATTAATATGCTGTGTTGACAAAATAGAGCTCAAACCTTTTTCACCCGTGTCACTGTTTAAACGTTCCTTTATACTTCATTTACTTTCATTTTGACTTTGTAAGCACATTTTCACACTCTTTCAGCCACTGCAGCATATGGTGCCTCTAGTAAGGCACTTGATAAATGCATCCATACAACTTTGAGTTTTCTAATTATCAGCTCTCACTTTGAAGTCAACAGGAAATCGGAATTGACCCTATTTACTTTCTTAACCCATGTTCCTGGTCTAATAGTGCAGTATTCATCATTTCACGTCATTCAAAAGAAAAGAAAATTGTTTGCCTTTGTAATCTTTAATCAAAATCTAATAACTTGCACTGCCTCTTAAACAACTTTCCATTTCAGCTGAAGTCACTTTGGCTAATGTTAATGTTAACCTGAATAGCTACAGTATATGTTTTATGCTGCTTTTGTGAGTAATGCAGCTTTTTCAAAATCGTACACATAGTTATCGCAATCATTTCATGCTGTTAACGCAATAAAGTGAATGGGAGCAATATGTATTATTTGGATAAAGTGAACTTGACCTTCACATCCCAATCCCAATCTCAATTCTGATAGAGACTGTCTATTCTTACTCAAAACTGATAGAGAGTAAGACATTCCTGGGACCAAATTCCTCAACAACTGACTGCAAACTTACATTCAAGACTTGCTCAATTCTGGTATGGAATGGCCATTTTTCACGATCCAATTAATAATAATTGGAAAAAAGCAAGTCCCGCAAGTCCCGCAAGTTTTTTATTTTTGCAAATATATCACGTTACAGAAGTAAAATGATGGATGCAGTTTCAGCTCGAAACAATGTTAGCCATTTTCTATAAGAATTCAGTTGTTTCCGACATTATAGATGACATCCCGCATTCCATATTATGCCTGGAATATGCAATAAGACCTTTTAGGTCCATGTCAAAGCATAAAAGAATCAACAGAGGGCAAGCTCGCCAACAAACCCATTTTTACCGTTCACTTGGGTGCATTTAAGCTTCTCTCCTCACTGTCTGAAAGGCCCATGTAATCAACACCAGGAAGCTGGATAAGTAAAGCCAGCTTTCTTCCGTTTCTTTTTGATGCATTAGCGATAGCAGCATTAGCATTTCAAGCTTCCTTATAGAAGAATGTGGCCAAAAACACGGCACGCACCCCCTTTAAATGCGAGCAAGCGCCTGATAGCTACCTATTAAGGATCAGAGGGGCTTTGATCTTCTAAGCAAAGCTATAGTGTGCAGAGAATCCGGTCTCAAACCCTCTTTGCTACTTAAAACTTAAATAAGCCGTAAAATTCAGGTTGTTGTCAGCCTCTGATATCCACCCTCCAAGGCCAAAAGGGACCGTGTCATGTATTAGACATTATCAACATTGCTAACGGACTGCTTGAAAGCGGAAATGCGTGAGAAATCATATTGATGGACTGCAGTAGTGGCGTAATCTAACACTAGTATCTAAACGAAGCACCCAGATTCTTCTCCAGTGCTGTCTGAATTCAAGACGTGTGCATTTAAAGAGCAGGGAATTCAGTTAAACCTTTTATACAGGGGTCAAAGTTTAGTTTGTTAGCATGACCTAGTTAGCCCCAGCTGCTAGATGCCACAACACCATTTGGCATCCAATGGCATTTCTTTCCATTGACGGCCATTCAAATGTAGCTATGACTTCTGAAATAGAATTTAAATTGAAATTACAAAAAGTACCAACAATTGCACCATTAATAATATAATATAATATAATATAATATAATACCAACAACCTATTATTGTTATCATTATAAGCCATATTGGCTAGCTATTCTATTCTATTCTATTCTATGTTATTATATTATATTATATTATATTATATTATATTATATTATATTATATTATATTATATTATATTATATTATTAATGGTGCAATATGTTGGTGCAAACCCCTTTACAAACATTTTGAAGATTTAAAAATAATACAAATTTTAGGAGGACTCTTACATAATCATTTCTTGGTCCTGTAAAAATGTATATGTGTCCAGACAGAGAAATGAGGGTAGCGACAAATATGTGATGAAACTTCTGGAACACGGAGACAGTCAGCGGGGAGTTGATGTCTCGGCACACCTTTATAAGACCGAAAGCCTCAGGCGATGAGCAGACCGCTCAGATGAGCAGACGACTTACGGATGTGAAACTCTGAACATCCACCTTTTTTTTTTCACATTCCCAAAGGTCTGCTGTCCAGAGGGCAAACTGACAAGCAGAGAACAAGAAAACAGCAGAGGATCGATATCGGCATGACAAATAACGCCACAACGCATGCGGCAAAGGGATAGATGTCTGTGCAGAGTTTGAGGACCGTAGAAGGTGTGGACTAAATAAAAATCAAGAGCTCAGCATCATGTTTCCATTTTTACCTGGGAAACGGAGGAGGAAAACGAGAGTACTCGGAGAAGGGAGATGGAATTCTCTCTCGCCTCAGGGAACTGCCATTAACTCGCTGGGTTGTAGGCAGGCGGTCATGCTGCTGTTGCTAGGTGCTCACTTCTCCTCAGCTTGTGAGAACAAAACCTCCTGCTCCATCTGTCCACTATACACTAAAATCCTCGAATGGAGTGATTTGGATTTCTTTTGTCTGTGGTGCTTGCTCATACTTGGGGTTAGTGATTTTTCAAAACCTCTCATTTTAATTTGTAGAGTATCTTCTTTTGTGGACTTGGAAGTGGGATCTTTGGACATGCAGCAGCTAGAACTCCCTAGTAACCACCTAGCAACAAAGAACCGTCTAGAACACTACATAAAGCACATCCTAAAACTGTTTAGAACACCTGCTTAGAAACACCCTGACAACCAGCTATAACATTCAGATTGTGGTTGAGAATTTGCACAGGCAAGCGCCACCCCAAAAATACAATGTACAGAATCATTAAATCATTTTCAAATAAAAATATAGGCTAGTTTAAAAATAAATTACTCTTTACATACAATGAGCAACACATTGTTTAAATAGCTTAATAGCATCTTTGCACAAGGGGAAAAACATATCAAATGTATTGTTTACCTCATTGTCTTTTGCCAGTTAACTGGATTGTAAAGTGATGCATTTCCATAGATTTGCAAAAATATTGCTCAATTGTTTGTGTTTGCACACACATACGCCTTCCTGTTGCCTCATTATGAGTGAAAATGGTGCCCTCACTCTCTTTCTCAGTTGCTCTGCGGGTCCCCAGCTGATACATAATTGAATATACGGTAACGAAGTTCGTGATAAGGGCAACCAGTGACATCAACACACCCAAAACTAAAGTCTCAGGGGGCCGGCAGTCTCCTCATCACTGCTTATTTAAAGACTGTCAGTCAACCTGCAGTGAACACCTTAGGGATATTACTGCTGTTTGCAGCTATAAGCACATCACAAAAACCAAAGGATCTTTTTTACCTTTTAACAACAAATACCAGACATGCCATTCACAATAGCTTATGAAAGCATGGTTTAATAGGGGAATGGTTTAATTATTAAAGCTAAGTACAAGTGCCAATGACATAATTATTTGTTTTTTGTACACTTCTGATGTTGCTCTTCTGCTCTTTTGATGCTATTCATGATGGGAATAAACGTTGTGATGACAGAGGTGCATCAATGTTTGGTCAAGGTCTTGTGCTGACAATGCAAGAGTCAAACACTCTGTAAAGTCTACTCCAGCAAATCCCAAAGACTTTCAATGAATTTAACGTCTGAACTCATAGGTGCCAGTTCATGTGTGAAAATTATTCTTCATGCTCCCTCCCAACCATTCTTTCACAATCTGAGCCTGATGAATCTTGGCATTGTCATCCTGGAATATGGCCATGATGTGTCTTCCTACATGGTTGTTTAAGAAATGAAAAGCTACACACTCCATCAATTAGGGTTAGAAGACCTGATGCCAAACATATAACATGCTAGAAACATAATAATCACTGCAATAATGATCCAATCATAGACTCTTAAGCATTTGACAATTTGACAAACAACAACTTGTTTTTTTTTGGCCAGGCAGTGTATATTGTGAGAGCAACATCAAAAATGCACAAAAAAATAGATGATTGTAATTAGTTGTAATCTTAGTCTGAATGTACCAAGTCATTGGCTCTCAGCTTTAGTAATTAAACCATTCCCCCATTGCCATCTACAAAATCTCAGCACTACATCGAAAAACCAGCAGCTATACTCTGTCATTACACCGCCAGCCAGATCAACTGTGAGTGTCGGATATAGAAACTGATTTTTATGTCGTTTCTTTCTGCCCTCTGCTGTGACAGCTGTAAATCTACCTGTGAAATCAGGGAGAGAAAAAAGGAGAGAGTCATGCGAGAGAATTCAAGAGAGGGTGGAGAAGTTTTGCAGGCTGCCACAGTGGCGGTTCTGTCTCCACTGGTGTGTTGAGGGAAGAAGCTGATAACTGTCTGTCTGCTTGTATCGCTCAGAGACTGGCAGCAGCAGGGTGCCCTCTGGGTAATTGCCTTTCCCCTGTGCTCTCTATAATGCCTCTGCTGCTCCCCATGCATGTACATGAGCGCAAGAACATACTTACATAAACACTGACATACAACCACTTGAAACGGCAGCAACATATTCAGAGTTTTAATATAATACCGAGCGGTTCAAGGACACGTAACAAAAACTAACAAGGGCAGATTGTGATAGGCACAATGTTAATGAGGTTCACAGCAAGAATAACAGCTTACAAAATGCTCTCGGAAACTTGAAAAATCAGACAATTTAATCCAGAGAAAGCGTAGGCGGAAACTCAGAAAAATCAAAGCACAGATGAAATCGGAAAGCAGCCCAACAAATGTTTTCAATGGGATGAGTTTGGAGCCAATCTGCAAAAACTCAGAGGCTCGGTCTGGTCTAAGGTGGAGCCCAACGGAAACGACAGACTGCCAGTGCCCGGCTAATTTGGTCTGATTGTGTTTTGCTTCCATCGAGTGCATTTTGCAAAGGCACTCAAAACACAAACACATTAGGAAACCTCTCGCGTATTATGAGCAAACTCTCCCTCTGAGTGCCAAGTCCATAATTATCAACAATCAAAGATTACAATTGCCTATCTAATCTGAATATTATTTATAGACGGCCATTAAGAGTTTTGCGGCATAGATTTTGCATGTAATAGGCGATTGTTGATAGCAATTTTGTTATTTTTTTGTTCAATCAATCAGCGATTGGGCTTTAAACCAGGTCCCTCACTCCGCTAACAATACATTATAAACCTGATTAATGCTATTAAAGTCACATTGGTTCAGACGATAGAATCAGGGGACACAATTAGGAGGAGGACGGACTTGAGTGTTGATAAAAATTTTGATGATGGTCCCTGATGGACACAGTCCATTGATTTTTTTCCCCCCTCAACTCATTTCAAGTTTGCCAGGAGGAGCTGTACGTGATATGAATGGCCACCTGATGCACACAAATCTGGCCCCCGGCACTGGGAAAGTGACTTTGAAAGTGTCCTAATTTAACAGATGAACTATAGTCAAGATTCCCTTAATTAGCTACACTAAGTTAGTAACAAAAACTAGCATTGGAGGTATTTAGGGAGGATATATTTAAAGAGAGAGAAGGGGCAAAGGCCAACATTTATTTACATTTCTTTTTGTGACCTAAAATTTCACACATTTTATGACTAATAAAGACTAATAGACAAACAATTTATCTGGTACAAAATGAAGACCTCAATTAGGGTGACAGCATAAACAGATACATTTAATTTAAATATAAATACAACAACAACAATTATTATTATGAATTATTACATAACTCATCTAAAATAATAGTGGTGAAGAGCAGCATAGATACACTTTTTAATACTTAAAATTGCACACAGATGAATCAGTGAATACAAACCAATTAGCTAAAATGTTCATTTAAGTTACTTAGCAGTAACTAGCAGGGGAAAGTACCTTATTACTTGTTCTACTCAACTTGTCGATGTGACATGATCAGCAAACAACCTTGTTTAGTTGTCAGATGCCTTCTGAATCTCTCATAACCAGCATTTTCATGTGAACGGGTCAAGTAGCCTGTACAGTCCTTGTTTAATTTCCCTTTTCCAACCTTGGTCTCTGGTGTTAATGACCTACGCTGGAAGCAAAACAGACTTGATAGATTTTAGGTTACTTGAGCCTGGCATAGTTTCCAACAGCAACTGAAACAGAATCCACATTCGACATCCTGTCGGCAGCCAACGGCAACACTCCAGTCATTAGGAGCTGCATACTTTCCCGATCTTGCTGAAAAAGTTGAGTGTTTAATGCTTCTTTCCACCTCTTGAGTTTCCCTAGGAATGAGATTCATTAATTTGAGCCCAGTATGAAGTGATCGAGAGAGTCTCAGTAAACCGGTCGCAGCTTTTTCTCCATCTCCACATCGGGTCTGTAATTGAATTCCTGCTCTTAACAGCGGGTACAGGGGTGTGTTAATGTGGTGTGCGCTGTGAGCTGAAGTACACTGGAGTGTGTAAGATGTGTTATGGAAGAGTACAGAACTGACACCGCATGACGGATATAGAGGAGCAGAGAATATGGTCTCCTTTTTCAGTGGGATACAAATTCATAGATCTGGTACAGAATGATTGCGGATAATTAACTTCACAGAAGGACGGCTTGTTTTGTCATGTTTTTTGATGGAAAAGCACCAAAAGTAGGAAAGCATTGTTCCTCCATCTTATTCTCCAAATGTTTGAGACCATCCCATGGGTTTCATGAGCACTGTACCTTAGTTTCCAAATGACGTCATCTATTGACAGCTCAGTCATTCTTTAGGCCATTAGAGGTTTCTGTCTTCCTGTTTTCAACCAGGCGTCTGTGGGAAAGATTTATAAAACCATATTATGAATTTTCAGTAACACATTATTTAAAGAGGCCATATTATGCCATATTTTTTACATTATCGTTTCACCTCTCTTCCCAGTCTTTTAGTAACTCTCTGTTTAGTTCCTGTCTCTACAGGGCTTTTCACACTGCGCTTAAACCTGGGTTATCATCGTTCTAAACACTGCTTTTAACCCTGGTTAAAGGAACGTTTCACACTTGTAATTTAGAAGCAGGTTAGCACCGCTTTTGCAGTGTTAACTCCGTATTGTAGTGCCAAACTTGTACAGTGTGAAATGATGCTGTGTTAGAATGTTAAAGCTAGACAACCAATCTTAGCAACAGACAACCAATCGTGCACTCATATTTGCATGCTTTGTACAGTCACAAAACACTGCATATTGTATATAAACAATAAATTGTGTTTGAAAGGAAAATTGTCAAATGCTGACAGAAATTGCGACAATTTGAGTGAAGAGAAGACTGTTTCATTTAGATTATCTTTATAGTTTGAGCTTTTTATATTCACCCGCCAACATTATAAATGTTTATTTTCAACACATTCTTACGGATGGTTTCAAGACTATAACAAATCATGTTTGCATTTTCAACAAAAACCTCATCCATATTAGCCAGCTAGATAACACTTCGTCTTGATGGCAGAAATTGCAACAATGATGTAGAATATGTCACAGCAGACTAAACATTTAAGTTCGCAAGGCATAAAAATGAATGCAAAAACTCTACAATGTAAAAGTAATGCAAGCTTGGAAACACACCTTTATACAATATCCTGAAGTATTTGCTATAGCTAGTGAGAGCACAAATTTCACACTGCCAAATATATGTTCATTTGACAAGCAGGCAGCTTTTGCCTTCAGTCAGATGGTAATCCGTGAAGTAGTTACAGTGTACAAATGGACTGACAGCACCGTAGTAATTGCCCATCTGTGAGGTGACATACAGGAAGGAAGCAGTCATATACCAGATTGTGGATAAAGATGGCACGCACCATGGTGCCAGCCTACAAAGTCACAGTATTTATGTATCATTTTTTCTTTCTGCTATTCCTACACTTTCCAGCTCAGAAAGCCCAAGACCAAGTGAGAGAACATGAGCATATTGCTGCATGTGTAACAACTGTGGCTGTCAATAGATTAAAATAACTAATCTCTGTTGATCACATAACTTTCTTGGCATTAACCCGATTCATCTCAATTCGTGTATTTGCTGAAGTTTGCAAAAGTGCAAGCTGATGTGTCCCTTCAAAATGATTACAGTCGTCTTACCTCACCATATGACAATTTTGTCCAAATAAAATGGGAATTATGAATTGAATGCTTGCTGAGGTCAATATGACATGTGCATTTTCAAATGCTGAATTAAAAGAATTTGAAGACCAATGATGCACAAAATCATCCATTTCTGGTTTCCATACAGAAAAAAAAGGAGATTTTACATAGAATTTACATTTGTAGTCATTAATTTGGTTTTAAGGACACATAATCAGCTGTGCAGAAGCAGAAATCTTGACATATATTTTCAACTCTATATTTTGTTTTCCATGAATGGGGTCGAATATAAATGTGTCTACATGAGACAAAATTGGAAAAAAATAGAAAAGACAGTAATCCCATATAATAATTTTTTGTATGTGGGACATTCAGAAAATGAATTAAAGATAAATTAAGATGAAATATTATCCCAAGAAATACCCATTTCATTTACCACAGAAATAATATTAACTTCACCAGCTACAGTAATGCAATCATGCAAGTAAATAGTGAGAAAATTAGCCACTAATGTGGATATATAAAAAAAATGTTTTTTCCTGAACTAGTTTCCATTTGATTTGATATCCAGTCTGTAAAGCTTTCAGTTCATTCTCTTCAATAAAGCTTCTTGCATTTCATCATGTTTAAAGATGCTAATAACCAAAATTAAATTAGTACTCTCGTCTAATGAGAAAATTGTAGTGAAACGCTCCAGCAGCATCTGCCATACCTGTTTAGAGACTGGTGCGAGGCTATTCCTCTCAGGCAGTCAGCAGGGACGCCGAGACTGAAATAACTTGATTAATGTATGGCACTGCTGTCCGCCAAAGCCCCCCGGGCTATGACGTATTTAAAACAAACAGCATTTCTTCTTGTTTCCCCCTTTTAGCTTCCAAGCCTTGGCTTTGTGGTGAGAACGACTGGCATTGGATTTTACTCATCTTGTTTGCACATGCATCGATTGATGATTTTCACTGTTATTGAGTTGTTTTATGCTCAGGGCTATCTTAGCTTGTTATAAACCCAAATTAGTTCAGCCAGAAAACTGATATCAAAGGTCTCATCATGTCGAGCGACATTCAGCTCAGCGTGCCGCAAGCTTTAATTGCTATCGGACACCATTTTTGCTGCTGCCACACACTCAGAAATGAGTCAAAAGATAATCTATGGGGCGTTTTGCCCTACCGCCATTTTAAAGCTGTTATTTTACATTACAGCGACTAACACACACACTCTGATAGAGATGGATGTGCCGAGGATCTATTTGTCCTCTTCAGGGGGGAAAGCGCGCGGCTGTAGTTCCCAAAAAAGGCTTCATTTCAAATGGCTGCACCGTGAGAAGGACTTGGCAGCTTTTAATTAACAACGAGGTTTGCTCTGGGAAAGTGGAAGATAACGTACCACTCAAAGTCGGCGTGAAGCACGCAGAGAAAGACGGATGGAGAGAGTAACGTTCTGTTCACATTAATTAAACGGCTGGTCGACCCAGCTTCCCTAAAATAGTGAGAAAGGAGCAGATCAAAAAGGAGGGAACACAGCCTTTCAAGCTCTAAGAAATGGGGCAAAAAGGCTCAGGGCGGGTTTATGCATACTTATTGACTCTCAAACAGATTTTTGCTTTGCATAATTCAGCCTGTATGTGTTACACGGTACAGTATAGGTGTCTGCAACCTTAAACACTGCATGGGGTTGATATGACCCCATTGAACGATAAGATGTAGAGATTAATATTAAATGTAGTTATTTTGAAATGCTCAATTCCCCTGCATTTGCATGCCAAACTACTTGGTGTAATCCTTGCTCATCGTCACGCACCCTGTAGCAAACTTTGGGGATTTTTAGAGGCTATATGCTCCAAATAAACCACACAGCATTGGACAAACTGTTGGACTAGTAAACTAGTTATCCAGGTGGTCGTTCAGTGTCACTCATGCACACACTGGTCATGTAGTTTGGTCTGCCATTTTTTGCATGCATATGCTTACATATGATATCACTTGTTTCTGCTTCTTATTCGCCTGTGTTTTGATCAGGAAATTCAGTACTCTTTCAGAAGATGCCTAATAGCACCCCCTATAACAGTGAAAATATGGAAAGCCAGAAAGTTCCGTCAATGGCAGGGAAAGAGTTAAATACAATTTTTGTTTTAAATATATATTTAAGAATACAAGTTCCTTAAAAAGGTAATCATATCCTGAAAAATTAGAGACAGATCCTCCCAGGAGACAAGCTTGGCCGTCGAGTCTTGCAGTAACGTGACTCCCAGCAGAGGAATTGATCGAGTGGCCACCCCTAGTCTCTTGCCCTGGAAATTTGCAAGCCAGTCAATCAATTAAAGATCTCAGTGGGTCGACGGGCCTCAATTGGAAAATGTGTTTATGCGTGCTTCGCTTAGCACATTAGGCTTAAAGCTCTTTTCAACACGGCTGAAAAAGATTGATAAGAGAGATAGCCCCATTTCCCTCTGGCTTCTAAATTGGCCTTGTAGGTACCTAGCTTTTTGGAAACTTAATTTATTGAGTTTTCTCCGTATAGAGCATTTTTTTAGGCACTGCTCTTGATGTAAGGAAATGCACAAGGAGGTTACTAAACAGTTAAAAAATTGTATTGTCATTTGGAACAAAATCATGTTTTATTAAACTTATGCAAAATACAGTGTTATGGGTGGTAAAAATGTATTATTAGGGGGTACATTTTCTTAATTCACCCGCCATTTAGCATTTTTGGCAAAAAGTTAATTTGGGACCCTGCAGCTAACTCTCTCTTAATGGCATGATGGCATTTTTGCAATTATATTGGCACGCCAGCATGGCACACTGTGCAGAAGCAGCCCATGTTGTTAGGCATGTATTAGTACTTAGGGAAGAACGCCAAGAAACTGTCTGTGGGACTAAGAGGCAAAGAAGATGTCGTGCTAAGAGAACACATGTTGACAAGACTTGACCAAATGCTGCTCCTTATTTCCTCTCAATCAATTAATGTGTGGGTCATATGACCAACTGAATTTGCATTTTGGCCAAGACATTTTTATTTGCATTAGTGAAAACAACTTGATAACATAGGTATTTTTAGACCCTATGAAGACCCCCTTAAAAATCTGTGATCTAGAAAAGTGTACAGTATATATATATATTAAAAAAAAAAGTAAAACAGCAGCAATTAACTGTACAGTATATTCAATTAGTAAGAAGAACAAAAAATGTTTCACAGGGACTTGAATCAGTATATAAACTCACAGCCACTTTATTACACCTTGCTAGTACCTTGCTAGGTTGCCTTCACAACAGAACTGCCTTAATTCTTGGTGGCATAAATAGATTCAACAAGGTGCTATTTGGTCCAGATTGATATGATTGATTTGCAGATTTGTCACTGCATATTCATGATGCGAATCTCCCATTCCAGCACACCCCAAAGGTGCTCTATTGGACTGAGATCTGGTGACTGTGGAGGCCATCTGAGTTTAGTGAACTCATTGTCATTTTTCAAAAACAGTTAGAGATTTGTGATGCTGGAAGTAGCCATCAGAAGATGGGAACACTGTGGTCATAAAGGGATGGACATGGTCAGAAACAATATTCCGGTAGACTCTGGCATTTAAATGATACTCAATTGGTACTAAGAGGCCCATAGTGTGCCAAGAAAATATCCCCCACACCATTACACCACCAGCAGCAGCTGTAACCGTTGATACAAGGCAGGATGGATCCATGTTTTTTTTAATGGTGTTTACGCCAAATTCTGACCCTACCATCTGAATGTCGCAGCAGAAATTGAGACTCATCAGACCAGGCAATGTTTTTCCAATCATATATTGTGTGTGAGGTGAGCCCGTGCGAATTGTAGCCTTAGTTCTATGTTCTTAGCTGACAGAAGTGGCACCAGTGTGTGTTCTGCTGCTGTAGCCCATTGGCTTTGATGTGCATTCAGAGGTGCTCCTCTGCATACTTCGGTTGTAACTAGGGATGCACCGAATCCAGATTTTTGGGGTTCGGCCGAATACCGAATCCACTGGTTAAGATTCTGCTGAATCCGAAACCGAATACCAAATCCTACTCCCATCCTCAGTCCATTAACACAGTAAACACATCAATGAAGTAAACAACGTCCACAGCAGTGGATTTTTCATTTGATTTTATCTGTAAAATAAAAATAAAATAAAAGAATAAGCAACATTATGCATTTTAACAGCGGTGATGTTGTATATTGTTAATAATGTACCACATTATGTTGCATAATGTACCACGTGGCAAAAAAGTTTTTATTAGGCTACATGAGCTCATTTAAATAAAACTTCAAGGCAGCATGCACAATACAATGCGACTTAGAGCATCATTTTGTTGCACCATGCTATTAAAAATCGATGCCATTGGGAAAACACTATTGTCATGCTACTGAAAATGCAGTTAAGTTGGTACCATCACTATTCCTAGTTAGTTGACTAGTAGACAGTGAAAGTTATTGCCTGGAGCAGAGAGTGGGCTTTCCACTTATTCAAGATGGTGACATTCTTCTAGATGACTAGTGAAATGGATGTGTAGGATGAGCAACTGAGATGTATTTTTCTCTTTGCAGCATCCATAGTAAGCAGATGGAATGGTAAAGCACCGAATCCTGAGGCCTTTGAGTTTCCCTGACCCAGATTTTCATCTCACTGCCTGATTTAGGTGTGCTGCACTAATGTTTGAGTCATAACGTGTCAGCTCTCTTATATGTCAACCTTTTGTGTAGGTTTTACACTTCAATGATCCCAGTAGTGTTTATTTCCCCCCAAAATTGGCTTAGCTTTACAATGCCACAGATCAAGTGTGGCTTCTAGATGCATCACTTTAGCAGTGGTGTAACTTCAAGACTGACATGGTCAAAGTGAAATGCTCTGGCAGGATTGCGAATCTATCGTGAATACATCCACCCCCATCTGCCCAGCTGCTCTACATGCACCTACAGCTCTCTTCCTGCTTCAGATGACATCTGTGTGTTCCTAGTGAATGGAATATATTTGTTTATCCTCTCTGCGGCTTCATAACCCTCTTGGATCGGAGCCCGCGCAAAAATCCCAAAAGACCAAGCTAATGTCTGCACTCTCTCTTTCGATCGCTCTCAAAGCACTGAAAGGTAAATTGTATATATTTATGAAACAATTGAAAAAGTGTGGGTGTTCGGAAAAGCAGGAACGAAAGTTATGGGAAGTAAATTGGCTCAGGTTGATGTGACTCTTGAACTACACCTCACCAAAGGTCAAAAGTGCAATCCCTTGCCTATTCCCATGGACTTCATTCAGACAAATCCCACGTCTATTTGGAGTTGAGATTCGAAACCGCAAAGGTTGCCTCTACCTAAGGGCCAGGTTTGACATTTTCATCCCAAAAAACTGGAAATCTCTCACTTCAGTCTGCTCAATGCATTTGGAAGTGTGGCTAGTCCTGCAACCCTGGAGTCTATTATGACCAGCTGAGATGAAAGGTTTTGCCTGGAATTAAATTTGACTTCCTGCAAGCCTGCTTTATCTACACGCCGCCAAATACGGGACTGTCCTCGATCTAACAATATGTGGACAATCAAATATGCACTCCTGGCAGGGATTTTAAAATTTTAAGCTTAAATCCAAGAGTACTGTCTTTCGAAAAAAAGAAGAAAAAAAAAGACAGGCAGAACATTACCAATAGTCTCAGGCTTGGTCCCACCTTAGACCTTCCCATGCACATGAAAATGGAAAGCACTTTTTCAATCTGGCAAGCTCAAATCTTACTGACTGACTTTATACAACAAAGTCATGCTTGCAAGGTACTGGGTTGATGCTGCAAGTGCTTTTGAGGCTCAAATAATGACTGGATGTGCAATGTTGTCAGGTTACTAGCATCAAACCCTTAAAAGATAAAGAGTTTAATTTGAGACACTGATGTCAAGGATCCATGAAATTGAGTGAGTAATGGAGTGACACCACAAAAATACACTCCAACTATGAACACCACAAACATTCAGTTAATTCAAACAAACAGTAAGGTAAGACAAGTCCCAAAGGAATAACCGTCTGATCATTTAATAAGTAGATGGCAACAAAAAGAAAACTCTTTCCCCTGACCTCTTGATTCTTAACACAAAGCTCAGCAATCCCGGCATTATCATTAGATCCATGTAAAGTGCTTTATCAATAGACTACTTAACATATAGATTCCAGGAGCAGTGGCAGATCATGCCCCTGTCTGTTTGGCGGATATCCAGGCTGCTGTCTCATAAAAACTTTCACCGCCACTTAATTTAAGCCAATGCCAATCTTGAACTACAGTGTACATTCCTCATTTATTATTTACAGGCAATATGCAGCTGTTCTATTTGCTGTTCTGTGAGAAAAACACAATCTTCTGTCCAAACAATCCAGTTTTGGACCTCTTAATTATACTCTTTCAACAATAATAAAGGGTTTCCAGTCAATAGCTTTCTTCATTTCTTCAACTATTCAATAATTTCTCCAGCATTTATATGCTCCACAGTTTTATCTTTTTCATAGCGTGTAAACAGGATACAAAATTAACACTCACCAAGCACCTCCTGAGAGTTAAAATCAGCTTTGGCGAGTAAATACAATCTGGCCAGTTGGCTGGTATATTTATTGGAAATGACTATATGGTTCAAATCTTAAATGTGCACCCAGTAATTAATGCATACTGACACCTAGAGGTGTAGATGCGGCATCACACAAAACAAATATTTTTAATTAAAATCTTTGATGACTTAAATTTATTCCATAAACAAAAATCCACTGGTCATGTAATCTCAAAATGGCTGCCACCATGAGGAGACCTGCTCTACAAAAGCTACTTTTATCAGGCTACTGATAATGCTTGAGTCTTAGGGCCCTATCTTGCACCCTATCATTCCTATTTTGCACCCGAGGGCAGCGGACTTTTCCCTCAACAGACGCACGTCGGTAAATTAGGGAATGACTTTGCAGTCGGGGGGTGTTAGCAAAAAGAGGAGGCGTGTTCCGGCGCAAACGTTCCCTGGTGCAATTTTGCGGTTTCAGAAAACAATTAGTAAAAACCTAGTCTAAAGTCAGTAGCGCATTATTCAGATGCTATTTTAAGGGAGCGTGCTTGGCCATAATGTAGCGTGCAACGCGCATACACTTTGCTTCTCTCATCTACACAGACGCAGCAGTTCCCATTTTTTTTATTATGTAATTTATCCTGCCGGTATAATAGCAACAGCGAGATCCGCCCTCAAAGTTACTTGCATTTCGCGTTTGATACTTGCGTTTCAGATCGTTAAAATAGGGCCCTACATCTCTTGTGTACATAATTGTAAACATATTTCATAAAAGTACTATTCATTTTGTTTTGTGTAAAATGCAATGCATTGAGGAACATGTTACTGAGTGCACTTTAAGTGCATGAACAAAGCACTGTTTTCATGACCAAACAAACAGTCTGTCTAAACAGGCTGAAAGAAATTCAGTTGCAATATATACCTCAGTAATATTTTTGCCCAATAATAAAACAATGCAAAATATAGTTTGTGACTGATAATCTTCACCTGATATGGAAAATAAAAGTTAATGTAACCTGTTCTATTGTCTGTTAGCATAATTAACATCCCCTCTTCTTCACTTTTTTTGTACAGTGAGACTATCTGGATCCCCCCCAAAAATCATTAGATTTATTTCAGTGTATATTTAACTCTAAAGATGTAGAGAAGAGAAGTGACAACTTTTCACATTCAACCTCTAGACAAAGGCTCCTCAAACTAAATGCATCTCACGGGAGACTCAAGTTAGCATTGCGACTGCCATTATCCATTTGCTGTGTGTGTCAGCAAAAATATTTAATGGCAGTGTGAGGTTTTCTCCTACAGGAGTGAAGGACAGTGCGTTGGCAGCCATTTTCAGGCATTTAATTAAGCAGCTCTGTGCCAGTGTCCAGATACTATCAGTCAGTAACGTCTGCCCATACTTCCATCTCCTGCGCCCAACAGATAATTAATAGGCTAATGCTTTTTTATAATCGTCTCATTCTTAATCACATGCAAACTGACCAAGACAAACACAGCGACTGGCGTTCACAACACTATCTGACAGCTTGTCAAAGACTGAAAATGGACTTTAAAAGAGTGCCAATTAACTCGATAAACAAGGTTATAGCCTAGTTATAAAATGAATACCATTACGAAGAAGAATGCTGCTCTAGCATATTATGCATGACTGATTAGGGCTATTGCACGCCCACAGACTTTTGAAGAGTGATTAGATTGGCTATTTATTTATTTTTCCACTGGATCAGAGTGAGTTCCTCCACCCTCTGTGAGTTTGAGCCGAACAGCCGCACACCAGCCCGGATTCATCCATCTTAATTCTCTAACACAGTGGGCTTGAGGGCTTCTGCCATACTGATTCTGGCGAATTACAAGAGACAAGCCACTCCTGAGGGAAGCCTTCATGGCCCTTCAAAGACAGCATGATGCTGCGGAGTGTAAAACTCTCAACATGATCCATAGCAAACCAGGCTCATTGTTCCCCATCAATACCTCCTGAAGGCATGCCACACTGTTTTCCGATGGATCTTCGATTGCAAAAGCTGAATATCAAGTGGTGTATAGGAGGGGGTAATCGTGTAGGCTACTCAATATGGAGATGGTCTTAACATTAACACTGTTCCAGTACAACCACTAGTCTATTCAATTGAGTCATTCTAATGAACCGATTATTTTTGATGATTCGTTCTAATCAATTCACTTCACTGTAGAACTTTGGAAATAAGACAGTGGTCTACACAAAAATGTACCATTGCAAAAGTTGCAACTAGCCTATAGTTATAAAACAATATTATTGATACTACACAATTAAACCTGACAAAACTTAAACCAAAACCAAAACTTACTGACTCCAAACTTTTAAACTGTAGTGTATCTATGAAAATGTAATTTACTAAAATTTACAAAAAAGGGTAAACTTAGTACAAGGTTGTCTTATTGGGCTAATTAGTCTAAACTAATTTCTAACAAATCTTACTAATTTAGTCTAAACACTGCAAACAATGCATAGAAAAGTATCACAAAAATAGTCTAAAACTATAACTTTCGAGGTTCACACTTTATTTAAAGCCAGTTTCACTTGTCTGAAAGATATTTACATGTATTACTTTAGCAGACTATTTTATCCAAAGCAACTTGATAATAATACAGGTTAGTTACCATGATCAATCGCTCATGGATGACAGAACAGCTTTATATTCCAGCCATAAAACAGACACAATCAACTATATTCAAGCTTTAGTGTATTTTTAAAGGACATTCACATTTCTCCAGCATCCACTGTTACCTGTAAACAAGATTGTCCTCAATGACATCTGCACACTGGCAAAATTAACTGCACATTACATTCATCATCATGTCATGCTCAGCCACTGCATGAAGCATCTCTGAATTAATTTCACTTCACTTGTAAAGCAGAGACAATCTATCTGTCACGTTCCCTGCAGCAACGGACTGCTCTACCTGGACAAACCTTCCTCTGATGTGCTGTGTTGTAATTATGGAGACAATGAAACACATCAGCTGGATCAGGATACTTGACCGTTATAATATCCCTCCCCTTTACAACCGACCAATGCACTTAACTGGTGTATCTCGCCGTTAATCCAGTCTGGTTTGGGTTCGGGGAGGGATGGACCGCAATCTGGGTCACCGAATAATGAGGCCAGGGCGCGTACTGCACCACAGCGTCCATCTGGCAGCTCCACGTGCCTGTCTCTGCCAGAGATAAACAGGTCTGGAGGAATAAACACAAAGAGACATGTTACCCTGCTCGGGAATAAACTCGGGAGAACATTTTTGCTTTTGGAATTTAGTATGGAAGCATACACAATATTTGTTTTATGTACTGCTCTATGTGTATGAGTATGGGAACCAGACAATAAAAAAAATAAAAGACAATTATTTAAATATAAATAAAAAGATTATATATATATATATATATATATATATATATATATATATATATATATATATAATTTTATAAAAATCAGCAATTTAATCATATACAGTCATGTGAAAAAGAAGTTTGTCATCCATGGCTTCTCCATTTTGTTTTTATGTTTGTTAAGTAATTAATGACACGTGTAATATGGCATGTGTTGTGGTTCATCCGAGGTTGTATTTACTTAAGTTTAAGAGCAATGACCATGACAGATGATTTTTTATTACGTCATGATACATAAAACCATGGAATTCAAAAGATTGTCCTTTCTTTTTCACATAACTGTAAATATCTTAATACTGAATTTTGGGAGTAAACCAGGATAGATAGTAACACTGACATACATTTATATATATTATATATTACACTTTCTAATATACATATAGAATTATATATATTTTTATACTATAGATTATATATATTTTCATTTAATAATAATTATATGTAATAATACATTTAATATTTAAGCAACCTATGACAAACAGATGTTTACAACAGATATATCTGCCGCGGTTAATACATTATTCCATTTGCATAATTTATTATATAATTTGTTCTATTTTCTTCCTTTTGTGGAAATAATAGTATATTCAATTTTACACATCCATATTTCTTTATAAAAAAAAACCTTTTAGGGTTAAGGTGCACTGAAAGTTGTTTCAGTTGACTCAGTTGCAATAAAAACAAAAAACAAAGGGAAATTTACTCGGATGTACACAATCATTAGCACTGTGCTTTTCCAGCAATGCTCCTAACTGAAAAATAATAAATCCACACATGCATTATGTCAGCCATTACACTGGGGGCAAAGAGAGAGAGAGAGAGAAAAAAACTGATTGTATGATGACAGAGATCTTTGAAGTCCATATGCATGTGGGTGACGGCACACAGTGGAGTGAAGCAGAATCTTGACTCATAGAGTTATGCCAAAAGCCTCTCTCAGTCTTTATCAACAGCCTTTATCTTGATCATAAGGACAGAGACCACCATGAGGCACTTTTATAATTAGATTGTGGAGTGTCGGGTCAAACACTATGAGTCAGCTAGATGATAATGCCGCTCTGGGACTGTTAGTGTCAAGCATGGCTTACTCCAGCTTTGATAAAGCACTCGTATCATGCCATATGTTGATCTTTTGCTATATCTCACAAAGGTCTGCTAGTGCACAATGTCTTAGGAATTGCAACACTCATTCTCTGCTTTTTCTAAGACACCATGCAATTAGGGGAAAGAAAACCTAACTGCTAAATGGTGAAAATAGTTAAAATGCTATAAAAAAAAAAAAGTACATAATTGACTACCATTACTATTCTCAAGACTGGTTGGAAATTAGATTAATCACAATTGTTTTTTAAAGAATATTTATATATCTTTTCTACACAGTTTCTTGTCAACTTTATCTTGCTCACTGCAGTTCAATGTTCTCTGTAAAACTCAATATTTAATGGGAAAGCACTGTACAATTTATTTTGAAAATAAATTTAAGTGGTCTAAGGTGGCATTCTTTGGACAAATGCTTTTCTATAGTGACCGCGGAAATTAATGATGCCCCTTTTTTTCTTATTTGGTAAGAAGCATGGTCATTATCAGTAAACTAAACAAAACATAACTAAATAAAAAATAAAAATAAATTAAATTCTTGAATATATAAAACTGTCACGTTTTGAGTTTGTTAATGTTTAGAGATTGCTTTTGATATCCTTATGTTCTGTTCATCTGTTTCTAGGTTGGTTTTGTCGTTCTGCTAATTAGTTTAGTCATCCCCTGTTTCCCTGCCTGTTAGGCTACGTTTACACGTGGGCGGCTTTTTTCATAAATAAACTATTTGGTACATTTTAGCCTTCTAATGATCCAGAGGTATTCAATATATAAACAAATGTTTCTCTGCAGATTTATACATAGTCTTTTCTCAGCACATACTGAAATAATATTATGTCAACTTAATCCAAAGTTTCCTGATAATATTTTATTTCTTTTAGGGGCTGTTTACGCGACACCGATTTTAACCAAAAACGTAAACTCTTTATGCAGTTTGGCCGTTCGTTTACATGACAACGGCGTCCTATAAAAGCATCACTTTCGGCGATCCTTGGCATAATGAAGTTGTTTAGTGTATCACCAAAAAAAGGAAGATTACATTGACTATAATTACATACAAACACTAACTCGATCTGTCATTCTTCTGAGAAACAGCAGTGTATTTGACTCGAACACTAAGGCAACATGAACAGGGTAATGATGAGTAATGCTTGCCACTGAACAAAGGGAATTGCAGCACATGGCGGCAGCATGGCTACAGGCCTAGCAGAGGGGGGAGTTTATGATTAATGGAAATAAATATGAAAAGCATCACATCAGCCCCAGCACCTGATCACTCTCGCCTCCACAACTGCGTTACTGCTTAGCAAACGACTACATCACTAGCGGATACAGCCCTCGGTTCACTTCAGTGTGCGCACTACACTCCTGGAGTCAGCGGCACCGACGCTGAATATCTCCTGACAGAGAGGTCAAGATTCAAGATGAATCCACTGCTACAATTTGACATCCCTTTTTTTTTACTCTAATAAAGTGGTCTTGAAGTAATTCTTGCAATGCCCTACATATTAAATATTTATGGGGATGTACAATTACTTGAAGTATGTCAGATGTTTATATATAGCCAGTCATTATCGCTAAAAAAACTAAAAACATTGAATAGGCCTATATGTACATAAACATTTTGATTAATTTTATTGACTCCAAAGCACATATTTACAAGGATCCAGAGTTATTAAATATATAAACAGTTGTGCTAATTGTGGCACAGTTTTATTATTTACTTGTTAGAGCATATTAACTTCTGCTCTTATATTACCTACAAATGTATGTGTTATATCTCTGTGCCACTTTTAAAGGGGAGATCAAGTTAATCCCCTTTATAATATCAAAGCAACACTGGTGACTTTGCATGAACCTCATGTATTATGGGATATTATGGGACACCACACAGCATTGATCCAGTGTACATGTAATGAGGACACTGGACACATATCATTGATCCCAGGCCAAGTCAAATTTCAGGCTATTTGTAACCGGTTACCTTATTGACATGCAGTCCTTCCTCAAGTATAACAGTTCTATCTTACTGAGTTGTCAATATTGTGTATCTGAGGTTTTTCTTAGAAAGGTTTTGCTCATTGGGAGACATGTGTTGGCCAGAGGGAGTGAAAAAGTGAAGTGAAGAAGGCCTCATGAATTATTGACAAAGACATTGGAAAAATGGCAAAGTGACATTCCAAAGGATCCAGAGGAAATTTAAAGATGAGGTTCAAGGGTGATTAATTTTGTAACGGTGCCTTCGCACTTCGGTTGGCAATGTGTGAAACGTGTCGCAAATGGATTATTTAAAATCCATTTATTTATTTTGAAATTCGGCTGAGCAGACACATTAGTTGTGGATAATGGCAGTGATTAATCCTGGAGTAAACAGCTGAAAATGCCCTTGCGGACCAAAAAAAAAAAATCACCCTTCTGGGAAAAAAAAGAAAAATCTAAAATGTCCTTTCTCTCTCTATGATAGTTAAAGCAAAGTGAGACAGGCTGGAGATTCATAAATAAGTAAGAGACTCTTCCAGTCTCCCAAATGCCTGCCTGCAGACTTTAGATTAGCACAATGAGCAGAAAAGCAGACAGCGCAGGAGAGTTTGCCAAAGAAATAGTACTGAGTCTCTCTTTGTACTGTATACATAATGTTACAAAATTAAAATGGCAGCCCTTATAAAAATATACATGCGCAGTAGAGTTGACCATTTAACAATTAATTAGTACAAAACATGATAATAAGCATATATACTTTACATTTATTTTATGTTTTAAAATTATTATTAATTGCAATTAATGCAGTTCTGAAGGGGGTCCAACCCGCTCACAAGGTGTGTCCAGTGAGTGTACGATTCACACAGGCGAATTGAGGCTACAATTCGCACAGGCTCACCAAAATTGGACAATAGAAGATTGGAAAAATCTTTTCTGTTGTGACATTCAGATAGTAGGGCGTAAACAATGAAAGTATGGATCCATCCTGCCTTTTATCAACAGTTGAAGCTTCTGGTGTGGAGATATTTTCTTGGCACACATTCGGATCATGGATGTGCAGCCGACAAATCAGCAGCAACTGCGTGATGATATCATATCAATATGGACCAAAATTGGAGATTACTTAATCAGTGTGTTATGTTGTAATTCAGTTTTTTGACAGTCCTAATATACAAAGAGGTAGAGAGAAAACAAATACTCTTTGATACCCAAGGAAGAAAAAATTAGATTAGTCAGGCTGTCAAAGAAAGAACTAAAAAAACATAAATAAAAATAACTTGCTCAAAATTGATCAAAAACAGTCCTGGTGCTAAAAGGCGTCAAGGGAAGCCAAGTGACCTTTCATTGACTGGCTTGTAGCAGGACTTTAGAGAATGCTGGGAGTGTAACTTGGAGTGTAGCTTAACATTAACGTAGATTGGTCTGTAAATAGTTTTTTAGTTTTTTTACTTGACAAAGCAAACACTCTATTAGGCTTCCACTACCATTTATACAATGTTGAAAGGTGTAAAAAGGGATGGAAGCTCACAAGTCAACGTCCCCAATTAAACTTTGAGTCTCACATCCAAATCAAAGTAAGTACTGTGCTCCCAGTGACACTGTCCTTATTGTCCTTAGATTTCTTTGGAGTATTTAAAATCTATTCAACTCTCCCAGGCTTTGGCCATCAAAAAATCTATACCCAAGAACACATGCTGTCTGGTCAGCCTGGAAGAAAGATGGTTTTGGTTTACACTCGGTCGCTGACCCGATCAGCTTCTGCCCCACAGGGATGCATAGGGCCAAGAACAATCTGTCTTACATGCCTGTGTAACAGGAGATGTTCGTGGAGTTACTCATTAAACCCAGTGTAAGCCATGTTTAAACATGAAATTTGTCATTTTATTTGGATGTTTTCTATCCCACACAATATGCAAAGACACCTATAAGTAAGCCATTGTAGATTGATTTGCCCACAAGGTGTAAATACTGTGGCACTAGGCACAGTAAAAAAACATAATAAATATGATTTTAGACAAAATAATAGTAAAAAACAAATGCATGTACTGTTACACCCTAAAATAAATGTATAGCCTAAATATATAATGTGGTTATGTGTTGGCTCGCCACTTTATGACCAATGAAACTAGTAAAGTTCCACTGCAAGCGTATCCATTCTCAACTTCTGTCATTACTGATTTGTTAATCAATGTGACACTAGAACTTCCCTCAGTAACACAACATAGATTTGAGCTGGTCTAGTGGTTCCTGGAGGAATGAGATAATGGAAGACAGAGTAGAGCATTGGGACTATAATTCTCTTTTCTGGATGGTACAGGCTGCCATTTTCTATCTGCAGAGTTTCATAATCAACAGGAAATGATATCCTGGACAATAGTGCAAGCTGGAATGATTGCTGGCGTGTACCGTTAGGACACAGAAATATGTATCATTATCTTTGTCAGCCTTTTTCCACTGCTGATCAGTGCATGTGCGTGAGCTCTGTAGACACATGAGCACATCATCTTCCTGTCTAAAGGGGAGGATGTGTGCAAGCCTCATTCTAAAGGCCATATCATTCGCAAACGCACTTCAGAGTGCTCACAAATGAAATAATTTCAGACACGACGCCGCATAACTCATTCCTCAAAGCTCGAGAGATATGCTGTCTACCGAAAAGCCTCAAAATACACTGAAGAAACCAGAAGGAATTCAGATGTGAAAAGCGGAAACCACTGTTTGATTAGAAACAAAGAGAAACACAAATCACACGACTTGTAAATGTTGAAAAGGCCTCCTGGAATGCAAAAATGGTCCGTGTATCATCCGATCATTTCATTTCCTATTTGGAATGGAATAACGAGAAATGAAAAAACAGCTCGTTTATTCGTTTTTTTGTTTAGTTTAAAAAACGAAAAATTAGATTTTGGCTCGATTTTTCATTTTTCATTTGTGGTTTACAAATCGGTTTTTGGGTTCGATATTTCGTCTGCGCATGTGGGCGGCGCTGAAACGCCCCTTTCATCTGATTGGTCAAACCGCTCCGCCTTCAGTACGAGCTTTTCTTTCTGTCGGCAGAATAAGAGTCAGTACGAGTGCGGCACTAACATTATTGCACTTTAATAAAATAATGTCTGAAACCACCACTCACTTTTAAGTTACTATGCACAATATTTGACGCAGAAGTATGTTCCAGCGACCCCATCGATGTGAGCTACAGTAGGTTAGGCTATGACAGATTATTTTAGCATGATGTATTTCTCATTGATAAATACAGTGCAAATAGCCTAGTTCCGTCTCTTTGGATAAAGGGAAGTGGAAATAAAAATCAACATATAGGCTGAATTGTACCATATATGTCCTTAACATTAGATGTCCGTAGATGACCTATAACTGTTAGCTACGTCAGAGTTAGGGGATAACACAGTTTGTACAGTAGCCTATAAAATCATTATGGTTCCCATAAAACATGAAAACCCAACAACCCAATGGGAATATATCCTTGTTGTGTAAAACATCTGTTCATAATCTTCACCTTTTTCAACTGTTATTTAAGATTATTTGTGCATAAATATTTGTGCATAAATGTTTGTGCATAAATGTCCGGACAGACAGACAGACAGACAGACAGACAGACGGACAGAAGTTTAAATGTGTTAGGCCTATATAAATTTAGGCACATATAACAAGTATTACAAACTACAATAGCCTAAACAGAACATGGCAAGCCATTGCAACTTGTAGGCTATAGCCTACTTAAAAGGAAAACAAATTTGCTGAGTAAAAACAGAGCTTGTGTTGTTGAATCATATTTTTTCTAGTATATCTTAAAATATAGAGCTCATGACAAATAAAACTTCCAGATGGACAAATTTAAACGCAAAAACCAGTGTGAATAACAACATCTTAGAGTGGTAAACTTTGAAGTAGGGTTCAAGTTTTAATTAGTTGTACAGTTTGAAGTGTAAAGCTTGTTCTCATACACAGATATGGCCTATTTATGAATGAAATTCATGCATTTATTTGTCATTTAAACTGATGCAAACAGGAAAAGAGAGTAGAAAAGACGTATTATCCTGTCGCCCCCTCTAGTGGAGAGCATTAACTATTACGGCCTTCATTGCTCAGATAATGCAAATCAATGGATTTTTTGGGAAAGTATGTCTGACCAGTTATAAATGATATAAGCGAGTCAGACCAGTCTGGAGGTCTGAGCTGAGTTTGGTGAAGCATTAAAGTGAAGTCAATTTCTCATAATAAATAATAATAATGTTTAAAATATGCTGCATGGCTTTCTCAAGTCAACATAATGAAGACAACTCAGAGAAACATTGACCAATTCAGAATGTAATAAAATCGTATTAGTTTTATAATAAAACTAATAACATTTTAAAGGTATGCTGTGCTCTTCAACCGACATGATTTTAATCAATCCCAAACCCTGCTAATTTTGACAGTATTAACGTTCACTGATTTTAGCTTCTCTCTTTTCTTTCTCTTTCTTTTCATGTGAACTGAGTAGGCTACACATTACATTCATAAATATAAACTTTATTTCTATAAAATTTTCAAAATTAGTAAATTAGTAGAGTGGTAAATGTTACACACTATAATGGTGTTACATATAGGCCTAATAGTAGCCTACAGTTCAGCCTATGTTGATTTTTATTTCCACTTCCCTTTATCCAAAGAGACGGAACTAGGCTATTTGCACTGTATTTATCAATGAGAAATAGCCTACATCATGCTAAAATAATCTGTCATAGCCTAACCTACTGTAGCTCACATCGATGGGGTCGCTGGAACATACTTCTGCGTCAAATATTGTGCATAGTAACTTAAAAGTGAGTGGTGGTTTCAGACATTATTTTATTAAAGTGCAATAATGTTAGTGCCGCACTCGTACTGACTCTTATTCTGCCGACAGAAAGAAAAGCTCGTACTGAAGGCGGAGCGGTTTGACCAATCAGATGAAAGGGGCGTTTCAGCGCCGCCCACATGCGCGGACGAAATATCGAACCCAAAAACCGATTTGTAAACCACAAACGAAAAATGAAAAATCGAGCCAAAATCTAATTTTTCGTTTTTTAAACTAAACAAAAAAACGAATAAACGAGCTGTTTTTTCATTTCTCGTTATTCCATTCCAAATAGGAAATGACATGATCGGATGATACACGGACCAAAAATAAATGAGATCTGTATTTTCTCAAAGTGAAGGAGAAAAGGGAAAACAAATACAACAGTCGAAGGTGTGAAGACTTGTATTCTGATCGTGCTAAATACAGTGAAATGAAAGGAAAATCTCTTGCAGGAGTGTGTGGGATGTATATCTGGGAAATGAAGACAATATCTTCATTGAAATTAATACATTCTCTACTGTTGTTCTTGTCAGTGCAATAATTTGACTGATGTTATCTTGTCATATTTGTCAGCAGTGTTGGGAGTAATGCATTGCGATAATGAGCATTATGTAATCCGATTACTTTATTTGATGTAACGAGTAAAGTAACATTACTTTACCCACTAATATTTGAGTTACTTAAAAAAAAAAAAAAGGTTAATTTTCTTCAAACATTTTTTAAACTAATACACTCGTGCCGTGTGGGAACAGACAAAAAGTTCAAAAGTAACGAAACATTTTTAATTAAAAAAAGAGTTGTACAGTAGGTAATATAACCTGTAATGTTATGATATCTTTTGTATGGTATACATAGCTCTAGTGGTCAGGAATTATTTGAAGTGGTCAGTATATAATAATATTCTAAATGTTTTAAAAAAAGAAAGAAAATAAAGGTTCATGTTATTTAAGATATGTTGTCTAAGGAATTGTGTTAAACACTTTAACACTTGTGTTAAACACATCAAAAAGAACTTCGTAAAAAAAACCCCACCTGCAATGCCTGGAAGAGAGCGAGCCTCAGCCACGTGAGAAAATGTAAAACAAAAGTAATGTAATACATTACTTTCCATAAAAAGTAACTAGGTAACGTAATTATACTTGCTTTTAAAAGTAACTTTCCCCAACACTGTTTGTCCAACGCTATGTCACGACCAATTCGTACGAGTATGAGGTGGCTAGTTCCTACGAATTAGTACGACCTCACTTGTTCGAATTCGTACGATTTGTCTAAACCCCAGTGATGGGTAAGTTTAGGGGCGGGGTCAGGGGTAGGTCATTCGTACAAATTCATACGAATTGGGCAACTTGTAAAATATGTACGATTTAGCAAAAATCATACAAATTCGAAGTGAGGTTGTATGAATTCGTACGAATTAGCCAGCTCGTAAAATACGCACAAATTGCAGTGAGATCGGGTTGGTTTGTCAGCATTATTAGACATATTATTCACTTAACATTTCACCATAAACACAAATCATTTCTGGTTCGTCTGTTCGCTTATTTTACCAGTACTTAAACTCATTTGTTCTACTTCTCTTCTTTCAGGGTCCATTGCAAGATGTTCCTATATCAAGTACCACTACTCCTCAGCCACAATACCCAAGAATCTCTCTTACAACATCACCAAGACCATACGTCAGGATGAATGGCACTCTCTACGTGAGTACATGGCTTTACTTGTACATATGAAGATGCATTTAAGAAATGCCACTACTGTGATTAGAGAAGACTACAAATTCTGTACTTGTAACACAACTAAAGAATTATTATCTCAAACTGTCTTATTAGCTTGACAAAATTACATATCACACTCATAGTACAAATCAGTGTATAATTTAACCATTACTGCTGAGACAAGCACTTTGTAAACAGTAATCATCCCTGACCTAGTGATCTCATTTGCTCAGACCCTTCTTGCTAAGGTCAAGTCAAAGCCAGATATGGAAGTTGTAACGCAACACGTTGTCATTTCATTCATTTTTTTGGGCAAGCTCTCGGTAGACCTAAAGATATGGATGAGGTGATGTGTTGTTGCTTTGTGGAAGGAGAAAGTAGGGTACATATCTCAAAGTCAGATGTACCTTGTCGACCCACTTTTGCTGTTTCCACCCTAACCAAAAGGGAAATTATGAAGATGCTTTAACATAGAAGTGGTGGGAAAATGCTTTAATACAGAGAGTGGGCCATTAGTATGCAATCTGACCCACAGGAAGCTCAGCAAACCTGTAAAGCCCATCATTCAAGTTTTACACAGGCCACCCCTTGAGGGGTTGATTATTAAAGATATATTTACTATTCATAAATCCATTTAGCTGGTAACTAAAATAAAACAAATATTGTACAACAAATATTACACATATACTTTAAGTAGGTAAATTAATAAGCAGTGTGCATAAAAAATATTATTAAAATATAATAAATTATAATAAAAATACATATCAAGTTTACTTAATATAACTGTTTATATATAAAAGTGTGTGTATATAAAATAAAGTAAATACTTTTTAAAATGAATATTACACATTAAGTTCACTTCACAGTATTTTTTAAATGTATAAACGTGTATATACAATAATAAAATACAATTTCCACTTGAGAGCCAGATCAACACATGTGTCACATCACATTTTTGAGTTTTAAGAACATATTTTAACACCGAAAGTTATTTTATTCAGTGTCCTTATGCAATCACAAGATGTGTTTAATGCAAAGGCCAGAAGTTATAATGAATTAAATGCATAGTAATAATTTTATTTTAGGCATTTAATTTAGTTTTTTAGTTTTTTTTTGCATTCATCTTGCCTGATTTAGCTTTAGGAACACATTTTTAAAAACAGTTCAACAGAAATAGTTTGAGGAAGCCTACAGTACAACAAGCTTTTCTGCTCTGTTCTTTTTTGGCTGACAGCCACATTTGTGACACTAAATTTACACTGAGTGGGGAGTGTGTAAATCTAAAAGGCCTTCTCCTCAGAGAGTATGGCTTGTTTGAAACCCTCTTATGAGATGGGATTGTGGTTTGAAGCTGCCGTGTATCACAGACAGAAGAAAGAGCGGGATTCACCATGCCCTCAAACTGTCATGTGGTCACACTTCTCTGCACTGCCTCTGTCAGGTGACTGGAGAGACACCTTTCCTTTAACCCCAAAACCCACCAGTATCTACACCTCCATCTCTCTCGCTTTCCTCATTTTCCAAAGCTCTAACATGGAGGGTTATGAGATCAGAGATGCATTAATGACACTTCTGGAAAGATCCAGAGCTCTCATGCAGTCAAGTGCAACAGATGAAAGATCTCTGTGGCGCCACACATTTCTCACGGTTTCCATTTTGTGCTCACTATCTCTGGTTCATATAAATCTATTATTCTGTAATTGTACTTTTTGATATCAGAAATTTAGCCCAGACCTGCAGGACTCA
Organism: Phoxinus phoxinus; assembly: GCF_949152265.1. Taxonomy (NCBI): domain Eukaryota; kingdom Metazoa; phylum Chordata; class Actinopteri; order Cypriniformes; family Leuciscidae; genus Phoxinus; species Phoxinus phoxinus. Next base: position 8,218,098 of record NC_136884.1, read on the forward strand.
TTTTAAACCTTGCAAACAGAGTTTAGATTTTAGAGTTTATGTTAAAAGTTTATGTTCAAATCTGGGCCAATACAATATAAAATCACCCATAACATAATATGACCGTAACCGATAACTGCCTGATATTAAAATTCAATACTAAAATGAATTGTTTTAATTATGAATTAATTAATATACTGTACCTTTCAAAAGTTTGGTTTTACGATTTTATATATCATTTCTGATACTCATCAAGGCTGCATTTTTTTAAATCAAAAATACAGTACAGCAATATTGTAAATTATTCTTGCATATTAAAAATTAATGTAATTAAAGGCAAAGCTGAATTTTCAGCATCATTACTCCAGTCTTCAGTGTCTCATGTTCCTTAATCCCTAATATGATTTGGTGCTCAATAAACATTTATTATTATTTTCAATGTTGAAATCACTTGTGCTGATTCATATTTTTTGTAGAAACATGATGAACTTTTTCAGGATTTTTTGATGAATAGAAAAACCGAATTTATTTTAAATAGAAACCTTCTACACATGTCTTTACTGTCACTTTTGATCAATTTAATGCATCCTTGCTGAATAAAACCATACCCCCCCCCCCCCACACACACACACACACACACTGACCCTAAAGATTGGCTTTAAGATTATATTTATCAATGTTCAAATTATTATTGTTTTTATAGATTTTATATTTAAGTGAGCGTTTAATCAATGCAAATATATTCTAAATGTTAAAAATAGAGGAAATAATGCAATATATCCAATATCAACAAACATTGTATATACAAATATATATATATATTTTTAAACTCTAATATTGACTGATAATCAAACTGGTATTTTGGCACATCTAGTTAAAATATTTCTCATACACACTTCAGGCAGGAAAATGTTCACACGGTATTTAGAGTCTCCCAGGGGAACGTTCAACGAGTCTGTCATTTGATTCAAGCATTCTGCCCTATACTGTAAAGAAAGATGTGGAACAGTCAATCTCTTGGTTAAGGTCAGGCTGAGATGTTTAATGTTCTTATTACAGCTTACACAGCTGCTCCAACAAATCAAACAGTAGGATGAAGTATTTTCCTCTGTGAGGGAACCCTAAATGTAAAAAAGAAAAAGAAATTAAGCCTTTATATGCTTTGACTCCATTGAGTGCCATATTGATTTTGGGGGCCAAGAGAGGTCAGGAGATCAAGAACTCTCCATTAGTGGACATTGAGAAGTAAATTACTCTAGTACTCTGGGAAATGTGTCTGAACCAACACTGCCAAAAAAGGGCCCAAAAAGATCACTAGATGTCTGAACCGGCCACTGGTGAAGGTATCAGATCAAAGCTTGTGTTTTGTTGTGATGCCTAGAATAAGTAGAACAGGTAACCCTCAAATTCATATTGTTTTTGCTCGTGTTGCGCTCAGATGAGAAGCCAGACCTGACATTTCATAAAGAGTGTGAAATTGAACAAAGTGAGGTTAGAACATTTCCTGCGCTCTCATAATGCTTATCTGTTCGTGAGTGACATCAGCAAAACTTCAGAAGGCTGTGGGAAATACACAGCACTCATTTGTACCCGTCAGTCAACCCACCAGGAAACCGACTATACCAGCAGGAAAGTCACAAAAGAAGACACTACTTCTATTATGTAGAATATGAAAGTGAAAGATGAGACTCCACAGAAGCCAAAATCTCTTGTTTTTTAGCGATGGACGGCATATTCAGCTCAACACGGAAAATGCTTTTGGACATATCGTCTTTGGATGAAGACGGTAACTTTAGCAGCTTAGGGATTTTGTAAGATCAAAAGGAAGCAGCAAAAATGAGCAGCAGGAAGCTGTCAATGAACATGACAGGAAATAATCTGCCGTGATGCGTAAAGGTGCCCAAAGAGGCGAATTATGATCTTGGTTTCCAAATCCTCTAGATCTCAGTGCACTCAACGTAGAAACTGCTTATAGTACTTCAGAGACCAAAGAGAGACAACCATTGGATTAAAAGAAAGAAAGGGAAAAAAAACTGCAAAAAAAGAAGAAGCTAGTGTACTATTATTAGTCAATCAATAAAAAAAAAAACATTAATAAAAATATGACATACGACATGCCTAATCAAATGTATTATATCATGCAGTTAATCTCGCTCTCTCTCACACACACACACACCACACACACACACGCACACACCAATATTTTCTAAACTAAGCAGATTTTAATTTCATGAATAAATTATTCATGTAATTAATTTAATAGTAATCAGATTAATCAAAATATCACACAACTAATCCGATATCAACAATTTTAAATTAAATGGATTTTAATTACATTAATAAATAAAAATGTGTTCATCTAATTAAATTAATTACATATGTCAATTAAATACAATTAATCAGATATATATGCAATTAATCATATCAATACTTTTAAATATCTATTTATTATTATTGTAATTAACTAAATGACATTACATTAAAATCAAACAAATAATTACACAGCACTTAAATTCGTGTAATACATTTTTTGGAGTGACAGATTCATTCATCAAACTAACTGCAAATAAATAACATATTAGTGCATCATTAGCTGAGAAAAGCTCCAAAAGAAGATTATACAATGGCACTAGTGGCAGACAAAGTATTTTAAGAGATTTTAAATAAACAGCTCTTATTATTATTATTATACTTTAAAGCTACAACTGTTACGGAAGCCGTTTCTTACACAAAACAGTAGTTTGATAGCTTGATGATTGTTGTCTTGGGACCCTGCTAAAAACAGGACCTGTAATGACATACTAACATCCTAAGCGGTAATTTAGTCTTTACCCCCGAGTGGGATCCGCAGAGGAAATGAATTGTACTTAATTGTCACTGCTGTAATCAGACACTATTAAGGTGGGATTGAGTAATTTGTATCATCTCTGTACTTACATTCAAACTACTTAAACATTACCCTCCCATGTATTTATTGCACTTAGAGGACTTTGAATGTGACCTCACCACAGTATTAACTCAACGCTGACTGCAGCTGAACAACAGCCGAAATGCATTATTTTCCTGTTATCACTGTAAAGCTGCTTTAAAACAATCTGTATAAAGCGCTATAAATAAAGGTGACTTGACTTGACACTCTCTGTATACACTACTGATTTAATCTCCCCTAGATAAGACATTTCCATGTGTCTAGGCATTAATAAATGGAAATTGAAAATAGTGTCATCATGCAAACCATGATGGGCCTGACATTAACAAGGACGCCATTACAGCGCACACCAGAGGAATGGAGGAGGCTGTCGAGAAATCTCTCAACTGCGATTTGGCATTTTGACATCCATGATCATTATGTTTTCTTTCAAAGCTGAGAGACCTTTTCCTCCATGGTAGGTGAGCCGTCAATAGCCATTCTGACAGTTAGAGACTCTGATCTTCTGTTGACCTATTTCATTCAAGTCAAGAAGCAGAGATGCACAAAAGATGTAATTACATGTTGACAGAGCAGAGGGCGAAGACAACACGAAATGGTATTTGCGACATATTTCACTTTTGTAACGTGATGTAAGCAAGATATTCAGTGGAATGTGGGTCAGGACTTCATTTTGTCCAACAAGAATTGATTGGATTGTGGAAAGTGGTCTCTATGACAGGAAGGCTTCTTTTTTTCTTTCTTTTTTTTTTAAGACCAGAAACATTTACATAAAAAAAAAAAAAATAGGGTAAATTTTGATTTCAGATTGACTTTAAAAAAGTTATATGATTATTTAATTATGGTACAGGATGAGAACGATGATCAGATGAAGCACACTGGAAATTTGTTACCGGTTTTCTGAGAAACTACGTCCACCGAAATCAAAATAACGGTTAAATCCTTGGCTAATGAGAATAAGAAGTCCATTAATATTGCAAAAGTAACCTTGCAAAGTTGGAGGGATTGCAAACGTGAGAAAGCAGTAAATAAATTTGGCATTATCAGCCGCCAAACATCCTGCCGTAATATTCACATTATTCAAATCCTTATTTACAACCGTAATCCTCTCTGTTCCAGATAACCTTGTCTGCATAAACATGTAGTAAAAACCTTGGTCATTTTGGAGTTGTTGGAAACCTAAACAATGCCGTTTATTTTTATCACTAGCAAGACAAACCGGTCTCTTAACAAATTAACATTTTAGCAGAGAAATCCTCAAGCCTGTATGTTGCATGCATTTGATAATCCCTTTGCTATTAATTACAAACCGCGAGTTCTTTGTCCTGGCAGTTTTAGCGATTGCAACATTTTGACTCACAATTATCCACACTCACGCACCACATCCTCAACAGACAACTGAACGGCAGACTGCGCCGCCTCGACACCCCCCTGAATGATTGATGGGTAATACAATCAACAGACTATAAATGAACAGGAAAAGATGGGAATAAAACGAGCAAAGCTTAGAGCTTTAGATCGGTGGACTTTACACATATGCTCACAGGGCATTTCAGATTAGCCAGAGTTCCCTGTGGGTTTAGTTGTGACCGCCGCGTCCAGAAGGGCTGTAATCTGTCAGACGGACGCCTAGTGATTAGTCTGTGGATGGCCGAGTGGAAGTTGCCCAGTGGCCACGAATCAGAAGCTTACTTTGATCTCTGAGCATGGATGGAAAGAAAACGGCCATATTATTACAAGTGCTGTTTACACTCGCAGCGCCAAAAGATGGAGCCGAATCAAATCAATAACGCGGTTTCAAATCAGAGAGAAATATATTTGTAGTGCCTAGAAATGCAATTCAATTAAATAGACAAAAAACGGAATTTCTAACATTGGTTAACCATTATACTCTCTATGGACTATGCAATAAGCTTGCATGACCTCTATAATGGTGGCATGTTACAGACACAAAAAGCTGTTGTCTATATTTCAGTGAAATATGTTGGCCAGATTATAGTGTTTTCAAATAAATTGAGCTCTTTTTTCATCTGTCAGTCAAACAGAGGCCACTGACTCATTCTCTGGTCTCTCTAAGCCTTAGTGTTTATTTGCAGATTAAATTAGGCCATGATTTCAATGTGATGAGACAAAACAGGGTGACACCGCAGGCTGCATCTGTTTCTCTTCTGTGAGTAGAAGTAGGAGACATCTAGGTCAAGCATTTGAACCCACGGTGTCTTTCTGGCCATGTGCCTTTTTTTTTTTTTTGCTTTTCAATTCAAATGCAAACAAAAGCTGTATCCTTGAGATTCTCATTCCTTCATTGATACATCCCCAATGATAGGGTTACAGTTTTTTCCCTACATTTTTAACAATAACATTTATTACATCTTGATAGACCTACCATGAAAATCTACAATAATCCTGAAAAGGGATCAACCAATCAGGAAAGTCCAAGCAGCACTGAATAATGTAATTGAATCGGTTTTACTATACGGTTTACTCTCAAACAAGTTATTTAAGTAGAACAAAATACAAATGAAACAATGACAGACTTGAACTTGATTTGAGCATAAGGAGACTTTACAAAACTCACCAACAGCTGGTGCAGAAAACAATGCATGACAAACAAACATGGCTAACTTGAGGGCTAAATACAAAACTACGGGGAACACACGACCAAAACAACCAATGACAAGATGGAACTAATGAACGTGAACAAATGAAACAACAAGACTGTTAACAAGATATCAGGACAATGAACCAATCAGAACATGACACATGAAGCAAGGGACCCAATGAAAACAAAACAGAGATCACAAGACATAAACACATGAACTTCAAAATATAAGACAGGACATAATGTGAACTAAGAACAAGTCACTGTTGCACTTTATTGCCTCTATCTACTGATGATGTCCTTTACTGATCCAGGAACTGTCCCTAAATCCCTCTTGTTCCACAGGGAGAACTTCCTGTCCTCGGTTAGCACACACAAGAGAACAGAGGACTATAGCCAATTAAAAAAAGAGGAGGGATGGGTGAGGACATAATATCTGAGCATGAATACACCTACTGTGTGTCCCAGTAGTGAACAGCCTCTGGCTTTGTTGCTGTAGGTGATGGCATCCACAGAGACTCCTGGATTAGCTGAACTGCTGGACTGGAGCTGCGGCTCTCAGTTCATTAAGCGCTTCACTGGGACAAGTTTAATGACAAACGCTCTAATGGTCCTTCCACAACTGACGTGGTGGAAAGTAAAAAATGTATCGAGCACTTCAGAGGCCTAAAATAATATTTTCTACCCTGGAGTGACCTAAAAATAGGTGTGCACGACACGTCCGCATTCATGGCTTGGCTAAAATCCATTCACATCCTTTATAGTGGTGGATTTTCCAAATTCTTATGAGTATGGTTGCACTTTTAATTTGAATACATGACATTTTGGTAAAATTATTTATATAAAAAAAAATTATTTCTAAGGTAATGATGTGAAAACGTCCATGTTTTTACACCAAAATCTAAAAAAAAATTCATAAAGATAAAACTAATGTTTAGTACAATTAAAATTATGTTCCTAGTCTCCACTCCTGGTCCAGAGTCTCATTACTGTGATCCAAAATAATAATAATAATAATAATAATATTTTAATTAAGTATAATGCAAAAAAAACAACAGCAAAAACAGTCATTACCATAATGCATCTTGCTTTTAGTATTTTTTCTCAATTACTGTAATATAGTAACTTTTGAAAGTTTATTTGTCATAAAAAAATAATGGCACCTTCCAGTAAATAGTATTTTTTTTTTTTTTTTTTTTTTGATTTTGGGGTGAAATATTCTGCTCATTTTTGTAACCATTATGTACTCAAAGGACCAAATGCATGCAAGTCAACAAACAAAGTGGAGGACTAAAAGAGAACTGCTTGTTACACACAAAGTACAATGATTGAAAAACGCGTTTCATCAAATCAGCGTGCTTGGCAATGCATTTTGAGCATAATCACTGTCGTTAATCCACCCGATACATCTCTATATTTGTCTGTATGGATAATCCGTCTTTTTACTATGCATGAGTGTTTCCTCTCTGCCACAAAAATAGCTTCATTCTCTTCAGCTTTGCCTCGGAGGGGCTGAGCAAGAAACCAACTACATTCCTCCAAGCATGTAGTAACGATGATGACTAACTAGCCCGAGAATCCAATCTCTACACATCCCGTTTGCAAACAGTTCCATGGAAAGACAAGCATTTCTTTGCATTTCGACATTAGATTTACATGTCGACCCTCTTTGCCAGGCGATCTCAAAAAGGCTTACAGCGTTGCATTAAAGTAAAAGCTGCTCTCCCCGGAGCAACACTGTCCGTCACAATGAACATATTAGCAAGCATGAGTAAGTAACTATGGGCTGCCCAGTCACCTAAATTAATCATTCAGGACTGAGCACGCAATAGAAGGGTCCAAATGTCTAAGACCACTGGTGATTTTATTTCTATTGCTAATATGGAATAACAATTTGAGTGAAAAGCTGAATTAGGAAAAAATAAATGTGAATTTTACAATTTCTTAGTGTTTGGTATATCCAATTTTTGCTTTAACGACAGCCACACTGCACATTAAATAATGAAATTATTATATTTATGGTATATTTAAAATTCAAATAAAAGGTCATCAAATTATTGCATAATAACTTACAGTATGAAAGGAACTAAATTATATATTTTGAGTAGAGTGTATTTAAATAAATAAGTGGCCAAATTATTTAATAAATTACACTATGTATGCATCAAAAGGTAATTTAAAATAAATAAAGATATAAAATAGCATATTTAAAACAAGAGTGTAAATAAATAAAGAAATGTTCATCAAATTATTTAATAATAAATTACACTGTATATATATTTTTTTTTCTATAAAATAAAGAAATGATTATATTTACAGTATATTTGTAAAGAGTTTAAATAAATAAATGGTTATTAAAGTACTTATATTCATACTTTATTTGTGATGTGCTGTATTTACATTGCTCATTATTTTAAAATGAGTGCAATAGCATAGAATTGGCATTGATCAAGTGTAGGTCTGACACATGGGAGGTTGTGTTAAGGCAGGATAAATCAAGATCCATTACATGTGATATTTTTATAATTGATACATACATGTAACATACATGTAATAATTGAGCCCTCTGCCCTCCTGAGAGGACCAGACTGCCAAATACATGTAAAAATCCATCAAGCGTGCTCTTGTTTTGTTTTGACATGCCTCATTTCAGCTGTAATACACATTTTAATCAGAATTTTCCAGAGCTGCAACAGTCCCATTCCGCACAGATTTGAATGTTCCTGGGATAGGCAGGATGAGAAACCGGCATGTGCACGAATATATCTGTGTGCAGAACGCCTGAAACGTCTGAGTAAGAAAAGGAAGTTGGAGGTGTGCCATGTATTGGCTCAGCAACCCCAAACTGCTTGTTCTCTTAAAGCACTGAAGAGAGAGAGAGAGAGAGAGAGAGAGAGAGAGAGAGAGAGAGAGAGAGAGAGAGAGAGAGAGAGAGAGAGAGAGAGAGAGAGAGAGAGAGAGAGAGAGAGAGAGAGAGAGAGAGAGAGAGAGAGAGAGAGAGAGAGAGAGAGAGATACAAACATTACTGTACTTGCCAAACACAGTACACATATGTCTGCAGGCCAATGGATGCAAAAGCCCTTTTAATAGGCCTTTTATTTTAAAACTGCATCTTCTTGCATGAATAATGCTAATAGACACAATATGTGAAGTTATCAAATATTTTTAGTGATCATCAACTTTATAATAACTTGCATTCAGGCATAAGATTTTGGTTTGTTGGCCGAAACTGTATTTTTACACTCAAAACAATTAACAAAAATAAATAAATAAATATAATTAGCTCAAACATTAGTTATAATAAAGCAATAAGCCCGGCGAAGCTGTTTTACAGTGAATTTAGAACAGCTAAGGGGCGTTGTTAGGCACGAGTCTCAAAATGGTCCACTTTTTATTTGAAGTCCAAATAAACGGGGAAAAAAAATGCACGTGGAATTAACATAAGTAGGATTAATAAAAAGGCCTTCGAGCGCCGTAGCTCATTGATGTATGTAAAAGCATGCCTGTGCATTATCTCTAATGGCATACCAAGAGTTCATACACTCTCACAACTAACAGGAACGTGTCCTTTCTATAAATGAGAGTGCACAAGAGAAGTATAGTGGACTATAAAGGGGTTTTAATTGATAAATATCTGAATTTGGTCACAATTAGGTTCTGCACTGAAACGCTGTGGGTAAACCATCACAGAAATAGGTGCTAATGATGCGTTTCAGCTCTGCGACTAAGGCTGATTATAGCATATATGAATGTATAATAAATTGAGCATGGATGAGGGCCATTACGCTGTCATAGTAATTATGAGAATCATCCCCAACTCTCAAAATGTGACCGTTTCACTCGCTGAACTTCACGGCTTTCATTCATGAGATGAATATGGCTGGTAGAACACAATGTACAGTGCTGTGAATGAGCCCTTTGGAGAAATTTGACACTGGAAATGAGATATTTGATGCCAATTGTTGTGATCCTGCTGTGGCCATCTCCTCTTATTGATCGTCTTCATCAATAAATGTGTCACTTGACAGCGAGTCCTTCTAAATGACCGGCGCTTCTTTCTACCTGCAGTGGCTGTAAAAAAAAATAAAAAATCTTTAGGATTCAAACTCAACCGTTTAGTGGAAGCCAGCTTGACTGTGATTATGCCACTGTGGCATATTTCTAAACTATAGAAAAGTTTTGTTGGATAGCTCATGTTTTCTGAGCCGTCGTGCACGTTTAAAGTTAAAACCTGGCTCTTAACCTTCCCCCGTCATTTCATGTCATCTCTACACGCATATTCATATTTTAAGCACAATTTGAATGGCCTATATTAAGATTCTAATCTATTTTGCCAAAATAAGTTAAAAATAAAACACTAAACCTAAAATTCATCATTTTAAAAGCTACATAAGTTAATTTAGGCATCACAATATTACAATGTACAGTATGCAAAATGAACATTTATTTTGAGATTAAAGACTAAAGATTACATTTAACATTAGTAAAATAGTATTTTTTATTTTGTAAAACAAAAAAATAACTCTTATTAGGCGATGGATGACTGCAATGATACATGTCAAAATAGTGGAAATGTGCATGCACAAATAAATATCCAAACATTCTCCTGCGGATTTCCACAGACTTTCATATATATCGGCTAATAAAATATGAATGTAAAACTCTCCAACTGGAAAATGACATGATTTCAGTATGAGTCACAGGGAACTTGTGTATTTTTCATAAATATGATCCTTGGCTTCAAAGATTCACTGACTGAGTTGACTAAAGTCCCTGCAATTCTCTATGAAGCTTAGTTTCTTCCCCAAAAGTGAACATAAATTCCCTTCCCTGCCTCATTATGACCCAACTCTCAATACTGACACTCACTTGGTGCTTTCTCCAGCAATACTTGTGGCTCCATCTTCCCCCACAAAGTGCAGCAGTAATCTGGTTAGTCACATTGCACAGTCTCTCTGTCCACTGCCTGGCAAATCCTAAAGTAATTTAGACTTAAAAGAAGAGGAGGTGGTTTATGCTGCGGTGACTGGCTGCCACATAGAATTTCACACCACTGTGTTTTGTAATGCTCCACTGTTGTTTACTGTCATTAGATCAAATCCCGTCACTAGCTTGCGCCTGCCGGAGACTCGCCGCGGTGTTGAAAGGTTTAAACAGGGTGCAAAACACCCACTTCAACACCCTACTTAATCTGACATTAATGCTCATTAAAATTCAACAACCTTTAGCCTAGGAGCAATGGCTGTCGTAATCACGATGCAATGAATATACGTATAGAGGAAATGCTGTGTTAAAAGTGAATGCTCAAAGAATTGGTTTACAAAGATTCCAAACTGAACTGCATTATTCACATTTCTACTGTTACTTCGTTCATTTGAGAAATATTTGCTGTGACAACTGAGGCAGGAGGGAGATTTTTCTCTCATTGAAATTCAAGCGATCCTGGAGTGACTAAAAAAAAAAAGGAAACAAAGAAAATATTCACACAAAATTGACTCTTATACCACTCACATACTCCCTGGAAGGCTGTAAACACAGACAAGTGATGCAAATTAGAGAACCGGAACAAATTAGATTTAAATTAAGAATTGTTGTTCTATTACCGGTTGTATTGCTGTTAATGAATGATTCAGGAGAATCGATTTGAAAATTGACTATTCAATAGAATCAATTCAGAAATTGTGTCCTGGGGGTTGTTTTTAAAACTGAACTGAACTGAACTTAAATTAAATAATGAAATGAAACAGATTTTAAAATGGCACAGCCGGTGAAGTAGAAAGCGGCTTAAACAAGCCTATTCAGCTCAACACCAGGCCGGTTACAGATTTCTACCACCTCACTTGTCAAAGGTCATCGCGTGCGATCACGTTTTGGCCCCTGCCACTAAATGCTTGTTAGAGGAACTCACAGCAGCCACTGGGGTAAGATGGCAGCGGACTGGCTCTGTAAGGAGCTGAACAGAGAGAGGATTTAACCACGTCAGTTATCCCAAAACCCTTTTTTTTATTCACACACTCCTCCCCATATCATCTGTCTATTGAACAGCATTGAAACAGAAATGGGTCACTAAGCAAAATGGGTCACTAAGCATTTGTCAAATTTGATGTGAGCTCGTGTCTGCAAATCTGCTTGCAAACTTTTTCCCCAAGATGAAGCATTTAGTAAACAAATATTATGATGCAATTTCACTAAGAAATATGTACCTAAATCCCAAGAGACTCTTGTTGACTGGTTTAGAAAAAAAAAGCTGTACTTTCAGAGCTGGAACTGAGCATCTGCGTTAAAAATTAAATTTCAAAACAGCAAATGCAGCACAGACACAACAATATATTCAGGCAAACCAAACTAAAATTAAATGGGTGGTTCACAAAGGACACATTCTTTTTGTTTTTTCATCGTCTTGCACCAGTGTTGTTTTTGAGATGACAAAAAAAATTCAGTTTGAACAGCCTCTAGCAGACAAAACGTGCAAACAAAAACACAAACAAAGACTATGTTTCGGCTTTGAAGCGCTAAACGTGGTGTGCATGTGTTGTGTATTTAGTGTTTGTCCTCTGCGCCTATTTGTACAAGCACACTTGGACCACATGAGTCATCAAAAGCCCTTCCCTGCTCTGCTATTATATATGAATGCATTGTTTGTGCATATAGCTGGCAGAAAACGATCTCTGGATTAGGGATTATGACTGCTTGATTCAGGCCACAGAGACTCGAGATTACCAATGCGAAACACGGATGCTTCGTGTATATAGTAGATACAGACTTGTTTGGTTTTAATCAGATTACATTTGGTAGATGATGGGGATTTCTGAGGCTGGGAGACAAGAATAAAGACATGTCTGCACCTCACAATAAATATACTAAAGGTTGTTCCCTCCTGGTAATCTGTATATGGTAAAGCCACAGTCTTTATTAGACGTCAGCTTGGTGAATACTACAAACGGAAGCACAGATGGACAAATCTGAAGACTTTTGACCTACATGTCCAATCCCAGATGAATTCAACAGGGAAAAAAACATCCCCCAACAAAAACAATGGCAAATCTAATCACAGATATTATTGTATGTCCTGATCATTGGGTTAAGGTTCAGCTGGTTAGCATGGCCCAGTTAACCCCTGCTGGTAGGTGCAGTAACTTCATCTAAAGTAAAAAAAAACTAAAATGGGAGTGATCCAGTGTCAAACTTCTGGGGGGTTGCACGCAAGCTAAAGAAACTGTTATTAAGATCAATGAAAAAGCTAACGGATGACTTTCTCCAGGTATTATAGACCTCCTTGATACAAACAGATTGTTTCAAACAGAGTCACCGTAGTGAGCTGAAAATAAGGACCAATTTCCTAGTTAAAACAGCAAGACTCCAAACAAAGTCATTTCGGCTGGACACGGCTGTCTGGCCTCCACTGGCATCTCGTTGAGAAGTCTTACAGCTTCATCATCTCTCTCTCTCGCTTGTTCCCTCTGAGATGGAAATATCCTCACTCTGCCGGAGCTCGTGGCTGGTGTTTGGAAGAACGAGCGTCAGCGGTTGGCGTCTTATCAGCTCAGTGCACGCAGTCGAGGGACAGTCTGGAACGCCCAAGGTCACCGCTGCCTCACATCTCAAAAAGAACAGAAACAGCAGAAAACAGTGTTTTGGATGCTCCCTTCTTTTATTGATAGCACCACCACGGCTAAGGGAATGCGTTTTAAGTTTCCGCTTAAAATTCAACCCAACATCCCTTGGTATAGCTTATGAACGCAAAGGTGTTGCAGGCAAGATGAGGGCTGAATGTGTTAGTTTATGCGTGTCCTATTGGCAGCTACACATATCTTAACTCCATAGGAGATGCCACAAACCAACTGGTGTACCAGATACTTCAAAGTGCATAAATAAATAAAAAATCATCAATAAAAGAGAACTGTTGAAGTGATGACTAAAGCAACCAAAATAACATCGCTGCCCGTCTCAGAAATTCTGTTCCGGTGCCTGACACAAATACTCACGTATGATGTCACTGCTTGTGGGCGTGGTCTCAAGTCTAGGCCCGCCCACAATCTTACGAGGAATGCAGAGCTGTTCAGCTACACGGATTGAGGGACGTTTTGCCACATAGCGCTTGTCGTGGGACGCTGGTGGGTTTTCACACCTGCACAGCCAGTGACAAATCATTCGCACCGGTGTCAGTGTCTCTCACCTCTGTTATCACATATGACAAGCTGAGTGACACTGGCCCGCTGCACTCTTCCCATAGTTCCTTTCTCAGCTTCAGCTGCCAACACAATAGCAACCCACAGATCCTCAACACTGCTTATTGCTTGTGTGGTTTAGCCAATCAGGTGACTCAGTGACATGTGACATAAGGCCCAGGCAAATGTGGTTATATATAAGAAATGTAAGAGGTACAGATGGGTATTTAAAGCGAATTAAACAAGCAAATTTAAAGGAATATTTTGGATAAAATACTAGGACTGGGTATCACCAACTACTTTATTATATGAAACAATAAATGTCAATTCAATGCAGCACAATATCAAAATTATACCTGAAACTGCCGCATCATTTTTCTTTCTCACATAGTTCGCTTTTGTCCAGTCATTTTGTTATTGTTAACTAAAACTATTAAAACAATCTGTATTAATTTAAATGAAGTTGAAATAAATTAAAATCGAAATATTAGATGAAAACCAATGCTGCTAAAGTTGATGTACTAGAGATGCTAAAACTGAAATAAAAAATAAAGCTGAATAGAAGTAAATAAACTAATAAAAATGACAAAAGCACAACTTAAATTAAAATGGAAAAGATAAAATAAAAGCTAAATCAAAATGAATAAATACTATAATAGTATATCAATAATTCTAAATAACACTATTGTCCAGTACCAAGTGTACACCTTTTAGATGATCTGCTTCTTAAGTGTAGGAAATTATATAACGAATTATAAGAAATATCGATACAAGTATGAAGTATTAATGCAACACTGTGAGAAATAGTATCACAATATATTAATATACAATCGCATCGGCACATCCCTAGTAGATTGTTCACTTTGCCCTGTGTTGTTGTACAACCTAAATAACTAAAAATTATTTTGTCAACAACAACATATTCCTTCCAGACCTTAATAAGATCCATTAATAAACCCTCTTTCCAATACTCCCCACATTAAATTTGGATTCAATAATATAATTTATCATCAGATATACGGGAGGTAGAAACTGTACAGCACCACAACACGATGTTAATCGTTATCTTTTAACGACAATCGAAACCACTAATTCAAATGTAGTCTGCTGATGAAAGATGAATTCCTTGAATTGGTTCCATTAATCTATTTTATAAAACTAATAAACGGCATCAAAAACCTCAATGGTCACTCGGGTCTTTTGAAGTCTGACTAAAGGTGAATATGTTGACTGCAAATCAAGTGGTCATCAGAGACGGTTCAGAGAAGAGTTAAGAGGGGTGACAAGAGGTTCATGTAAGTGGCCGTCCGTTGATCAACTTGTAATTATGTCAGGAGAATTTAAATGAATTTCATTTTATTTATTTTAGTCCAAGCTAAACAATATCCTGAAAGGGACCAATATAGTAAGAAGCAACTAATAAAATGGTAAATAAAATTAAATAAATAATAATTTGATTAAGGCACAGTAGTAAATCTAAAAAAATATTTATATATAAAAAAATTTTTTTTAAAAGAGAGTATGACTAAATAATGACTTCTTATTTCTGGATGAACTAATCTTTTAAGTCTCCTGAGCTATGAAAGAGGCGTTTATGTGCAAAAAAAAAGAAGAAAAAAAAAAAAGAAAGATCCTCTGGGAAAGCAGATTCAATTGACTTTCAGTTTCCTTTTTAAAAGATCACACAAGAAAAGGAGACCAGCCACCTGGCAGCTGTGAATGCATGAAACCGTACGGCTGGCGACCAAATGTCCTTGATTGGTCAACAGCCACACTGTGGTCGCAGAAAACAAGGCGCCATGCTAATTTTTGTGAATGTAAAAGCTTCTCTGTCTCCCTGATTCCACCGTCCTCCCTCCCATCTCGCACCCTTCGTGTCTTTCGGTCCTGTGGGCTTTGGCCGTCCTGCTTTAAAGCTGTGCTGTGATGTGTATGGAGCCAGACTGCACTATGGGGGATGCCAACTGAGAGAGGAGGTGACAGTTTAGCACACAGACAGGAGAGAGACAAAGCCATTTAAACACACCGCAGGGCAGATCGTCCTTTGGGCTTTTAGCTCATCTATGGAGTGAGAGTGTGTGTTCATATGCAATTTGCCTTAATGTCAGATAAAGCCTATCTAGTTTCAAAGCATTGCGTTGTTTGTACCTATAATTTGTTTTTTTTGCATGAGATTGCTGAGCTTTCTGCATTGACAGCTTGACACATTGTGTTAAGAGTCACACTGTGCATCTGAATGACATGCACAGACATTTAACCTAACAATTACTGTAAAACGATTAGAAAACAGATGCACAGTCGGCCGCTTCAAATTGCGCAGAGCCTCAGTGCGCACAAGACAAGATCTCTCTCTAAACAAGCACGATACACAGCATGATACACAGTACAGAAAATGCCTCCAACAGGATTTAAATCCAAGCATTATGCTTAACCTCATTCATGTCTGAACAAGCAAGGAAACACCACAGATGGTGAATACAGAAACTATCATGACGTAAAACCTCACGGATCGGGATCAGACTAGATGACCTGAAAAAGCTTGATGTATTTCTCTTACTTTGGATCCACCCTATTTTAATAGGTTCAACTTTCTATGGCACGCGTTATGAAATCTTTGGTCACTTATATTTCCACATCACTTTGGAACTTTTTGGATTAGATTAGGGTCCAATTCTCACTATTAACTGTGACTTTTGTCTCAATAAACTCATAATTACTGCTTATTAATAGTTAGTAAGGTAGTTGTTAAGTTTAGGAATTGGGTTATTGAGGGATGTAGAATATGGTCATGCAGAATAAGGCATAATATGTGCTTTATAAGTACTAATAAACAGCCAATATTCTAGTAATATGCATACTTATAAGCAACTAGTGAGAATTGGACCCTAAACTAAAGTGTTACCAACATATATATATATATATATATATATATATATATATATATATATATATATATATATTATAGATAATATCAGGATTTGAATCCGACCCCCATATACTATATAATTACATCACTAGAGTATCATGACTCCCAGTCTTAGGAAGAAGTGCCAGAACTGTCACTGGTGTGCCACCTCAAGAAAAAAGGTGTTAAAAGTGTTACACAAAAGCAAAATTGTGCACTAGAGGGTTAAATATATTTGATCCATTTTTAGGCCTAAGAGCAGTGCAGATATTAGCAATCTCTCTGTCGGCAGAATTTTCTCCCTCCCATCATTTCTTTCGGCTTAGACTGATGCTCAGTATGCAAATCCACTGCCGTGTGCGAGCGATCATGCGTCGGTCCAGTTGACAGCAGCATGCAAATGTGCCGTCCCCATAATCCCAATATGAAACAAAGAGCATGCAGATCCCTCACCCGTCATCATGGGACACAAACGGGAATGAGTGGCAGTGGAGAGGAGGAGAGGTGACTGACCAGGATGTATTTGCCTTTAAGCCCCTAGCGGCAAGCACGTTTGTGGTTGCGAGCGCATCGCAGCACGTAGCCTTGCTTACGCGAGCGCGACAGAGCTTTCACATCTGCATAAACATTGTCAAACGGCTGTCACATCCAATAGCTCTGCGTTTGCCTGTTCTGTCCCCCGTTGTTGATTTTGTGATGACTGTGTGGAAAAGGCACATGAGGGACGGATGCCGTGATTGACAGCTGGCAGAGGCTTCTCGGTTTCACTCAGCATTTTCCATTGCTGTGCCATTCTGCTGTCAGACTCACTCATGACCAGGTTTGGATGATTAAGCAATATACCACGAGCAAGAGTGCTGTTGTACTGAATATTAGCATGAGCTATAGGTAATTCATAGTAATGCTGATACTTAGTGTTATGAGGATAGCAGATGAACCCAAACGCAGACAGTATGAAAGCACACAACGTTTATTATAACAGAAAAACGGGAAAACAAAACCCACGAGGGGGCAAAACAGAGGCAATACAAACGAGGGGTAACTAACTGGATAACACGTGACAAAAACTAGACTATGAACAAACAGCAAACACAAGATCAAGACGTTCTTCTCAGACAAGGTACTCACGGGTAGACACTCACAAAATGTGACACATCAAACAATGAACCGGCACAGGACAGCAAACACATGGGGATAATATAGGGAACACTAATGACGAAGACAGGTGAAACTGACTAGACAATAATCACAAGACGAGGATAACAAGGGGGTGGGGTTACGTAACGAGACAACACAAGCACATGGCCCAAACAGGCCATGTGCTTGCACACAAAACATGGGTCTGTCATGATCCTGCCTCAAGACTAGAGAAAATCAAGGACACGAGGGCAGAATCATGACAGAACCCCCACCTTAAGGAGCGGCTTCCAGACGCTCCTCAAGGGGACATTAAACACGGGACAAGACAGACTGTGACAAAGACACAAACCAACAATACATGACAAATAATAACAAAGGCATACACGAATACACAATGGCAGGGTTAGGGTGAAAAATTAAAAACAACAAACATGGAAGGGGAGGTGGAGGAAACACAGAGTTCATGGGGGGTGGTCCAGGGTGGATAGGAGGACTGGGGGTCTTAGGTTTGCAGGGTGAGGACTTAGGGCGAGGAATCCGGGCAGACTTGGAAGGGAACACATGAGGAGAAGCCCTGGGGGAAACAGTCCGGGGTTGAACAGTGACAGGGGGTACAGTGGAGGACTGAACATTACTCTTGACGGGGGAAACAACAGGTAACAAAACAGGACACATGATAGGGGGTGTAGCAGGCGGCTGTGGAGCGGGAACAGGAACAGACACAGACTCAACGGCGGCCATCTTGTCAGGGGACACCGGCTCGGCAGACGCTGGCTCAGGAACCGTCACCGGCTCAGGAACAGCAGTGCGAGCGGCAGACTTAGGGACAGCGCTCTCTGCAGCAAACCCAGGAACGGCACTCTCCGCAGCAGACTCAGGAACGGCGTCGACAGAAGCTGACTCTGGAACAGCGTTCACTGAAGCTGACTTGGGATCAACGCTCTCAGACGCAGTTGGCTCGGGGCAAAAAGACATGGCAGTTCTGGTAGGAACATCCAGGATCTTGACAAGACTAGACAAATATTCAGACAAAGTCTTGGCAGCAACGACAACTGGCATCTCTTGACGAGCTGATACAGCCCGCAGTACCGCTTCTGCAGCAGAGTCGGCCGCAGCTCTCTCTTCAGCCAGCTCAGGAACAACTCCCTCCAACGCAGACTTAGAAACTGCGCTCTCTGCAGCAGGTTCAGGAACAGCTCCTCCTGCAGCAGACTCCGGAACCTCGCTCACAGCAGCAGGCTCGGGAACAGCGCTCTCGTTTGCAGCGGCGAGTGGGAGAACGATCGAGGACTCAGGGGAAGACAGAGACAGAGGACGGAAAGCTCCCCTCTTCTTTCTCTTTCTTCTTGGCCGCGGAGCAGAAGCCGTAGCCAGACTTGTGACCGGTAAGTGGGGCGCAGCGGAGGCCGTTGCAGGAACTGTGGAACCCACCGCAGGCAGGGAGGATTCGGTGGAGGACGACTCCGACGCCGACTCCCACGACAGATGTCTTCCACGCTTACCGCGAAGACTGATGGACACGGATGGTGTCTCAGGAGTCGTGGTGGAACAAGCCTTGTCCCCAAGCGTAGTGACAGCCAGAATGCGACCCTCCGGGATCACGGGCAGCATGCGAGGCGATGAAGACACGGTGGAACCCCGAAGCTCCTTCTGAGACAAACAGTCCACCACGTCGCAGAACGGGCGACGGACCAATCTCTCCCGTTCAGCCAGAGGAGGAGGGACATTGAGACCCGCGATGAGGTAGCGATTGACCAGGATCTCCGGTAAGAAAAACCTCCTCTCCTCCACGACCTGGGCATACTTCCTCAGGGTCAGCTCACCCTGGGGAGGGAAAGGAAGCTTGCCCTTTATGCTGTCGGCGATAGCTGACTGCCACCATAGTTCCTGGTCAGTCGGTTGTAGAATAGTAGGAAAAGACACGCTGTCTGCTGGGTTCTGTATTGGCCGGTTCATTCTGTTATGAGGATAGCAGATGAACCCAAACGCAGACAGTATGAAAGCACACAACGTTTATTATAACAGAAAAACGGGAAAACAAAACCCACGAGGGGGCAAAACAGAGGCAATACAAACGAGGGGTAACTAACTGGATAACACGTGACAAAAACTAGACTATGAACAAACAGCAAACACAAGATCAAGACGTTCTTCTCAGACAAGGTACTCACGGGTAGACACTCACAAAATGTGACACATCAAACAATGAACCGGCACAGGACAGCAAACACATGGGGATAATATAGGGAACACCAATGACGAAGACAGGTGAAACTGACTAGACAATAATCACAAGACGAGGATAACAAGGGGGTGGGGTTACGTAACGAGACAACACAAGCACATGGCCCAAACAGGCCATGTGCTTGCACACAAAACATGGGTCTGTCATGATCCTGCCTCAAGACTAGAGAAAATCAAGGACACGAGGGCAGAATCATGACACTTAGAACATCACAATTGTGAGCAGTGTTTTCTCAAAATATACATCTCCTCATTTGTCTGAAAATGGTTCGTTTGAAGATTCAGTCTCTCTAAACCCCTCCTTACCGAGAGCCTACTCTGCTCTGATTGGTCAGATGGCCCAGTCTGTTGTGATTGGTTGCCCGCTTACAGCGCGCGTCGGAAACGAAAGCCCATAACCATACCAGAATTTCAGCTCTAAAGGCTTCATATGCTTTACACACAGTGATACGAACAGTACGTTTTTTTTATTTTTATTACTGTATTAATTCCAGTGCGAGTCCTCAACCTTTTGAACAGCATGTAAATGGATTTGCAGCGCTGAAAACTGTAACTTTGCGAAATATCGGCAACACGAACCAAACTCTTCCAGGCCTCATCTACAACTACAGTGTTTGAGGGTGGGTCAGAAGAAATGTTGTTCATAGGCAGTCAATGAAGACCATAGGCTGGCAGTATGCAAATGTGTTACATTGTTACATAGATTGTTAAATATTATATGCAACAGGAAGTGAGACTGGGATTGCTGACGACCTGTTTCGGCAGTTCAGAATTTATTCTTAAAAGAACATAAAATAGTTTGTTTGGTTTTAACGCCAGCCATTAACGGCACCATTAAATAATGCCACCATTCCCAGCTCCACCTGTATAGATCTGCTACAGGTAATTCATGTTTGCTAATGTACAGCAGCAGCATGTCTTACATCAGGCTTTGTTTTTTTTTTACCAAGCAGTACACAGACTGAAAGCTAGTCTGAAACGGATTATGTTCCCTATGCCTAATCATTCTGCTCCAGCTCCAATCCAGGCTTTACATTTTACCTTGATAAACCCTGCTTCAGGAAAGAGACACATCTCGCTCCGGACAAAATTTGGTTCCATTCCGTACCACTTAAATACTGTGGTCTGGAATGCTGCAAACAGACAAGTGGACAGATAATTTGTTTTAAATGTCCATGAGCTGTCGCACTTTTCATCAGCACTCTTGGAACTGGATCTGATGTGTAATTAAAAATAGAATGCTGTATGTTTGTGCATTGGACTGTGAGCATCAAAAATCATGCCGTGTGACAGGAGTAAAAAGTTGATGCTCCAAATGTTGCTTTTAAACCAGTTGTGCACGATTTATGAAGCGGCATACTTAATCAGATCGAAATTCAAGTCATGTTGAAAGCAGTCAGTGCATAAAAAAAACCACAGAATGCCTTCTCTTGAGTTGCATTGGAAATTAAATCAAAAAGGTCTGCCGCAAAAGTGCTGAGTTACATGCCTCTCCTCGTGTTCAATGCCTGTCAGCACTCGTGATGCGTCGTCACCAGAGCCTTCATGCGGCGTCATGCAAATCGACACTTTATTGATGTAATGCACAGGACTGCGGCGCAGCCTGAACGATAGGCTGTCATCGAGCTCCCGCCATCAGCTCCATAAAACCGCTCAACCTCGACACTTCATTAAAAAACACTTTTATTTTTTCATCTCTGCTAGTCTCCCTTTCAGTTCTCTTTTCTATGCGAGTGGTGATTGGCGGGAGTTATTCACAAGGCCAGTTTCAATAGACGACTCATCTAATCATACACGCATGTCCTTTTTATCTGCACTATAATGCAGTTCCTGTATTATTACTTTCTTTTTAAGCAGCATAAAGTCCTGAGGTCAGAGAGGACGTTATGTCCAGACAGAATCTGTACGCTTACTTATTCCAGCGGTGACCGTATATGCAAGCTTTCTGATGGCGAGATATGGATTTAGATAGATCATTTTACTGCGCTTCCAGAACGGCATGTTTGTGGTTGTTCAGTTTAACCTTCTGGTCTGTAAGATTTGACCCCTGATTTATCAAAGTACACAGCCAGCATGCATAAATTCAGATGCTGCTTTCTTCTCTGAAACAAGCAGATCTTATTTGCTGATAGCATCTTTATCTCCGAGCCTAACAGGAGGAGATTATAAGGCATACAGAGCATTAACTAACCTTATTTCCTGGCCTGAATATTGATTCAAAGCAATGCCGTTCACCATATACATATTTCATTTGCCTTACGTGTTAAAGTGATTTACAACATATGCTTTTCTGTGTAAATTGTTTATATATAAAAAAATTAAAAAAGTGTAATGTGCTGTATTAAATTGAATGCAACAATTTACACAAGAATTGTTTTACAATGAACGATTTTGCACAAAAATTCTGGTACATTGGATACTTCAACCTTACCAAGGTACTTCAAGGAAGGTTAGTGCACTTACATTACCAAGCAGCTTATATCTACTTTGTCAAAATTACATTTCAATAGCCTTTTTCAAAACACAAATGAAGTCGGATAACAATGATAGCATAAATTCTATACAACATTTTCAGACTGGTGCATCTAAACGGTGATTGGCTCCTTTAACTGTAGTAAGAGAGGACTATGGATGGCATATTCCGGGTAACAGTTTTTCCCATTTATAAACAATTCCCATTGGAAACACTGAGCTAAAGCAGAAAGAAGCATTAGTGTATCATTAAATGTAGAACTTGCCCTCAGCTGAAACTGATATGTCATCATGGTGCACTGCAAATGGTTCTGTTGCATTTCTACTTCAGGAAATACACACATTATTAAAAACATACAGGTGAAACTCGAAAAAATTTGAATATCGTGCAAAAGTTAATTTATTTCAGTAATTCAACTTATTTCAGTAATTCAACTTAAAAGGTGAAACTAATATACAGTGCCCTCCACAATTATTGGCACCCCTGTTTAAGATGTGGTCGAGGACTTCTAAAAATTATCCTTTTTTTTAAACAACATAGAACCCAAATACAAAAAAAGAGAAAAATCCAACCTTTTATTTAAGTACATTTCTTTGGTGGTAAAAAAAAAATCTAAAATTTAGAAAAACAAAAACTTGAAATCATGTGTCCCACATTTATTGGCACCCCTGATGTTAATACTTTGTACAACCCCCTTTTGTCAACAAGACAGCACTTAATCTCCTCCTATAACATTTCACAAGATTGGAGAACACAGAGAGAGGGATCTTTGACCATTCTTCTTTGCACAATCTTTCTAGATCGTCCAGTGTCCTGGGTCCTCTCTTATGCACTCTCCTCTTTAGCTCGCCCCACAGGTTTTCGATTGGGTTGAGGTCTGGGGACTGAGATGGCCATGGGAGGACCTTAGTTTGTGACTGCTGAACCATTTTTGTGTAGATTTTGCCACATGTTTTGGGATCATTATCCTGCTGAAAGACCCAATGACGACCCATCTTCAGCTTTCTGGCAGAGGCCATCAGGTTTTTATTTAAAATGTCCTGGTAGTTCAAAGCGTTCATAATGCCATGCACCCTAACAAGGTTCCCAGGGCCTTTGGAAGAGAAACAGGCCAACAGCATCACAGATCCTCCACCATACTTCACTGTAGACATGAGGTGCTTTTCGGCATACTCATCTTTTGTTTTACGCCAGACCCACTTAGAGTGTTTGTTGCCAAAAAGCTCAATCTTAGTCTCATCTGACCAAAGCACACGATCCCAGTTGAAGTCCCAGTGCCGCTTAGCAAACTCCAGACGTTTACGTTTGTGAGTGTTAGTGAGAAAAGGCTTTTTCCTTGCATGCCTCCCAAACAGCTTGTTGGCATGTAGAGAGCGTCTGATGGTTGTTTTGGAGACTTTGTGACCCCAAGATGCCACTCTTTGATGCAATTCTGTGACAGTGAGTTAAGGACTTTTTTTTACTTCTCTTACCATCCTCCTCACTGTGCGTTGTGGCAAGATAAACTTGGGACCTCTTCCAGCCTTGTTTGTCACTGTTCCAGTTGTTTTAAACTTCTGAATGATTCCTCTGACTGTAGATACGGGCAAGTTAAGGCGAGTGGCTATTTTCTTGTAGCCATTGCCTGACTTATGAAGGTCGACACACATCTGCCTTATTTGAATGGTGGGTTCTTTTGTCTTTGCCATGTTGACAAATGGGTAAGAGAATTAGGCCTCTGTGTCATGTCATATTTATACCCCAGGGAAACAGGTAGTCATGAATTACTAATTAAAAGTTCCTAGATACCCTGACCAACTTTAGCAACTACAGAAAAATATATTTAAAAAAAAATCAATTACATTTTTCAGCGGTATTGTTAGGGGTGCCAATAATTGTGGGACACATGATTTCAAAGGGTTTTTTTCTAAATTTTTGATTTTTTTTTTTACCACCAAAGTAATGTACTTAAATAAAAGGTTGGATTTTTCTCTTTTTTTGTATTTGGGTTCTATGTTGTTTAAAAAAAAGGGAGAATTTTTAGAAGTCCCCGACCACATCTTAAACAGGGGTGCCAATAATTGTGGAGGGCACTGTATTATATAGACTCAAAGTGCAAAGTGAGATATGTCAAGCCTTTATTTGTTATAATTTTGATGATTGTGGCTTACAGCTTATGAAAACCTTTTCACAATGTTCTAATTTTGAATTTGGGGTTTTCATAAGCTGTAAGCCATAATCATCAAAATTATAATAAATAAAGCCTTGACATATCTCACTTTGCATGTAATGAGTCTATATAATATATTACTTTCACCTTTTAACTAGAATTACTGAAATAAATGAACTTTTGCATGATATTCTATTTTTTTTTAGTTTCACCTGTATGCTTAACATAAAATATGATGCCTGCTACCTTAAAACTTGCTCACTGCAGAGATAAAGGACGTCCAGCTCCTTCTCTCTGGACGTAATGGGTGGAGCTTGACCTAATTATATTTAGGGATTGGGTGAGGTAAGGGTGTGGCTTGACCTTTAAGCTCCTCCCATTATGTAGACGGGGAAGATTGACGTCAAGCTACACCCATTGGCTCTGCAGTGAGCAGCCTCTCAAAACAAAGAACCTATTGTAAATCTGTTTCTGAATTGTACATTTGCCTTCAGTGTAAACAAAGTGAACAGGACATCTTATTTGCCGTATCCATTGGTTTGCTTACTGACCAAAATATACAGGCACGATCATTGTCCTCAAGGACATGAAGACTTCCCTGATGGCCAGTCGATAGCGTCACGTCAGCGCAGTGCTTGACTGAAGTGCCAGCTGTCAGTCACTCAATTCCCACAGAGGGTCACTAAGTGAGCTCTTATTGACATTGCCATGTCCAGCTGTAACCTCCCTCTGCCTATAGCCTCAGTCCATCCCCTATCACTGACACTATCGCTTTACACGGCCGGATTGGCAGATCCCACAGGACTGACAGCAACTCTGACCACCGGGGAGCAGAAAGACAAAGACAATGAGGATAACTGACAGTGAGCTGAATAACATAGGGGGTATAAATGTACACAGAGAACTAAACTAGACACGGGTGTGACTAATCAGTAACCAAGGTAACAAACAGGGAGGATTCAGTAACTAAGGAGACAGAAGCTTCACTGCCATACACAAAACCTCTCCCATGTCCTCATTGGATAGTTTTTTTCTCTCCTGGCTTTGGGTAGAAAAGTAAAGTGTCCATCGTATGCACACTTCAGAATCTCACTGCAATGTAATTTGGACATACTTATTTTGTCACACACATACATATAGTAGGGAAGTATGCGATTTCAGATGCAGCCAATGAAACTCAATGTGACCCTGGAATTTTATTTTTTTTTAAATTAAAACAAATGAACTAAACAAAACTACTGTGTCGTATGCACTTTTATGAGAAAATTATGAATTGAATTAAAATCTAAATTAACAAATGTGACTCTGGACCACAAAACCAGTCACATGACAAATTAAAATTGAGATTGATACATCATCTGAAAGCTGAATGAATAATCCTTTGTTAGGATTTGACAATATTTGGCCGAGATACAACTATTTGAAAATCTGAGGGTGCAAAAAGCCTTTAAAGTTGTCCATTTATGTTCGTGATTGTGCTGCATTCACTCACAAAAATAAACGTTTTATATATTTACAGAAGGAAATTTACTAAATATCTTCATGGAACATGATCTTTAGGGCCTACTTAATATCCTAATGATTTTTGGCATAAAAGAAAAATCGATAATTTTGACCCATACAATGTATTGTTGGCTATTGCCACAAATATATCCGTGTGACTTGTGACTGGTTTTGTGGTCCAGGGTCACAAATAACAAAAATACTGTGTAAAATTGTATGCTGCCTATAATAAAAATAATACGATAAACGTTTCAAACAGTAATATGCAATATTATCACATGACCTCATTATATTGTATTTTTAATTCAGTTAATCCAGCTTTCTCAAATTAAAGTTATTTAGAATTTTCAATAAAATTTTGTGGGTAAAAAAAAACATCTTGGCAGTCCGATTAATGAATAAATCAAACCTAAAAATCAAGGCTGTGGTTAATTCAGAAAACAGGAAGTGATATGTGAAATCATGCGCATTGTATTGTGGGATACCGTATCCCAGCACAAAATGTGTAAATTGCATATTTTAAAATTGCATACCCCTCACAGTGCACATACTGCAGAAATAGTATAGCATGCTATTCCCAACATAGCACAAGACTTGTAAGTTGTGCAAACTACATGCAGTGTTACATTCACTTTACCTTGTAAACAGTCGCATACAAGTCCTCTTGAGTATACAGCAAACAAGTATGATGTTCTTCCAGCTTCTCCCATCCCGTCCTCTGTAATCTAATTTTAGTTCACAATTGTCATCTCCCCAGTGGCGGTCGACAAGGGGTATAATGAAATTAAGTTATATTACCTTCAGGGGCCATTCCACACAGAGAGGGCAAAAAGAGAAACACAGTAACAAATAAAAATGTAATCCCTTCCCAAAGCCAGGAGAGAAAAATGACCACATGCTGCACTAAAACATGCAGACTCATTTCAATGAAGACCATGACATGCTTTTATAGACTGAATCAGTTTGACATATAAGATCCAGCAAAATTGAACCACTTTTGAGGATAACAGAAGTTTATTTCCAGTAAATACGGGAGGGGAACTACTGTCCAGAAAGATGAAACGGAAAAACAAAGCCACTAAGATTGTGGCTGATGGCAAAACTTGACAGTTGTTATTGTAAAACTGAACATAAAATAGTGTCCTGGTGTCGTTCTGTGCAACTATTGCCAAAATTGTAGTTTTGGCCACTTCTAATGAGCTACTGAAGAAGAAATGAAAATTAAGAAAACTGCCTTGGCATAGCGGTTAGCACAGAGCATTAACCCGTGGTGCTCATGTGACAATCGGAGGTTCACATTATGTCATGTCTCAACCCGTTTCCTTCTCTGTTTGCCCTTTAAATACCCTTTCCTGCCAACTAAAACATGTTGAAGAAATAGAACAAAATTTCTCCAAAACACACTTTCAGATATGACTTCAAGGAGGAATGCTATTAAAATGAGAGTGCGACAGAAACGATTCAGGTTAATAACCAGCAAATCCGTATTTTCACTGTTACTTGGTTCTCTAAATTAATAAACCACTATCCACTCTGTCTCACTATTCACATTCTTTTAACAAATGGCAACTGTGCAAATAAACTAGTGCAAATAAAGCTGATGTGCATTATTCCTTAAGCAATATCTCCGCTATCATTTAATTTGTTCCTTAGCAGTCAAATTTGCATGTGCTCTCTGTCTGCAACACATCTCCTTCCAGACAAAAGCATTCCTCTAACAATGATGCAACTCTCCGAAGCACCCTCTCCAAAAGGTCAGAGATGAAAAGAGGCTTGTGTTTCCCGCTCTGATTCGATTGCCTGTAAACAATGTCGTCGTATGACTTGAGACACGTTTGACATCATCTGGACGGGATGCCGACAACGGCTCTCGGGGTCTGGGTTGGCCAAGACGGCACAGAGATTTAGCCAAGAAAATTTGTGTTCATTTTAATCACATTGATGGTTGGCATGCAAATCAGCTTCTCCTGAGCAGGTGCGACCATTAGTTTCCTGTCAGAAGGGAGCACATGGCCATTTTCTACTCGACCTCATGTTCATAAAGTGGACCTTCATTTACCATCATTCAGTTAGCATATGTTTGTAAGACCCCAGGTGTGTACATACTGGACTACAAGGCTTCGAGAGCTGCGTAAACCCAACTCGATTATGTCACAATTTGTTTCCCAATTCGATTACGGTGTCATCCACCATGAACAGTCCAACATCAATCACATTTCCCATTAGCTTTCGATGGTACGCCCATTATGTGGTTAGATCATGTGGTTAGTCTATATTTACTTCTGTTAGAGAGATTATAAATTTGAAGTCAAGAAAGCCATGATTTATTACAGGATGTTAACAGACAGCACAGGGGTCTGAACTGGATGTCGGAACGGATGTGGAATTATGCATGAGGTCTGTGGATAATTCAGGGAATTGTGTACAAATTTGAACAAGAATCTCTGCTGCTAACAGAACTCAAATTGGGGAAAGAAAGAAACTTCATTTTCAAGGTGCTCCCAAGTGGAATATTTGGGTTAAAAATGAGTTTGGATAATAAATTAAGGCTTGAAAGTCGACATTAAATAATATATGACCAGATTTACTTGCATAAATGCACAATTCATCAATGCACAGTATTACAAAGGAAGATAAATGCAGTTTTAATAATCATTCATCAAAATTGTATAACTCTGAAACAACTTGATTCCTGGATTCATTGTGATATGAAACTTTCCACAATCCTAATTTGCCAATGGATCCAACCTTTTATTGTTTAATATTCGTTATTGAAAATGTTTTATCTCAAAAGTACATCACATTATGTAAATAAATGCTGCAAAAGCCATTTCATGTTGATTATACTGGTATTCAGTTGATTTGGTATGACTTAACGGGGGAAGAAATTGCATAATTTACTGACCCTCATCTTTCCAAACCAAAATGACTTTCTTTCTGTGGAACACAAAAGATGATATTTTGGAAAATGTCTGTTTTTGTGTGGTCTATACAATGAAAGCAATGGGTTCCAATGACTGGATCCCAACTTTAAAATATCTTCCATTGTGTTCCACAATAGAAAAAAAAAAAGTCATACAGGTTTGGAAGGCGAGTAAACGGCCCCTTTATGTATATTCCTAATAGTATTCACAACTAAACAGTGGGTTTAGTTTCGAACCCTGACTATACATTTCATTTTGAGGAAGCATAATCTCATCAGGTCCAGCCCTAAGGGAGCAGTTCGTCATTTTAGGTATTCATGGCATATTCCAGAGTGGAAAAACTGCATTCGAAAGATCTGACATTTCAGGTTGTGAATTCAGAGAAATCAAGCTTCTGTCCATTCTCCCTATGCACTTCCCTCACTTTGATTAAAAAGTATCTAATTTGCAAAGATCCCGTGTACGACATAATTATACACCCTTTCCCTTAGAGATTTTGAAAGCACACATTTGCTTGCAGTACAGCATTTACAGGCTGCTCTCTCATTCAGCCCTGGAACAAAGATCTGACAGAACCTGACACATCTGGAAGCCCAGCAGGTTAAGAAACACAGAGATACAAAAACGACAAGAATATCAAACAAAAGGAGAGGGCCAACTACAGAGACTTCTCCTGGCCTGTCTCCAGTAGAGCTGCCTGTCTAGCATTCTGTGCTCTTCTACTCTCGTTGCCCTCCGTTCTAGTTAACATACATTTTGAACGATGCTGACAGTCTGGTTTAGCATCAGTCTGCAGATTGCATAAGAACCTTTAAGAAACTAGGAAATCCAATAGTTTGCTCTCTGGGGCATAAAATGTTTCTCTCAACATGAGAAATCAAAGCTGTCATTCAGATAGCAAACAGCATTTATAATGTGAATCCAACCAAGAAAGGCTCCTGAATTTATGTAAACCAGTTTCTCTTTTGCATTTCTCCAGAGAGATCAAGTCACTGATGACCGCAAAGCTATTCTGCCTGATATGGATATAACCTCTAGAAATTTACATGACCAAAGTATACCTGAGCACCTATTGTTTAGGAACGCATGTTGTTGCCTACACATTGACTGATGCTCTTCCATTTCTACAATATAAGAGCCTATATTATGATGTAACAAATATTGTGTGGGCTGTTCCCAAGGCGGTGTTTGTAGCCTGACTCAATGTTTAAATAACACTCTTCTGAGCTTTTTTTAAACCACAATGTG
Organism: Phoxinus phoxinus; assembly: GCF_949152265.1. Lineage (NCBI taxonomy): Eukaryota > Metazoa > Chordata > Actinopteri > Cypriniformes > Leuciscidae > Phoxinus > Phoxinus phoxinus. The sequence continues at coordinate 8,248,362 of NC_136884.1, forward strand.
TTTGATAGTACATGACTTGGCTACTATATCTTCTCTTTAAACTCATTTTCAGTAAGAAAGGGATTCATTTATGACTTAACCTTGCTTATTTCAACCCAACCGTTTCATTGTTGTGAAGGCTCTGCTCTATTTTATTGTGGCAGTAACTTACAGTAAACCATATCTAAGGGTCATAAATGAGCTTTCCCAAAGGACTGCGAAGTAAAACAGTTTCCAGACACCTTATAAGTGAGAGAAATACAACCGAACATGAAAGTTGAGATGGCACAAGTCTGTAAAACACTTCATGAAGCATTTTACGAGACACGAACGGCACTACTATGGTCATTGTAAAAAAAATAAAAAGAGTCATATTGTGAGATATAAAGTCACACTAAAATATAAACCGCAATTGTGAAAAGTTGCAAATACAAGATTAGTCACATTGTAAAATAGTCGCAATTATGAAAAACAGTCGCAATTGCAAGAAATAGTTGCGTTGTGAGAAATAGTTAAAATCAGAAATAGAACAAATAAAATGACGTTGTGAAATAAAAATAGCTGTTAAGAGAAAAACTTGCTGTTGTAAGAAATAGTCACATTGTGTGAAATAAACTTGAAAATGCGACAAATAGTCAGTTACGAGAAACGAAGATGCAATTGTAGTAGAAATAGATTTTGACAAATAAAAAAAATATTGTTCTGAAAAATAACAAATAGTCACAGCTATAAGCATCAAAGTTGCAATTGTAAGAAAGTCACATTGTGTGAAATGAAGCTGAAAATACAAGTCACAGTTACGCAAAAAATTCCACCTTTAAGAAATAGTGAGAGATAAAGTTAAAAATTGCAACAAATAGGACGCAGTTGCAGAAAAATTAGCTATTGTCAGAAATAAAATCACATTGTGAGTAATAAAGTTGAAAATATGACTAATGGAGTCACACTGTGAGATATAAAGTTGCAGCAAACAAAAGAGTTGCAATTGCAGTCCTAGAAGAAACACTCATGAAATAGGGCACTTTCAGTTTAAGTGATAACAAACAAGCATCTGCTGAATTTCATAGATTTCATTCTGTCATAGAGAAGTGGGAATAATGAATTGCTGTTTAATAAATATCTGACATTTTAGATTTGATATTATAAAGTTAACACCTCATCTCTATTAGAAAGCATTAAAAGCTCTCTTACAGCATGCTCATCTAGAGTTGCGTCTGCCCTGAGGTGAACTCTGTGACCCTTTCACAGTTGGCTGGCATAAGCCACCGTGCCCGGCGTTTTGGGCCTGACACCTCTCCTGTACTGTGAGAATTCAACTGTGAGATTAAAAAAAGAGCAAACCAACACAAATGCTGTGACCTACCCTCTAGCTAACACAGAGTCAACCCTGTCGCACTCAGCGTGCGGCCGCACACTCACACTCACAGTGGGGAAAGTGCAGTGCAAACTATATTTGCAGTCATTAATTGTTTTATTTAATTTAAAGTTCTGCTACAACAAACTACCTGTCAAAAGCGGATGAGTTGAAGCATATTATCAGAGGAAATGCGCCCAAAATACACAGAAACCCCTTTAATAGTGTTTAAAAGCATCTCATGATTCAAGCTGGTTGAAAAAAGAAGTTGTGAATAGATAAGAATATAACATAGTAATATAGAATATAATACAGGGCTCACAGAATCCCTCAAGCACTCATTAAAATGCGCCATTTTGCCATCCGTGTTCACGCCGTACCCTTATCAGCTCTGAGTCATGTGTTTGACTTGCCTTTCTCACCGCCCACAGATCTGCGGAGGATGACTGCAGGGTTTATGGGAATGGCGGTGGCCATCATCCTCTTCGGCTGGATCATTGGGATGCTGGGATGCTGTTGGGACCGTGGCCTCATGCAGTATGTGGCAGGCCTGCTCTTCCTCATGGGCGGTAAGTCAACTTCAAAAACAAACAGACAATATAGGTTCTTTAAAGTATGTTCACGGCTGAGCCAGAATACAATGTTGAGACAATGTCAAAAGTTTTTAAAAAATATTTAGAAATGGTAGCCAGTTGCATATTCTATATGATTATATTTCTAATGTGGGGATCTCTGACAAGAAATGTATTAATTATTAAATGATGCAATGCATCAAGAAATCCGAAATTTGGTCGAGATTCAACAATCGCTCAGATTATTTTGGTGCTATTTATAATAGCTAAATGTATAACAAATATAATATAAATAAATCAAATGTGAATAAAATGCTTTTCACCTTGAACACACTCTTTGTATCTCCTGCTTCTAGGATAAGTTCATTTTTACACCTAAAACAATGAAGAAAAGTTTTTGAATAAGAAATTAGTGTGATACATTTGGTATTATCATCACTATTATTATTACTATGATTATTAACCCTTGTGCATTGTTCAAATTCCCATCCTTTCGTTATGTTCGTGGCTGAAAACAGCCACTACTTTAAACTGCTGTAAAAATTGATCAGATAAATATTTTTTTGCCATTTTTTTTGCATAAATCTATTAATCAACCTCAGTCCTGTTCAAAACTACTAAATGTTTTTAAAAAAATCAAGATTTTAACTCTTTAATTGCCAAATTCATAAATTATGTCACTGATTTGGGAGGGAAAAAAACACAAAATTACTTATTTTCAATATAAAATGTGATTGTGGACTGGATTTTTTTTTACCTTTTATCACAGTCTTGGACATGTCAAAGATTAGAAACAACATTGGTTTTGATGCATTGATAGTTTTTGTGCAGCATCAGATTTTAACTTTTTCTCCCTCATTTACTGTTCGTGGCTGTTTTTGCCCCATTGACTTCCATTATAACCACATTTTTTGATTGCAAAGCCATGACACCATAAAATCATGTATTTTTGATTGTTGGTGGTTTTCCCTGTTGGGAAGAGGTAAAATTTGTAATTTTTACTGTTGATAACCAGGTGGCACCATTAACCCTTTAGATAGGCCTGTGCAAAAAAAAGCTTAGTTTCTGGCTTTTACATGGAGTTATATGGAGTATAATAGCATAATAAAGTGTGTGTGTGTGTGTGTGTGTGTGTGTGTGTGTGTGTGTGTGTGTGTGTGTGTGTGTGTGTGTGTGTGTGTGTGTGTGTGTGTGTGTGTGTGTGTGTGTGTGTGTGTGTGAGAGAACTTGATGCGTCTGAGAAAATCAAAATATGCACCTCAGCTCTCAGAACTACATGGAGTAAACAAAAACAAAGTAAGTGTATTTATGCATCTGCCTTTTGATGGTGAGAAATGCAGACTAAACAAAAACTAAGCAAGTGGATTTGAACACTTGCATGCAAGCCTGCTGGTCATTTGATGGTGAGAAGAGCAGCAAGCAACATGAGAAAGGGCTTGACTTGTAGTGAAGTTCTAGAGATGATCATGCAGCCTGACCCCAGCGAGCTGCAGGATGTATTGTAAATAATAATAATAATAATTCATTACATTTATATAGCGCTTTTCTCAACACTCAAAGCTCTTTACATAGAAGGGGGGAATCTCCTCAACCACCACCAATGTGCAGCATCCACCTGGATGATGCGACGGCAGCCATATTGCGCCAGAACGCCCACCACACACCAGCTTACTGGTGGAGAGGAGACAGTGATGAAGCCAATCAGTGTATAGTAGGATGATTAGGAGGCCATGATGGACAGAGGCCACTGGGCAAATTTGGCCAGGATGCCGGGGTTACACCCCTACTCTTTCGAAAGACATCCTGGGATTTTTAATGACCACAGAGAGTCAGGACCTCGGTTTAACGTCTCATCCGAAGGACGGGATTGTCTTCTCCCTCTGACACCACAGACTCAGGAGAGGCAGACCATTATTTGGATGTGGCACCCTCATCATCCTCTCTAGCTTCCACTGAAGGCGAGGAGGATTCGGAAGATCCTGGGTCTGGGTGGATTGTGAGAAACGGCGAAGTGTGGTTTTCCACCAACGCGGAGACAACTCCCTTTCTTCAGCCTGCCAGACTTCATGGCCGACGCGCTATTCCATCGCAAGGGTCCAGAACATTGATTCTGTGTTCAATCTGTTTTTTACGGGCGCCGCACAATGAGAAACTGGACCGGGGTGGACTCCACAGATCTCCGTGCCTACATGGGGCTACTGATTTTGGCCGGCGTCTACAGGTCCAGAGGGGAGTCCACACGTTGCCTGTGGGATGATCACAGTGGTCGTGCGATTTTTAGAGCCACCATGTCCCTCTCAAGATTCAAGAAATCACCAGAGCTCTGCGTTTTGGAGGTTGGTCATGCTGACAATGAGGTCAATCATCTCGTCGGCCCTGGAGTCACGCCTCTGGCAGGCTGAAGAAAGGGAGTTGTCTCCGCGTTGGTGGAAAACCACACTTCGCTGTTTCTCCCAATCCACCCAGACCCAGGATCTTCCGAATCCCCCTCGCCTTCAGTGGAAGCTAGAGAGGATGATGAGGGTGCCACATCCAAATCAGGATCTGCCTCTCCTGAGTCTGTGGTGTCAGAGGGAGAAGACAATACATCCTGCAGCTCGCTGGGGTCAGGCTGCATGATCATCTCTAGAACTTCACTGCAAGTCAAGCCCTTTCTCATGTTGCCTGCTCTTCTCACCATCAAATGACCAGCAGGCTTGCATGCAAGTGTTCAAATCCACTTGCTTAGTTTTTGTTTAGTCTGCATTTCTCACCATCAAAAGGCAGATGCATAAATACACTTACTTTGTTTTTGTTTACTCCATGTAGTTCTGAGAGCTGAGGTGCATATTTTGATTTTTTCAGACGCATCAAGGTGAGTTCTCACTCACTCACTCACTCACTCACTCACTCACTCACTCACTCACTCACTCACTCACTCACTCACTCACTCACTCACTCACTCACTCACTCACTCACTCACTCACTCACTCACTCACTCACTCACTCACTCACTCACTCACTCACTCACTCACTCACTCACTCACTCACTCACTCACTCACTCACTCACTCACTCACTCACTCACTCACTCACTCACTCACTCACTCACTCACTCACTCACTCACTCACTCACTCACTCACACACTCACACACTCACACACACACACACACACACACACACACACACACACACACACACACACACACACACACACACACACACACACACACACACACACACACACACACACACACACACACACACACACACACACACACACACACACACACACACACACACACACACTTTATTATGCTATTATACTCCATATAACTCCATGTAAAAGCCAGAAACTAAGCTTTTTTTTTGCACAGGCCTATCTAAATGGTGCCACCTGGTTATCAACAGTAAAAATTTAAATTTTTCCCTTTTCCCAACAGGGAAAACCACCAACAATCAAAAATGCATGATTTTATGGTGTCATGGCTTTGCAATCAAAAAATGTGGTTATAATGGAAGTCAATGGGGCAAAAACAGCCACGAACAGTAAATGAGGGAGAAAAAGTTAAAATCTGATGCTGCACAAAAACTATCAATGCATCAAAACCAATGTTGTTTCTAATCTTTGACATGTCCAAGACTGTGATAAAAGGTAAAAAAAAATCCAGTCCACAATCACATTTTATATTGAAAATAAGTAATTTTGTGTTTTTTCCCCTCCCAAATCAGTTACATAATTTATGAATTTGGCAATTAAAGAGTTAAAATCTTGATTTTTTTTAAAACATTTAGTAGTTTTGAACAGGACTGAGGTTGATTAATAGATTTATGCAAAAAAAATGGCAAAAAAATATTTATCTGATCAATTTTTACAGCAGTTTAAAGTAGTGGCTGTTTTCAGCCACGAACATAACGAAAGGGTAGTGAATTTGCCCAGAGTGTACTGTTGAGTTTTTGAAAATTTTCAAAGCATTTTCCTAAAATATGTGTAAAAATAAGCTTTGTCACCAAAAATCATTCCATTTGCTGAAACACGGAAAAAGTTATGGCCAAAATAAGACTCAAAAATACCCCATAGTGGCTGAAAACAGCCACAACAGCACATAAGGGTTAAAAAATAATGTATTAATTGACTTGCATTGAATTTTGATTAAGAATGTATGCTATGGATTTTTACACTGCTAGTTTCCCAATCCTGTTCCTGCAGGCACACATTTTGGATGTTTCACTTATATGACCCATTTATTTTAGATCTTGAAAGTCTCTACTAATGAGCTGATGAGTTAAATCAGATGTGTTTGATTTGGAAGAGTTTGAAAAAAAAAAAAGTGTACTGTTGATGTGCCTCCAGGAACATGGTTGGGAAACACTGCACTAATGGGAAAACCTCTCTCAAATGTTGTTTCCATCCAAGTTATTCTGACTGGAAACTGAGTCACATAAAATCTAATAAATAAAATAACATACATACAGAGTAAAACACATTTTACTAAGAAGCAGATTATTTTGAATATGTTGTTATATATATATATATATATATATATACACATACACACACTCTGACTATGACCACAGGTGAAGCGGATATCATTGATCATCTCCAAGGCCACATATTAAGGTCTAGATAGATTAGATTGGGTCTAGGTCTAGATTGGTAAGCAGCCAATCAGTTATCTCAATCAGTGTTGTATGCAGGAGAAATAGGAAGGAATAAAGATCTGAGCAAAGTGCTGTACAAGCAATAATTAAAATAAAACAATAACCTGGGTTATGGCAAGTTGACTGGGTCAGAGTATCTCTGAAAGGGCTTGTGGGTTACTCCTGGTCAACAGTGGTGAGAATTTACCATCAGTGGTCCAAGGAGGGACAAACCACAGACCGACAACGGGGTGTTAGGAGCCAAAGCTCATCGATGCACGAGGGCAGTGAAGACTATCCCGTCTGGCCCGAGTCACACAGTGCATCGCAACTCTGCTGCGTACTGTGCAGCCGCTGACCAATCAGAGTGCCTATGATGACCCCTGTCCACCTTCAGACCTTGGAGCAGTGGAAGAAAGTCGCCTGATCCGTAGGGTCCCTTCGTGACCATGGCGTTCCCTGGTGGAAGTGGCCTCTTTGAGCAGAATAATGCACCCTGCACATATTGTTCAGTAGGAGTTCAAGGTGTTGCCCTGGCCTCCAAATTCCCTGGATCCCAATCCAATTGAGCATCTGTGGGATGTGCTGGACAAACAAGTTTGATCCACGGTGGCTCTACCTCGTAACCTTCAGGACTTGAAGGACCTTAATGTCTTGGTGACAGATAGCACAAAACACCGTCCTAACATCCACTGTCAGCCATATAGCTCAATAATGACATTATTTTCTATTTAGAGCTGCTCTACAGCTACATTTGAAATCTCTTGTTTGATGAAGCTTGCATCACTGACTTATTTTCCTGTTTGTAACTGTGCAGCTGCTTTGAAACAATCTGTAATGTGCAGTATAAAGCGTTATATAGCCTAAATAAAGGTGACTTAACACGATATACTGCATAGTGCAGTAGTCAATAATTCCTACCCAAGACTGCATTAATTAATGACTGACAGCCAGGAAGCCAGCATTAAAGCGATTATGTAATATCAATTATCTCCTGATCTCTTATCTCACTTTACGGCGAGCAATATTGAGTCTCCGGTCTTTTGAACGCACCCACACGCTCATCACCTCACTTCACAGATGCTCACACCAGTCAACACAGCCTGTGGCCTGGTTACTGTGCGTTCTGATATTCTGTTATTCACAGGAAGCGGCTGACTTGTTTTGCGTCACTCTCTCCGCTCCCATAAGAGTGGCGGAGCACCATAGAGAGCAAAGCGGAGACGCAATTAAGATGTGCGCTGGATTAATGTGCTGCCCTGTGTCTGAATAATGAGATGGCAATTAAAAACCCAATTAAGATGCTAAATTATAAAGGCAGAAGGAGCACTGAGGGTCAGATTATGGCAGGATGAATCACCTCTGAATGTTTGCTCAGTCACATGGTGCAGGAACATGAGTTTGTCAGAGCTCTTTATCGACTGGCATTTTATGACAGCATTATCTATACTTGTGTATACTTGTACATGCTCGACATGTGGATAGAGCTTGTAAGGCTTGTGGAGAAAAAAAAAGTCATGCTAAGTTTGCAGGATGATTAAATGTCACTGCAATATTATGTAATAACATATTACGCAACACTAGTTTTGTTCCAAAACCTACTGAGTAAATATTAAGTATTACTGGCAATCTATGCAACATTTTAAGGTGCATTTCCAAAGAAATTAAGATTACAAACAGTAGGCAGCATAAAGATTATGACGCGACTGGAGCTAAAATAAAATTTAAATAATGCTCCAATTGGAATCAATGATTTGCCTAATTCAATTACAAATACAGTATAAGATTGTTTTAAAGAAGTGTCTTATGCTCACCAAAGCTATATTTATTTGATCAAAAATACAGTTAAAACAGTAATATTTTGAAATATGACAGTTTAAAATATTTTTACATGATCCTTCAGAAATCATTCTAATATTCTGATTTGGTGCTCAAGAAACATTTCTTATTTTATTATCAATGTTGAAAACAGTTGTGCTGCTTAATATTTTTGTTGAAATTAAAAAACAATGTTTTTACATAATGCTTTATAATGTATGCTTTTGTAGCAGTATAAATGTCTTTACTGTAACTTTTGATCAATTTAATGCATCCTTGCTGAATTAAAGTAGTAATTTCTTTTTTTTAAAACACAAAAACGTTTGAAACTATTTGTATTTGTGATGTTTTTGTTCTCCAGTCTTCTAAATTTCATTCATATTTACTTCTATTCATATTTTCATTCATATTTAATTCTAAAATATAGCTCTTAAATTATGCCTAAAATTACATATAATACATGATATAGAATTATGCAGTTGAACAATGTTTGATTACAAGTCCGTCTAGCATTGTTTTGGAATGAAATGATATGAGAAGGTACTCTGTGGTTTTTAGAGGACTTCAGTCCTGGTTTTAGAGGACTTCAGTCCTGGTTTTAGAGGACTTCAGTCCTGGTTTTAGAGGACTTCAGTCCTGGTTTTAGAGGACTTCAGTCCTGGTTTTAGAGGACTTCAGTCCTGGTTTTAGAGGTCACTCAGAGGTCTTAAAAGAAGGTCTGTTTTAAGCCTCTGTCTTGGGGATCAACAACAACCTTTTGACTCAAGATGTGCCATCTCTGCACCTATCTGTCTTGTTAAACTTGACATCTTAAGTGTTTGTTCTCTAGTTGGGACCATCACTTACAAGCTTGCACGGTCTTAAAATACTTAGCTGGAGAGTTTCTAGACTGAATGATGCCAAAACAACAGGATCTTCTGATGTATGGTCCTGAGTGTTTTGACTCTGTGGAACTCTCAGTTCCTACAAGTGAGTCAAAACGCATTAATAAAGTTCCATACAAATTTACCAATATCTGTGCATTTTATTTGATGAAAACCTCTACAGAAAGATTTGCAAATTTGCAAGATTTGCAAACTAGAATTCAAAATTCTCTCAAAATCAGCATGGGAGATGTATTAAACTCAAGCTGGGATGTTGTCTTAGAAAGTGCACAGCAACTCAGTTTTTGGAGCAAAGCTATTTGGAGAAATAATCTGATGATTGTCTTTCTCGTTTTTTTTTTTTTTCAGGCACATTTTGCATCATTTCCTTGTGTACCTGTGTAGCAGGCATCAACTTCGAGCTGTCCCGTTACCCTCGTTACATATACGGCCTGCCAGACGACATCAGTCACGGATACGGTTGGTCAATGTTCTGCGCCTGGGGCGGTTTGGGCCTGTCCCTCATCGCTGGCTTCTTCTGCACACTGGCGCCCTCCATACAGCCGATCCCTCGCTCCACGTGCCCCAAATCTCGCCAAGAAAACGGCACCGTGTGTTAAGAGACGGCCTCTGAAAACCCCCTAGCCCTACGTGTGCAGCTGGACAATTGGGGGACAAAAAAACGCATCAAAAAAGACCATAACTGAAGATTAAAATCATAAATTCATTTAGAATCATTTCTAATCTCACCAAACAGGCCACAAATGCCATTTTTTAACCATGTGTGTGAATTTACAACTGAGTGTCCTGATCGTTTAAAAGAAATTAAAAATACCACGAATAATTGTAAAGATAATATATCGGTGGGCCTTTCCGTCATCAAGATTCTGCACAGAAAAAGTTTGTTCTGTCGACGTTGTGACTTTAGTGAGCACAAGAAAACGGTGACGGATGAAGTAAAAAACAAAAAAGACAATATTGCTCATTCCGACACGGACGGATGGATATTGACATGTAGACTGATGCCTGAAAACTGCCAAACCTGGAGACTATGGTATTTGTGTCTGGACGGCATATGCGCAAGTATGGAGGTCCAGTGCCAATGTTTCAAGCCCAGGACCATGAGGCTCTTTCACTCGAGAGGACAATGAATTTGATGCGATTTGGATCAGTTTGATGCGATTTGTCTCGGGCCCTGGAGACTATCACAATGCCTCTTGGGATGTGGCTGAAGGATCTGCTCGTGTATAAACAAGCATCTCTGGACGTTTTCAGGAATTGGAGATGCCTGCTCGTGACGTTATATTGCTCCTGCTGTACAGCAAATTGTAAAGAGAAAAATAATACCTATAATACTCCAGAAAAGAAAAAAAAATCTGAATGGGAGGGACATTGGAGCATTTTCCATGTTTCATTTCTTATTCATATCCAAAAGGTATCAGCGGACACTTCTAACATGCTTTCAATTTTATTATGTGCTTCTTTCTCAGTTTTTAGTTTTTTTTTTTTGTAATTACAGTCATCATCAGTGTGAATGAGTATGTAGGAAGCGTGTGCAAATTATGTATTATTGATATGTGTGGGTGAGAGTGTTTTGTAGTCTCCATACAACCACCCAATCCCAACCCAACCCACAAACAGAAAAAAAAATAATAACGCATTAAAATCAAAAACCTGCCTTGGGGGAAATCAGGTAGGCTCTTTTGTTGAACCAAGAATTACTGGAGAGGAAAGATGCTGAACACTTAGTCCCTGTAGACAGGACTGACGTAGTACACCCAGACAGAAACACAACTCAACATCACACTGTTACTGCCTTAAGCTTGTCTGCAAGGAGGAATTTATGCCATTTGATGAGAACACATGCTGACTTCTCTTCTGAAAGCATCTACGCGCTGACAAAAGAAATCCTCATTTGAATCCAACTTCCTGCTCTGTTTCACCGTGCGTCTCTTTACTCAAAGGGGACTCCCAAAACGGGATGGGGTATGTAAGTGCCTCCTGATTACATGAGACAGCAGCGGTGCACAAAAGAGGTACATCTGAAGAATCGTGACCTCCAAATGGAGGATGAGCGGCAAGCACAAGCTTAATACAATCTCTAAGCCAATATGCGATTGGTTCCCTCAAGTTTTTTTTTGCATTATTTCTCTTCTCATGCCATCAGAAACATTTTAATATCCATATAATATGCAACAAACACATGAACAACCACTTGAGGAGCGTGTTATGATGGGACATACGCGTCGAGGGTCATTGGCGAATCGGCACACTCATTCAAACATGCCAAAAACCCACGCTAGGACATTTAGCTTTGCCGCAAGACCATGTTTACACATTTCTAGAAGGGAGATTTGCCAAAACCATCTGCCAGGTCTTGTTCATAGACTTTCTCAGCTCCTTACGTTAGCATGATGGTCATCGGCTCAACCAGCAGTTACACCTGGTGTCCGTTTAAACCTTGGTTTTGTCAGTGTTTAGGAGTTCACCATTATATTTAGAAAGCCTGTTTAAACCGTGGATAAAAAAAGAAGATAATTTTTACTTTTTTGACTGTCAGAATTGTGAGTGGACTTTTTTTCCTCAGAATTGCGAGTTTATCATACAACTATGATTTTTTTTCAGAAAATTGTGCGATATAAACTCACAATTGCGAGTTATAAAGTCCAAATGGCAAGATAAACTCTTATTGTGAGAAAAAAAGTCAAAATTGTTAGCTTTATTTTATATTCTGTTGTGGAAACAAGCTTCCATGCGATATAGATGGCTTCCAATCCAATTAACATGTATTTGATGGGGTCTTTAAATATGAAAGAATCCATTCTTAGTACCGCAGTAACATGACAGAATTAACCAATCATGGAAACAAAAAAAAGTTGAAATTGGTCAAAACTTGTGTAAAAAACTATTTAAAATGTATAATTTTTCTCTTCTGGCATAACAGACCAATGCAAATTGATGATTTTCATTTCACTCACATGTATATTCATGGTTCTGAAGCTGGTGTGTCCAATCCTGCAGCGTTTAGCTCTAAACTGCTCCAAAAACCTGCCAAGTTGCTAGTAATCCTGAACACCTTGATTAACAGCTTCAGGTGTGTTTAATTAGGATTGGAGCTAAACGAGAATGTTGCTTCCCTTTACACAACAACGATATGCTTAAAACAGAGAAGTTTTTCCTTTGAGTTTTCCGCCTTTAGACGACACCATTGTCAAAATGGTCCCCATTCACACGGATCCACGAAAACGACTAAAAACCCTGTATTCTGCTGCCAGGCCATTAGATGGCGATGAAACGCTATAGACTGAACACATAATACGCATGTGCATGATGTCATCATCTTCAGAGATTCGCGTTTTTGTTGTTTACACAGACCGTTTCCAAAAACGTACACTTTAAAATCCCTTTTTCAAAACTTTACGTTTTCAGGCAGCCAAAACGCAAACGAACGGCCAAAACGCATACAAAGTTTTACATTTTTAGATGAAAACGGTGTCGTGTAAACACCGTTCCTTTAACAACCATCAATTGGTTGCATAAGAATCGGCAAGTCGTCATCCATTTTGAAAGTGTTTTCATTACATCGTCCGTGATTGCCAAGTGAGTTTTTTGCAGAGCTGTGGCAAACTAAAGGCTGTAAGCCATTTCAGATTAAAAACATCCCAACAACTTCCAAACTGCGCTTGTCAAACCATTTAATGGGGCCTTTCAACACAAACGCGACTGAAATTTCTCCTCCTCGAAATATGAGTTCAGCAGTCTTCATTGAGAGCGCTCACAGGTTTCTGACATCTGTATGGGTGCTCTGGGTGATTTGTGTGGCAGTATTCAAGTAAAAAGACATTGTTGCATGCTGACAATGCAATTGGCCATGAAATTACATAACTCCAGAAGACTTCTCCACACTTTCCAGAAGCAGAGCCCAAAGACAAATCGACGAAACGAACTCCACAGTGCTTGATTACAATATGCATGCAACAGAAAACATGCATAAATACACAATAACAATCTGTTTTCAGAGGCATCTCGCAATAAGCCCATCTGGCCTTATATAAGATAGTGTTCCTTGACACACTTAGGAGGAAAATATTTATTTCAGTCCACGGATTACGCTCCTAGGCGAAGACATAAATGGGGTCAGCTGGTTGTACGCAACATTTCTTTCAAATAAACCGAAACGGCATCCTTGCACGGTCTTACTTGAGAAAGACGGTAATATTAAAAAACATTTTTCCTTCTTCAACAAAGCAGAGGGGCGTTCAATCACAGAGTATAAAGACACCAAAGAGCACCGAAGGGCAGATGCTCGCATCAGATGCCAAGAATAAAGACTTTGAATTACTGCTTAATTGGCAGAAAGCAGGAAGGGAACTGCATTGCATAAGCTTCGTATGGATCATTGTGATGCTTAGTGAAATATTTCAGGCAGTCTTATGAAAACTCAGGCGATGAATAAAAACTAACAGTCGCTTAATGGGCATTTTAAGGACTCTCCTCAATGAAAGATCATAAAGCGTTGGGCATGTAGGTGATGAACGGGCTTAGGATCACAGATTCCCTTATTCATGAACACACTCCACACATTATATTCACACAAATGTGTTTACATCACAGCCAACAGCTGTCAGACCTTTTTTTTTTTTTTTTGAGTGGGGTGGGATGGGAAACAGGAGTGGGAATATTTTTGTCTTCAAAATGTAAAAATATAAATGAAAAAAGTAGCAGAATCGGTCAAACTGCAACTTTTTTTAATGGGACACTGAAGACTAAAGGTTCTTTTTCATCAGTAATGTGTCTGTTGAGTACCTGAAAAAAAAATACAACTGTATAAAAATGTTTAAGAAAAAAAAAAAGAGAAAATAAATCCTGGAAAATGTTAAAATGTGGAATGTAATATCATTACAAAATAAAATCTCATTGTTGTGTTCATCTGTATTGTATTTACCTGTGTATTGCACTGACCTTTATATTTCCAGGCAATTAAAAAGTTATATTGCAACAATAAATACAATTTAAAAAGGGTAACACTTTACAATAATGCTCAATTAGTTAACATTAGCAATCATGAACTTTTTTACAGCATTTAAAAATGGTGATTGGTAAATACACTTTTTCACAGTCAATTCGTTTTTGTTCATAATACATTAGATTAATTTCTACAATTTGAAATGCTAAACATGTTAACATTAATCTAGATTAATAATTGCTATCAAAGAATTGTTTATTTTTAGTTAACGCATCAACTAATGTTAACAAATGTTCAATTTTGCAAAGTGTTACCAAAAGAGAGGAAAAAAAGGAATGCTAGCGAGACAAAGATCAATGAAGTTCACTTGGTGACATTTAAGGCAAGTAAAACCACCGTGGCAACAAATATGATGAGGTTATTATCTGATCCAACTGTGCAAACCGTTGAAATGGATCCAGAGAGAGTCGAGAGAGGAAAGTACAAGGATGAAAAATATGGGGGCAAACTCATCAAATGTGATAACAGAGAGCCGAGGAGGCGGCAGAAACTAACTAGCCTTCATACTAGCATTGTTGGCTAAGAACGTACAAAACAAAAACAACTTACAGGCTCATTTAAAGAGATGAAAAGCTTTTGTTTGAGGATTGATGAATACTTCATGAATGCATTAAGAGCGAGAGCACTGCTATGAATAAGCACCTCTGATTAGGACGGGCCCGTGTGTTCTCCACCAGGCCTCTTGAGACGACGAGTATCGACGTGGAGCGACAGAAACACAAGCATTTGAACTAGAGCATTTAGATCACTGCTCGGAACAACGCTTCTCAACTGCTGGAGAGAGACCCAAAAGGCCTAATCTGAAGGCGGAAAAACAATGCAAAAATGCAACTAACCTAACACAGATAAAAATGTGAAAACACTTCCGAGATGTTTTAAGTGTTGACGTCGAAGTCCAGTGGAACTCTAGTCAGGGACACGACGACACGGACTGGTTGTGAACAAACCACACGATTATAATTATATTAATTAGAGGTTCACTTGCAACAAAGATGGCGTAAATTATTGGGTGCCAAAAGATTGGAATTTTTTATTATGAAACTCAGTGTTTGGTTTCTAAATGTTGATAGTTTCAGTGTTGCCATTTGTACACTAAAACGTTACCATTTCGGATGACAAAAGGGACCCAATGATCCCTTTTGAGGGATGGGTTCCACAAGTATGAGTTCTGAAAAGGAATCAGACAGGGCTTCTGTAGGTTTTATGAAGGACGTACATTTGAGACCAACTAAATAAAATGTAATGAATAGATTGAAGGGGAAGACAATACGTCACGATGTTATCTAAATGTCTGGGGAGAAACACAATGAGTTGTATTAGCAACACTTCAGAGTTTGAAAATACTTACAACAGATCATTTTTCAGTTGAACACAAAAAAGTGGCAAGAATCGCTTCGCTCCCAACCGCTAGAATATGGAAATATCTTGTTTTCTGTGAAAAAGATCTAAATGAATAGAGTTTATGGTTAAAACATGAACAAATATCAGCCAATGGACTTTCATAAGTTTTCATAACTCATTGACAGATGTTTGTTCTTGTTTTAAGCATAATCTCACTCCATTTTATTCAGTTTTTCCAGACTTACATTTTACATTTGCATTTCAAATGAAAGCAACTTGCATTAGGGGCCAAGCGCATACATAGACACCTAATCGTTGGCGTTCTTCTTCTCTTTACGTCTATAAAACCGCTTGTGGGAAAGTTATGAAATTTGGCACACAGATAGAGTACAGTCTGAACTCTCACCTTAGCATTTTTTGGAGTCTCTAACTTAATCCCTCTTAATTGTTCACAGTTGCATTCACATTTAAGATAATAATGCAGGAAACACATCTTTTTTCCTGATCCCTGGCTTAAGCCGATTTGATTTGCTTTTCACGGAAATGTAACCAGATCATCTTCAGAACATGTGGACAAAAAGCTATGGAATTCAAGTTGATAAGTCAAATAACCTAATAACTCTAATAACGCGTAAATGTATTCAACAGAGCACTCCAAAACGGACGGGAGGGTATATATGTACAACGCTTTAGCATATTAGCCTATAACTAAACGTTGTGTGCGTTACGACAACCTTGACCTGAGGACACTTGCACTTTTGGGACAGTGCCACCTAGTGGTTAGGAGATGAAGATTTTATTTTTATTATTAACCTTTATTTAACCAGGTAGGCCACTTAAGAACAAGTTCTTATTTTCATCAACAGCCTGGCGTATAACTTTTGAATGGTTTGGCCAAAAAAATTTAATGACAAAACAGGTCTCTTTAGATTCGGTGTCAGCATCAGCCATTTTTAATTTTGCCATAAAATGCTATATTTTACAAACATATTGGCGTATGGTTACGAAACGCGGTATGTCTTCAAAACCATCCCTAGAAGGTATTCAAAATTGAGGCAAAATGAAATCTAAAAAAATAATATAAATATATATAGCTTTATTTATGCTAAAATGATTAGAGAACCACTGGCCTAGACTAGAGCACTTTCAGGTCCTGCCTCACTGAACTAATTACACTATTAAATAACGCTGTTATACATATGCAAATCATCTTAAGGTGATAGAACAGAAATGAGCCACTCAATCATTCAGTCTATTATATATATAAATATATATATATGTATATTGACTCAACCTTGCTACGTATGAATACATTACGTATTTGGGTCATTATAACTGAGGCCCCGGAGAAAACGTGCCCGGTCGCTGCAGTTTCAGTATTGCATATTTGTTGGCAACTTCCACTGCCAATTAGATCAGCACTGCAGTAATTTAGGCACGAGAGCATGACAGAGAGGCTCTGCTGAGCGTTTGAAAGCAGAACACTCGGTAAGCTCGCTTCAAACGCCTAATGCACTCTTGACATTATCTAGGAGCTGCTGCCTCTTTACTGAGATAAAGTTAATTGGGCCGCTCCGAACGTATTTGAAGGCTTGCGCACTGGAGGTTGGTATTGACACCCACTAAAGAGAACAAAAAAAAATAAAAAATGAAGCGAAGTGCCACAAACCCTCTTCCGGACCTGATCCTCAAAGGAGCAATCGCAGACGAGCGCTGACGCAGATGAGGAGGATGTGTCCGAGCACTTGCGGGGCAGAGCGAGAAGGTGCGACAGAACTTCAGCACGTCTCAGAGAGCTCGTGGAAAGAAACAAAGGTTGTCAGAAAAAAAGAAAAGAAAAAAAAAAAACGAGAAAGATCACTTCGACTCATATTTAAGATTTAGTTTTTATTTTCCTCCAGACCTGTAGAGAGGTACAAACACCCCCAGCTCTTAATTTTTCTTACATTTTAGCACGGTGTAAAACCCAAAGTTAAACTGTACTGGTTTCGTCATTGTCGTCGAGATTTTATTTATCCATTCCTCTTGAATACTGTTGAATACCAAACGGCCGGCAAGAACCTACACAGCTGACACAGGATTAAGACCATTCAAAGAAAACGGAGAAGGAAATGGGGGGGGAGGGAGGTGAGTAGGAGTGACAAACAGAGTTAACGGTCCCGGACGAGACCCCTGTGTATTGCCAGAACCTCAGATGCCCAATAGAGCCACTATCCCAGCTTTCCCTTTTATCGCTTTTTGAGGGGGGAGAAAAATCGTGCAAAGTAACAGCTACAGTCACAATCGGCATTAATCACATCAGCATCGTCGCCCTCATAAATCTCTCTCCACCGGAAAGCCCTTTAACCCTGATTATGTTCTCCACACACCCACAAATCGCAAGTTTTCCACTCCGTCGTTCAGAGGGAAGTTTCACGCCACGCATTCACACTGAAAAACGGACTCTAGATCCATTTCCTAAAGCTCTGCACACCTCGCACACCTTCAAGTTTCTTCAGGGAGCATAGTCGGAGTGTAAACGCTGATTAGGCCACGTGCAGAGGCAGCTATGAGAAACACCACACGGTGGCGTCCCGTGTGCTACAAGAGCCCTGCGCTTGAAAGGGGTCGGTGTTACCCAGCTCTCCGTTCCTCTTAATTTCGCAACGCGCCGCCCTCTGATACAGAGGTTAACGATCGGTTGCGATCTAAAGCGGAAGACCCCCTGACCAACAGGGCAATCTGGCGGATGGGTCAAAGGCAAAGGCCTGCATCCATCTACAGCTAAATGCCGCGTCGAGAGCGGGCACCACGTTTATGACCCCTAAAATGCATCTCCCTTTTAACAAGGGCGCAGAAAGGTAGAACAAAGTTAAAGGCCAAAGATCCATGGTAAAAGTGCTTTTTGCTTGGCCTTCATTATGCCTTTGATCCGTCAGAATAATGGAAGTCAAGTACCCTTTTGATCCAACGTAAATTGAAGTCCCGTTTTGATTTTGGATATCTACTTGATTGCTTAGCGGCATGGCTTTAAGGACTCTCACAGGAAGTACCTCTGTTGTGCAGATGGATGAACAGGTGCTGTTCTTTTTGGTTTAGCTTTGAAGGCAGACTCTTATTTCTAAATCAAGACACTTTTCATTTGATTCTTTCCATTTGGTTCCAATGGAATTTCTAGAAAACACATCATTGATGCCTTTTTTTTTTATTTAAAGTGTAGAGTTCCAAAAACGATGTACTGACGTTAATGTTACGTATTACTAAGGAGTTTGTTTACCTGTTGAAAACTTATTTGTTACGCTTTGATGCGACAACGGGCTTGTTTATGTGACCGTTTGAATTGGGAAAGCTGGAACAGAGCACTAGGGCAACAAGGAAAAAGAAAGACTGAACCAGAGGGAAACACGAATCAAGGAAAAGGGACAAAAATGAGCAAAAGGTGAAGAGGGAAACCGATACATAATCTTGTTATTTTGTTAATAGCTTTGTACGGATTCATCTGCCGTGTTTGTCGGCGGTTCTTCGGATTTCACAGTTCCTAATGGCGGTCCATGCCGGCACTCTGTAGCAGATCTGTGGAGGCCTGGGCGGAGGCTCTGAAGGCGTTCTGGAATCCTGGGGGAGGAGAGTGGTACTGGGAGGCGGGGTTGGCCGCGGCTGTGGTTGGATAAGGGGTCCAGCCGGCTCTGTGGGGGAACTGGGCTCCGAAGGGGCCATTGTGTGGGGGCTGAGGGGGCACTGTGGAGCCGGAAGGGACATCCATCTCTGTGAGCGCCTGCAAGGATTTGAGCCAGTGGGGGGGATTGTCATCCTGCAGAGAGTCCAGACTGTTGCCTGAGGATGCTGGGATACCTGAAATGGACAAAGTGGTAGGAAAAAAAGGGTCAACATAATTAAGTAAATTTTTATAGTAACGTTGGCACCATATGGCTTTGCAAAACATTCAAGTAAAAAGTAACATTTCTTTGAGTACATGCATGTTGAATATAAATGTTAAACGTTGAATGCAAATCTCATTTTCTTGTTTTTAATCATTATTTTATTCCTAAATACCATTAAGTTTGTAGGGAGTCGCACTGCATTTTACAATCTGAACTAATCTGGCCCTGTTATTAAAAAGGCCAAATCGTCTGATGTTTCATTTTAAAGAGATTAATACGCTTGACAAACATTCAAGAGAGTCTGCAAGAGTCCTCTCTACAATATAATTTACAAAACTAACATTACTTTAACAAAACTGCTTCACTGCATATTTTCTTTTCTTTTTCTTTTCTCCTTTAAATTAAGCTTTCTTTTTTTTATGCCATGAAAAAAAAAAAAATAATAATAATAATTTTAAAACTTGACCATCACATTCAAGACATTATACATATGAATCACATTCTTGTATTTTTCATTTAAAGAATAAATAAAATGAGCATCATTACATTGAAAGCATAAGACTTAAATAAATCACTTAAAACATAACCGCATACTGTGCTAAACAGGACTGAGCAACAGTTTGCTTGCAGTCAACAAATCCATCGTTCTACAGTTGATGCGATGTAGAAATCCATTTATCATGTAGGCGACATTATTGAGGACATTTTTAAATCATTCGCCATAATGGGATTAATTACATAAGGAAACGGGGCGTTTTGGGGTGCTTGTGCACCACTTAAAACATGCCAGCCTGCCGTGAGCTATTCATTCTCAACCCCCTGTGGATGACGGATGCTGCAGGCAGCCGCTGAGAGCACCCAGACAACATCCGTGACATCCATACAGATTGCAACATCGACCCTAGGGAGCAACAGATACGACGTTGCTATTTCCCTTCAACCCGTGAGAGAAAAATGGCAAAACTTTGCTTAAAGTATTGATTAGAAATTTAGCTGCATAATTCAGTTTTTTTTTCTATTAAAGAGTAGATGAACTGTGCTTGAACGATAACAAAGAACAACACTATAAACGTACATTGTTTATTTAACCACTTTGGATATTAATTGTTGGTGTTTTTCTGTGTGATATCTGACTCGGTCCACATGGATGCTTTAGACCGCCTGAGTGCAGGAGATCGAACTGATCTGAAATGTGTGCCCTCTTCTGTGGCCCTTAAAATGGCTTTACATCTCTGACATTTTTAGTGAAAAGGTTACTTATAAATGTTTAAAAGGCCTAAATGCATTATTCATTTTAGCTCCCAAAGGCACAATTTGAACGAGTCTAGTTTTTCCCGAGGTCATCAGGTAATTGTTTCACAAATGTGTTGTGATTTTAATACTGTCCCAATCTAACACATCTGTGCTATTCTCACAACATCAGTAAAGATTAAAAAACAAATTGGCAATATAAATCAATTATTTTTAATTAGTCAAATTAAATCATGAATAATAATGAAATGTATTCCAATGTTAATATTTAATATGAGTATTTTTGTGTACATAATAGATTGTAGATAACTTTTCCTTTGTGAACAGAGAATGACAGGTGCAAAAGGGAAGGAAACAATTATTAACTACCAAAATTAAGGGGCATATTACAAGGTAAATATTTGTTGTGAAGGTAATGCAGGCTGTACCTGTGATGATGGCGGGGTCCATCCAGCTGGCTGTGCCGTCCCAGCTAAGGCTGTGTGAGATGCCCCCGGGGTGGTTCACGCTAGAGGAGGAGGAGGATGATGAAGACGAAGATGAAGAGGAGCTGGGCAGTCCACCGAAGTTGATGTTGATGTTGGGTAAAAGCGCTCTGAGCCCATCCTGCCACTCCTTCACATTTAAACTTTCTACTGAGGCGCTGTTTTCTGTTCGGGAGGGTGACGGTGGGGTATCCAAACGGAGAAAGGAAAAGAATAGATTGGGGGACAACAGGAGAGATGAAGAGAAGATGGAGGAAGAAAAAAAGCAATTATTAGTTTCAACTTGTACAACACAAAAACAAGTGCTTCTAGTTGTGTTAATTGGTGATTCATTTTAAAGCAAATAGTAAAAAACAACCATTAGGAGCGCAACAGTAAAATAGGACTGTTTAGACTAACAAAATTAAAAACGGCTAATGCCGTGAAAATGGCTTAATATGACGCAATCAAATCAAGTAAATAATTTGATTAATTATTTGCCATATAATGACTGGCGATCAATTGACAGCCTTAACAAAAACAAAATTTAATTATTTTGCATTTCACGAGATATATATATATATAAAAAAAAAACAGCATTAATCAAAGCTGGACAGCGTAATAATAGCCGTTACTGTAATAGTGATTTATACTGGATTCAGCAAAAACAACAGGTGATCTTTGGCTCCCTTCTGAGTCTACTAGCCCTTACTAATGGAGGAACAATCATTATAAAGCTCTTTACAGTCCCGTTATTATTCAATTAGTTTCTCATTTATTTTTTTCTGTGTGTCACACTGGAGGAGAGACGTGCGGCTTCAATAACGCAGAGCTTCTTTCAGCTGGACCCTGGCCAAAATAAACCTTTTCTTCTCTAATCAGGCCAGTATTCTCCGAAGGTTTGCTTCTGCCCACGGGGACAGAGAAACCAAGCAGCAAAGATGATGAAGGGGGGAATGGAGAGAAAGAGAGAGAGAGAGGGACAAACAAGGAAGAATTGCAAAGACAGGGGAATGGAGTGAATGAGATAACAACCCTGGCAGGGAAAAAAAAGCCTTTAGCCTCTGAGCTTGACTTAAGACTCAGCAAACTTCTCTGGGCACCTTCCTTCTAAAAACATACAAGTACAATATATAGAGGTGAAAACTTGACCATATGTCTTTTGTCTTATGTCTAATATATATAAAATGCATTGTCATTAATCTGAGCGTAATAGTGAAATCTATAATCTGTGAAACTAGGCCTGGCAAAAAAAAGAAAATTGACTGTCTGGGACAACTGTCAATTATAGGTTGGGAATCAGAATCAAGCATTCCAGAAGGTTGCACAAGGTCGGGAAGTTCTTCAAAACTGTCCTATTCAATCATTTTGTTAAAAACAGATTCAACAATTTGTTTGCATCACTCAAATTTCCAAATCTCTGCAAGGAACTACAAAATGGCAATAAAATGTTTTAGTAGAAATACATGTAGTTAAATTTTACAAATAAGTGTTTAATTGTATTAGCGAATTAATTCAATTAAAAATAAAGTAAAGTGAAATTCAAATATCTAAATGTATCTGTTTATTTAGTCAATCATTTTCAAATAATTGTTAGCTGCATTATATTTTTGGTATTAAACGTTTTGAGCAAACACGGTATTTGGCTATTTGCATTTTTAAACACGGGACAATTGGTAGAAATAATTTGAGAAAAAGTTTAGGAAAACTTGAAAGAAGATTCTGATTTTCATTAATCCTGATACATAAAGTAGGATATTGTTACCATATATACTTTTTTTCTATGGTCCAGCCTAACCCACACTGTACTACCACCAGCAAGGAGAAGTCTACTGGGACAGCCTGCTGTTGAACGGTCTTCAGACAATAGAAGTGAACCCAGCCAAGACACCAGCAGCACTGATTCTGTCAAACAGGTCAAGCTTGTCATTTCATTACTTTGCAACGTGGGAATTTAAGGAGCAGACGGAGCTCCCCCTTTGAGCGTGGGCTGGGGTCAACCTATGGGTGCTGCAAAGTCAGCTATGCGTTTATTACTCCATTAGTCAGTTAAAAGCAGACATAATGGGTCTCAACCAAGGTTTAGCTGGTTAGCATGGGCCAGTTAGCCCCTGCTGGTAGATGTAGTAACTACATCCTTTGAATGCAAAAAGGATGTTTCTCCATTGATTCTCCATTTGCCTTTCGAGTTGATTTATTACAGCTAAATATGTCCTGCACACAACACAAATATTTCATTATATTACAGTAGGTGATTTCCCAGTGACCGATTACCAAATTAACATTGATCAAGCCTCAAACACAGAAGTGACACGCTCACTTGGGAAACGCTGAATTGGTCCTGTAGTCGTCGATACAGCCAAACCTAGTCAAGTCAAGTGTGAGAACGAGCCAATATGAGAATCTAGACACTCAATATCAACACTTGAAGGGGACTGGGCTTTAATGAAACACCTCTGAAGGAGGAGATAAGATGAACAAGGTGTTGAATAAGGTGAATGAGGTGTTCTTTTTAAACCTCTCCACAGTTCTTCCTTCTGATTGGAAAATGCTCGTCTAGCCAAGTGTGTCAGGCATTAACACAATCACCCATGTTCACATTTGCATACTCAGATAAACAAGTGTCATCATGTTTTATTTATGTGGATGGGACAAAAGCTAAACTCAGAATCATAGCAGCAAACTGAAGGAACCGAATCTCTTTTGAGGGGCTGTACAGGTTGTAGAGCAGGTGTTTGTCAGTGAAGGTTTCATTTTTAAGTGATGAACAATATATCAGATAGGCTAAGGTGTGTTAATAAAACATTAAACACACAAATCACCACTGTAACATATACATTAGTTATTCTGGCTGGAAATTCAATTAAAAATGTTTTATATACACTACTTAAAAGTTTCCAAGTTATTTTAATTCCTTTATTTCACAAGATGCATTAATCAAAATCATTAATTTATGAATATTAAAGATTTTCGATTTCAATGTTTTTCTTTAAATCTTTCTCAAAGAACCCTTAAAATTTTTTATTACGATTTCCACAAAAATATTGTGAAACATTGATACTAAAAAAAAAATTCTTGAGCAGCAAATTGGCTTATAATTATTTCTGATAATTTTAAATTGTAATAATAATGGACAATTGCAGTTTCTAATTGTATTTTTGATCAAATAATTGAAGCCTAAATGCAGCCAATTCTAGCACCATCTCAAAAACAGTTTCAGATTATGAAACAAGACACACACACACAGGCCCAGAACAAGCTGACATTTAGTAGCACTGGCTGATAATCTCACGTCACACTTTATAGTCAACCAATTCGCTTATTTTTCTCATTTATCATTTGCTTGCTTCAGTGGTGTTCAATTACATCTAAATCTACATTTTCCATGTAGCAGAAATCTCTCTCACACTCTCAAACACACTTCAAATGAGACTGCATGTGTTGGCCCTCCAGCCTATTTTGGTATCTCGACTTTTCTTCGTAAATAATGCAATGTTCTCCTCCCAGGTCCTGGGCAGCTGCATCCTCTGGAGGACACCATTTCAAACAGGGAAGACCATTTCTCTCACGGAGACTCATGGATTGAAGAAACAAACTAAATACACCGCGCAGCACAACGGAGTCTGAAAGGAAGCCAGTAGTCGTGCTAGTTATTCATTGTTTCTACGAATAATGAAACCCTGAGGTCACATCCAATTTCCCATCCCTTCTTTTTGCACCAACTGAAACACAAGTTAATCTAATCTTAAAAAGTAGAGGCATGCTGAGAAACAAACAGCATGTTAACAAATGCTACACTTCCACAGCAGTGTCAGCAGATTAGATTGTTTCACATAAAAAGCCCTACAGCCAGACCGCAAGGAAACGCTTTATTTAAATGAACTGAATTCCTGAAAGATCAATTCAGGATGGGGTTGGGGAGTAACTAACCGACGCCACTGACTTAAATGCATTTTTCAGTTGCATGACAGTAGCTCATTTAGTGTAGCAAGACCTGATTTCTTGCAGTCGGCTATATTATGTTTGTAGTTAAATGCTGCTGTTCAGCAAGTTTGGAAATTAGAGAAATTAGTTTTACTAGAAACAACGGTTCACTTTAATGCTGACAACTTTTATATATCACCGTATATGCATCTTCAATCAGTCCTAACATTTACTTGTCCATGTTGTTATGGTATCAGACTGAATGACGTGTTTTATGATATTTGCTCCTAGCTGAAAGGTTCAGGTAAGGGCTTGAATGAAATGTCAAACTGTAGCCTCTTCCCCCGTCTGAGTACCTTCTCCTCAGACAGATAATACCGGGATTTGATATTTTCTTGAGTTACGGGCTGTTCTCACATCAGAAAAACAAAAATGAATCTTTGTAGTTTCGGCACATAGTTCATGTTAGGAGAACCATCTGTCTTTTCAAGTCAAACTGAAATAACCTGGCTACTTTAAATAAAAGCACTTACCAGATTTAGAAGTTCGCCCCATAAACCACAGAAACATACCTAAAATGCTGAAGGTAAGAAAGTGGGCAGGCCCATCATGCATTATGCACACAGCCGCCCTGTCATGAAGACGTCCTCAGGGGATGATGATGATAACATGCTCTACAATTTGCATCAGCACTAAATGTGACACCGATCTCACTGCTATAAATCATGAGGTTTCATTCCATAAGAGAGCCCTTGGCAATCACTAGAATCTTCTCTGATGATGTACATGGCTGAATGATAGGAAAATAGTACTACACTGCCCACCAGTGGCTGAGTTTGCAATGACAGATTTCCATGATGCAAACATAAGAGGGAAGTTTGCATGTATGCAATATGGTATATTTTAGAAGTTAATTCAAAAGAAAACTATCACATTTTGTTATTTTTTATATTGTAATAATATATATATATATATATATACATATATATTTACTATTTATGCAGCGATACCACTTTTTCCAGAATGAGTCCGAGATACTGATCATTTTATGGTCTATATGACCTATATTTTCATTGCATTTAAAAAAAAAAGTAAATATTGGGCAAAGGAACCAAAAGAATACAAATTAAATTTAAAAGCAAATAGATATTTCCACACCTAATTAATGCCAGTTAAAGTGTATTGTAGGAGCTACTGTTACTTTCACTGTTCATATTGTACTGCATCACATTTTAAATTTAATTTAATACTCCAGTATTTTCTCTTTGTCTTTTGTTATTAGATTAACAATGTGCACAAAGAAATGCAACTGATACACACACACGTTAACACTTACCTGTCATATGGATACCTCCAAGCCCCGTACTGTGATGATGTTGCGGCGCCAAGTTCAAGTCCAAAAAGCTGCTATGCTGGGCAGCAGAAGCGGCCCCGGTGTGATTCAAGTGTTGGAGGTTATTGCGCATGTGCATGCCCATCCAACTGTGGCGAGAGGTCGGCGTCTGGCTGGGAAAGCTGAAGGAGTTGTAGACGGTGCGGTGTGGGAGCTGGGAGAAGCCCCGTGAGGGCAGGCTGGAGTTTGGGGGAAAGTGTGAGGACGTAGGAGGCTGAAGTGCGCTTTTCATGGAGGGGGTGTTGTGTAGCTGGCCGAGTAAAGGCCCGTGGGGGAAGACTGGCCCTGACATTGTGGTGGTCAGGGGCAAGGAGGCTTTATCCTGCACTGAGAGCTCAGTCTCTATGAGGTCAGCCAGTGCCTTACGGGTGACGTCAAAGGGGTCAAAGCCTAGGTCGTCATCCTGCTGCTTGGTCGAAGAGCCGAAACCGAAGGCCGCTTGCCAGTCCGTAGAGGACGACACTGGCATGGTTTCTGTCAGAATGAAGACAAATAAGTATACATTTCACATTTTTCTCTTTCATGTGAATGAGTAAGTCTAAGCGGTTGCAGGTACCTGATGTGAAGAGGCTCTGTGGTTCTGGGGCAGTGGGCCAATCAGAGTTGCTGTGAAGGGAATTGGAAAAGCTGGGCAGGCCACTGGGGATGGGATTGGGGTGCCGAAAGTTGCTGTTGTCTGAAAAGAGCGATTGTGACTCGGCTGCTGCTCCTTCGAAAGGCGACCGTACTGTTAGTGCTGCTACACAAATAGGCACCACTAGAGATGGCTTGGTCAGGCCAGGAGGGGGCGATGGGGAGTGGTTGCAAGAAATCTGAAGTTTAGTGAAAAAAATCATGAAGTTAAAAAATGTGTAACTTCCCTAATAAAAGAAAAGTGATTCAGATAATATTTAGGTGTGCAGCTTGCCATTCTCAAAGGTAAAGAACGAACATGCAATCATGAACTTACTTGTGATGTTTCTCCGTTACTTATGCCGAAGCAATCTGAAGATTTGTTACTCGGGCTGCAGGAAAATAATAAAAACATGAGAATCAATTACTTTCATATACTACTAGCATTACACACATGAGATCATTTAGAAAGACAGAAACTTCTCATTAAAAATAAAATGTCCAAAAGCCTTAAAGGGTTAGGTCACCCAAAAATGAGAAATTCTGTCATCATTAACTCGCCCTCACGTCATTCCTAAGGAACACATATTAATATATTAATGAAATCTGACATTTCTGTCCCTCCATTGACGGTCTTCCCAACTTCCACTTTCTCACTTCATAAAGATCACAAACAAAATTTAGGCTTTTATTCACAAATAAATTGATCAGCGAACATAAACGGAAGCTCAAAGTGGTAGTTGCGTAGACTGTCAAAGGAGGCACAGAAATCTTTCAGATTTCATAAAAATATCTTAATGTGTGTTCAAGAAGATGTCTTACAGGTTTGGAACAACATGAGGGTAAGTACTTGACAGAATTTTCATTTTTGGGTGAACTAACCCTTTAAGATGTTTGGGAGAAAACATTCTTAATTGTCATGTAAATGTAAAAAAAAAAAAAAAAAAATTGACAATTTTTTTGTAATTTTACAAACAAATTAAATGCTTAATTTTTTCTTTTGAAAATGCTTTTGTCAAATTCAGCATGTTTTTTGTTGTTTTTTTACATTTCTTTCTAGAATAGGCCATTTAGTGATTGTTCTACCATCCAACGATGTCTTGAACACTGTAACCTTGGTGCCCTGAAGTCTTTGAGAATAAGACGATGAAATGTTCAGTAAAGGAGAAGGCTGACAGAATAAGGCACAGGGCAGAAGTTCACAGGCTGGCTACCTGACAGGGTCACAATTTGAAGTGAAGGGAGGCAGGCCAGCGATGGAGCCAAGGCCCAGCTCTGTGTCCAGACCGTCTGGAGTCATGTTTTCTGAGTCTGAGCCGCCATCTAGGGGTGGGGTCTCATGGTGTTCTGGAAGCCCATTGGGCATCTTCCCTGTTGTTTGTAACGAAGGCCACGCCTCTTTGTTGTTACTGTTGGAACTGGGGGATCATGATACAAATGCAAGATTAACAACAAAACTATGAGATGTTCCTTCTACTTCATGCAATATAAAAACTTAAGATGACCAGATTATAATTAATAAATTAATTTATTAGAGTTTGAACACATACTAATTCTTTTTAGAATATTTAAAAAAAAAGAAATGAAAAAAGAAATAATTCCGACATGTCAATGAGTGTTATTTCTGAATAAACATATAAATGAATAACTTTATTTTATTGGAGCTGCTGGGAAAGGTACAACTGAGTACAAACCTCTGTGATGTGCCTGATTTGCCCTTTGTCTTCTCCCCAGCAGAGTTCTGCAGGAAGTTGGGGTTTGTTTTGTAGAGGTCCTGTAAGAGTTTCTGTTCATATTCCTGATGTTTTCCAGCCTGAAATGTCAAACGTTAAGAGTTCATATGCAAGTTTGTCGCCGTCAGTAAACGGGTTGCAGGAGGCTGCAACGTTACCTGCATTTCTTCTTTTGTGAAACTAGCAGCTTCGTCTCCCAGCTCGTGAAGATACATGCAGTCTGGTTTGGGACACTGCATGCTTTTTAGAAAATAACTACAGTATTTTGTTGTACCTAAAGAAGCCTGCATGAAAAAAACAAAAACAAAAAACGGGTGTATACTGTATTTAGATGTATGCCGAAAGATGTCAAAAAACAGCTTGTATAACAAAGTCATGTAACATCACAATTACCTCAGAAAAGCCATTTTAATTGTACTTTGACCATAAACTTGTTAGTCAGCTAGAAAAATTAACTCAAGAGAAGAGCATTTTGCTAAATATATGCACTATATTGCAAATTCACTGCATTTTAAATGCAAGTACCACACAAATCAGTTTATTTTAACCTTTAATATTAGTGATGTACCAACTTGGGTTCCCTGTATAATTTACAGAATTAGTTGAGACATTTTTTTTTCTTGAGAAAATTTGCCACATACTGTACCTGATGGGACCCAATTAATCGATATCGAATAGAATAGCAAGCACAATTTGTTTCAACGCCCAGCCCTAACTGAAAGTATGTTGCTCTTTAAATATTGGATTATTTTAGTCACAAAGTTTACCTTAAGTGTTCTGCCGTCTACTACAACATTGTTAACACATTGTATAGCTCTGAGGGCATCTTCTGATCGAATGTAAGTGACGTAGGCACTGGCGCTAGGACCCTGGGGACAAAAATCAAAACATATTAATAATTAAAAGAAATTAGGATAAAAAAAAAAAAAAAAGGACAAATGGCAGACTGTTCATTATGCAAAATATTTGAGCAGGCAAGAGATTGACCGAGAAGAAAGCGAAGCTCACCTGTGAGCCAGCATAAGAAGTGCTGTTATTGATGACCACTTTGTGGATCTTTCCAAACTTCCCGAAGTACTCCGGCCTTTTTAAAACCTGCAATCAGACATCAATTATATCATTAAAAAGCCCTGATTGCTGTTTGCAGATCATCAACAGCACAAGCAAATGCAGTTTGTTTAGTGGAGTCACACAGGGAGAGAGAGCACACCTGATTATCATGATTCATCGGAAGGATATGACTCAATCACCATTTATTACAAGAGAAGGCCATATAAAATCTAGGTTAGGAACTCAATACAAACCATCAGCACTGTGGCAAATATCATTTAACAATGTAAACCACATTTCTTACACCAACAAAGCTCATTTCTACTTATAAAACCTTACATAAGTAAACCGTTTTACACAAAGGCTGTTGAGGACGAGATAAAAACAGGATTTGTGTGAATGACACACTGTATTGAGAACCGACGACCTAAACACTATCAACAGGATGTCCACAGTGTTCAGCCAAATCAACACTGAAAACAAAGTGTGGCACACAAGTAGGTCTCTAGCAGCGGGTGACTGACAGCTCATTGGCGGAGGGCTTCGCCTCGATGGCATGGTGCTTTTGAGATTCTGGTCACTCTTGAACTGTGAAAGCAGTCCGGATGTTTCTTTGCGGCCTTTGTTCGCGTAAAGCAGCTTCACTCGCTTTCTTTTTTCTTTTTTTTTCACACCCTCAGTGTGAAATAAACAAAAGCACAAAGACTGATATGTTAAAGGGACGATTGGTACAGAAAGAAAATGAAGGCAAATCCTATAAATTAAAGTCCTCTTAAAAACAGTCGCTAACATAGATGTTTTTTAAAACTTTCTGCTCCTAATATCATTCGGGCCAGAATTAGAAGGCATGTTCTCGCTCTCTCTCACTGAATAACTTGTTCTCTGCTGAGAGCTATTCAGGGTACATGACGTTAGCTGTGGTGGCAAAGAGGGAGAGAAAGTGTCAGAGAGAAGGGAGCGAAAAGTTTTTCGTGGGCTGGTAATGAAGGCTAAGAGCAGCTAGTGGGCAGCTAGCTTTCTCCCATTTTCCCAGGAAACCATTTAAGCTCATGTTTTATTTCCATTTGACAATATGTGTCATATCAAATCTTCAAGGATTTTCTTGCGGCTACATGGAAGCGATCCAGCACAACATATCAAGAGAACAGCCATAACAATAGGTAATAGCAGGTATGCTTTACCATGGCAAAGATGCTTTGGAAGCACTAAAAGATATACATTTTTCATATCTGACAAAGTATGAAGTGAGAGTGATGCCACAAGGCACATTTTAACTTGTTGACACCGGTAATTGATCGGTTAACCACTAGTAACTACTTGATTAGAGTCAGATCCAGATGATAAATCCTGTGAGTCAGATGGGTCTTTTTACACAGAAGGATGTGAGCTCAAGTCCTTTATGTTCTTTTCATCCACTCATGAAAGTCTTGTTAGAGCAGATAGGAGAAATGCTCCTTAACTTTAATTATTCAACACTTAAACAGATAAGACCTTGATAGGACACTAAAGAGAAAATGCTAACACGTGTACCTTTCTATATCTTGCCTGCAGTAAAACTTTTATTAAACATGGAAACCATGTGAACCTGGATCACAAAACCAGTCATAAGTCGCACGGGTTTATTTGTGGCAATAGCCAACAAAACATTGTATGGGTAAAAATTATCGATTTTTCTTTTATGCCAAAATTCATTAGGATATCAAGTAAAGCTCTGAGTTGTTGATATTGAGTGTGAACGACATCAATTACACAGAGATCAGGAAAGCATTGAGTTTTGCTGAATCACCTCGGGGTCGGCGAGTCTCTGTGAAAGGCCCACCACAAACACCAGGTTTCTCTGGACGACTCGCACACTGGAGAGGTGCTTGCGGTTCTCTGTGATCTTCTGCTTCCGCTCATTCTGCTTCTGCTTCTTCTCGGTCTTTATCCTCTGAAGCTCCTCTTGAGAGAGAGGTTTGTACACCGCAGGGTCTTCTGGATAGGGCTGAACCAAACATAAGATTCTAGACGTAAGATGACTTAATTCTGGAAGATGGATCTTGTTTCACTAAATTAGGTTATGACAGAATATTATAATTTTTTATTATTAAGTTTGTTTATTGTATTCCCATATCAGAATCAAAGGCTATATTCATGGCATAAAATAAATAAAGACAACACATAATAAAATGTCTTAAATATTAAGTTTAAAATCTGAAAGAAATGCTACAATTTTCACAAAGTAACAATGCATATTAATAAACAGCAATTCTGTAATGCAATGAGTTATTCAAGACTTTACAGTGTTTAATTTTGAAGTGCAAATTTAAGATGTTTTAATATCCCGCAGATTAAGGATCAGCAGACACCCTGGAGTTCTCTTTAAGATCGCCCACTGGAATGATGATGATATTGCATGATATATGCTGCAATAAACATGGATATAATAATGTGCATTAAGCACATTGGTTAAGGAGCTGCAGTAAACTGGCCACTACAGGGACTGGTTTTAGTGAGTGGATGGGAGTGTTTATAAAAAGAATACAAGCACTGGAGGCCTGTTGTGCTGCACACGTTCCCTCCACACAGCTGTACAGCACCGATAAAATCACGCAGAACCTGAGGCAACAGCAGGAGCGTGAATTAATCCAGCAAAGTTCCCTGGGATGCTGAATGCTAGCCAATAAAACATCTCATCTCCTTGAGCTCCCCAATGGAGCAATTTCTTAGAAACAAATGAATGGTTTCTCGACTTATTCGTTACCTTTCTGCAGGCCGGACAGAGGCCGTTCTCGTCTGTGCGTATGCGATGCCAGCAGAAGCGGCAGATCTGGTAGCCGCAGGTGCAGGGGAAGAAATTGACGTCATCAATCTCCAATGGTTCCATGCACAGTGGGCACTCCATGGGGTCCTCCTTCACCTCAGGGCTGCGGGACATCCTATGGCACGGCGCAGAGAAAAGAGCGGGGTGTTCTCACTGTTAAGAGGCAGAGCTGAGGAGAAGAAAAAAAAACATACAAAATGTAAAAAAGTTTACCATTTTTAATAATATTTCAATGTAATTTTTTTTTTCAGATTTAGATTTGAGTTACGCTTCAATACGGTTAATTAATACGTTATTTTTTGTCCATTAAAGGATAAACAGTTTCAAACAAATGAAGCTTCTAGATTTAGAAATGCAGCCAATATCTGCAAAATCTTATTTCCTTCCAACAGTGTGTAGGCCTAGTCTTAAGAAGCAAGACAGAATTAGGCTCATAGCCTTCAAATAGTCTCAAAGCACACTAGAGGTTGCATCAGAAAGCTAATAATGATTCTGCTTCTAGTAAGAGTGTGTCTGCGTGTGTGGGAGGAGTTTAAAACTTCAGTCATGAGAGGAATTGAAGGCATAATTGGAATCGACAAGCACAAACACCCACACAAACAATTGCAACACAAGTAGGCTATATGTATTCTCTAGGGATCAGCCAGTGAACTGGTAGTCTAAATGTGTAGGTGCAGATTCAGCAATTACTGAAAATGAGGTTTTGGAACCTCGTATGGAACACAGATCCGTGGGCACATGACAAGAGATGCATTGGTTGAAAACCAATTTAATGTCTCTGTGGTGTTATGTGTGGGAATATGTGACTGCTAGCATCTTCATTTAAAACACTAATGGAAACTAATGTCACCTCTTAGTGCCAATCAGTTTTCTTTTGGCCAAATTTTTGGTGTCACATTCTGGTTTGGAGTCTCTGTTTCTGCTGTAGTAATTAAACTCCTATGTATTAACAACTTGGACAAGCACAAATACAGCAGTTTGTCCGAGACACTTCTGTTCCCTGGTGGCACTTCCCTAAGAGGTTCATTTATCAAACAATGGTCTGAACGAAGCTCCCAAATGTGAACAAATACAGGACAGCCTTGTGTTCATAAACAAACAAACAAACAAACCGGAATATGAAGCTTCCATGCAGAGACTCATCTATGTCATGTTAAACCTACAAACTATAGTCAGGGCTCCAGGCATTTTGCGACTTTCCTACCACGGACTAAATTTTGTTAGAGGTCACACTTGTCACCACCACCACCACGTTGTCCAACTGACAAGACTTCTTTCAAAAACAAAAACAAACATCTTAACCCCAAGTTTTTGAACAGTAATGCATGTATATATAGCCTCATAACTACTAGACACAGACTAGAAGCCAACAAAACGTTGTTATGGTCACTCTGTCAGTAGCGGAAGCACCAGGAGTGTGAAGAAGAGTAAGTGGGTGGGTATGAGTTGATGGGGGGGCATTCTAAATATATCCCATCCTGGGAAGGCAGAGTACAGCAGGAGGAGTCAGCCCCTTGAATCTCCCTTTAAAAGGGAAATGCTGATTGAACGCAGAGGGCGGTGTGAGCTACATGTAGGGTAATCGGCACTTCCTGAGATCCACACGGTCTCACCCCAGCTAGTGTATTGGGAAGGGGGTGGTCGAAAATGAAGCGCACCATCTCCTTAACGTGTCGATATGGAATTAGAAACTGTGTGAGCTTTTTTTTTGCCATCCACAGAACTGTATGGAAGAAGGAATTCCTACTGTCTGAGGATGGGATTCCTTCCCAGTAGAGGCGGATATCATCTGCGAGTAATGAAAGCTTTCCGCTGGCCCCTGCTGGGAATGATGCATAACAAATGTTTAACCATCACTCTCGTGAAAAAAGGGATTTGATTTCATCACAATGATTACAAACCCTAAAAGACACAGTCAAGCTGCGCGGGGCTTGATTCCTTCTGGCATCCAACATCACATGCATATGTTGTGAAAGAAAGATGCATAATATGGAAGGAAACTCCAATAAAAAGTCACAATTAACCTTTGAACAGTAAAAACAAATTAAATTAAACAAGTGCTAATTCTGATTGTAAACTGAGTGTGAACGCATACCAAACTGGATTAAGTTAAACAGAAATCTAGACTTATTATAATTGTTGACCAGCAAAAGGGGCCAGAATTACCCACAAATCTCTTCTAAGCAGACAGACTAGCAAACATGTTTGCAAGGTACTGGGAAAGCGTAGGGACAAACAATGATCTAAGCCTACAATGTTTGAGTGTTGTGATGGTCGATGTTTTCGTATATACATTAACCCAGTGTGCCGTGAGAGCTGAACGCTGAAAGGACGACCTGAAGGGCCCTCAATACTCGGTGTGTAGGGGTCGATGTGGAATGATCCTTCTTCAAAGCATACTGAATCCTTGAGAAAACATTCAAACTGCTAATTGCAGGCCCATCAGGCTTTCTGATTTTCTCCACACCTTACTGAGACTCTCCGGCACACTTCTTCAAAGCATTAAAAACCGAACGAATAACATTTAATGCCTGAGACCCTGAGAAGTGAACGTTACTGATCGCTCACTATTAGTACTAATAGCTATGAGCATGCATGTTTGATGGTCAAAATAATTCACAAAACTTTTGCCAGAACCTTTAATAGAAAACCAACATTTGAAACTACGTAAATAGTGCAAGTCTAAGTAACACCATGGCGTCTAGACATCTTAAAAAGCCATTTTACAACAGAGCACTACTAACCACACAAAGGATGAAAATAACTGTGACAAAACACCAGCTTTCAACACAAAATAAAGCTTTGAAGACTGACTAAGAAAGTCTTCGGTACCGTTTTAAAAGTGTTTCTGAAGTAGACAGTTAATTTAATGTGCCAGTGAAATCGATGGTTTGAAAACTGGAAGGTGGTGAACATCCAGCTACATTTATTCTAGTAGAAACTGATTTCAAGTAAGAATCTGATTCCTTACAAGAACCAATTTAAGTCAACTACACAGTAACAACACAAACAAAAACAAATTTAAGTCAACTACACAGTAACAACACAAACAAAAACAAATTTAAGTCAACTACACAGTAACAACACTGCTATACATTAAGACAGACTGTTGGACTCACTCAACTTACAACATTATGATGTTTAATTTGTAATAAATAAGGCTCAAAAACATGCCTTTTACGAGGACATATGTAGTACGCCGACAAGCTTAGTGAGAGACAGACAGTTGTCTCAGCTGCCATCATTCTGATGTCAGAAGAGCGTAGCTGAAATTATCATCAGAGTGGGAG
Organism: Phoxinus phoxinus; assembly: GCF_949152265.1. Taxonomy (NCBI): domain Eukaryota; kingdom Metazoa; phylum Chordata; class Actinopteri; order Cypriniformes; family Leuciscidae; genus Phoxinus; species Phoxinus phoxinus. The sequence continues at coordinate 8,284,315 of NC_136884.1, forward strand.
CCGTTTCCATTTGTGGGTTGCTCTTCATGAGCAGATGGACAAGGCATCGGCAAGGAATGGAAGATATGTCTGTACCACAAATAGCTATTCTGGGCAGACAGAATAAAAGCACAAAAAAACCCCAATAAAATAAAACACTTTATGAGACAAATAGTACATCCATTTTTGTCTGACATATCTGAGATAGCCCACAGCTCAGGACGAAACCGCTTTAATCGTTTCAGAACAGATCTTACTAAAGCTGATATTAAAAGAAGAAGACTTTTTCCTGTAATAACAGGATTCTGGCAGACCCGTTCGGACAATGTAAAGGTGACACTTTTCCAACCAACTATAAAGACGAAGAGCTTAATTTCTAAGCAACTGAACACCAAGGCCGAAGTCCATTCAGAATGTGATCATATAGCAGCAGTAATCCTTGCCAGAAGAGTCTCACAAACATTGTGTCTGGCACAAACAATACCTGCCGGACAGTGCACTGGAACTGGGCCTAGACATCCCGGTCCACTTAAAACCTGCTCCCAAATGATATCGCTCCCAAAGAAGCACATTCCTAGCAAACTCTCCTTTTTGACCCATTCACAGCAAGAATGATAAATAGAACTATGATTGATTACTATTAGAATCCACACAAGCGGATCAATTATTTATCGGATATTGTTCTGTTTATTCTAAGCGCATGCTGCAGTTTTGTCTTCCGTCACTTTAAATGCCCAAGCTCTGAAAGCAGGATGGATTCTGATTGGCTGTCAATGTTTTTATCGTTCATCAGCTGGAAAACAAATTGTTCTGAAAGGGATTCTAACAATATCGCTATAACAATAATATTTGTCTGTAATATAGTCTGTAATATATAACAATTATACCTAACAATTGTGGTGTGGACTTTTGCAATTCCTTTTCTAGAACTATATCGTTATAGTTCTTGGTGCGAATGGACCTTTACTCCTAAGAACACTGTTCTAACTTGATGTCTGAAACTTTGTATTTCAAGCACTTCTCGTGTTTATTGCCTCTATTAGATGAATTGCTGCTATTCCTCATTTGGATAAAAGCATCTGCTAAACGAATAAATGTAAATGTAATGCATGACTTAATAAATGTGACTGGCAAACCTATCTGTGTCAAATTCAAAAGCAAAGTGTTTAAGGAGAAGGTTCACCCAAAAATGACAATTCTGCCATCATTTACTAATTCTCACGTTGATCCAAACCTGTATGACTTTCTGCTCTTAAACCAGTCAGACAGTGTCAGCCACCAATAACTTTGATTGCATTTTTTTTTTCAAGCAAAGTGCTACTCATTCTGCCTAACATCTCATTTTGAGTTGCACAGAACAAAAAAAATTAGTAATATGGGTTTGGAACAACATGACTGCGTATTCATTTCTGGCGTGTCTATTTCTTAAAAAAACAGGCTTACAGCTGAAAGACAAAAAGCACATAGTAAGCTCAAAAGGCCCACTGCTGACAAAACAGGATTAATGGTGCACACTCAACAGTAACTACAGAGTCCGGGAACATGATGCTGTCACCACCAAACACAAAAAAATATCCTCTTTTGAGAGACTCATATTCATATGATTGTTTGCGGAAAGGACAGGTGCATTTGGCCAATAAAACCAGTAGCGATCACCTCCTGTCAGTGGTCTGCCGATTGAAGCACGCGCCACACACAATAATGAAGGGTGTGGACAAAAATAAAGAAATGACCTGCAGGAATCAATGTCATCGAAATATTTGGCATCACATCTTTAAACTGATGTTGCATAGAGAAGGAACAGCAACTTCCTACTCAAATAACAAGGAAATTCCCTCTATCTAAAAGTACACAATCATACACAGAAATTCATTCTGTTTCCTTGTTAATGCATTGAAGTAAACCAGCTAAGCTAATACCTATTGAAGTTGTTCAAGATGCGAAATATACACCAAAACTAGTGTACGTATACTATATACTGTCTCAAAGTATGCATAACAAAAAATAAGTCAGTGTTTGACGAAGCGAGAATTAATTTTCGCGTATTTTATTAAAAGCCGGTCAAACGGTGAAGCTAGCGGCTAACTTACTCGGCTAACTAGACGACTATCGTGAGTCTGACAAGACTGATAAAGCACACAAAAATACAGGAATTTCTACAAGAAATGGACGTTTGAGGGAGAAAGAGGGATGAGATGTGTTATTAAGAGGTGAATTGTGAGAGGAAAGCAGCTGAATGTGGAGGCGGTGGACAAGAGAGGCCTTAGTGGGATACTCACCCTGTCTATCTGTACAGATTGATTCACAGCAAATAAAATCTATCTGAACGACCCAGGTCTAGCACAACAGGTCGAAATATAATTTCCCGGGTGGCTTGTCACTGCTCCTGTGTGATTTGATGCGAAAACACCAAGCCTTGTTTCTTACAGCCTATCTGTTGAGCGGTAGTGCCTCCTAACCACCATCTTACATTGAAATTGGGAGGGTGGGGGGACGCGTCAAGTTGTGACTTTTCAGCGCATGCGCAGTTAATGATGGACCTTTGCTTTTGTGGGTAATGTAGTGTGCTACATAAAGATAGAGGCAATGTTTAGAGAACTATATTTTGAAGGAATAACTCTGTTCTCAACGGTATTATTTTCCAGAAATGTTAGGTCACATTTTTATTGGAGCAAACTGTGATGTAATCTGTTTTAAATTGTATACATTTGCAAAATGTATTAATTGTAATGTTTGCAGGCAAATAATAAAGTAAAATATAGTAATAATATATATTTTTACATGATCTATTAGGCTTTTACTGTTTTTTTAATGAATTGATGTTTCAATATTGTTTTACTGTTTAACTGCTGCTTTATTGGAGCAAGTTGTCACATGTGTTTTAATTGAACACATTTGTATTTGTTTATTAATATGTGTTTGCAAATAAAAAGCATTGTACACTTTTGAGGTTTTCATGAATTGTTGCTTCAAAATAGTCAGTTATATGTGCATACACTGACTATACATAAAACTATTCAAAACCCCCAAATAATTATACAAATAATAACTATATATATATATATATATATATATATATATATATATATATATATATATATATATATATATATATATATATATATATATATTTACACATATAATTACTGGTGAAATGTTTAGTTCAGTCCACATTTAAAGGATTAGTATTGAAAACTTGCAAATAATTGTCCTTAAAAATACAAGTCTGTACCATTTCTGAAGTTCAACAGTAGATGGAGACACAGGCCAAGACTTTTAGAAGAATACATTTCATGCATTCATGCATACACATTTTCTGGGGTGGCTATCCAAGTCTAAACAGAGAACACATTAATAGTTTAAAAAGAAATGAAAATATCCAAACGATGGATCTTTTTAAAAATCACACATTTATTCAGACAAACAGATATTCATTCTTTAACAGGCAGCAGAGGACATGTGTCAGCAATGGCTGTGGCCACATCCTTTAAAATCTTACTCTGGTGCACGGTCTGCAGAATAGCTCTAAGATTACACCAAAATACTCGCTGCTTGCGTTCATCTACGGGCCACTCCAAGTATGTTTTCTGCCTTAGCAGCGTTCTTAACTTTAGAAACTTCTTGGGCAGAGAGTCTGTCGGTATGGGCTCCAAAAGAACGAAGACCAGCGAGTCATTATTCACACTGATGGCCCTGTGCTGGGCGAAGAACAGTTCATAGTTGCACCATTCGCTTTGCACAAAGTTTTTGGACAGTATGAAGAGGCTCTTGTAGCTGTCCTCCACACACTGGATTATATTGTCCACAATCCACTTCCCAGGTTCAAAATCTCTCTCATGGACGCAAAGAGACAGGCCTGACCTTTCTAATTCAGGAACCAGCTCAGAGCCCACCCAGACTGAGTCATGTTGGCTGTAGGAAATGAAGGCATGGTAGCGGAAGGTGGCATTGAGCAACCGATTAGCCCTCTTGGAGCCTCTCCTCTTCATTCGTATCCACACCCAAAGCATTTTGGTGTACCAAACACCATCACAAGCATGAACAGTGACAGCCAGAGCAGCTCCTACCACAAATAACACCGGCAGAACCACAGCAGCCTGCAAGCCCGGTTGACAGGACAGCCACCCGTACTCATACGTCCCCAAACGCCTTCCGGAAAACGATGGCGGGGTGCTGCAAGCGTAATCCTGCGGCCAATCTAGGAGAAGTGACTTATTCAAGTCCGTCATGAACCAAAAGGAATCGCAATCACAGCTAAATGGATTGTTGCCGGCTTTTAAAGTCTTCAGCTTGGGAAGACCTTCCATTGTTTTCTGGCTAATAAAAGTAATTGCGTTCTGGTCAATGTGCAGGCTTACTAACGCAGGAGCCCGAATATCTTCCGGGATGACCTGTATGCTGTTAAAGCTCAAATAGAGGTATGTTAGACTGGGAAGCAATGACATACTATTTAAAGGAATGACACTTAAGCCTGTTTTCGAGAGGTCTATCTTCTGGAAGTGTGGTGATAAGAAGCGAAACACATCATTTCCTAGATTGTTGTGGCTGAGACTCAGTTCAGTCAGGTGGGACGGCCAAAAACACGGCTTGCCTATGGAAATAGAGTTGAAACTCAAGTCAAGAGACTCTAAGAACTTCATGTCATTGACGTTATTGGCAATCTCGGCGAGGTCGTTGAAACGGTTATGGCTTAGCGAGAGTTTCCTCAAGGCTGGAAACACTTTGTGTGATGAACAGCCACTCCACCAGAAGCCGCTGTCATCCAAGAGGTTGTTTGACAGGTCCAAGACTTGTAGTGACTTTATGGCTGAAATCAGATTACATGGTAGAATATTCATTCCAGTACCAGAGAATTTCAGGTAGGTTAGTTGGTTGATCAGTTCCACGCTCGTGTTAATAGTGGGGTAGCGGTACTGATGGTGATGCACACCATCGAGAATGAACGCTCGTAGATTCATGGTGTGATTCTGCATCGGTAGCTGGAAGCCATCAGGAGTGTCCTCATTGTATGTGATGTTTAAAAACGCAATTTCCTCAAAAGATGATTTCCAAACATTTTTGAACAGTTTGACCATCACAGAGCTGTTTATCCAGGTGTCTACAATGCTTAAGTTACTGAGGACACGCAAATCTTTAAAAGCATCAAATGGGTCAGTCGTTATGCTACACTGGTCCGGAAATAACTGAATGAGCTGAATTTTTTTAGTTTGGGTTTGGTCAAAATCTATAATCATGTCTTTGAAAATGTCAAAACGTTGACAGAAAGTCACTTTCAGAATGACTTCCTGTACTGATTTGAGTTGCGAAAAAACACCCTTTTCATAGTTTTGCAATTCCGTTCCATCTCCAAATATGATTTTTTTCAAATGGATGTTTCGAAGAGGAACAAAGTCTTCCACTTTAACAGAAGTAGCGTCTGGACTACCAATCGCAAGGATGGAAAGGTAATTTAAGTTGCCAAATGAGTGTGGAAGCCCATAGTTGGGATATGGATTTCTGGAAAGGTCTAGGATCCTTAGCTGGGGCAAATGCAAATCTGGAATGATGGTCAGATGGTTGTAGGAGATGTTCAGAACCTTGATTTCAGAGTTGCTGTGGAAGGCATCAGGGGAGATGTGTTGAAGTCCACAGTGTGTTATTTTCAGAAAGCAGAGATGGGTTAAACCAGACAGGTCACCATGAACAATGCTGGAGATGTTGTTGTGCGACACATCTAAGTACTCTATGTTGTTCGATAAATGTGATGGTATCCTTTTTAGATTATTATTGGAAAGATCTTTTGTGTGTTCAGTGGAACAATATCCGAAATGTTCACCATGTGCTTTAAACGGAAGAACTAAGAGATATGAGATAACAACAGGCCAGACGGAAGACATCCTGTGAAAAAAAAAAAAATTGTGTTAAATTTTAAATAATATTCATGGATTAAAGAAATTTGCATATATTTATTTTGCTAGATATGTAACTGAATGAACACACACACACACACACACACACACACACACACACACACACACACACACACACACACACACACACACACACAATGATATTATATAATAAAATGTAATTATATATAAAATATTTTAAAAATGTACATAATAAAAATAAAATGCAATATAATAAAAGATTTTACAATTTCCTTGTTTTCGAAATTTACTTATTTTTTTTACATATAACACCCCTAAAATGTTAAATGACTATTAAACATATGCTTTGTCAAAAAAAAAAAAGAATAAATGGTCATTTACCTTTGATATGAAACGTGAAAATTAGTCAATATAGAATTTTATGATTTTCCTCCTGTCCATTTACAGCTTGTTCTCCGCTGTGCGCATTATTATGTGGCTTTATAAAGACACTCTTGCACATGGTACTCACCACATAAAAACAAAACACAATGGCATTTTCCTCAGTACTCGAACTTCTCTAAATGCACAACACTGAACTTCCCTAAATGCCCAGAGGAAAAACCTTATTTGGGTAAAAGACTGCAATTATCATAATATGCTTGCAAAAATGAAGGAAAATTGTATATTTAATGACAGTACTGTTGCGTGTTTAACTAAGCTACTGGAAGTACTGGAAGTAAAAAAGGTAGAGCTAATGCACGACACGAACTGCACGGTGTTGTGCTTATTACCGTTTCACGATAGAGTGAAACTCAAACAGTAGGCTACAGTAAAGAGATGGATCTAAATGCAGCATTTAATTTTATTAAACAAGAACTCATGACGTCACCTTTTTCACAAATTCACGTTTTTTGTGGTTTAACCAAAGACAATATTGGTATCGTTTGCAAGAACTCGCACTTTGAAACCCGTTTTCAACTTTAAAGCTGTAGTTGCAACACTTTCAGTCAGTCCTCTCTAATTTCTATTCTATCGTATCTTTTTCATATACTGTGTGTATACATATATACTGGTTGACCAATTTTATTGAAAATGTTAATGCACAATGCACACCAGAGCAATCCAGAAAAAAATATTTAAAACATATAATATGAATGTCAGGTATTAGTAATGAGATTTTATAAATATTTAACAACAGTCACAATGATGATTCCAGGAGACAAAAATAACCAGCCTTTTGTTGCGGTGACAAGAGTGTAAAAGGGAAGGATGGAGGGACTTTCCTCACCACTGAGGATTTAGTCCATTTTTTATAAATGGACTAAATAACAAAAAAGAAGTTGCATAATTTATCACATATCTCCAAAATAAATTACACTCAGTTATCAGGCATCTTTTAGACTTTGGTAGAATCCGCCTGCAACGATAAATAAAATCTGAACAGTTATATATTAATATTATGCAGTAGTATAGTTTCGCTGTACAACTATAATGCACCTGTATATAAATAAACCATTGTTTATTTATATTGAGTATCTTCAAATTTAAAATTGATAGGTGAAACTCTAAAAATTTTAATATCGTGCAAAAGTTCATTTATTTCAGTAATTCAACTTAAAAGGTGAAACTAATATATTATATAGACTCACATGCAAAGTGAGATATTTCAAGCCTTTATTTGTTATAATTTTGATGATTATGGCTTACAGATATTCTAATTTTGAATTTGGGGTTTTCGTAAGCCATAATCATTAAAATTATAACAAATAAAGGCTTGAAATATCTTACTTTGCATGTAATGAGTCTATATAATATATTAGTTTCACCTTTTAAGTTGAATTACTGAAATAAATGAATATTGACATTATGATATATGATATTCTAATTTTTTGAATTTCACCTGTATATGCTATTATTTTAAGAATAATTTAATTTCAGTATAATTCAACACATTCATGTTTTATTTTCTGAAGCACAAAGTAGTTCTTGTAAGGTTTTGGCCCACCTGATTTCCGTGACAGTCCTTTCAACTGGCACTTTCCAAGGGCGACGTTGCAGGAATACAATCCCAGACATCCCGCACAGTCCAGCAGGTTACTGCAAGTCTTTGTCTCAATGGCACTGCAACCAGACTGCAGATTAAATATGAATATGGATTTTTCATGAGCACTGTGCTATTTTGCTAATATTACTGAAGCTCGCTGTTTTTCTGGTTTCTAAGTGTTTCTGTGTATTCTAAGATTTTGAGCATTAATTATACCAAAAAGATTGACACACATGGTAAGTTGTCTTACCGTATCTGAGTTGAACTGACCATAGTCATTTTGACGAACACCAATAATCCCTGAGCTGAAACCTCCAAAATAATCAGAGAATCCTCCGCTACTCTCAAATTCATTGCCGTTATCTGAGCGCGAGCCGTGCGGCACATGTCTTTCTCCGTTGTCATCAGCACCCCAAACTCTTTTAGCTTTTCTAAATTTCATTCCTGGCAGGCAGGTAGACGCCTGCAACAGAAAAAGTACAAGAATCCAGCTGTGATTCATGATTGACTTCTCAAGAGACCTTCTCAAGCAGCTGCTTATAAAGCATAACCATCACCTCAGTCTCGTCATGTTTCATTTGTTTTTGGAAGTACTTTAGATGACTACATATGTGTTCTAAAAACAAAACAGCACATGGTTATTAGTTACCATGAGCGAAGACACAATAACTGAGCAGATATTACAAAGAATAGGTTATGTCCACGGTTCCCCTTAGTGACGGTCAATATACACAGTATGTTCAATAAGGAATAAGAGGGCTTCTAATAAAAGACGAAATTCCAAACAAATGACTGTATTTTCTCTATTTGCTTAGGGGGGAAAAAATGATTATTTTCAAGAATTCCCAGCAAGAATTCCCATTACATTATCTGTCTGCCATTTCTCCTTTCTTCCTCTTAGCTTTGTTTGAGGTGTGTAGGCCTAATATTTGGTAACTAGGCACTGGGTTGTGGCCTTTAAACTCTCTATAAAGTTTTAAGCGGGAGTGGTGACTGGTTGATTGACTTAAAAAAAGGGAAAGTAATGTCTAATTCTGCCTGCTTTTCAAAACCATTGAAAAATCAATCGGTTACCTAAGCAATAGATGATATCACTTTATAGTGAAATCTGACTTATTAGCTTGGAGATTAGGCCTACACTTTTTTAATTTTTAAGAACGCAGACCGAATGATGATCGTCCTACATGTTGAGATAAATATTTTATTCCAAAAAATCACTCCAAATGTACCAACAATTTGTTTACATTAAAAACGAACTAAAATTGTTCTCTTGAATTAGAAAATGAAAATAGTTGCCATGTATAGAGCTATTCTGGAAAATACAGCAAGTACAAGCATGTCGAGAGAGCCAAGACAACAGGCATAAATGTTGTTAGGTTGACACACACACACACACACACACACACACACACACACACACACACACACACACACACACACACACACACACACACACACACACACACACACACACACACACACACACACACACACACACACACACACACACACACACACACACACACACATACATGTGGGGTGGATGGGTTATTCTACATTTATTAGTTACAGCCACCACGAGTTGGAATGTTTTTAGAAAAGCACCTGACTCGTGCCATGTCTTCGTTTTACCGAAAACACCCGATTGAGATGCGGCTTTTGTATTCCGAAAACACTCGATCACATAAGGCGCCTTCGGTTTTCCGAAAATGTCCGAGCGCAGAGCGGCCGCTCTCCGGAAGATCCGGGTGCTGGGGCTTCAACATAAACAGCAATGGCGGAGGCAGCGGCAGCGTCAACAGCGGCTCCAGCAGTTATCGTAGGCTGGACGAAGCACGTACCCTGCAGGTTAGTGGAGATCCGCCGAGGTGGGAACGCGGTTATTGCAACATTTAACGGTCACAAATATAAAACGCAAACGCCTGTGTGTGTGTCGATGTTGAGGCATCGGATAGCGCCGCTGTCTTTGTGCTGAACTGTATGAGTGTGTGTTTGTTGTTGTAGCACACCGATCAGCGATCAGTCCGACAGCGGCTGCTATTTGCGGTCCTTTCTTCCTCTGCGTGTGTTTATCTATGCAACATCCGTGTTTGTGAAAAAACAACACGGCACTGCATCAACCACATATGACAGTCAGTTTGACAGTAAAGAGTTTTCAAGGAAGCCATTACAATCCTTGAGTTTAACCGTCTGGGCAGCAGCCAATGTGTCAGTGTCAGCCTTGATGATTTATGTATATTAATTCAATAGTCAGGCTTTATTCTAGTCTAGTCATGGCTGTACAAAATAACCTTTTTTTTTTTAACCCACATATCTAATGGCATTAAATGCAAGAGAGATTTCAAACACGAGTAATGTGTAGTGTTTACATTAGCACTGTTGTCATATAACATGCAAATACGAAGGGTTATTTGGGTCATGCTGTTATTATTCAGTAAATGACGTGGGCTGTGCATCTTAGTCATATTATTTAGGCTCCGTTGCTTATTGGCATGACAAATTGATTATTTTATGTTGTATATCAGCCTTTGTTCCATGCGTTCAGATGTGTTAAAGCCTAAAGTGGAGTCTGTATGAGACTCTAGTTTTTTGACCAGTCTCAAAAAACATCTTCATTTATAGGTATTTCATGCACGGCGTTTGCAAAGAGGGCGACAACTGTCGATATTTACACGACCTCAGTAGCTGCAAGCCAACCATGATCTGCAAGTTCTTTCAAAAGGGATCCTGTGCTTTTGGGGACCGTTGCAGGTAAGAGACATAATGATGCAAAGTATTGCATTTGAGTAGATCCTCAAAACGTGCCGAACAAACAACCGCTCACTTTCACGACAAGACCTGCGCAGATGTTACATAACTTCAAAGGTAATGTAATCTGTATTTCTGTGTTCAGGGTCTGTAACACACGAGTGCGTTTAAATGTATTAGAGGAAAGGAAGGCTTCTGAGAAGTGTTTTGTGTTGCTTCATTACATGTCCGTGACATCCGAGATGCCGAATTTTCAGTAAACAAGTTGTTGAGTTTGTCACTTCCTTAAAGGGGCAGTTCCCCCATAATTAATATTCTTTCATCACAAGAGATGTTTTGAAGAGCATTTCTTTTGTCCTTGCAATGAGAGAATTTTCATTTTTGCCTGAACTGTCTCTTTAGGAGATGATGTGTAAAAGTAGCTCTTAAAGGTCAAGTTGTGTTCGCATTTAAAGCATTTGTGTTGCATTAATGTTGGCGTTTATATCTAAAGGTAAAAAATGGCCTACAAACGGACCATTTGCGTTTGTGTTGCAGTTATGCTGTCTATAGATGTATAAAAACCAACATTAAAGCTACACAAATGCAAATGGTCTGTCTGTAGGCCATTTCTTTTGGAGTGCACTTGCCATCTAAAGGTATATAAATGGCAACAAGTGCATATAAACAGAACACCTTTGGCCAATGCAGTGCAAAGGCGCCCGAAGGAGTGTAAAAATTAGCCTGCGAGCCAGACAGTGCAGACAATGTTTGTCTCATATCTGTCTGCGGTCAAGTGTATCCCCATAGTAACTGCTCCCCCCAGCTCGGCACTATGGGAATGTCTTTGTTTGCCGAGGCTGTTCTATGACAGCATTACATCTGACCGAGAGCTCTCCTTGAGAGGACTGTTTCCTGTGGTTTCAGGGTCTGGAGCTTAAATATCTGATGTCTGGAGTCTAGATTGATGTCTGACGGAGTTGTATTGTCAGCGTTGAGATTATCTTGGGGAGGCGCAGTGATGCTTTTGTCCCCATATGGGGTTTACCGCATTATTGTTCCTGTGTTTATTCCGAGGGAGGGAGGGAGGGTGTCCAGCTTTCATTAAGTGTGCGTAGAATGGGCCTCAATGTATGCTTCATTATGGATGGATTCTCTTTGCTGCTTTGTGTCTATCTCTGTCTCTGGCTTTCTCCTTCCATGTGCCCTCCCCCCCACCATCTCCACCAATCTGGGGCCCAAATAGAGCAGCGCAATGCACACTGCATGGCAATTACATAACCCTAGTGTGTTAACATGCATCTCTCTCTCTCTCTCTCTCTCTCTCTCTCTCTCTCCTTCTGCTGCTGTTGCTACCGCCGTCAGGTTCATTCGGTTCATGCTGCCATTCTGCAGTAGCCACTTGTGCTTCCACCGCTGTGTCGTTTATTTATGCGACCCCCACCCCCACATATATAGGCCGACACACGCGCACAAACCGGGCTAGAATAGGGCTGAATGACCCAAGAGGTTTGAGGATGGAGGGGTCTCTGGATGCTTAAGGAAAGCATTGAAGCGTGTTTTGTCGGGGAATAATGAGACAAATAAAGGTCAGATGCTAAACTATATGATATGACAATATGATCAGGCTTGTTAGCTATTGTAAATAATATGTTTTGATTCCATCACATTAAACTGTTTTTAAAATAATGTTTTTTTCTCTTTTTTTTTAGTTATGAATGGTATAGTCATTTCTATCTATCTATCTATCTATCTATCTATCTATCTATCTATCTATCTATCTATCTATCTATCTATCTATCTAGAACAATTACATTGTCTGAAACATGACTTGATGCAAACAACACTACATTAACACCTGTACTTGTACACTAATAAGGATGGGTAACAATTAGTAAGGCTAGCTACTGTACCTAGTTTTTCTTTTTCTTTTTTTTCTTTCTCCCTTACTTTTTGTTTTTAGTTTTGAAATTTGTAGCCATGGTGTTTTAATTAGCATGCCTTTTGTTTTGACACTGTCAAACCCACTCACAAATGTTACATCTTTAAATGAATAATTTCTGTAAGTGGCTAACTGCTCCATTATAAGTGTGAACAAGACATGTACTCACCATGGTAACCACACAAACGTCAAGTTTGTGACCATATCATCTTCAGGGGAAAAAAAAAAACACCCGTGGGAAACACACCAACACCTAAGACAGAGAGTAAAAACTAGCTGCTTAATTATTATAATGTGCTAAAGCCTGTCTGAAATACTTTATCTGAGTACATTTTTAATTTAAGGTTTAATTCTCACTTGGGTATTAATACTAGTAAAACTGTAAAAAGCGAGTTTTTCACACAAAAAAAATTATTCTAGATGCTCTTACTTCAGATACACTACTTGGGTCAAGGGGTGCATTTTCATTGCACTGCATGGCTTACCTAGAGTACCAGTTTACACATTATTGTATTGTCATTACATTTGCATTGTGCCCCAGGTATGAACATACCAAACCTGCCAAGCAAGACGAAGTCCCTAGTTCTAAGCCGTCGGTGCCGCTGACCGCTGCTCCCCTTGCTGGCACTCCTGATCCCGTTTCTGATGGGCCAGGTGGCACGAGCGGCGCCCAGGAGAAGCCCCAAGGCTCGGGGGCAGTGGACTGGGTCAATGCTGCCGAGTTCGTGCCAGGGCAGCCCTACTGTGGGAGGGGTGAGTGTAGCAGGGAAAGATGTTCAGTTGTCACTGCCAAGACAATCTGTGAAAACATGGTGCCAGTAGATAAGCAAAGCATTCAGTGTATAATATAAAAGGAGTTTTACAATAGTGCTTTTATATTAGTTTGCTTGACGGATGCCTTGGTTTGTAATAATAATGCTATCACTGTTGTGGTACTGTTTTGTGGCAAGCTTCTTCATTGCTGTATGCATGAACCACAGGATCCGAATCTCGTTTCTTGGTAAATAAATTAGACAAAGCGTATCTGGATTCTTTTACTCTGATTCTTTGACAATCAGATTAGGCTTGAAGTAGATGCTTGTCAATACGTTTTTGTAAATAATGCAATAATCGATTGATAAAACTTAGCAGGTTCAGATCCGCATTTTATGAAATAATAATGAACAGCAATTGTACAGTATTTATTAGTCTAGATTAATTAGACAAATTGTAGATGTACTTTAGTTGATATAAGTCCTATTTGTTAATGGAGTAGGAACTAATGTTAATTTGTACTGTTTGGAGGTTAAATGTAGTGTGTCGAAATTAACATTAACCAAGATGAACAAATACCGTAAAAGTATTTTTTATTTTTATTTCATGATACATAATGCATTAACTGTTACTAACAAATAAACAAATTTAACCCTATTTTAAAGTGTTACCAATTGATTTTTACCATGGTATTTACACTTGCATGCCTGGCAAGCACTTTTATCCAAAGCGAGTACATTCAAGCTACACATTTTATCAGCATGTGCATTGACTGGGTATCGAACCCATGACCTTGGGAGGAACGCCAAAGGAAGCCATGTGAAGCCAACTTAACCATGGTAAAATCCTAAAAACTGTGGTAAAGGATCTGCAACATGATATAAAAAATGCCATTGTTTATTAAATAGTTGCATTTATAAATAATAATTTCACTGATTGCATCATATCAATCGTTAAAACTAAAAATCGGTTTCTTCAATTGAAAAAAAAAAAAAGAGAGCTAAAACCATAAATATTAGATGACAAACTTTTGGGGGGAAAAAAAGTTTAAATTTTGCTTTGGCTATTAACTGAAATAAAATATGTTGAAGTGCTAAAATGACTAAAACTGAAATAAAAATAAATTAAAGCTGAATAGAACTATTTAAAATACAAAATGACTAAAAATGACAAAAGCACATAACAAAATGACTAAAAATGTACGCATAAAAGCCAATTCAAAGTGTAAATAAATCCTATAATAGTATACAAATGATACTGCCATGCAGTAATGTAGCCCTTTAGCCTGACTGTAGGCCAGTGGCCACAGGTGTGCATTTATCGCCATTGTATGATGCAGCTCATACAACCAGAACTATCCGTTTTATGATTCAGCATGAATACTCAGCCCCTTGCTAAGCTTGGACTGACCCGATCTCAGGGTGTGCTCCACCAGTGCGCTCTCTTGTTCTTGCTGGCCCAAACCCACTTACATGCATCATAAAGGCTGACTTCATCAGCAAAGAGCTGAAGGAACAGTGCTGTTTCTTTCCTAGTCTTTGGGTGGCGGCCAAAACTCTTACATTCAGGCAAGCAGGTGCTTTTCTTTCAGCTTTACTGTGCTAGACCACAATACGAAACTGCTCTTTAGGTGTACGAAAGGTTTCTTCAGCCCACACCGCTATACGTTGTTGTTTTCCTATTCCTATCTAACTTGGTTGCTAAACCTTAAAAAACGTTCGTTTTTTTTTTCCTCCTGCAGCTGAACCAGTGCTGTGTGAGGGGCCTGGTCCTCTCATCGAAGAGGAATATGAGAAAGATCAAGCTAACAAAGAAATGAAGAAACAGCTTTGCCCGTACGCCGCCGTTGGCGAATGTCGCTACGGCCTCAACTGCGCCTACCTCCACGGCGACGTGTGCGACATGTGTGGCCTACAGGTGCTCCACCCTTCAGACACTTCCCAGCGCTCGCAACACATCAAGGTGAGTAGCGGATTGACATCCAGTTTTCATCCTCTTTTTGTTTTCTGAGATTTTAGAGTAAAATCTCCTCCTGTTAACGGCAGGCCTGCATCGAGGCTCACGAGAAGGACATGGAAATCTCATTTGCCATCCAGCGTAGTAAGGACATGATGTGTGGCGTGTGCATGGAGGTGGTGTTCGAGAAAACCAATCCCAGCGAACGGCGCTTTGGCATCCTCTCCAACTGCAGCCACTGCTACTGCCTCAAGTGCATCAGGAAATGGAGGAGCGCCAAGCAGTTCGAGAGCAAAATCATAAAGTAAGATTGTCCTTAAGATAATTAAACGTGTATTAAGATGAATAGGATTCTAGGGAGGTGATCTTAAATCTTTTGTAATTTTACGGCTATTATCGCTAATTGTAATTGTCCACCTCTTCTTTTAAAGATCAGTACTAGTGTGATAATCAAATTTATGTTAAATGAATATGTTCTC
Organism: Phoxinus phoxinus; assembly: GCF_949152265.1. Lineage (NCBI taxonomy): Eukaryota > Metazoa > Chordata > Actinopteri > Cypriniformes > Leuciscidae > Phoxinus > Phoxinus phoxinus. The sequence continues at coordinate 8,300,047 of NC_136884.1, forward strand.
CGTCAGGTCCTGCCCAGAGTGTCGAATCACATCGAACTTTGTCATACCAAGCGAATACTGGGTGGAGGACAAGGATGAGAAGCAGCAACTCATTCAGAAGTACAAGGATGGCATGGGGTACATGCTTCTGAATGTTACATTTCTGATACAAGTTTACTGCTTTAAATAATAGTTCACCCCCACCCAAATGTAAATTCTGTCATATACTCAATTTTTGAAGAATATCTTGACCACTCTTGTCATATAATGTACCGTAGATAAAGATGGCTGGGACTGTGAAAAAACAAAAACAAGACAAAATATTCACCATAAATTTTCCCATATGACTAGTGATCTATATTCCAGTTCTTCTGAAGTCATACAATGGCTTTGTGTGCTAAATTTACCTAAATTTAAGTCATTATTTACTTAAATTATTCCTCTCCACTGTAGCTCTCAAATATAAGCTGCACTAAACTCATCAAATTTTACATTTAGTGTTTGGCTTCAATGGTGTTAAATGGCAATAAAGTGCCATTTTTGTCGTCCATACAGATGTTGAGGGTAACATTAAAGTGAGTAAATGACAGAATTGTAATTTTTGGCTGGTGTGTCATTTTAAAGCCGAAGCAATGTTGTAAAAATGGCAGTTTTGTGATCTATTTGTTTAGCTAATTAGTTTTATCCATATTCGCACCCAGGAGTAAATCTTGCCGATATTTCGATGAAGGCCGTGGGACCTGTCCGTTTGGAGCCAACTGCTTTTACAAACATGCTTTTCCTGATGGCCGTCTGGAAGAGCCTCAACCCCAGAGGAGACAGACCGGCTCCAATGGAAGAAACCGGGTAAAGCTCCTACTGAAGTCTAAGGGCCATTTTGTCTCGATGTTAATGCCAAATTGCAAATTCCGTTTCGGCTTGCGTGAAAGCATATCGAATTTACTTAATGATATCAACAAATGAGATCATTGGCATGCGATTGAGCCATTATTGAAATCTGTATTGCAGAGCTCCAGACGGACGCCACTCTGGGATCTTTTGGACGAGCGGGAGAACAGCGACTCCTTCGACAACGAAGACGAGGAGATGGTGACGTTCGAGCTCAGCGAGATGCTCCTCATGCTTCTGGCTGCCGGAACCGACGATGACGTCACCGACTCCGAAGATGAGTGGGACTTGTTCCACGAAGAGCTGGACGATTACTATGAGCTGTACCTATAGCAGGGCTCCCTCCGTCCTTCGCTAACTCCCTCCTACTAACCCTCGTCCCAATTTACTCTACTTCTATCCCTGTTAGAAACTAGACAGGACTGTCTTGTGTGACTGATGGGCAGTAGCGTCTTTTTTCCCCTGTGTTGTGGCAGTGCCTTTCAGCAGGCCATTAAAAACAATGAATTCATTTCAAATACAATAAATGAATATAAAACACACGTCAAAAGACAAAAAAATAGCTCTTGTGCTCAAATATTTTCTAGAAAGCCTTCTCCATTCTGTGAGTCTGTTCATGTCTGGTTAATGTACTAGAATACGTATAAAGAGCAAAAACAAAAGTAATTTAAAAAATTGCAAGAAAAGACACTAAGTTATATATGAAATTGGAAAGATATAGCTCACGGACGTTGCCTGAGTTTATCTCGGGCGTGGGTTCGACAGGTTTATCATTGACTGTGAGGATACAGCAACTGTGTTTGACTTCACTAACTGGTGGCTGTTAATGCTTCTGATATTTTTGAAATATCTCTCTTCTCATGCACTGATTCTGAATGGGTGGGAGGTGGTGGTGGCGGTGAGCTTCCTGGATTTCACAAATGCACTCGTCAACGTTCACGCGGACAACTCGTAACATTTATCCTTATATGTAATGTCCTTTTGTCCCCCTCTATTAAATTATCCACTGAGTTTTTTTTGTACCTGTTATTAAACTGTACCTGATTAGCTGTGGTATCCCATGGGAAGTCCCTATGAACTGAGTGTGCCGAAATGTTGTGAATCTGGACTCCCAAATGCCGACTTAAATGCATTCAAATATGAAGCTGAATGTTCATCAGTTTAACTGTCTATTAATTGTACATCTGTTTTGCTTCAGTGAGTATTGCATATTAAGCTCAGCTGGCAGTAGTCAAACCACAAACACCCAATTGTTATTCGGTTCTTGTCGAACTTGGTTGATATGCATATGTTTATACAGAAATGTGCTTGTTTTCTATGGTTCAGAACCATCCAATGTAACTTGAAATTAAAGTTTATTATCAAAGTATTATTTTTCTGTGGATTTTTATTTGAATTGTATCACTGACGGTTTGTAGTTAAAGTCAGGTGGTGTTTGGTAAATGTGATTGCTATTATGGTATGTAATTTAGCAGTTATGCACTGCGCTTACGCTTAGTGAAAGTTGAAGATGGGTTTAAAAAAGTTGTCTTTATTCTGGCCTAGCCTATATTCTAAAATTGTGTTATTTTTTGTAAATTAAGGATATAGCTAAAACAATACACAGATGGTTTAAATCTTAACTTAATTTTCAAAAATCAAATCAGCAATAAGTACTACTATACGCTCTATACATACTTTAAAGGGATAGTTCACTTTAAAATTAAAATTCTGTCATCATTTACTCACCCTCAAGTTGTTTCAAACCTGTATTAATTTATTTCTTCTGCTGAACACAAAGAAAGATATTTTGAAGAATGTCAGTAACCAAACAGTAGTCTGTACCCATTGACTTCCATAGTATTTTTTTTTCCTACTATGGAAGTCAATGGGTACAGACTACTGTTTGGTTACTGACATTCTTCAAAATATCTTTCTTTGTGTTCAGCAGAAGAAATAAATTAATACAGGTTTGAAACAACTTGAGGGTGAGTAAATGATGACAGAATTTTCATTTTAAAGTGAACTATCCCTTTAACAAACTACAGCATTTTTTTAAATGAAACCATGCTCTGACTCTCCCACATTAATAACTTGGATAAATAATGCATAAATTATAAATTTCATACTAGGCTTCTGATGTCCTACATCAGGCTTCTGTGAGTGATCATGCTTGAATGCACATCACATCATCAGACAAATGTGACCGTTATAAAAGAACCGCTTTGGAGAGGCCATTTGCGTTTTACTTATTTTGCATTTTTATGGAAGCTGCTTTGTGAAAAAGCACATCAAATATCATCAACATTATCCTTAGTTTATCTACATTATCCTTTCCGAAACAAAACAAATCAAAATAAAAAATAATTCAGGGAATGCCTCTTTTTTTATTTATTATTAGCATTTTATGCTAATAAATATAGCATAAATATATTAAAAATATATTTTAATTAAATATTGTTTCAGCATGTGTTCACCAAGTATATTGTGCATTAGCAAAAAGGTTCTTGAAATTATAAAAATTACAATTAATACATCTTGCACCTCTTGATGGAAATAACATCAAAACATTTCTTTCCATCAAGAGGTGCATACATTTTTGGTCAAGATCTTGTATTGACAATGCAAGAGTAAAGCACTCTGTAAAGTTTACTCCAGCAAATCCCAAAGACTTTCAATGAATTTAAGGTCTGGATTCAGAGTGAAATGTGTGAAAATTATTTCTTCATGCTCCCTCCCAACCATTCTTTCACAATCTGAGCCTGATGATCTTGCCATTGTCATCCTGGAATATGGCCATGATGTGTCTTCCTACATGGTTGTTTAAGAAATGAAAAGCTACACACTCCATCAATTAGGGTTAGAAGACCTGATGCCAAACATATAGGCTAACATGCTAGAAACATATTAATCACTGCAATAATGATCCAATCACAGACTCTTTGCCAATTTAAATCCAAACAGTGTTTTTTTTTTTTTGGTCGGGCTGTGTATTAAATGGATGTTTTTGGTGAAATCTACATATCATTACGAAATGGATCTTATTAGGCTACTATTAAAAAATCATTGTTTTTTTTCTTTATAAAAAATAAAATATATTTAAATGCAGTATTATAATTTTAAACCTGGATATGGGATGTTTAAACATTAGCTAATTAATGTTTTCAATGAACATCAGCGTCATTTTATTCATTGACTTCATATTTGATCAGTTTTTATTTGGAGGGATTGGGTAAATGCACTCCAATCCAACGGAATTCCATAACGGGATTTCCTCCTCTGCCCCCCCTTGAGCGGCTATCATTACACTAGCACAGCCAAAACAAGTCGGGAGGAGAAGGAATGAATACAATGACTGCTGAAATCATAAAAGACATCTCCCAGCCCGACTCACCTGTCTCCTCAGCACCAGAAAACGGACAGCTGCTGTTCATCCGAAGCGTCGCGTCCAGGAGAGACACGCAGACCACCAGCGGCAGTGCCAACCTCGAGGAGGGCAGCTCCCAGCCCCTGGTCTCCTCTGCCACCGCTCAGCCTCAGTCTTACACCATGACATCGAGCGAATTCATGCAGTCCACCCCTCTGTTCGTGCAGAGGTCTAAGAAGAACCTGTTTTATAAGATCTTGTGCTTCCTCGTGCTCGTTCTGCAAGGAGGCATGTTGGATTTCTACCTCATCGTCTTCACGGATCTCTACTGGTGCTCGTGGATAGCCACGGATTTGGTGGTCATATCGGGATGGGCGATCTTCTTCATGAAAAACGCCAGGAGTAAGCGAGAACGAGCCTGTGGTTTCCACCAGAAGAGCTCCATCTTCGGGTGCAACCTCGGAGAGTTCACCTTCGCGTACTTAGCATGGCTCATCTACGTGATCGCGTCCACCCCGAAAGTGGTGCTCGTTCTGGAAACGTCCATCCTGGATCTTATTGCCCTGAAGGTGCCATTTGGCATCACTGGGTTCAAAATAACCATGTTGCTCTGCGCGCCTTTGCTTTACTGCCTCATCAACTCCATCATTGAAGACCCAAACGGTGCCACGCGGTTTCACTCCCAAGGCTCCTTCATGAGCACCTGCTTAGACATCCTGGACAGCTTCACTCTGGTGGAACTGGTCCTTAAAAACGAAATCGCCAACATATACCTTAGGTACACAGTCATATCCGTGTATTTCATTGCATTGGGCGTTCCGGTTATTTGGCTTTACGAGTTGACGGCCTCGGAGATGAACTGTCGCTGGATATGGGCGAGGTTCTTCACCGGCGTTCTGCTCAACGCACCGCTGTTGGTGGTTAGATGTTTCCTCGTCTTTGTTTACAAAATGCCCATATCGGTTTTCATGTTCAAGAACATCTTCTTCCTGGGGTGTAAGTGCCTGGAGCTGGTTGAGCAGTGCGTGTCCTTACGAGGTGTCCGGAGGTTTGCACGTGGACGTGGGGGTAACACAGCCCAGTTCTCCCATTGCGTTTCCGAAAACGACATGTGCCCCCACGGTTATGTGAACACGCTGGCTGTCAATACTCAGTCGTAGATGATCATTAAGGACTAACGCTGACCGGAGGCCACGTCCTACAACAGTGTGCATCAGCCCTCTTGAGGGGAGGTACTGCAGGTGCTAATGTCCATTTTATTATTTAAAATAAAAATAAATAAATAAAATGTAACCAATAAATGAAATGTACTGGCTACCTCTTTGTAAATGTACAATGAGGTGGTTCAACAGTAGCCTACACTAACCACAAAATGTTAGCAAATATGCTTTCGCGAACGGAAGTTACCATAGCAACAGTCAGCGGCTAGCATTATAAAACGTTAGAAAAAAAAAGATAAAACTACTGTCGCTTTTTATCAGTTTATTTTATAATTAAAAATCACAAATAAATAATAAATAAATATTTACTAAAAACCTGCTCCCCACAGGTAATAATTCGCTTACTGGCCCTTTTGAATATGCAAATTAACATTACTCGTCATCTACAAATACAATACTCGTCACAAGTACAATTATTACAATGTCATATAGGAATCAAAAGTTGGATTGTACAAATCCTGAAATATTTTGTTTAGCTATACATGCAAAATGCCATTTGTGTCAGACATTCCCCCCAAAACAGCTAACTGATCGTATACATTATTTACATTGTAGATGATAGGCCTATAAAATAAAATATATACAAACATGTTAGCTAGAATTTGAGATGTTTTGGTAAAATTGTGCCGAATCAAAAGACTAATCCAACCTAAATCCACATTTATGCCCGCAGTACCTCTCCTTAAATGGATAGTTCACTCAAAAATGTAAATGTTGTCATTTACAAATCCCTCATTTACTAATCCCTCATGTTGTTCCAAACTATGAGTTTGGAACAACAGAGTTCTTCTGTTGAACACAAAAGAAGATGATGGTAATCAAACAGTTCAAGTTGACAATAGCCATTGACTACTGTCCACTGTAATGCCAACATTCTTTAAAACATCATCTTTTGTGTTCAACAGAAGAAAGAAACTCATACAGGTTTGGAACACCTTGAGGGCGAGTAAATGATGACAAAATGTTCATTCTTGGGTGAACTATCACTTCTCCTCCACTCTCAACAGGTGCTACAACCAAACCACTCAACGTGCCAATGAAAAACATTCCCACCTGTGACCTCTGCAGTATACTTAATGTATTGGGATGTGACTGTAAACCAGTGCTTATATGATGATACGAGAATCTTTGATTTGCACTTGTTTTGTGAGGCACTTTAATTACGTGAGGACTATTCAACTGAGGAAATGTTATAAGTGCAATGTTGTATAATTTATTTTCTATGTAAAAATGTCCTCAATTTAGTAGGCTATAATGTAGACAGATGTTTATAGTGTTTTCAGACACCTTGTCAAGAGATGTTCCTAAATGCACTTATCAAAAGTGTAAATATGCCTTGTGACTTGTTAGGCTTGGTGTACACTTCAAATTGTGAATGTGATGTAGTCCTTTCCTATTTGAAATACTGTGTCAGTGGCAATGGTACTTTGGACTGGAAACTGCCGATGATACAACCGGCGTATGATACAAATTCGTGATGTTCCTTAATGTTAATAGGCTAAGCATTAATCTATGAGGATAACTAATCCATCTTTAATGACCAAACTCCATTGCTGCTCCCAACCAGCCATATTGCCATCATCAGTTTTTACAAGGCTACCTCTTTACAGAACCTCATGTTTGAAATCATGAACCAGTTGGTTTATCTGCTCAATTCCAGATGCTATTTTATTCATGCCAGTAAATGAGGTATGATTATCACAATTAATAACATTTGGACTAACCAAGACAATTGTGATAGCGCTGATAGACAGATTGCGAGAGGACACAATCCATTAATCTACATGCAGTGCATCTGTGTCTAAATGAGATTCCAGACATGTATATTTCAAAGCTCTTTATTTACACTATGAATTACACCAGGAACCTGAACAACTATGTCAAAGCCAAATCATTTGCTTAATATCCAAATCTCAGTCAAATGTTCCACCTTAAATGGACAGTTCACACAAAACATAATCATTTACTCACCCTCATCTCATTTCAAACCTGCAAGACTTACTTTCTTCTGTGGAACACAAAAATATATATTTTGAACAATGTTTTTGTGCATATAATGGAAGACAATGGGGTCCAAAACAATGTTGGTTTGGACCCCATTGACCCTCACTGTATACAGACAACAAAAACATTTTTCTAAATATCTTCTGAAGAAAGAAATACATGCAGGTTTAGAGTGACCTGAGGGTGAGTAAATTATATTTGTCACATAATACTCATTTTAGGGTGAATTATCAACAGATTGTTTGAACAGTGAGAAGAAAACTTGTCCTGTCCCTTTTAGTTAAAACAGCAGAGTATTTTATATTCTAGTGTAACATGTAATTAATAACAATTGTGCATCCTTATTCTAACATAATATTACTCTTGTGCTTTGAGGATTGGGGTACAGGGTGAGCTAAACGTGTTAAATATGCAGGCCGAAAGTGCATTATGGGGTTTTTTGTGCCTCATTGCGCAGTATTTAACCTGACAAATATATATCACTGCATTCTACGCATGTTTTTTAAACTACAGGTTTTAGAGTATGTACATATTACATAACCTTTTTTTGACAAGGAAATCGACTTCCAACCCCACCTCTCTCTATTGATCCACAATGTTTTACAGAGGATTTTCTTGCAAGGGCTTTATTTTGCAAGTTAAGTTACTGTTATGTTTACATAAGACATTATTTGCACTGTAAAAGCTGCAAGGGTCTGGAAGTATCCTGGTTAAATTGGTTAAAAAGTAATTTGAGGTCCAAAGTCAGATGAAATTTGAAGCAAATAAAGTGATTCTTTATCTAAATTACAGTAAAAAGCACACAGCAGAAGATTACCAAAGACATCTACTCATATAAAATTATATACAAACTTTCATAGTAGACGGTTATAGCTGTTAAACTGGAATTAACTATTAAAAAAGTAACTCTAGTGCAATATAATACAACGAAACATTTCGTCTGAGCAATTAATTTGAAAAACAGGACAACTGTATCATTGCAAGCCCAACCAAATGACTTAGACTTGTGTTCAGTAGCTAAACATAACCTTAATCATGTGCTGTGCTGTTCTATATCAAGCTGTTTAACAAGGTACTTGTTCTGCTCCACAGTAAAAGTGAACCAATCACACCTTTGTGTTTGTGTCTAATAATTTGTTATTGATGTAACATTTATAAAACAGCTGATCACTGAACTCATTATCCATATTTCCTATTGTCCTTCCGTTCGAATGTTTTAGGAGTGATGACCACAATAACTTTCTGGCACACTACGGCACACAGCAAATCAGAAAACATTTAGATGTCCATTGTTTTGTTGCAGAAACTTGAAGAGATGGGGCTGTTCAAGAAAAGTTCCATTTGTAACTTGGCTAGAGAGGAAAGGTCTTCCTGAAGCTTGAGGTCTTCTCTCACTGGGGAATACCTGGAACCGTATCCCTGATCGGACCCTCGTGATGGTCTCGTCTCAGAAGCTCCCTCCATTTCACTTTCCTCCGTCTCCATTGGCTGGGACATGTCCATCTCTCCATATAAATGGAAGCTGTCCTCTATCGAGGGTGGAGGTGCTACTAAAAAGCGCATTCTGCTGTCCTTCAGATAATTATCTGACGGTTCTCCCATTGGAAACGCTATAGGAGGATGTGAGGTTTCCACTGGTACTGGCTCGGCAAGGAGATGTGGGTGGATTTGTTGGCCAACTGGTGTCACACTGGGTATTTCAAGAAGACGTTCTATTGCCGGATAATAGGAAAGTATTTCGCTGTTATCTGGATTGACTCTAGGATTATTGATCATTATGGACGTCTCTTCAGGATTCACATGAATTTGGGGAATTACGGTGCAAACGCTCTGTGTGTCTTGATGGATGTCCACCTCTTTTACAAGGATTGGGAGTCCGTTGTTATACACCGGCATTAATTCATATATTGGCGGGATGGACATCTCAAAAAGTGCATCGGTTTCTCCTCTCACATCGTCCTCGCTAGTCACGCACTCTTTCTCAAACCAGTCCGGATTCTTCATCTGGTGCACCTGGAAGGTTTCGATCGCATTCCTCAAGGCTTCGCCCGAGGGGCATCTGAAGTACTCTTCTTTTCCAATACCCTCGATACAGTGCACCGTCCCTTGCTGATACTTCTCCACATCCAGGATACGGAAGTAAAGCTCCTCGAAATGCTTCATCAGCTTGTATTTGACCGCAATGTCAAACAAAGACGGCACATCGCCTTCGCTGCATACATCTTCAAAGTAAGCCACCAAATACTTCCCGTAGGAAGCCGGACGCTGCATATCAGGTGTAATCAGCTGAAGGGCGAGAGTCAGCATATCTCCGATCGGAGAGCGCACATCCTCCCGGAGGAGGACTCGAGGCTCTCCGCAGAGCGCCCCCCACTTGGCTTGCACTCCTCGGGAGCAGAGGACCAAGATCTTGCTTGACGTCTGCTCGATGTGTCGCTTTTTTTGCTCAATCCACTGCAGCCGGCCAATGGTGCCAAGCCAAGTCGCGTCAAGTAGGTCCAGCACAACCTCAGTGCCGCATTTAGCCCGCAGGAAGGCGCAAAGCTTCAGCACTATGTCTGTGTAAAGAGGGTGATCTCTGGAGTAGATGATCAGTATGGATCGTGGACCGGGTAGAACTGGCGGTTCTAGAGGTGTTTTATCCAGTGGCTGTTCTGCACCTAAATTAAAATACATTTTGAAAATTAGAAACACGGATAATCCTTGAAAATTATAATTTACTGCATATAAGATTTATTGTTTCAGTCCTCCTAGCACTGCTTATGTGGCTAACCACAGGAAGTTGCTCTACAAAGATATCACTGCCAGTGTTGTGACACACATGATAAACATCACAGTCTTTAAAAATAAAAACATCTTAAATGTCACTGCTTACCTTTCGGTGGTTTCCGGCAGCGCAAATAAATGGCAAAAACACCAATGCCACAAATTAGGAGGCTTAATCCGACACAAATAATCCAAAATACTGAGTTGTTCTCAGGAGGGCTTGTTGGTACTAAGGAACATATAAGAAAATGAGTTAAGTGGCATTATGCGTTTTACTGTATTTTTTCTTACTAGTTCAAAAAGTGAAATCGTTCCATACACACCAGGGACACATATGTTGCAACTATGGTTTATTCGACGACAGTCGTTGGCACACTTCCGAAAATATGGCTGGATCTAAATAGGAAAAAAGCACTATTTATATGAAGATCCTTGTATATAAGAATTATATTACTTCATTCATTAATTTAGCGCACGTTTAGGCCTACACACCTGAACATCGAAATTGCAGCATGTACGTGGCCAGCTCTCCAGGCCATATGTCACATTTAGTAACGTCTTGCTCTCCTAAAAGGGTCAAATTATTCAGCCTTGTTCTTTTAGATATATTTAAATAAACATAGATAAAATGTCTTACATTATAAAGAGTCTTTGTTACGCGGTCCTCATTGCACTTCACATAAACGTTGTATTTGTCTGCATTCTCTCCAGGATTAAACGCAACATACAGAATATCCTTGCCATTTAGACCTGTAGTCCTCCCCACAGAAATATTGGGTTGCCATGTCTCCCCTAAGAGAAACATCCCATATGTTTAGATGTGCACGTATACTTCAATACTGAACTAAGGTGGTTTCTATGTGTATATATCTATTTGATTAAGGTAAACCAGTTTTAAATAAGTTCTCTCACCTCTCTCAAAACAGATTTTGGTCGTTCGCATCAAAGGATCGTCACAACCTGTGGTTACAGATTGAAACTGAATATAAACTGTAATGTAGATTTAAGCAAGGAATTTTGTTTAATTTAGCACTCACCTGGAACATCAACTGTCCGGTTAACATTGTAACTAGTGTGTTGTAAATTTGGCTTGGGAAGGTTGGAGACAGTCACTACATATTTACTGCCTGGGTCTACCACAACTTTATCCAGAGAAAAAGAGAACTAAAATAGAATAGATAATATATCAGTATCTGTGAAAAATAAATAACAATTTTCAATCAATCGATCACTTATCTTGCCTTTTCATTAGCCTTATTTCTCATGGCCGTAAACCTCTGCAGGAAATTGAAATGAACACACAGATGTTCATTGGTGGATGATTTCATCACACTAAGCTCTGTTCCTCTCAAATCCTTTATGCTTCCTGCAAACAAAGAAAAGAAAAAAGAGATTGATAAACTTGATGACTACAATCTATAAATGCCTCACAAAATGAAAATAAAGATCCTTTTTAAAACCATGAAATATGTCTGTTTAAAAAATGTTATAATAACACTTTAAAATAAGGTTCCATTTGTTAAGATTACTAACATTAGTTAACATAAACTAACAAAGAAAAATACTTCTAAAGCATTTTTTAATCACAGTTAAATGTCAAGTTCAACATTTATTAATACGTTATTAAAATAAATGTTTTATCTATTAACATTTTTCATGGACCTGAACTAACAATGAACAGTTGTATTTTTATGAACTAAAATGACCAAAGATTAATAAATGCTGTAACAAATGCATTGTTAATTAATGTTAGTTAATGTATTAAGTAATGGTATAATGGGACCTTATTATAAAGTTTTAGCTTTATCATAGCTTTTAATAAACTAAAATATAGGTTTAAACATTCAATTTAAGTGTCCCTTTGCTTTAAACTTGTTTTACTATGGCAAGGAATTGGAATGGATTTCTCCATATTCGCATAATGTAACACACACATATCTAATGATAATCTAATCTAATCTAATCTGAAAACTCACGACACCGCCTTCAACAAGTGACCCACCTTCATCCTTTGCTTTCCATTTTGCCACAATCACTGGCTCCCAATCATCGTTCATATTTCTTCTCACATCAACATACACTTCTAAATCATCAGGGCCGCTGGGAGTGAAATCTGAAGGAATGAGCCATCCTTTATACATGCAATTATCTGTGGGGGGAGAAATCATTAAAACCATTAGTTAAAATATATATATAACCCATAATAATAATAATAAAACATTTCTAATGAGTAGACTGAAAGAAAAAAGACAAGCACATACTAAACTCTGCTTCACATTGTACTTCCTGGAGAGAGAAAGAGGAAAAAACAACAATGGATGACACAAATATGAGTCTAAAACTCCCAAAGAGCCAAATATCAGATGTCTAAATAAACACAGAGTCTATTAAACATATAGGCCTACAAATAAATATACGTATAACGCTTTGTATGGTATCTGGTGATCTTTTGCATTATCTTACCTCTTGTGTACAGTTCAGAGAGAGCCCATTATCCATAAGTTTGAGATTCAGCACTACAGGTATGAAGGTGAAAAACACAACACCTTTCAGGTACAAGAAACTCATGATCCTACATAAACCTCAGTACAGCTGAATGGTTTAAGACACGTTTTAATAGAAGTTCGTCTGAAAGAGCACGGTAAACAAGGTGGCGTAGGTGCAGGAAACAGCCGACCTCAACAAGCTTCCTGGAATCATTGTAATATGCAAAGCAACGTGACTCACATTTCGTGTTCTTTGGATACGCGCGACGAGACGCTGCAAAACTGGAACAACCAATTAGCAAAGCGGCGTAGTTATGTTGCGTCGCGTCACGTAAGATATTTACTGTACAGTTCGCGTCTTGTGCGTCATTTTGTGATAGTTTGCATTATTATTATGAACTATTATTGCACAAAATAACAGAGACAATACACAAAAATTAGGCTACTCAACGCCAAGATAAGTAAAAACATATGGCAGATTAGTACCAGCACGAAAACAAAAAGGATACAAATTAGGAAACATGTAAATAAACCATTAAAATAAATAAATAATCAATAAAGTAAAAGTATACTTAAACGTATATAAAAACCTTTAAACAACACTGGAGTGTTTTGTATAAATGTTAACGCCAAACGTTATCTTAAAACACTTTTAGCACTTAATTTAGCATGTAATATTATTAATACGATATTAATAGTTAAGTAGGCCTAAAGCAGCAAATAAAAAATATATATATTTTACATTTTAATTGTTTGCATAATTTATTCAACAGTTACAGTTATTTTATATATTGTTAATAAACATTTATTTTGGCGTTGTTACGTTAATAAGCATATATTTTAATATATATATGAATATAGCCTATATATAGCTGAATTCCATTTAACTTCCTTTCTCTCAAACAATCTTTCCCTTTCCACATGAGGGCGCTACTTCACCACTGTATATTGTATTACACTGTATATTATATTGTACATGTGCACTGTATATTGTGTGTGTAGGTAGGTCTTTTTAAAATGTTTAGTGTCTAGTTTTCCTTTTTAAATATAAGAAAATAAAAATAAACAAATATAGGCTATATATATAAAAGCATAATTTAAGAAATATTATCGCATAAAAGTGCATTAGCCTATAATGTACCTAATTTCAAATGCCACACCAACGAAATCTGATTTACTAAAAAGATGCACTGTTGACATTCTCCTACATGTTTTTGGTGACTCTTTATGTTCCATTCAAACACATATTAACAAATAATTCCAAAAGCTCTTTGAATATTTCACACGGAACAATTCTTCAAATTTTTTGACCTCAAACCGCTGAAGAGAAATGAACTGAAACAGAAAAGATGAGGATAGAGCATCTTCTCAGTCCCAGTGTCATTAGTGCACACTGCACTAATGGATCAGCCGAGGGTCAAACAACACTGTCCCAGTATCAAAATCACAGAATGAGGGCTACCCACACCTAGCCCAGGTGCGCACACTCCTGCTTTCACATACTGGCCTGAGATTAGAGGAAACTACGGTGCTAACATGTTGCATCTTGGGATTTGAAGGGAATTGTTTGGACACTTCCATGCAGGCTCCAATAAGTTGGACAAAAATGTTGACTTTTATTTAAAAAAATACTGTCTTTCATCTCATCCATCATACCAGCACCTTACAAGTTACAATCAAACTTTTGTGATACCATAGTCCCATATAGTAATCTTGTACTGATTTATCACTAAATTACTTTGACTGAACTTTAACTCACTTAAGCGTAATAATGTTTTTAGAATATCAAATAATCTAAGACTTTCCTTACGTCCAGTATTTTTTTCAGTTTTATGACGGCTAGGTATGCAGAAACTGCACTTAAAAAAAACAATCAGGTTAAAGCATGTCACATTTATCAGTTCTCTGTGATGAGATCACCGGTGTTAGTAAGAGACCCATGCTGAAAACTGAAGAAACCAATAAAATGCCTGATTAGGGCTGACAAGTCTGTGCTTTGATTGAATGAGTCTTATATACAACAACACGGCATATATGCCAAGCTGGTCTGAAAATGGAGCTAAGAAATGTCACACTGGTAAAAATCCTTTCATAAGTCTGATTTAAAAAAAAAAAAAGTTGATTATAGTTGGGGTCAAAGGCAATTTGGAAAATTACACCACTAGAAAATGTAATCCGACCAATGACTCATTTCTTTCCAGCAGTATGTGTCAAAAGGGTCTTAACCGTAACCATGAGAGTAGTACTATGACACACTTATCCACAATTAAACCGACAGCTGAGAATACACATCAATGCTGAGCTATATACCATAAAAACTAGAATAAATCCAAGAAAACCCCACAATAACTGCAAGTACATTTCTAGCTCAGGACGCAATCTTGAAAGTAAAGCTTCCAAAATGCGGTTTTCACTCCTGTCTTAAATTTTTGAGTACAATCAACTTAGATGTTTAAGTTATTTCAACTTAAATTGCATTAAAACTGACTTAAAAAAAATTATAAAAAAAGTTGAAAATTGCTTAACTTATTTTGATGAGTTAAAGCAATGTAAAAACTGTCATAATTTATTGATCATATAATATATTTTTTTACAGTGCATAAAATAACCATTTTGGGTTCTCAAAAGAACCTTTCAGTGAACAGTATTAAAAGAACCCATTTTCTTCTTAGTGTGAAGAATATTTAAATAATATAAAGAAACTTTTTCCATGACTGAGAACTTTTAGTGCAATAGAAAGGTTGCATGGATGTCAAAGGTTCTTCGTGTAACCATATATGGCAAAAGCCAACGTTTTTAAGAGTATAATGAACTACATTGCACAAATACACATATGCTAACATAGGAGGTGAATCTTCTGAGATAGACAAAAATATGCCTAGGACAAAAAAATGCTACAAATCATCTCTTCATGATAATATTCCCCCCTTTTATCAGAGGTGCCGGACACCAATTTCTAAACTTATGTTCCACTTAAGCATTGAACAGACAATGAAACGTGGAAGTTGTCAGGATCAGAGAAGTTGTTCGGTAATGCCAGAAGTGCACTTAGGATGTCACTGGCATTCAGACAAAATGGAAGTCGGCCATACATGTTCTTTCTAAGTGCCCTTAAGTGTTCAAAACACTGCCAACAGTGATTTTACCTCTCAAAAGTGTAGATGAAGTATGAAAAATATAACTACTGATCACTTTGAAATGAATATGCCTTGATTTCATTTATCAAAGATAATCCTATCATGTGTGATAGATTTGATGAATGCGAGGAGGAGCTGATTAATAACATAACCTAAATCAGTAGTTTAAATCTGTGTATGTTAGTACAGTATTTAAAAAGGAGAGTATAAACAGCCCACAGATACACATACAATGGTCCAAACAGTTGGACACTTATTAAGCCACACTTTCAAAACCATTAACTTAACGCTCACATGCAGGATAGTCAAAGCCATTGTCACTTGTGTTGACGAATGACATACCGAGTAACATACTTCTTTTATTTTAGAGCCAATGGTTCATTTCAGAATTCGGATTTCCCCTCATTTACTTTGCGCGGCTCTTTGGAATACTTCATTCTGATTGGTCCAGGGCTTGGACTCGGAAACCGAAGAGATAATCTCTGGCACGTGACAATAGCTAAACAGTCCCTCGAGCTTGCATACGGACGAACATTTTGTTGTAATCTTTCCTTGTAGTCACACAGCCTGTTTTATTAACTTAGGTACTGTAAATAGTATTAAAGAGATTTTAACCTGCGCTAGCGCGTAGATCTGACAAACCAGGCTGCAACCTTTAAAGGCCGCATTCGAAGGCCGAATGAGTCACCGCTGCGCGACGAAGGCTGTCCCAATTCGAAGGTTCCTTCAAATGCAGCCTTGAAATGCATCCTCCATTTCCCGTGACATGAAGGATACAACAGATGGATCCTGCGTGGCCTTGCCTACCCAAGAACTCATTGCAAAACTGCCGCCATTTTGCATCTCAGTTATTATCGATGTAAGCGAATTACCACCAGATGATTTCAGTATTAATATTACTGTAATGTTGTTCATTTTACGTCCTGTTGCTTGGCTGATTGTTTTGCACATTGAAGCGGCAAAAGCTTTAAGATCATTTACAGGCAAATCTTTCATTTCAATTCAAATCAATGTAATTTCCAAGTTTGTATTTATTAGGTGATAAGCTGTGTAACTGTCTCTGATCTCTTATCTCACAATTACAGCTATCTTGTGCGTAAAAAGAGACGAAGGCATGAGGAATGAGGACTATTACATAAATTATTTGTTCTCCTGCGCATTTACAGGGAAGGAGGAAAATTTGTGACAGGAACAAACCGAAGCGTCGAGGAGCCAAAACCAGTCTCCAGATTTCTTTCAGTAAATACCATTATGCAACCAGACATATTTCACATATTTGTTTAATCCAAGATAAAACAAATATAGACTATTCCTCCAATGATAAGATTCAAATTCTTATTAAATTCACAACATAAAATTGTCTGTTGTTTCATTATTCATGTGTAAAACTCTCAGGTATAACACTGCTATTATTGCGTTCTCATTTTCACCTGGAATGGAACATAATATTTTTTTGATGGGTGTGAGTGGGTTGCTATAATCTCTGCCCTGTTGCCTCCCTCCGCTTCGCTATGCTTGTGGCCTGGAGAAGAATGGAGTCCCACAAGGTCTCCTGAAAGTAAACTTTGTGTCCTGAAGGAGACTTGGCAGGAATGGCAGAATTGGATAGGACTGCTCACACTTTAGCTCCAATAACTCTTTGGCCCTTCAACGCACACTTACATAACCCATCTTACATGTTTGGTTTATCTAAACTCCTTTACCTTCATGGAGTTATTTAGGAGACCAAAAATCAACAACGTCTCAGTTCCTCCACCAGTGGCCTTCAGTGAAGCCTCAGCTCAGATCTACAGGCTGCCTGTCTTTATTCTGTTACTCTCTGCTACATTCCCAGCATACCTGAGCCGGGTTGCTGTAACGGGCCGGCGAGTGCCACTGCTCCTTATCTCAGCACACATACCTGCAGTCTGGATGTGTGGCTGTGGCAGTACGCTCCAGTTGCGACTGGCTATCTGTGCCGTCTCTGTTCTTGGTTCCCGTCAGTGTGGTAGTTTAAACGCAGCTGGTGGGGCAAGTCCAAGGTTACCTTTAAACCTGTGTGGCATACGATGTATAAGGGTTTTATGGTATCTGTAAATAAACAAAAAGTGTGCTAACTTTTCAAGCCACTGCGGTGATAGAGCAAGTCAAAATAAAGATACATTTTAGAACTATGTTGTAATATTAAATATATGTAATATCCAAATTTTTAGGCCACATGCACACATAGGCCAACTTTTTAATGGGTCAACTAGCTAAACCTTGACCTCTTGGGTCCACAAGCCGCACTTTCAAGTAATGTAGTATATGATCAACCAACTAAACAAGTTTAAAACAGACGAAGACCCTATGACTAGTTTCAACCAGCTAGGAACCATGTAAAGCCAGTATGTGAACTTATAGCGTCATTACGCTATAAATTTAACAGCACTACAGTTAAAGAATCTGTAATCTCTTCTTGTGTATTCCCCACCAAGCTTTCCATCTTCCTATTGTCATCTAAACACGTAGAAAGCGCATATCCCCGTCTCCACTTTGCGTTCCATACATGTGCGCTAACGTGATAATGTGTCTTAAACAAATCACCCTCCCACTGGACTTAACATATATCAGCTTCACGTGCCACTAATACAACATGCATGAATGCGGCTCACGTGTATTAATGCATTAAATGTGGGTCAATAAAAGTTTACAACAAGGTCCAATCTTTTTGATGTGAAAGCCAAAATCTGTTGCCCTATTCATCCAGACTTAGCTGATTGACAGAATGGGACGCGTTTAAAAACATAACACTATAACATCAGTATCACAAGCACTGGGTCCTCGTGCAGAAATGAATCAAAGAATCATTTTCGCCTGTGCTAATCAGATCCATATGTTAGGCCTTTATTCTGCTGGCCTCATCAAAGAGATTCCAGCCTGCTGCTGCAAAATAATCCCTTGGCCCAGCTATGAATTAGCTTTCAGCTATTATGGTTTATGGTGTGCATGGCACTTTCTTTCCATCTCCTTCTCAGGCAACGTGTTATTTTTGTAAGAGAACACACGCAAGGTGCAGTGACGGTGGAAATAAAAATACAATTTCGTGTCTGTCTTAACATAGCAATTTAGCAGTGTACGAATTCCCACGGCCAACTCATCTCAGTCTGAATTCCAGCGGATGCGCTGTTAATTAATAGCGAATCAGTCCTAGCGTTCATTAGCATGGCTTGTGTACACACTAATGAGTGACTGATTACATCTGCATGATCACTGAGCATAGAGCATGTATCACAAATGCTCACTGTAAAAAAGTAGTACATTTTACAAGAGATTATTGAAGTATGTTTTACAAAAAATACAATTTCAGTCTTTCTACTTCACAATTTCATGCTTAGTCCAATGTTTTACTTGCGGTGTCTTTATAATTATGTGTGCTAATAGTAGCAATTTCTGAGTATAAATTCTAAACAGTTTTTCTTTCTCTCTCACACACACACACACACACACACACGCACGCACGCACTCTCACACACACACACACACACACACACACACACACACACACACACACACACACACACGCGCGCGCGCGCACACGCGCACACACACACACACACACACACACACACACACACACACACACACACACACACACACACACACACACACACACACACACACACACACACACACACACACACACACACACACACACACACACAGATGTTACTTACCCACACAGGTCCATATTTTATCCACAATACATGTGTTATCTAATCAACCACTGAGAATGTGTGTTAAATGCTTTATTTTACACGAAGAAGGTCTCCTCATGGGGGCAGCCATTTTGAGATCACATGACCAGCTGAATACTGCTCACTTGACCTCGTTAACACCCCTGTTATTGAACACTATCACTTGCAGAATTAATGAATTACAGTATACTGTTTATTAATATATAAATATGATGATTAATTTATGAGCAGTGTGAGATTCAGTCTTCAGCACACCTGCTCAACGTCTGTCATTCCCTGTGAAGGTAAAAGACAATATTTCCATCTGTGATGGTACGGTCTGTTGCGGTTAGGTAATTTTGCGTGCCGGGCCGGCCCGGGCTCTTTGCTTTGGTCAGGTGTTGAGATCGCTGTAAATGCAGTGTTTGCCAAGAACACCTGAAGAGGGGTCACGCACAAGTTCACATGTGTGGTTTGGACAGCAAATCTCTCGGAACCGGTTGCTTGCTTTCCTTCCAGCAACACCTCTCTTCTGCTGCTCGTCCTTCCACAAGTTTGCACATGTAAACACACACCACGCATCCACTCGGCCTGCGCCAGATGCTTTCAGTGCCTCTTTACTGGGTGAATGATGATACGAGAACACGCCGTGGTAAACAATATTATTCATTATGTCTCCATTATGACCATATTTAAAGAGGAGGATAAGTCTGAGGTACGACAGCATGTTTGTTTTCTTTTTACCCTGTTGACTGAACAACTAACATTGTACTAAGATGACTAACTGTGCAGCTATTTTTACCCCCCATAGCTAAAACTAAGGGAAGCGTGAATAACAGAAAAATGCAGATGGGTTGATGCCACTCTTATCATGTAATTGTTAAGATGATTAAAATCATAGTCCTAACCCTATCACTAAATTCAAACATGAAATGTTTACAAGGTTTTCAACATAATTCCATTACTGACCAAGAACAAAAAATATCAGATTCAGACTGATGTAAAATAACAACGCCACAAGTAAATTGCCATTTACGTCTCAACCACAGATGGCGATAGAGGCCAACAGTCTGTATCAAAACGGACAATTCATATTTTTTATGGAATTTAGCAGTTATTATTATAAATGATTTATCCATGAACATTATTTTTTTTGTCATCGTAACCTTTAATCAAAATAACTCCCCCTCACACTTGACGACGTTTTTCGGCATGAGGACGGGACAATGTGACACTTGCATGAGATCACAGTGATAGCAAACAACAACGATCCCAATCGATTCCCGATGGACAAAATTAAGTCCTCCGACATTTTTTCTTGTTCGAGAAGCCGTTTCACTCGGATATTCTGTATTTACAAACAGAATAATGAAAATAAAGAGTGCTGTTACACTAAATTCTGCTAGGTTGACAAGCCCGACATTGAGGTCCCACCTATAATGGTAAGCGAAAAATACATGTTTAGGCGAATTAGTTAGACGAGGAGGGATTCACAAAGCATGACTTAAAAGTGAAATTCCCAGCACGTTTAGCTGTTTGAGTGTTTATCCAGGAATCAATACGTGATGACAAGACCCTCATAAGCAAAAACGTTGTGTTTCATATCTCCTTTTGAATCGTTGCTGCACAAACAGCCATCTGCTCCTCTCCCTTATGTTGATAGAGGTTTCTCGTCTTCGCAGGTATTAAACTACAGAGACCCAAATCCACACTTATCCTGACTCAAATATTACGCAGCATTACTTGCTGAGGAAACTGTCTTGTTGGATGTTGGCCAGACGTCCAAAAGGTCAACGAAAAAGCATGATAGCTTGTCTTTGGCCTTGTCGGTTGCCAAAATAATTGAGAATTTGTCTCATCTGTTTGCTTGTGTGTAAACCAGGCCTCAAATATCCCTTACAAAAATAAGTCTACTTCAAGGTTATTTTATTAAGTATAAATGTCAAGTATATATTTAAAGTATACTTTAAGTTGCAAGTATATTAATATCGATGTACTAGTAGTATACTTGTAAGTGTACTTGGGGCTAAATGGGCCCTCTTTTTAGTGTATAAACTAAGTATACTTTTATGTGTAAAAGTAGTAAACTGTGTACAAAACTAGTTTACAACTACGTTTTTCGTACTGCAACTGTAGAGCTGAACTTATATGTATTACTGATAATTTAAATACTTATAGCATATTTTTAGTATATGAAAATACACTTTGAAGTGAACTCAGTAAACTGCTATGTACAATGACTTTTCTGTCAATATAAGTCAAGTATACTTTAGTGTAATTTTAAGTATATTTCTGAGAAGTACATTAAAAGACTGAAAGTATACTTTCTCATTTTTAGTTTAAAAGATGTAGCCTAAACTAACAGCACACTTGAATAAACTTATTTTTTGTAAGGGTACCTTCAGAACAATCACAATTGATTTGGATTTTTTATATAACATTTTTTATTTTGTATATTAAATATTTTTTTCTGTAGAAAATCAGATGTTGAATGATGTTGTGGATGACGGGATGTTGATATGCGGTTGTTCTGGCTGTTTTTTTACTCAATTAACAACTCATAGAATGCATAGTATGCACTACACGCTACATCATATTCATCACATTGTATTTTGTAGTATGTATTAGTAGTATCCTACTACTTGTATGTTTCTGTAGAATGCTTTCAGTGTACAGTAACATTTTTGTGTGCATGGAATAACCACCTTTTGACAAACATACCATAGTATGCAACCAAAGCACACAGCATAGAATACTGGATCCCACAATGCAATGCATCCGACTTGACCGTCCATTGCCAGTGTGAGGAGGAATGAACCACAAGTAACATCAATTGATCTTTAATAGCATCCCTTTAATTTTTAAACAGTTTTAATAGTATTACTAAATAGTAGTAGGCTACATAGTGCATACTGTGTATTCTATTACACACATTAAGGACATTGAAAGTAATTCGCATTTTGCACAATACTGCATGTACTATGTATCTGGTCATTTGTAGTACAAATTAGAACAAAGAGTGACCCGTCGCTTTTTTTTTTTTGGTGCCTTTCCAAAATCCAAAGACTTTTCCAAAGTCTGTTCTACATTATCTCCTGACTGTAACATGCAAACTTGCTACCTGAAGCAATTCAGTTGCACAACATTCAAGATAATGCTATTCCTGGTGAGCATCTCAGATAAAGTATTCAATACTGCATACCGATCACTTATGCTCTGGACATAGGTCAGTTGTTTCCCAATTTTGTGGAAACAAATACATTTAGATGTAAATTCCTAGAAGATGAAAAGATGCTTGCTCAGTACGGTATTACGAGATTTCAAAATCCATAAACGACACCATTGGTCAGTCATTGCTGGCATCATACATTAAACATTTGATCAACAACTACATAGCAAGCTAACAATATTTCACACCTTTTTTTAAATCTGCTGTTTAAACATCAAAAGAAGTGATTAAAGAAACATGTAAGGCAAAGAATAGAGATGTGCACAGACGTAAAAAAATAGGTTATATTTTGCATAAATAAAATTAAGCCTATTTTAAATGTTTTGCATTGTGACGATTTATGTGTGACAATTCAGCACATTTTCTCATTACCACAATGAGAAATTAGTACGGTAATGCGAATTTATGAGGTAATTGTGCTTAAATGTCATGAAAATATTGTTGCAATGCAAAAATCATGATGATCAGGCTTCATTTTCTTTAAGCAAGGAAACACTTTGTTTTCGTTCGACTTTGGGGTGAAATGTGTCCATGTTCTCGATGTGTTTTGTGAGATGCACCCGGTAATGACTGTGTGGCCAAGACAATAAGCGGTGAGGAACTATCTAAACAAGTTGGATGCATCTCATACATCAGTCCTGCAACAATTGTCCAAGTTCGTCCTCAAACCGATTTCCGCCGTTTTCCGAAGACGTTGTTGATGAGTTTGGCCATGGACTTTGATCCGCTGGGGCGACGGCGGCGCTCCTTGGCTTTGCCTCCCAGACTGGCATTGCGCACCATCTTTGAGAACATGAGCACCACCTCCTGGTAGTGCTCCGCAGCGGACAGCTCGTAAAACTGGCAGCGGCCCTCTGACGCCAGCCTCTGGCCTTCCTCCCGGTCCACCTCACGCATGTGGCACAAGTCCTGCTTATTTCCCACCAGGAAGATCACAGAGTCCGTGTCCCTGGGGTCAGAGGAGTAACAACAGTACTTAGGATGTTTCATTGTTTGCTACAGTTTGCCAACTTTAATCAACTTGCATATGGGATGTCTAAATTTCTCTTAAAAAGCCACCAAATTCAGAAAAAAAACATAATTTTTCTTTTGATTAGATGAGTCACCATGAAATCAAAATGGACAATTCTTTAAAAAAAAATTTTTTTTTAATGGAATATTGCAGTGTTATTATAAGAGATGTATCCCTGCGCATATATATATATATATATATATATATATATATATATATATATATATATATATATATATATATTCATGCACCCTTTAATTAGAATAACCTCCCCTCCTTCTTGCAGTGACATCTCTTCTCTGAGGACGCGATGTTACCGGCGCGAGGGTGGGGCAACCTGTCACTCACGTCACATGAGATCGACCAATAGCAAACCACAATCATCCAACGATCCAATCAATTCCTGATGGACAAAATCAAGTCTCGCCCTACATTGTTTCTGCTTCGATAAGCCGTTTCACTCGGATATACGTCGCAGAAGGGAAGAAAAGATTATCGCAACTTCTGTTTCATGCTGACTTTAAGAGAAGTTTCATTCGATTGGCTGGTGTTTCTCCTTGCGTTTGGCTCTGCTTAAATTCATTCACTATGACCAAAGTAAAAGAAAAAGCAGGAAAATTCTAAAATCGCAATTCATTTAAACGATGAAAATACATTATGAATTGAATAAATCTTAATTTAAAACACAAGCCTATTCAATATTCCACCTATTTCTGTGATAAAGTGAGTTGTCCAGTGCATCTACTTCATCACTGAAAAATTCTCAATAGCCAAGGATAAACTAAAAATAGATATTTTTCATTGAGTCACCAGCTCATCCACCCATCAACATCACCCACACAGTCAATTCAACAAGCTGGTGAATTATAGACACCCACATAAGAGCAACACTCGTACAGTATACGGACAGAAATAGGCACATCTTCTGCCGCCTGAGGATGTTGTTGTGAACTTAAGAGATCCGTTACCTTTTAGTCCCTCCCAGGTGTAGCTCTCGGATCAGGTGCACCATGGCTTTGGCCGTGAGGAAGGAGGAACGATCGCTGATGTCGTAAATGACCACGAAACCGTCAGCCCAGTGGATCTGCTCATTCAGAGTGGATTTCCCCTCGCACGGCTGCAAAGAAATCACACATGCAATGTCTTTAAAGGAACATTGCAGGCTCGATACAAGTTCAACTCATTCTACAGCATTTGAGGCGCAATGCGGAGTACCACAGAAGTTTAAATGCAAAAATCTAGAGCACTTAAAATGAAAGTGAACAGGGCCGATCTGTAAACGTTAAACTACTCACGGTTTCAATAGTATAACCACAAGACTTAACTGGTATACTTGATTTTAGAGTGGAAAAACCACAGCAATATTCATTTAACTAACTTGGGGGGGACCCCCAAGATGGCATCCAATCACATAATGGGCAACAGGACTGATTAAATAATTGGATTTTATCAAAGAAGAAAACACGGTCTTCCTCCTAGACTGTATTTACCTCATTTTTACCACATTAATAATATATATAAAGCTCAAGAGGACAGGATACATACTAAAAGTTTTTGGTGATGCCAGGTCTCTGGGAAAAGTCACGACTAGTAAAGTGTACAAGAGGCGCTTACATTACAATCCATGTATGTATACAATATATTTTTCTTAGCTTACAATGAAATTCAGTCTACCTGTTCAAACAGGCAAAGGTTAAGTGATCTTAAAGAAAGATCTGTTATGTCACTGGAATATGCAGTAGCGCACTAAGCCACAAGACGCTTTATGAAGTTATTGCCTTGATAACTCCAGCTAGTTACAGTTAGATGTCCACATACCTGAGAACAGGGGTCATACAGTTCAAGATTGAGCTGTCTTCCATCAATAGACATGCGCTTTCTGTAAATGCATTCTGCGAAGGCAAGAACAGATCACATATCAGACGCAGAAAAAGATCCCAGCCTATACCTCATATGTTCTGTACACTTCTCCAAAGCAAATGCACCCCATAAACAATAGGAAAAAAATATCACACATACCTGATGATGATGCATACTCTCCAATGAATCGCCTGGTTAAAAATCGAACAATAAGTGCTGTGGATGTGAAGAGTACAAAAGATGAAACATACAAAACACACACACAAGCACATATACAGTATGTATGTAGCCTATATAAAAATATTACAAGTTTAAGTATTTTTGTAAATATTTTTCTAATTTGCATTGATAAAAAACGAAACAATAGGCTATTCAATGAAGATGATAAATTAAGTATTTAGTTAAATAAAAAATATAAATATACCTGATTTCCCGACACCATCGGATCCAAGAACTGCAACTTTTATGTCATTCATTATTTTTCGCAAAAACGCGTCCAGATCTCAAAAGGAATGAAACTCAAACGCGTCTATCCAGTTCAACGCACGCTCCACATTTCAGTCACTCTGACTGGCACGCTGTTAAAAAAACACCGGAGATCGAAAGTGAGAAGAGACTGGTGCATCCTTTATACCCTTGTTGATCTCGCGCAGGTGTTCGTCAGACTCGTATGGGTTTGAAGCGCGCCTCTCCAATGTTGCTCAGCGCGAGCATTATGAGGATCCTGACGTCACGCTGACGCAAGCCACAGCTGGAGCCAAAACTTCGCAGGCTGGGTGTGTGTGTGTGTGTGTGTGTGTGTAAGGGGTTGCTCTTTGTTGCCATGTTTTTGCCACTTTGCTTTTGCATTTGATTAATGGTTCTATTTGTTTACAAATATTCACCAACATTCTGTTCTTGTATGAGATATTAGAAAACCATTATGCTACAAACCAATACACTATAAACATGAACAAGGATCATACATCAGTTTTCAATTATTATGCATGTAGGTTTACCAAACAATTAGAGTTTTATAAAATATGAATAATGGATTTAATAAAAAAATAAAACAACAGTTTATACTGTTGTCCGGATGAGATATTTGTTTTTAATGTTTTTAATATTTTAACAATGAGGGAATAATAGAACTCTAAACTTGGTTAAGATAGTTATCTGACAAAAGTAAAAAAAAGGCAAACTACAGCTCCAGGTTTTATTTTAATATGTAAAATAATGCATAGAAAAACAGGAAAAAAGCACACATTGACTACAACATAATCAGTTATTAATATTTCATTGGTTCACTCCTGTTTTTTTTTTTGCATGTGTTCATAATTTATTTGTGTGACAGGCTTGACAAAAATTGTTTTATTGTGTTATCACAAATAAAATACAAATCTGTGCACTCCAAGCATAACTGACACACACACACACACACACACACACACACACACACACACACACACACACACACACACACACACACACACACACACACACACACACACACACACACACACACACACACACACACACACACACACGTAAACGTTTGACTTTGACTATGTATATACATAAAAACATGTGGTTTAAATCACAACTAGTTGAAGTGTGAATGCAAGAATAGCATCTCTTCAGAAATAACAAATAGCTGCACTAACTGTGAGGTCTGTGGGTGTTGTTTTGTGTTGTTTGGATCTTCACTCATTGAGTGTATGTGGATCTGTTACATAAGCTGCTGGTCCCCATAATGACTCACACATAATAAACATTCACCAGGCGAATGCCGTTTAAAGCAAATCTGCCACATTATCTCAAACAGAGGTTTGCCTATCAACAAGTCAATCGGATGGGCCGAGAAACAAATGCATATTAATTGCATTTGAGTTTGTGTGTTTAATACGGCTGCTGTTTGTTGACCGTCTGAAAGAGCAATGCAAGGCCAAGTGGATCACTTATCAAGAGCTATTAAACTAGCAGAATAATCAGCGATACCAGAGCCTGGATGTGTGATTAGAGGCTGCCGTGCCATCAGATTCATAATGCGAACTGCAGACAACAATAAAAAAAAAAAACTCAGAAATAGTCATTGTGTTTTATATGCGTGATACAGAAGAAAATGAGATGTTGACTAAATCATATGGGCAAAATGTTGACTGAATCATACCTGATCTTATGAAAAAGCAAAATCAGATTACCATGCATGCTGTACATTGTTTTCCTTCCTTCTATATTTTTCTAAAGCAATCTCTCTTTTTTTAATATGAGAAATGGGGTGTAGGGCCCTGATTGCCAGATACTTTTTCTTGTGTTCTTTCCGCGGAGCATTAATCAAAGTGGATTATACCTGAATCTGGTACACTTGATTCTTCTCAGATCTACATATGTGAAAAGCACTAAAGGCCAATCAGCTGAGGTCAGCCTGGAAACCTCTCAAAGCAAAGTTTAGCTGTTTGTCTTCAAGAGTGCGCATACAGGACATGGAAAATGGTGACCTGTTTGTGATTATAATTGTTTGCTATTTGAACAGGACATCTTGTTAAATCTATTGTCAAGAAATATCGTTAACAATGAGCTACTTTGGTGTTGCGACACCACAAAAGCATTTCATTTTGACAGCCACTAATATACAGGGATGAATTTGTACATTTTGGTTATATTCAGTATGAAATATAGCCAACTAGTTACTGATAACATCACACAGCTGCTGCAGATTTGTCGGATGCGCATACATGATACGAAACTCCAGTTCCACTATATCCCAAAGAGATCTGGGGACTATGGAGGTCTTATTTTTTCATTGTCATAAAAAAAAAAAAAATGTTTAGATGATTTGAGCTTTGTGACATGGCGCGTTATCCTGCTGGAAGTAGCCATCAGAAGATGGGAACACTGTGGTCATAAAGGGATGGACATGGTCAGCAACAATACTCCGGTAGGCTCTGGCGTTTAAATGATGCTCAATTGGTACCAAGAGGCCCATAGTGTGCCAAGAAAATATCCCACTAACCATTACACCACCAGTAGCCGGAACCGTTGATACAAGGCAGGATGGGTCCATGCTTTTAATGGTGTTTACGCCAAATTCTGACCCTACCATCTGAATGTCGCAGCAGAAATCGAGACATTTTTCCAATCTTCTATTGTCCAATTTTGGACATTCAGTTGAAATTCAGTTTCCTGTTTCTAGTAAACAAACTACACACTACAACATAATGTAGCCTGTTTTTGATTAGACTGACAAGGTTACTAAATCATTTTAATGCAGTAAAAGTTACTAATCTGAATCAAGTGAACAAAGAAGTGAAGGTGAGATCATTAGTAGATCCGGTTTAGATATTATTACTTTTTAGCTCGATTTCAGTTGAAAATGCTAAACAAACAGGATAAAAATAAAGGAAATTAAGGCTAATGTGCTAAACATGTAAATCCAGTTCACCAGACTTCAGAAGAATATCTGCAGTATTTCTAGGTGAGGAAGCTCTCGAGAGAATGTCTGAGGCTTTCGTTTGGTTTGGCCAGAACTTGAAAGCACCTCTCTAAATCGAAAATATCTGTGAGGATAAATGGCAATTCATAGTAGCAGAGGCATTTTAACTCGGTGGATATTTTTCAAACTAATCCATGTAGACAAGTGAAGCTCAGGAGGCCAAAATACGGCATGAAAGTGAAGGAGAGGGAGGACGAACGCTCGCTATATTCTTCATTGGCTTTTTGATCACTCTCATTGCTTTTGAGAGAGACCCTTCCACTGATCTATGACTTCATTTTCATCTAGCCGGGAGCTGGAATTATTCTTCCCTCCCAAAAATCAATATTTCTCTATACATTTCAGAGTTTTTGCTTTCCGTTATGTCTTATAGGGAACAGAGCAATTCCCTCACTGAGGGGGAATTAATATGTGCACGGTATATCCTGTGCATTCCCTCTGGAATTTGATTAGATCAGGAAAGAACGGGTTACTATCATCGGCTACTCAAAACAAGCAAAAATGAGAAAGAATGATCAAGGTTTTCAAAACGTACAGGGCCAAGCCGACGCCACTCGACAACAAACATAAGATGAGGGAATTAAAAAGCAATTCACCAGAAATGAAAGACAAATACTGGGCCTGAGTTAAGCGGGAGGACAGAAGCCCGTTTATATTTAGGCAACATGTTTAAAACGGGCTTTTTGTCACACTAATTTCCGAAAGGCTGCGTGTCGCTCATAGCAACAGGCTAATGCCATAGATGGAAT
This sequence comes from Phoxinus phoxinus, assembly GCF_949152265.1. NCBI lineage: Eukaryota > Metazoa > Chordata > Actinopteri > Cypriniformes > Leuciscidae > Phoxinus > Phoxinus phoxinus. The sequence continues at coordinate 8,329,890 of NC_136884.1, forward strand.
TGCTCTCTCCAAAAGAAGAAGCAATATTTCTAACATTTTCCAGCTGACCAGTCACCCCTGACAAGACCATTTCATATCTAGGCTGGCTAGTATAAATATTATGCTTACTTGATGCTCCTTACTTCTGTATTTTATTTCGTAAGCAAGCACTTTTCTAAAGAAAGCCACCATTGAAACAGTTATCAGTTTCCAGTGTCATCCATACACACTCCAGAATAAAAGAGAAAATTATTATTTACAGCAACACTTGATCTTGAAGGGTCAGAAAACACTGATGTAATGGAACAAGCTAAAGTTGAAACCAAAGCCCTGAGGATAATAAAAGATGCAAACTTAAAATGAAGAATGGTGTAAGTATACATTAGTGCCCATGTTAAGGCTTTATTATATATTATTATAACTGCAGTAGTAAGAAATTGGGGGTGGTTCTTGGCAGTGTTGTTATTGTGATCTGATGTGGCTCGGTCCCTCCTTCATTGCAAGGATTTTTCACCTTTTTTATTGTCCGGCAGTTGGAAATCGTAATTGCTCCTTTGTGATTTCTTTTGAGGTAATGAGTTACATCAAAATTTTCAAGTTAAGAAATTCACAATTTAAGTAAGCAGAACTGCCAGATTTTTATTTTGTACACATACATTTGAATTGCCCTTAACTTGAAATGTAACTTAAAATTATCACGTAATCTCAACTTAAACATTTTTTAGTATTGGAAACTTGGCCAGCCTTAACTAGCTAATTCAGTAAATGCTAATTTACTAATAGGCAAAAATGCTTTAATAGCATTAGCATAGCATAGCAATTGCTGAATATATGCAATATAGAACATGTAACATATATTACAGGTATTATATCTTACAATTTGGATTTAAAATAAGTGCTTTTAAGAGATTGCCATCATGGTGACGAGCAACAATATAAGATATTTCACATATATCTGTTCTCGAGCTTAGTTTGAGAACAGATATATGTGAAATATCTTATATTGTTGCTCGTCACCATGATGGCAATCTCTTAAAAGCACTTATTTTAAATCCAAATTGTAAGATATAATACCTGTTTTGCCCACTTTAACAATTTTTTTTCTTTTAACATTCTGTCAGTGAACGCAATTTTATGGGGTGGATACCAATTCCATAGCCAATGTATTAACAGGCCGGCACACAATGACCTGTGAGATTGAATTCAAAGATCATGTGCACCTGCTTTTCATACAGAGCAGCGCCGTAATGCACAAAAATCCATTTGGCCCAAATGTCACGCCTCGATTTTCTCTCTCGGCATAAGGAATCAAAAAGGTTACTGCTATAAAAAGAGAAAATAAAAGCAAATGGATGCAATAGTCAATATTTTTTTTTAGGATGGTGTTTTATATTATTTAAATCATTACGGTGTAATCTTATAAAGATAAATGAAGGGTAAAAATCAACAAATGTATTTTTGCGCATTGCCGGGTTTTTTTGTTACGCCCAAAAAAACTCAAACCACAGTTGCAAAATCACTCAATAAAGCCTGTATTTGAACAGAAGCCACAAAAACCAACTCATACCTAAACAATACACTCCCACAAGTCGGCCCACACAAACAAACGTGAATGCTAATCTTCCTCGCTTAATCTTGAGGAAAAACAGGCCGTATGCCATTACAAACATTTGTAAAAAAGGGTTAGAACTGAAAGTGAGATGTTGGTTTCAACATTATATAACCATTCTCACACAGAACACTTGTCCAAAAATGTTAGGAAGTGACTCTCCTGACAGTTTCGTATGAAAGGGAAAAGCGATTATAAAGAGGAATAGATTGAATAGTGTGTTAGCGTCCTAATAATTCATAATACCATATAATTACGAAGCTCATCGAACACAGGTGAAGGAGTATTGATTCAGTTCAGTCCAATGATACGCATTTGGTTGCACAACAGTTGCAATAGTCTTCATAAACACTCAACAGTCATTACCACAAACTGACCACTCAAGACAAAAATACAGACGTGCAACATGCGCTGACATAACCAGCCAACTCTGCTTCACAAACCACATGACTCAATTGATGTTTTGGAGACACTAACTAACTACACAACAAAACATGGGAGTGACGGGTCTTGCAATATTTGAATAGGGTTTCAATGACCATTCTAGACCATTTTTGCTCCTTACTGGCTCCATTTGAAATGATTCGCTGCCTAAAGCATCAGTAGCAATGCAGTAGCCCAACTATAACCATCCAGAGTTTGATGTATAAAACCATGTTTATCTGCAGTATCACAAAAGCAGGATATTTTGCTATCATACCCTATTTTTGAGTGCTATTCATCAAACCTGTCTTCTAACAGAACTCCCTACAGACTTCGGCCTACAACCCTCCCCGTCTCCCTCACAGATGATATGTGGCATATACTGTATGAAGGCAATGTCCATTTAAAGGGGAAAAAGATACTTTGTAAAGTTTCTTTTTTAAGTTGCGCTTCACATTGTACTTTCTCAGAGCCTTAAAAAGACAAAAAGTCCACAAAATATTGAAAAACAATGACAATACTTTTCTTCCTTTCGCATTCAGTTCATTTAACAAATTATGGTTTAAAAAATATAATTCACCATGCTAACCATTTAATAATTCAAGGCTGATCTTTAACCATGTAATGGGTATATAGTTTTATACCTACTGTAAATGTCATGCTGAATTTTTTTTTTCTACAACACAATATATTTCACAATTTCATTTACCATAATAAAAAAATCCAATGTGTGGAACCACGGTCTACAATTGAAATAAAAAAAGCAACATAATTATTTGTTGGCAGTTTTACCCAGATTATTGTGTAACTGTGGAATTCAGAGCAAAGGCGCTCCAGATACTGATATAAAAGTTTCTGTATACATTTAGCTTTGCAGTGACGCAAAATCTAAGCCATACTAAACTAAAAAGAATTCTTGGAAAAGTAAATGTTACTATTACAGGAGGTGTGTTAGTTTTACATATCAAATGGGTCAAGGCCTACACATACATTACTATTATACAGTGTATATATTTAGCCTATCAGCTCAAGTATTTTCAACATTTAGCATTCGCTACTTTTGAAGTCAAAATTATGCAACTGAGTTTTGCCATTATGAATAGAACGGGGCTGAATGCTACAATGAATGCTATATCATCATATTTTTGCTATAGCTGTCGGGTAAACAAACAAACACAATAAAACCTTTCAATATGACTTTGAAGTAATGACCTCAATATACTTGCTATGATCTACTCTTGACCTACTTCTTGAGTCTTTGATGCTCCAGCGATGCATTGTGGGATATCTGTGTCACAGAGTTCATCACAGGCTTGCTGTAAAGGTCAACTGCGATGATCATGTGCTAGACACTGGGTTCAAGCTGACAGTTGCAGCTATGACCTCAATATTTAGACAAACAGTGAATATGCACTCATGGGAAAGCGTTTGCATATGTTAAAAAGTCAATTGAACTGGATTTTGACATTTTCTAAAGAAAATGTTAGTTCTGGGTGGTTGCTAGGGTGTCCTGGATGGTTGCTAGGTGGTTAATGACACTTGGATTGTTTGTCAGGCTGTATATTATGCAGCTTCTCACCATAAATATTGATTTGAGCTGAAATTATTTTATAATCTTACCCGTATACAACCTAAAGCTTTTCACAGGGAGATGCATGTATTGTATGCAATGTCATGCATACAATAACATCGGACCAAAGAGCCAATCGGGTCAAATCCCAAATCACCTGACATGAGTATCCATAAACTCAACTCATTTTGCTGCTGCCATGACAACAGATGAGCAGTTTTGGTTTTGTATCCTCAGATATTTACAAAGAGGGCCAGTATGAGGGGGGTGCATTGAGTCTAAGATGAACGGCGTTGCTTTTGGCTGCAGATCTGATCAGATTGATGGCTGCTTTGCTTAGGACTGGGTTATTAATAGAGATTAACTGAGACGGAAACAAAATGTTCCTTTGACATGAATAAATTAGGTTAAATGAGAAGCCGATGGCGGGTGAGGAAGTGACCCATCCATGCGGACTAAGTAACAAACCAGATATACTGTCTGATAGTGTAAAAAAAAAAAAAGATCCAGCTGAAATATCACACATCTGGATTTGAGGAGTTGAAAACTATAGAGATACAAAAAGGGAGACAAGGGTTGAGTTATTATAGCGTGTGAAGATCCAAGTTTCCTTTCTTCAGTACAAACAATGTATAGGATAATGGGCGGGGTAAGCTTGTACTGTCCCCTATGCAAGAAGAAATTACAATATAAAAAAACAGAAACATGACTTTTCACAAAAAAAAGATATTTTTATATTGTAGATAATTAACTTTAACATGCAAACAAAATTCAAACAAAGCAAGACAAATTTAGGCATAGCAAATAAAATCAAAGAAGATCAAATAAAAAAATAGCAAACCAAAGAAAAGAAAAACAAAATCACAAAAACAAAGCAAAACAAGATACACCCCCCCCCCCCATAAAAACAAAACAGAACAAAAGCAAAAACAAATCAAAACATAGCGAATCAAAGTAACGCAAAAAACAACAACAAAGCAAAACAAGACAAAAGTACAAAACAAAAATCACAAAAACAAAGCAAAATCACAAAAACAAATCAAAGCAATGTCAAACAAAACAAGAAACCTGTGTGCAATGAATGAATCCCTATGAGCAAAAAAATTCAACTGTGAGAACAAATGTTTTGAACATGTAAAAGAAGAAATAATAAAGTTTCAAGTCAAGAAAAAATGACTTTGCTCGCATGCAACAAGTAAACAGCGCCAGACAGTCTGCCCCTTGTTTCTTCACGTGCGCTCCAACTGTAATGTAAGATCGGTCTGAAAAGCCAAACATCTCTCTCTAAGACGATACTAAATAGTCTTAAAATCACCACGGAGATCCTCAGGCGCATTTCACAGGGAAAGAATGGTAAGCACGCTAGTGTTTAATGCATCAGTCCTCGCGCATGAAATGCTCCAAAAGCAGAGGGATTGTCAGGGTCAACAGCGCTCGTTGTTCCGCCAGGGCCTTGTGTATTAGTCGGTTAATGCACCATTTCCAAAACAGAAACAAGAGACCGATGACTGTGCTGGACAATAATGTACACCAGAATGAAACCGCACATCATTCAGCCGCTCTTTCAGTTGATGTTGATTTAAGGTGAGATGCAAGGTCGTGCACTGTACAAACGGCACACACAGGACAAAGGATCCACCGATGCCAAGATTAAAGGCTGAGATTTTAAGTGAAGAGCATGTAAATACAGCACTTATGTGAGACTGTACACACAAAGCATCAGATTTCTAGATGTTTTTAGACGGTTTTTTTTCAGTTTAATTCTGTTATTTGGCCACTAAACATCTTCCAAACTCATTTTGCTTCCTACATTTCTTGGACACCGCAAGGAAGCCCTGGACTGCTTGAGTAATAAACATTCATGCTTAAATCTCCTTCTTAAGTGCAGGTATATGAGCCAGAGCACATCACACGCCACAACAAGGTCTCCATTACAATAATAAAATATAACCCACACAAACTGAGGGACACTTTGTTGCTTTCATTTCAGAAGCACAGCAAAACACAGACAGATGTTCTTGATTTTCGGAAAAAACTAAAACTTTGTCACCATGTCTTTAATAATATCAGACAAGACACCTTCAGAATTTCTTACAGACTGACCTGAAATCCAAACTAAAACTATACATATTTGCTAGATTTTGTGAGAGTCTTGCCAGGACAAAACTTGTTGACATGGTGCAGTCGTGCAAAGTGCATTTTAAACAGTTGCCAAGCCTTTGCTGGCTGGTAAAAAGTAAAAATGATCCATTATATTATTCAAGTCTCAAGATATAACTTACAGTAGAGATCCCATTGAACAATTGTCATCAAATGCCATGAATGAATGGTTACAAAGCATTTGGAAGCATTCGGATCGACTGTGTTTTAGAAATTAAATGTACCGCACTTAATATGAACATACACAGACTTGCAGGAACCGATCTCGAATTGTGTCACCAAGCTCCATAAGCATTGAGGTCAGCGAGCCCTCATTGGCCTCACCATTAGCCACCCCGTCCCGTTTCAACTCCAGTTACGGAGTAATTAAACGGGGCAGGGCTCCAGGAGAAGCGTGCCAGAGACTCAGATAAGGCCTGATTTACTGCGCACTCATCTAAAGGTAAGCCAGAGACCACGCAAGCTCATTTCCTTCTGCTTCTGTTCTTTCTCTAGAAGTACATGATGCTTTCTCTGGACATGTGGCATGTGGATCCATCCATTCATCCATCCATCCATCCATCGATTCATCCATCCATCGATTCATCCATCCATCGATTCATCCATCCATCAATTCATCCATCCATCGATTCATCCATCCATCCATCCATCCATTCATTCATCCATCCATCGATTCATCCATCCATCGATTCATCCATCCATCGATTCATCCATCCATCCATCCATCCATTCATTCATCCATCCATCGATTCATCCATCCATCGATTCATCCATCCATCCATTCATTCATCCATCCATCGATTCATCCATCCATCGATTCATCCATCCATCGATTCATCCATCCATCGATTCATCCATCCCAAAGTTGCAGGGTAACATTTTATTACTACTACTTAAAATTTGAGTGAAATTTCTTTTTTAAATTTACTTATTTGATTAGTGACCTAGAAAGTTTTCATTAATCATATATTTATTATTATTATTATATTTTTATGTATTTATTTAATTATACTAAAATATTTGACTAATCCTAAAAAATAATTTTGAATACATTTTTCTTTATTTATTTTAAGATTTTTTTTCAGACTTTTAAACGATGAATCACAGAATTTCATTGTGGTCTCAGTCTTTTGTAACCCAGTTACAATCCAACAAAAACACAGTGACCATGAATGGTCTTTCTGAATCCTCAAGCCCCTGCCAACAGAATGTAAGGCTGGAGAGAGAGAGAGAGAGAGAGAGAGAAAAAGAGAGAGAGAGCAATCAGCAAAGAATCTGGCATCGGCATCGAGCAAAAGTGAAACGATGAGGAGCAAATTGCGAAAATTGTGCCAAGTATGCAACCGGGTAAATGCCTGGCAGTTTCAGAAATTAGATGTTGTTGCATCAGCCTCTATCGAGTGATACAAAGGCCTGATCTGAAACCGTAAATGGACTCTACCTCATAACCTGCTTAGCGTGCAGTGATGATAAACGCCAAAACGAAGGAGAAAATAGTGCATGAATTTCTTATCCAATATCAGTAATATCATACAAGTCTAAAGAGGGTCAGCTCTACTCAACACAATCTGCATTCTGTGGCCTACTTTATGAAATTACAAAAAAAGAAGTAGTGCACTGCCTCCATGTGGCCAAGTGAACTTTCAGATTTCATATGAGAACTAGAAAAATTTATAATCACTTCACTATTAGAAATTTCTATTACTTTACCATTACCAGGAAATAAGTAAAACAAAACGCTTACATATTTTTGTTTTTCATGACTGTGGGAAACAAGGTAGTAATTATTAACAAAATAGAGTAAAAAAAAGTACTTAACCAATATAGACCTAATATATAACCAAAATATACATGTCTTCTGATAATAACCCTCTACTGACTAACCGACTCTCACAACAGGCTTGACTTTCTCAAAACAAACCATGTGAGACTTGAGCGATCAGCAATATTCCAGAAGAGGGCAGTGTTGACCACATGATCAGTTCACATTGTTGAAGTTGTTAGTTTAATAGAACTTCTGTCAATATTTAGAGCAAATCACTGAGCTTTTATTAATTCACAAGCAAAATATAATATTGAACAGTGTAACAGAGTTCTGTAACAAATAATCTCCTAAATGGATCTGACAGTAAAAGTTTGATTAACACAAGTGTACAAAAAAAAAACTGTATCGATATTTGCATTAAGAAAGGCAGAGTATCATCATAATTAAAGCAATATACAATATATATATATAAAAGCAATTCCCTCTTTGTTCCAGTGTATAACAGATCAAAATCTCATGCAAACCAAAAAGACTTATTGCACCAAATTATCTTAAAATTTTGTAATAAACGGTAATAACATAAAATATATTTGTTTTGCGCTATAATGATATTTTATCAAAGTCTGTGACTGGATAAATATTCTGTTACTATAGTATACATAATGCTTTTGCTTGTTTTTTTTATCATTTTGCCATTATCTGTAAGTATTTCTGCACTGAATTACACTTGGTAAGACATCTCAGTATAAAAATCTTTAAAAAGTGAACAGTAAACATGCTTAAAAGCAATAACCCTGCATTGAACCATATACTTCGGCATTATGGACAAAAATGCAGCAGTACTGTATGTAGTTGATGTGCAATGCATTACATTCACCCTAAATCACCTTCCGTCTGTGGGCAGATCTTTCCTCCTCACAGAATGACACAGCTTGATCCAGAAGACTCCTGTGGTCTGCATTAACAATGCGAGTGTTATTATGCTATTGAAATGTCCATTGCGGGTACATATTTCATATCCACACAACATAAAAAGACTTTTTCTTCAGAGGCAGACTCTGTATTACAAATGTTGGTTAAGATGATAGAGATGGGACAGTGTTGGTTATGTCAGAGTCTGGTAACATGAAACGATGCATTAAAACTTACTTTGCAGCAGGAGTTTCATCGGACTTCAGCCTCTTGGTGGCGCTGTGGCCGCTCTCCCCTGTTGAAGGGATGGACCTGTGACCCTCGCTGTGCATCCTAACCTCTTCATCCAACATCTGGATGAGACGAACCACAAAAGATGAAGTGCATGTAATGTGAATACATATAGAGTACAAAATAAATCAATTATAAAATATAAACATAATTTGAATAAAAAATCATTTTGAAATGAATTTATAGTGACCTAATAGCAATTTTTACTATCAATTTTTAATTATATTATTTATTTGAATATTTTTTTTTTTAAATATTACATATTTTTTATTTACTTAACAACCATTTATTTTTTTCTAATCTTAAAACTTTTTTTCTATCTCCAGATTTTAATTAGATTATGAACAGTCTGAAAATCTGTTATTTAAAATCCAATTTAAACCAGGAAATAGATAGAATGTTTTAGGATCTTAAACAATTTAAATAAAATATATAAAAATATATAAAAAAAAAAAATTAAATTAAAAAAATAATGGTCTCAGACTTTAGGATACCCTTTTTATAATCAAATTACATGGTTAATATTAACAATCAATATAATTCAACACGAAGCAACGACCGACCATGATCCTTTTTATCCCACGTGTTTGTAGTTCTGGAGTGTTCTGACAGTCTGGATCGGATCGGATTGGCTTCCTACACAGCTGGTCTCTCTTGTGCACCACTGTATTCTTTGACTTCAGCTGCCTGAGATGGGAAACAAGACCATCAGTCATCAACTGAACCAGGGCAGGCATTAACATCCGTCATTTAAACAGGAATCAGGAGTATGAAATGACTACATCATTAGCTTCACTTTCATGTCATATCTGATGCTAATTTTGACATTTTAATACAGATGATAAACTCAGACCACTTCTCCGTTCTCCAGACTCCGGCTCTCGTTACTGAGACATGTAGTACGTTTGTACAACTTTTACCATGCATAAAAAAATTAAAAACCTTCCAGCTCATGACTGCGGTTTTGCGATGAAATCCAAAAAGTATTAACTACCTCTTTAAAATTGACGAAGACATGACCATAGCTGTATTTGAATGTGATATTTGTATTCTTAGCAATTTCTGATGTGACCATGTGTAATTTTGTGACCCCCCAAAATAAATTAGATATATAGATAGATAGATAGATAGATAGATAGATAGATAGATAGATAGATAGATAGAAAAAAACAAAAAATTCCTACATTGTGGGTCTAAAATTACAGAATAATCTGTATATAGCACTACTTGTTTTGTCAATAAAATACATTTAAATGATTATTTAGACGCACATATTGGTCATTTTTTTGGAATTTTAGGGTTAAGAAAGTACCATAAAAATGTGTGAAACAAAGAAAGATAAAGTAAAAAGTAAAAACGATCTTGTTCATATTACAATATCTATAAATTATATATATTATAACTAATAATAATAAAGATGCATTTTCACTAGGTCTCAAACTTTCTTTTATGAATAATATCAAATATTCGGATAAAGATAATTTAAAAATGTTCTTTAAAATAAAAAATAAAAATCACACATTGATCATATAATTAGACTTGAGGACCCACTTTACATAATCTTTTCCGAATCAATAATATACTTCAAAATACATTTTAATTATACTTTACACCCACATATGCATTTTACAGTTAAGAAAGTGACACAAAAATGTGTGAAATGGGGGGAAAAGTGACTAAAATCAGAAGCAGGAGAACTCAAAATGTTAAAATACATTGATCAATTCCTTTTGATCCAACACAGGAGACACCGTGTCTATAGCAAGCAGAGGATATTTGTGTGTGCTTTTTTTCTGGTGACATGAAAGGGAAGTATGTGGTTTGCACTGGAGTACAGGAGACGTCTATCTGACCATAAAGTCCAGCGGATCTGCCTCGATGAGAGACGCTCAGTTTTGTCATAAGGCTCCAGCCACCTTCACCTCATGTCATCGAAACCATCGATTGGCCAACTGATTGAGTCCCTTGGCCAACAACTAGCAGTGTGTGTGGGTGAAGCTTAAACCATGTTAATTATATATAACAATATGTTTACTACAATTAAAACCACTCTGATGGAAGATGTATTACACTTTTCCTGGCTTATTTGCACTCTGAATTAGTGATATGTTGATTTCTGTCCATACTTCTGTGCAAAGGAAATTGGAGGGAATGATGTGCTCTTAAGTTTCGGATCGTTTTAAGGGCCTCGATATGTTTGTGGTCTTGCTCCGAGTCAATAGTCAGTGGCATTAAGATTACTGGTATGCAACAACTGAAAATAAGCACAAGGATTGTATTTCCCAACCACAAGCAATAGCAATAACATAATGCCGTATCAATAGTGGGAATCTGATAGCGTTTCGTGAAAGGAAACGATTACATTTGCATTACAGATAATCATGGAGGGGAACGAATACAGAATCAGAAAGGCAACTGTAAGTCACGTGACACGGATCGGTGACATGGCTTGTGTCAAATGTGAATGTAATTAAAAAAGGAGGTACTAAAGAGTAATGGATCCTAAATTCTAAAGGGGTCAAATAATGATACATTTTAATTAACCTTTTGAACTACAATAAAACTCAATTAAACATATTGAAACTTTCAAAAGTCAAAAAGAGCATTTATTGAAAATAAAATATTAAAATGACTTATTTCAATAATGACTTTCAGTTTCAAGCCTTGTGTAGCACCTACTGCTCTGCATATCCAGCAACTCAAGCTAATATTTTTAAAGATCCCTGTTAAAAAAAAAAAAACTTATAACTGTAACAGTTTTTGTGACATATTTCAGGTTTGTGAATAATTTTTTAATAAACTTTTAAAAAAGTTTATTGGATCTGTGAGGACGTCATAAATAAGTGCAGCAAAGCATTACAAAAAAAATAATGACCCGCTTAATAATACAGGTCAGAGAGAAGATGGAAAATGGTTATGAAAACAAACTATGTTTTAGTAATTGGACCTAAAGGGGAGAAAATTTTGGTCAAAGTATTTATACGGATCAAATATCTGTCACTTGTAAATAAAGTTATTACAATTATTACAAAAATGTTTTCGTATATTTTTTCAATGTTTAAGTTTCTTTGCAAAAATGAACAATCATCATAATAATAATTCTGGTTGATGTTATAAAATAAAAAAAAACATTTACTGGATCCACATTGGTTGTACAAGTAGGACAGTGACTGGCCCATCTTTCATTTTTCATACCAATCACCTCTGACCTCAGCCACTACAACCTGTCCAGCCCGGGCTCTAATTGTGCTCCCCTGGGCCTGTAGGTTTGGCGGGCCACACGCGAGGAGCTCCCCACTCTGAAGATGGCATGAGGTGACAGTTTGTCCATCCCAATCACTCAGACAGAGTGCTAAACTAATTAGCTTAGCTTTGAGACTTGAGAGTTGGGACTGTCCCCCTGTGAGGAGCTCGCCCCATGCCAACTCTCGCCCTGCCCTGTGAGAGTAAAGGGCACTGATGTTATGCTAACACTGAGTACAGTGTAAAGGGCTGGTGATTATGAGCTGTGTCGGTCCTTTAACTTCAAAACCTGGGTGGAGTGATACAGTGGACAGAGATTTGGAATTGTAACCTAGATAGTTTCGTTTTTAAGGGGGTGAATTTTTAGCATCCTTGTGTGGACAGACACACTCACCCAATAGCCATGCAGAGACTACGGTACCAATCATTTATGTCCCCCTGATCATCGGACATTAGGAGCAGTTTGGCCCTGGCGAAGGTCAACTAGAAGAAAGGAAACAGAGAAAACATTCAGATTCAGAGGAAGAGACTGATAGTTTATGCATGAGGACAACTGGTGATGGACACTGAAAAGAAAAATATGTAGACATTTTGGTGGTAAATTTAAGAGGTCTACTGATCAAACATTTGTTCTTAGGCATAGGGTCAATGCTCATATCAGTTACTTATACAGAAATGCATTAAAACTGATTGATTCAATTGACTAATATATTAAAATGCAAAAGTTAATATATTTTTTATTTAGCAGACTTTTTTAGTAAATAATGATTCGAATGTGCTCACATTTATTTTAGGTATGGAGAATATTACTTCACTGAATCGTTCATATGAAACTTTTCTTGAAGATGGTGTAAGCGTTTTACAAAAGCATATGAAACCAACATGTTGTGCGCATAATTACATTGGATCACTAGAGGGCGTCCATGAACTAGCTTGTTGACATTGCCACCAGTGTTTACATTGACCACAGTCTCGAAATCTCAACCGTTTGTGATCTTATGATTCTAGTACTGACTTTACAGTTCTTCCTACATATAGCCTGCAGAAGTAGAGGAGGTACAGCAACAATTAAGCATTTTCACGACTTAACTGTCCTTGAGATGAATTTTAAGACACTAAGCGAGTCAAAACGCACAGCACTAAGAGTGAGACCATTTAATCCACCTCACAGAACATTCAAAAGCATTGTCAATAACATTTAAGTCGAAAATTGGGTATCAATCTGATGCAAAATAGGTCATCAGGCACGGAAACGAGATGCAGAGGAAGCGACACGTTCTCCACTCGAGCCCAAAGATGCACAGATGTGCCAGTTGATGCTCTCAGCTGCTAATTTGGCACAATCTGCACTTCGAGGACAAGTTTTCTGAGCTCGGCCCACGTTCTCCGCCTCCCGTCAGATGGCTCATCCTTGAGTCAACAGCAATTACCATCACTCATCCGCACTGAGGAGACTTTACTGCTAGATTACACATGTCAAACAAGACAACGGGAACCATCCAACCCCAAACAAAGGCAGAGGCTTTATCCTCGGAATAATTACAATGGGGACCCATTAGAGTGGATTATAATTGGGGCCTTGAAAATATTAAATGACCTTTCACATTTACCTGAGGCCGGCGAAGTGGAGAAAATGGCAGCAGTTACCGACAGCATATCAATAATCAGGCCTAATCTTTATTACGGCTGGGAACGGAATCGTAATGATGAGCAGAGCCAGGTCTTTAATGGACACCTGGTAAAAAGTAATGACGTTCCGGTTGTATTTTAAGGAGGCGGGGGGCTGGCGCGCTTGTTTCTCATTAGGTATTAAACAGATTAAGATTTCAAATGTACCATCATCAAAAGTATTATCTAATTACCGAGTTCAGTGAGCGAGGCAAAGCGAAGCGCCATATTAGGGGTCCGCCGCATGGGGGGACGGGTGGCCTGATTTATGCACAAATAGATTCCACTTCTATTGCGATGCGGTAATTAGGGATTTGTCAGGAAATCTGACCCTCTTAGGTAGAAATTACTTTGTATAATACGAACGGCGGAGCACGGAGCCTCTTCGACGCACATAATTTCACTTGATTATTTATACATCAAAGGGAATCGGTCATGGATGCAAAATAATATTCAAGGAGGTGGAGGAAGAAAGACGGGGAGCCGTGAGAGGAAGATGGAGAGACGAAAAGGGAGGGGGACGTGAAGATGGGAAATGCGAGAGAAAGAGAAAAGGAGGGAAGAAATTATCCGTATACAAACACTCTCTCATCTAGACAAATGGATAGGGGAGAGAGAGCCAAAATTTTCATAGCACATTTTCCTCTACTACTACTACTTTCAAACTTTGCATATAGATTGCCATGGCATTTCCAGCTGTCAAATTTAATTTTGCTTTAATTCTTCACGGCCCGGCTGGGGAGGGGCCAGAGAGTGCTGACAGCCTCTTTCCCCTTCGGTTCCAGGTGGGAGGCGGGTGGAACTGGGATCAATAATGTGTCCTTATGAGAAATTACACCTAATGCTATTGAGTATGCATTTGAGGCCTCTGTGGGATAACAGGCTAATGAAATGCCATTTCTTGCCATTAGATAATATGCAGCCACGGCCGCAGGAGAGGAGAGAAGAGAAGTGTGGAGCACTGACAGGGTTTCAGGAAGACGCATTCAGCGGCCGAGCGGAAGAGATGGATCTGTGATCTAATCTGATGGAGTGATGCGAGCGCCTTCCCACAGTTCTTCAGGGCGGGTGGCTCAGAAGATCCTTTTTATGTCTATTCCACGCGCAAAAAAACATAACTGTGACAAGATAGCGTACTACATCTGGGTCCACTGGCGGACCAGTGGGTCCCCCCTTAATTCTGACAAAACATTGCTAAACGTCAAGAGGCCAAATTGCCCAAAAACCTTTCATACTATATCTTTATGTTGCATTTATGTAGTTAATGAGTAGATGTATTATACATTTACAGTGTGTATATTAGTTAGTTCTCAGATTTATGGTATTTTATAACCAAAATGAATAAACAAAATCCTTAAGGAACATCCACTTGTGTACTGTATGTTGATGGGTTTAGGCACTTAAACTAAACCGTGTTGAATAAATGCCTTTGTGGTGTGCGGTACATTCGTCTGAATGTTTCATGAGAGTGCGGAGATCGCTTAGACATAATTTGTCACGCAGCGGCAGCACAGAGACCTGGAAAGAGATCAAGCCATGTGGAGACATTAAAACTTGAAGCCTTATGAGGAACTCGAGTAATTAGTGCAAGAAGAAGAATGATAAATTGATCATTTTTGCTAACTTGCAGATCAAGTCGTTCTGAGAACAATTGTGTGGGGAGGGACATACGGTTCAAATATATTTGATGGATCTGAAGAGTGCCTATGAGGAATTTTAATGGATAAAAGTGTGTAATAGTCCTCAGATTTTCCCCAAAGAAAAAAAAGAGGTTGGGGTTGTAACGAGGCATTGATCTGCCAATGAAAATTTAATGCATCGATTACAGAATCTAAAAATCAATTATCATTTCTACAATAATACCCAATGTACTGTGCATTCGTTCATTTTCAGTTCACCCAAATCCCCAGTTTACATCTGGTATGGACACATTCAATGAAGCAGGAGATAAAATATACAATTTGTGTTCTAAAGGTGAAGTGTGTACTTTTTTTAAATATATGCTAAAATACTTTATCCTATCCACTGATATGAAGAGACAACCATAAGTGAGCCAACAGTTGGGTGATTTCCCAGAAAAAAGTCACAAGATTAATTTCACAACATTACATCAACATTGGCTCAACCAATGATGTGAGTTAGGGTGGGGCTGTTTGTCCAATGGTCAACCATCTTTAGTTTTGTGATTACATTTAAGAATATCTTATCATACCAAAATATGTGAACTGAATCATGACCAAGATAATTACAATTCAGTTGGAATTAGTGAAGAATTCAATCATATTAAACAACATCTGTAATATATTGCAAACTGTTTCAACTTACACTTATAAGGCCTCCCTGGCTCTTGGTGTGTCCGAAGACTTTGTCCACTGTGCACTCCTTCAACGGGTAGACTTGCTGACAAACAAACTTATCCCCGTGGGTAGGATGTATGGGACTGCATGGTTTGGCCTGGAGCAGGATGTCAGAGAACAGGTAAAACATCTTGGGCTTTGCCTCCGTGCCTTTAGTGGGCACTGTCTTAAGCCAGCCTTCCCGAATGTACCACCTCCCTACAATGAGAAGAGATAACAGAGAAATGGATGAAGGACTTACCTATTGTTTACCTAAAAAGTCAATTTTAAGCAGAAAATAAAGAAGCATGAGATTTACATGACTTGAGACGGAAAAGACACAACCAATCTCCCTTTTCAGTGATTGGCACTTGCATGATGGAAACTAAATTAGATGCTGACATTTGGATAGATAAGATGAAATTTCATTCCTGCTACTGATTCCTTAATTGCCCCAGTGAACCTTGTGATTGCCGCTCCGGCGATAGCAAGAGCGCGGAGCTCAAAATGGATGCTCTGAGCGACAGACAAGCACTCTATGATTACCAGATGGGTCAAGTAGGGGTCAAACCTCTTTTTAAAAATGCCACAGGTTTAATATGAGGCAACAACCAGGATATATCCTGTGATACTCTCAGGCGACATGTGCAGATTGGATTTAATGGTTTCTTTGGCTTCTTTAAATTGGATACATGCATTTACATGGCCAAGCTCTATCTGGATTACGCAGGATAGTAATGCCTGATGTGTTCAGTTACACATACACAATGCTAACAAGTGTACAAACACAATTACAAGACAGCCAGTGCCAAAAACATCAAGTTGTCCGTGGGTAAAATGGTAAAGGACTCTGCTTCTGTTTAATGTCAATCTGTTCGCCTCATCCTCACATTCCCATCCCTGGTTTGGACTGACATATCCAAGGAAGGCTTCATCGGCTCAGTTCAAAGAGCAGGAACTTGGAGATCCCCCTCTTCATGTTGAACGCTTTCAACTTTCCCTGTCAAAGTGCACCTCTGCCCAGCTACAAAGGACCTAGTGGTTTGCAGGGTGCTAAAGGTTGCACTACAAAGCGTCAGGGGTACTCCTGATGTGACCAAGCCAAAGACCCAGAGACATAAAAGCATAGCTGGATTTGAAAGTGATGGAATGGCAAGTCAGATCATTGTTAATTTTGAGAAGGCTTTGTTGGATAGGTTAACCTTTTATGTCAGTTAAAAAGAGGATTCAGGTGTTCATCTACAGTATTCAAAGTCCAGGAGCCCTCTTCAAAAAAGTTTTGTTCAGATTCGGGTTACACAATTGTATGAAGAATTGTGACTTTAAGGCCTGAAACATACTCATTGTAGGTACATGAATGCAGCACTTCTACCAACACAGGCTCCACAATCACACATTGTCGGTTTCATTGCCGCAAGCAGGGGTAAACTATCTTTTATGGTTATGGTTCATTCACCATAATTAAGAGATGTAAAATCTGAACATTGTAATTGCAAGCTGTATGTTCCATGTGGGCCCTCTTTCCAAGTTGGAATCTCATAATTACAGTAATTCCAAAATGGTCTGAATTGCACAATTAGTTTTCTCTTTTAATTCAACAACTGTCATGGTGGATCAACATAAGTTACCTAAACAATAACACATCTGGATTAAAATATCTGGCACAGATATCTGAGGCTATGTTCAGACTGCAAGCAATTTGGATTTCTTTTCAGGTAGACTGTCCACACTATTAATGGCAAGTGAAATAAGATTTGTGTGTCCGGACATAACCAACCTATCTGATTGGGTTGCTTTGGACATGACAAGGCTTTCAAAACAGATGCATGAAAAATGGAGGTCTCCATCATCTCGCTCTCCAAATAAACGTTGAGTCGTGGTGCAGAAATTCTCCGTTGCACAAGAAAAACTCAGTGAGGAGACATGTACAGATATATGAATGTATGAAGTAATACTTCTGGCATTTACTTCAATGGTTTTGACCGTTGAAACAGTCATGCAAAAGACTATTTGAAATCTGATTTGAGTAGCCAGAGCGTCCAGACTGCTGTAAAAATCGGACTGGAATCGCATTTCAAACCACCTCCAAATGTCAGATTTCATGTGTTTTTTTTCTTTCCAGACTTTCAAAAACCCATCTGGATAAAATCTGGATATGCAAAAAAAAACTTTTTTGCAGGCAGTCTGAATATTGCCCGAATGCCCCTTTTCAGTAGCTAAGATTATCGCTACCAGAGTGAAGAGTGTACAACTGGACAGTTGTTTACAATCCATTGGCCAAGCATTTGCATTGTCATACTTGCTTAGTTTGTTTCTGCTATAAAACGTTTGCACTTAATGGACCTAGAAAAAAAAAAATGCAGTTACATCCAAAGGGTATGGAATGGTCTCATCTTTCACTCTTCGTCTTTCTCTGTAGGCCTGAGTTTCGGCTTGAACTTCGGAAAGCTGTGGTGGTGGCGGCAACGTCCTGCTGAGGACTCCAAGGAAACAGACAGACTGTCTGCCGTATCAATGTCCCATTGATTCAAGCTTTGCGTCTGAGAATTACACTGCCCTTATCTCCAAGCCAGCCATTTAATATTGTTCAGGGGCTCCGAAGCCTCTCATCTGTCAAGCATCACTTTCGTTAGGGCACATCTGAGGAAACGGAGGGGTTGGGTGAGATAAGCTGGGATGGCTTGGTTCGGTTCGGCCTTCTGAAGTCAGAAAAAGTGCAAGTGGAAGAAAAGAATCCTTATTGGACAAGAGAAAGGACCTCGGTAGAATTCTAGAGTCCTGGAAAAACAGGATGAGAGGTTTTTTACACTCTTCCTACATCCGGCGCTGTGTGAAATGAGCCCAGTGCTCGTTGGGTATTCATCGCCAGCCTCCCAACCACCTTTGTACACACACACACACACATACACACACACACACTCTCTCTCTCACTCCCTTTCTCCCAGCTTCCTTTTTATCTACCGGCCCACAAGATGAGGAGAGGCGCTAATTGGTCCTGGGGGAGATTGGCAGGCCAAGGCATTCACGACAAGGCCCTCTCTGTCTTTTTCTCTCTCTCTCTTTCTCCCTTCCTTCTCCATCTCCTTCTCTTTTGTTTCACATGTGGGCATTCTCCCTTGGGATAAATAAGAAGGAAGAAAGGACCTCCACTCCACAAGTAGCACAAGAGAAGAAAGATGGAAAGAACTGACTTAAGGCACACTTCCCCTCCATTACCAATTAGCGGCAAGAACTTGTCGATAAATTCAGTTAATTCTCTCGTCGGAGACTACGATTGTGCCGGGCGAAAACAAAACCGCCCGCTATCGCCTCTATTGATTATGGGCAAACAGCTGGGTCTCTTTTAAACAAGACTACTTTTCCACACTCTTCCACCTGACCTCCTTCATCGGCTTAACTCTCTGGCTCTCCACGGTTCTCTGGAAGATGAAAAGAATGGAAGATCACAGACACTAACCTGGAGTCAGGATTCTGGTCTTTCGGCCCTTGAGCTGTTTCTGGACTCTGCGCAGCTGCAGGTGGTTCTCATGGCTGCGAGCGTTGTCCTGGATCCGCTGGGCGACCTCTGAGACGACCTTCACTGCCTCTGCAGAAAGAGGGCACACAGCATGAAACAGTGGAAGGGACTGAATGGACATAACCAAACTCCAACAGCACAACAAACTATACAACACAAAAATGTGTCTTTATGCCAAGCACACAGTACAAGACTGAAGCTTGTCACACTGCATACATTTAAAGACATAGTTTAAAGTTTTCGGTCATGTTGGTGAACATTTTACATGACTAATCACAGATTAGGTGCCTCAATTATTAGATAACTCATATTCTCAAAAAACAACACGGTGGAAGGGCTTGCAGCCATTCTGATGAAAAAAATTGAAAACATCTATTTTGCAATAGATTACTCTCCTATTTCACTTACTTGGTGCTAACTTATTAGCTGTTGCATGTTGCAGCTCTCACGCTATCCGGTGACTTCAAACCACAACTTAAAACTTCAGTCTTGTGTTATGTGGTATTACTTCTAGTGTACGTTTACAGATGCATTACGGACTCCACATGTTCAAATGCATAATTTTATGTTTATCCTAATGGCATGCATAAAATGCAATAGGGATGCACCGATATGAACATTTTGGCCGATACCGATAACCAATAATTCTTTGTATTTGAAAGCCGATAACCGATATATTGGCCGATAAATCTAAATCCAAATTTTTATAAAATACAAAAACAAAAGTTTCACCATTAAATCGGTGTCAATTAGCACACAATTATATTAATGTTTTCATTATAATTTTATGTAGCCTATATGACAGAAATGTTGCATTTAACTGTATTTTCCTTTTTGATTCCAATCATATTTCAAGTCATTTAAAACCATGGTGAAGAGTGCGCAACTGAAGGAAATAATCCATTATTTATCGACTTTAATACATATCAGGCAAACTTTCTTATTGCGCTGATAACGATAACATTAAGAAATGAACATATATCGATACAGATACCGATATGGTGGCCGATATATTGTGCATCCCTATGATGCAAATTTATGAATTATTGTAAACAACAATATATGCAACAATAAACCTTTTTTGCAATACTTTATTTGAGAATGTTAAATAATTTATTAACATAACATCTGTGGAATTTAAAATGGTTTCACAAAATAATTATGAAGTGCACATAGTTCACGAGCCTGACCTATTTATGCAATTTTGAACTTATTAGGAGCATCATACAAGTAATCTAACAGCATGACACTAATAAGTGCAAACCCATAGGCGTTCATGCATTATGCAGATTCCATTATTGCATATGATAATAACAAGTTTGTTTTTGGCCTCCACACAATGTTTGGTTTCACCATTAACCCCTGGAGAAAGATGAGGGTATATTAACACATCCAAACAGCACTGATTAGGGTAAGACCTTGCCATAGGATGTTAAGCTGGCCATAAAAAGCACAAGGACTACATATTTCATCTGGAACTTTTTGTATTCTTGTCTGTCTGATAAACATGGCTTCTGTATAAAACAGATTTCTGCGGTTCATTGGTTTATTGGAAGCAAGCTGTGCAACATAAAAGCATCAAAACGTGATCTAAATAATGTAGAGTGAACTCGTTTTCAGAGTTTAAAACCGTACTTTTTTGGTTTGCGACTGAAAACATTTTGCCAGTTACCATGCCTGGAATTCATTAACTAATGTAGACATCATCAACTCATTAAGAAGAAAAAAGAAACAAACAAGCAGATGGATACTAATTTTAAATCCAGCTTTGGTCTTATTGACTCTAACAATTCAGACAATGAACAGAGCGCTCGGGGCGTTTGCCTCATAGTAAAATAATCACAGCCTAATTGAGTTGCTTATCTTTAGAACAATTACAAGCAAAACCAAACAAAGTGACTGTTTAGAGATGACTGGGCCCCTCTCTGTATGTCTCTCAGTCCTTCCCTTTTAAGAAAACCATCTCTGTAATTGTGTTTCAACAGAGCTACGGCTGATGCATTATTAATACTTTCTCATTCCACATTCTACGAATACTTTCTCTCTGTCTTTTCATTTCAGACATTCAGTATGTTTAAACAGAACTTGGTCCGAGGAGTTCTCGAGCAGTAACTTTTATTAATTAACCTTTGACAGGCTCCGCGGAAAAGTTCAGGATACTTGGCTGTAGGGAAATGCAGAAGATGGCGTACCAACACGCACACGATCGACGAACGCCACAATTATAATAATTAAAAACAGTGGCGCATCATAGCGTATGTGTGAGCATGTGTGATGAGAAAAATAAAAAGAGGAGAAAACAGGAAATCATAAAAATAAAAAAGAATCAGCGCGCAAAAAGAAAAACAACAACAAAGCCTCTTGTGAGTTTCACAGCTAGTTTGCTTAATCAGATACAATATAATTTGTCTGGGGTTGTTTTTAAATAATTCCCTTTACAATATGCCTAGGCTGATTGAGAAAACTTTTTTCTATTGCTCTCTCTCTCGCTTCCCCCCCCCCCCGCCAAAAAAGAGCTAGTGAGCTTAAAAAGCAGCTCTAATGAGAAGAGGAAGAGGCAATGGAGGGGCAAATCTAGATATGTACCTTCATCTTAGAATCACGGGCTGTTTTAATTTGTAAGCAAAAGCAGCAAGCAACCAATGAGATTTTAATTGATACACATAAATAATTCCTTGTGTACACTGGCTCTTAAGTCGGATTTGCTGTTTATTTGCCGATAGAAATGAGTCATTATCGGGGCTTCTGTTGATGCCAGAGATTTTATTTATTTATATTTTGCATGGTTGATATCCTCTGATCTGGTCCCTATTAATTATGTCAAAATCCACATTGAGAATTTAGACTCACGTTAAGCTTTGCTGTACTTTCATCCTCCGAGAGCAAAGCCACCCGGTGACAATAACAACACGTGAGCGCTACAACAGGGGCCCAGAGTTGTTCTTTGTCACCCTAACAAAGACAAGGGAGGCTGTCTTTTCGGCTGCCAGCTTAAAAAACTTTTTTTTTTCCCTTTAAGACGCAGGTTTGTTTTGGCACCGTATGAAACGATTTCAGCATTTGCACCTTCTTCAACAGGCCATGGTATCCTCCGCAATGCTTATCTCCGCAAAGCACCTCATCATCACAAACATGTTGAGTGATCTCTTTTTAGGTTGCTCTGTAAGTGACAAACTAGAGTGGAAAGCAAATTTGACAAGCATAACAAGTGTGACTTTGGGTGAATGTGATTCCGCAGCTTGATACAGATCCTGACAATAAACAGATAATGAAAAAGAAAAAAAAAATCTAGACAGGCTAAACCCATCAACATTTTTGTCACAGAGCGCTAACAGGATAAGAGAGTGTTTGTCGAATTGCGAGACGGCGGTGCCTCTTACTTGAAAGCTGCTGAAACTCCGGGTTGTCTGGACCGGTGTTCTCTGTCAAGTCCCTCAAGAAATGCTTGTACCTAAAAAAGCAACAAATAAACAAAACACGGCACAGGCTTATTGCAACGTTTCTATAAATATACCCTTAAAGCGCGCGAGAGAACCGATCTCGGCGTGTCAGGGTAAGGAGGTCGGACAAGCGCTGTCATCGTAAGACGACATTACTCGCATTAAGACGCGTTTAGGAAAAAAGGCTTTTCTTTTTGAGAAGGAATAAAGAGCCATTCAGTCAACAAAATTACACTAATGTGCCGTATTTCTGCTTCCTCAGACAATGCGGCGGAACTGATTTTGTGCTATTTTAGCGGCACAAAAGGATGAGGAAAGGATTTGAGGGAGGGTGCAAAAATAGAGACTGAAAAACAGAAAGTGAAAATGCGTTTCCATCCATCCGGTTCACACAAACAAGTGCACGGGGTCAAACTGCACATTCCACTCTGTTCAGAAAGAAAAAAATGAAATATTGATTATTGTGCTATCGTCCACTGATGACACAAAAAGGTTATAAATGGCTGGGCAAAAATCAAGGGCCCCATTAAGGAAATGACCCCCCTATCGCAAGGTGAGGGCCAAATTGAGAGGGGAGTAAATTTGGTGGTAATTCATTTGGCTGTTTCAGGGATGGAGATAAAGATAGAGCGAGTCTTAATGCTAGAGATTACAGTTCACTTAAGCAGAACTCCAGCGACTAGAGACATCAAAGGCCTCTTTCAAATGAGAAGGCTCTCAGAAAAAGTTCGACTCTGTGGTATCGTCACAATTGGGAATACGATTCTCTGCAGTTTTCTGTACTTTGATTGCAGTGGAACTTGAAAACTTTTGGAGGGAGCGCATTAGCATTACACAGGTGTATGCAGGCAATTAATGTAGCAATCAAATATGCATTTCGGCAAATACCATGAAACTAAATATCATACGCAGTCATTAACTGTAATGAGAACGACTTCTTATTTAGTGCTAGAAGCTTGATCGACTGTATTCAAATAACAATACATCCAAAAAAGGAAATGGATATGAGATGATAAAAGTCAATGTGAAACTGTTCATGACCCATTTTACTTCTGTAATGTGATATTAAAATTAAACGAATATATTAAGTGAAATAAATGATAATTAAAATTCTGGCTAAAACACAGTCAATGATTATTTTCATGTTATGGACTGATATTAACATTCTATACTATATATCAAAATAAATAAATCAATAAATGCAATACAAAACACTAGAAATAATTATAATATAGTATATTATGATTATATTTATAATTTAAATTCTAAAATTTTAAATGAAATAAATGTAGGCATCACATCGTTATGTACAATGATTAATTGATATAAATGTTGATAGATACAATAAAAATGTGGATGATTTTTATGTATATATAAATAAATAAATAATCACCTGTTTTCAACTAGGATAAAAAAGTATGGCAGAACTATTATCTTCTTTCTAGGGAATTGATAGTATCATGAAAAATGGGTTATTGGATTATCCAATGGCTCATGTGGCGATGTCACTGAAAAAGGAAGGCCAAGACTTTCAATTTTGATACAATATTACTTCAACCGAAAATTGTTTACAACAAGACTGATTTGACACTTTAAAAATACAGTTCGGTGCTCACAAAACATTCTCAACATTTCTGGCACCACCATTTCCACTTCACGTCCAACATTTTAGATGTTGTCAGATAAACTGGGGCATCTTTAGTCTGTCTTAAACGTCCTCTCAACTCCACCGCGGCATCTTTCTTTGGTGACTCAGCCAGCCGATCCCCGCGGGCTGAAAAGTTAAGCTGGAATATTCCCGTTCCCCGAGAGCCGTGCTAAGCGGCGGAGCAGGGGCCTTTCTAATTGGAGGAGTGCGAAAGAGAAGATCGTTGCAGCCGAAGTCTCTTTTTCCCTGCGGCCATGTTGAAATTATGTAAACAGTGGTGGCAGCCGCCAAGACGCCCGTGTCACCCATCACCCGTGACAACCACAGAGGGGGGTAGAGGAGCACATCCTTTAAACTCCACTTCTGTCGAGAGATTTTAAGAGGGCTGAGAGTACAAGGCCAAAGAGAGAGAGAGGAGGAAACGTCTGATGTGGGGTCTTCTGACTCCTCCTTTTCGGCCCTCCCTTCCTCTCAGGAGTTTAGAGGTGATTTGATAAACAGTTTCAGGCAAAACAGTCAGTTTGTGTACAGGGTGTGTATTTTATCACAGCAGGGCTTGTGGGACATCCTGGAAAAGCTTCTGGAATTAAAAGTTGAAGCTGAAAAATCCCAGCATGTGCATGTTTATTTATTCAACTATTATATATATATGATAATTTCCTATATGCAAGCATTAAATGTCCTCATTTGATTTCATTGTACATCCCTGTTCTAATTAAATATATTGAAGAATTAAAGGCCTAATATTTTAAGGAATGACTGCTAAACTCAAAGAATGTCTGTTTTTGAATTTGTATGTATGTTAAAATACAAATAATAAAGATAAAATCTATATATTTTTAAGTTGATGGGACACTGACTGTACATGATTCATTACATAGTTTAATCAATATTTAATTAATTAATATAGAATTAATATTCTGGCTGATAGCAACACGCCAAAAAGGATTATTATTATAATAAATAATTATTATATTAATGATTGTGTATTATTATTACACAGCTCTGTGAAATACTTGATTCTGATTGGTCAATCGCGCCATCCAGCGGTATGTAATTCCTTGATAACAACCGGTAAAAACTGAAAACACAGGCTCATCCGGGTTACTGAAGTTAGGTTTTCCTCATGGAAGTTTTGCGTTCGGTGAGCTAATAAAATATTAAACTCAAATCAATATTTTGTGTGCAGTTATTTAATTATGTCATCCGGTATCACGGACTCTCTCTTGTTTCATACAAACTCAGATTCTGCCATTTTTAGACGATTGATTTGTACATTGTAATGGATTATAAGAGGTAAGAAAAGGTACGATTTTAAAACAGTTTCATCTTAAATGAATTATAATCGATTATTTCTAATATTCCCATAATCGAAAATTGCTATTACCTGGCCAATGGGTTTCTGGTTAAAAGTAACATAAAAAAAATAAAATAAAAATAAAAAATCAGAAAGCGATGCATGGTCCATCACTGCTAAGATGTCAGACGCTCCATTACCATCTTAAAGTACTTCTGCCAAATGGGTGCTCCCTTAATCTATTCGTTCGGGGGGTACGACGACCTTGGATTTTATTGACAGCTGCCATTGATTTCTGTCTGTGAGTGTCTCGCTCTCCGTTCTCCCTGCTCCTTACATCAGGTCAAGACCCGGACGCAACGGTTAAAGCAGACATACAGTATGGGTGCCAGGACAGTGAAATGCTCACAGATTACAGGTTGAACCACGGTGTCGTGCATATGCACACGTAATAACAGTTTTAAAGCCATCCTGCATTATACATCTCAAAACTTTATTTGAAAAAGACAAAATATATATTTTTTTTATACATGTGCAACTCTCGCCAACACAATTCTAAGATGTTGTGGGTTGCTAACGTGTTGGTGAGTTTTTTTTAGAACATTGCTATGTGAGTGCTAGAGTGCCTAAGATCTTTATAATAATAAAAACAAGACATTTTATTACTAGGCTTTTGGTTTGAAAAAAAATCTAGTAGTAATGATGCCTTAGTCAAAAAAAAAAAAAGTAAATAAATAAATATAAAATTAAATTAAAATTTTATTCTGGAAGAGTTATCTGCAAAAAAAAAAAAAACTAAAAAAAAAAAAAAACCTTTGCTCCATATTTAGTTAGCCTACAAACAGCCTAAACGAAACCTAACTAAACAGGCTTTCTGAACACGGGGAAAACTAGAGCAGTAGCGTATTGCTCATTAGAAATGAAAGGGGAGAGGAAACCAAACAAGCCCCAATTAAGCCTCTTCTATTAAAAGCCACTTTAAAAGAGAAATAATCTCACTTCTTTTTCTTCTTGTCTCATCTTGTAGTAACAAATACA
The DNA here is from genome assembly GCF_949152265.1 of Phoxinus phoxinus. NCBI lineage: Eukaryota > Metazoa > Chordata > Actinopteri > Cypriniformes > Leuciscidae > Phoxinus > Phoxinus phoxinus. The sequence continues at coordinate 8,356,786 of NC_136884.1, forward strand.
TTACAGGCATTATCAGCCACGAAATGCCCTTATTAGGGGAGAGGGGGGGGGGGGGGGATCTAATTAAAGCGGCAGAGTAACAAAAAAGGGAACGGCCTAATGAGCATTATTAAAGCACATTCCAAATAATGTAAACGGAACTTGCTCGTTTAGCTGCCCTGTCCCAGTCATTAGCGCGCAAAGCAAAGAGAAGATAACGAGACAATAACGTAATCTGAACCGTATTTATAACAGTTCAGATATCCTAATGAAGAGGCGCGCTAGAAAGCGTCGCTGGCCTAGTTACCGGCGCGGACGCCTTGCCTCGCTAATTCCTTTGTAATATGCAGATGAAACAAGCGTCGCGTTCTCATTCTCTTCCTCCAGCCCCCCCGCAGCAGCAGATATGTCGGGTCAGCTCGTAGTTACGCGCAGGAGAAGAGAGGGAGGAAATATGTGTCTAATTATTTGCCTTTAAATACGTGCATTAAGGATTCATATTCCTAATTAAGAGACAACAGCCACTGTCAGGCTCCTGCACGGGTTATTGAACACGGCGGTGGATGTTGCATAATTACTGCTCTTTAATAACTGCAGACGTATGAACACATCAGCTATGAAGAACCCAAGATGTCGCCAGCTTCAGCAATTAAATTATAACACAAACGATAACAAAATGCATATTGTTTTCCCAGTACACTGCAGATTGTTGTTTGGCTTTTATTTAGATGGGACGCGGATCACATGACTTTGGTTTTGGAGTTAAAGGGACAGTGAAAATTCTGTCATAATTTACTCAAGCTCTTGTGAAACCTGTAACTTTCTTCTCTTTTAAATATAACTTTTTTTTTGTCCATCTAATGAAACTCAATGGGGTCCAGAACCATAGTTGATTTAAACATTTGTGTAGATCAAAAAACTATTCTTAATGAAGTTTAGGAAATACATGAGGGTGAACAAATAATTCCAGCATTTTCATTTCTGCATGAACTATCCCTTTAAATAGTCCATCAATCATAATAATACGGATAGTTATTATAGTATTCATGAAATGGCAATCTCCAAACAAGTCAACTTAATTGTATCCAATGCAAATGTAATGATTTTCAGTATATTAAAACTGCTAATTGGACTCCAATCGGCTAATTGGATATTAAAACATTTCCCTATGAACCGATATGCACTCTCGAAAACTTAAACATACAAACTATATTCTTAATGAAAAAAAATAACAAGCCTAGATGTATATAACACCATAGCTAAATATATGACAAGCACTTTAAGAAGACTTTTACAAGTTTTCCGCCGCACTTTGACTCTTCCCAAGTGCCTGAACCTAATTAACAAAAGCCAAGACATAAAGTAGATTGTCTGATAGCCTCCAAGAATTTCAATAAGTCTTCTCTGCTTGCGAGCAGAGCATTGTGGCAGGCAATCACTACCTGAGGTCAACATATCAAGGACGACGAGATGAGGGTAATGTTATATTTAGGGGATCGATACCAGTTCTGAGAGTAAATATATTAAATAAAAAGTGCTTTTAAAAGACTGAAGAATCATGTAGTGCTCGTCCTAGTCCTTCAAGTCTCAGGCTGAATCGAAACAAGTGAGCTTTAACATTACCCATTTGAACAGATCAAAAGAAGAGAGGAGGTGAGTTTGCCCGAGGTCTTGTCTTAAGACTAAACCAAAGATATGGAGGATGTGACCTCTCAACTTCCATGTAAAAGCAACGTCTCAACAGCAAAGAAACCGCGATTAGGAGGACAGCACTATAAAGCTGCTTTTAAATGAGTTCAATCAACACCTTTGCAAACAAACACATACGGCGAGAAAACCTCCTGAACTCCTCATTATGTTGTGTTTGAAGCACCGACTGAATTGAACCCATCTGCTGTGTAAGCACAGGCCCATATAACAGCCCTGACACTATCGGCTACATAATGGCTCAGCTCCATTAACACGAGTCCTCCTCCGCTTTTTGAGGCTCTCTGCATGTAAAAGAGACGCAGCCATGACCTTCTGACCCGCTCCAAGCGACGAATTCCACCACAGAATGAAGGATTAACCTCTTATATTGCACTTCGCTATGTTGAGGATGTTCAAATCCATTTTAAAGCTGTACAAGTGTGTTAAAACACGCCCAATTTAGTACTATACGGTTTTAAATCACTTAGAACTATTGCTAAACACAATCAACGTCATGGTCAGGAATATTTCACATAATCCGAATACGAGCCGGGCCTTGCTTTTAGTTTGTAATTGGTTACAATGTAATTTATAATGATGCATGATGGTATGATGCATTAAACAACTTATGAATTTTAAATAGCTTTTTAAATAGATTCATTTCCTGAATTTGGATTGAAGTTGATTTGAAATAGCAATCCGGAGGCAGAATTGGAACGTCAATCTAAGGAAGTAGAATTCAAATCAACAGAAATTAATTTGTCATTTTTAACTAGAAAAACTAAATTTAATTGACAATCCTTCTTTGAAAATTATGAATAAAGTAAAAATATACTTGAAGAAAGACAGCTTACAGATAGAACTATAGATATACAGATATAACAATATATAGAACAATAATGGATAGAACAACAGATCTATATATAGATCAACCATGGACAGATTGACATACCGATAGACAGAACGATGGACAGACAGAAAGGCCGATAGATGGACAGAACGATAGATAGAATGCTCAATAGTCAGACAGACAGACAGACAAACTGATAGATAGAATGCTTAATAGACAGACAGACGGATGATAGATAGATGGACAGACAGACACAGATAGACTGACAGAACGATAGATAGAATGCTCAATAGACAGACAGAACGATGGACAGACAGACAGACAGACAGAATGCTCAATAGACAGACAGACGGATGATAGATAGATAGACAGACACAGACAGACAGAACGATGGACAGATAGACAGACAGAACGATGGACAGACAGACAGACAGAATGCTCAATAGACAGACAGACAGAACGATGGACAGACAGACAGACAGAACGATGGACAGACAGACAGACAGAATGCTTAATAGACAGATGGATGATAGATAGATAGACAGACAGACAGAACGATGGACAGACAGACAGACAGACAGATAGATAGATAGATAGAATGCTTAATAGACAGACAGATGGATGATAGATAGATAGACAGACAGACAGACAGAATGATGGACAGACAGACAGATACGAGATAGAATTCTTAATAGACAGACAGACAGACAGAATGGTAGATATAATTCTTAATAGACAGACAGACAGACAGACAGACAGATGGATGGATAGATCGATAGACGGACAGAATGATGGACAGACAGATAGATATAATTCTTAATAGACAGACAGACAGATAGATAGACAGACAGAATGATGGACAGAATGCTGAATAGACAGACAGACAGACAGATGGATGGATAGATAGATGGACAGAATGATGGACAGACATATAGATAGAATTCTTAATAGACAAACAGACAGATAGATAGATAGACAGACAGATGGATAGCTAGGCCGAAGGATAGACAGATAAATACACATTTTTTAATACTGTAAAATAAATTCAACGGTATCATTTAAAATAAAGTTTTAATAACACCCATAACATGGAAATGATTGATATCATCCAGAATTTTATTATCGCTACTCATTAACTTTTATTTCTTTGTCTAACACTTGAAAAATTGACCAAAATGTCCATCTGTAGTCAGGAAGCCCAGAGAAGGGATGAAGAGTTGAGAGGAGAGGGAGACAGAGAGAGCGACAGGGACACGACGTGAATCTCTTCTCGGCAGCTGCGGTGAATGGCGTTTAATAATAGGAATGATTTTATCCTCCCTCCCAACAGTCCTGCTCCATGTCTTAAGTAGCCACCATGATCCACACACAGCCAGCCTCGCCATCCATCATCCTCCAGCCGAATAAGTGACAACAATTTCCTCCCGAGTCCCCGTTAGAGGCGGTACTCCTGATTATCTGCACTCTCCGAGAATGGAGCTCTTCTGCCGTGCCACTTAAGATCATCATACAATTATGCGCCCCCCGTGTGTCCTCGCTTTCCGAGAGCGGAGAGGTAGAATCGATGGGGGGACAATGGGAAACACAGTGATCAGGGCCTGAGAGGATGAGATCAGATCAAGGGCGTCTTTGAACATGCTGATTGAGATGTCAGCGCTCGGCAGCTCCGAGGGAAATTAGAGGATATCTCTGTGATAACTGGGTGGAGAAAACTCAGGGTGCGGCACAAAGCTCAGAGGCCATATTTAGCACCGAGTCCTGTGGTTTGCTGCACGTCAAAAAAAAAAAAGCTAGAAAATACTTGTTTCTAAAGATTGGCATCTTGTGACCCCGTTCATGTGTACATCGTGTGGACATTGGTTTCGGGTGATCTGATAACAAGTGATAACTGCTCAACACAGGTATAAATGGAGTACAAAATGTTATGTGATCCAATCATACAAATTCATTTGGAAATCCATGTGACAACGTCGCATTGATAGTAAAAACATTAATGCATCGTGGAGGACGGCCTATTTTCCTGTCAATCATCTACTGTGCTACAACAAGTGTTTGAAGTCCATTCAAAAGCCTGGTGTCGGTAAGAAGTTCTCATGCTCACCAAGGCTGCAATTATTTGATCAATTATACAGCAAAACAGTAACATTGTGAATTATTATTATTACTGTTTTTGATTTTTTCTAAAGAACGGAATGATCCGCACTCCTTTTCTTATTTTCAAATTTTACGTTATGCGACACTGATGGCAAAGACACATTTTCACAAGCAATTTCTCAAGTCTTCAGGGTCACATCTTCTGTCCAATCAAATGCTCTCTAGAATCTAAAGCGTCCCGCCCCCTATGCTATAAATACCACCTGGCCAGAGCGACCGTTGACACGTTATGGAGCAATATGGGTTGGAGATGTGAGTTCGGTTGCTTAAGCGCTCAAGTTTTATTCCGTTTATCAACTGAACATTGGTTAAGATTACGAAATGGCTAGAATTTATTCACACCCATACTATTGAATCCAACGTATCATCAGACCTCGGATTCGCTTCCATGTTGCTGTCAAGTACGACTTGCAGTCTGTGAGGTAAACTAAACGCTATTGGCTATTTGAAAAGGGGGAGGAGCCATTCAATATGTCCAGCCTTAGCTTCCTGTTTCAGTGGAAGATAAGTCAGCGCATCATACAAAGTTGATTTAGTGGGCCTTTCAGAAACCATTCAAATAAGCCGATTTGGTGCACAAAATTAATCATGCTTAAATATTTGAAATGCTTCACATCTCAATCTTTTTGTGCTTTATTAACAAGCAGCAACACACTGACACTGATAGTAAGTGATGTGTAGCCTAGAATTTTTTTTAATTCCTTGACAATAAAAAGTGGTCAAAAGAGATCAAATCACCTAAAATGGATCAGAACAGAATTCTGTCATTTTGCATATGATGAAACCACTGAACGAAAACCACGACAGGTGGGCGCAAGCGGAGGAAATGTTCTTATAAAGAATAAATATAAAGACATAATTATCGCCACTGCAAAAATGACATTGTGTTTGTCTTCTTTCATGTTGGAAACTACATTTAATAAGTAGGAGTGACATAAAAGCCTAATTAAGATGGACTCGAGCAGCTTGATAAAGAAATGCCATGTAATTTCCGCTGGTTCTTAAGCATGTTCTAGTTCATTTCGCACCTTGTTACACTAATTAACGGCTGAGACCACGACCGCATGAAATTACAGCCAACAAAATCGGCGGCTTAACAAAAGGGATTTTGACAGTTCTTGGACAGTCTGAAGGCAGGTGTGAGCACGACATCAAACAATAATTACGTCTGTCATGAGAGGCTCGGTATGCGCCGTGCACCGACTCCTCCAAAGCAAAGAAATATACGGATGGAGAATTCAAGCATGAAAACCATAACCCGGTGGTGACAGCTTTCTGTTATCATGCCATCAAATGATTCCCAAAATCCTTCTTTAAAGAAAACCCACATAGCATGATCAACAAAATGTGAAGTTGTAGAGTGATCCGACAGCTGAGCAGAAGACTGTGAAGTAGACTGGCCTGTGTCAGAAGATACTGATGCATAACCAAAACGCTTCCCATTCCCATCAAGAACTGACTGCATTTCAATGTGTTGATGCTGTCGATCCTATAATCTCTTCGCCGAAGCAGATTGTTTAAACTTTAAATACACAAAAAAACATCCGCTGACCAATCCATCTCGTTTACTTGAAAATTCAATGGCTGAGGTACTCTGACATTTAATGAGATTAAAAGAAAACTTTGCACGTCGATTGCAATAAGTGGATGAGGAGTCCGTTAAATAAAAAATCGAATTCAAAACATCTTTAGGTGTGCCATTATTGCACGACTACCATCCCCACATGGGCAAATAAGTATGGTGTAATAAGCATAAGTAAATAATAAAGACAAATAATAAAGTTTTGCACAAACATGTAGTCCTACCACCAAACTCACGCCATCAGTCTTTTGAGAGGACCACAGAAAAACTGGTTACTTTCTTGGGATTCACTTTATAAACATCTACAGAACAAAAACTTGACTTTCATTTTAGCTAGGGATCATGCACCTATATAAAAATAACGCTAAGCTGATCATTATTTTCATCTTATGACCGATAGATAACCAATTGAAATTCTATAAAAGATCAAATATTTCATATGAATAAATTAAAATCCATAATTTTAAGAGTAACAGGTGAATTTATGCATAACAACATTATAATGCATAACGGTAGTATGAAAAATAGATATTCATTTTGCGATTTGCTAAAGAGTACATTTAATTACTTAAATATTAACTTAAACTTAAACAGAAGTCAATTTTAAACTTTAAATGAGCGTTAGATAACAGATAAAGTGATACAAATATAAAATAAAAAAAATGGGGAAAACAAATGCACAATTAAATTATGGCCAATTACCAATTCATTAAAAAACAATCACTATATCAGTTAATAACCGTAAATGGACGATTTAAAAAACTATACTCTTTCGTATAAATAAATGAAAAATAAAACACTTTAAACTAAAAACCATCAAGTGAATTTAAGCATCACAATATTATCAAAATAGATATTCATTTCGAGATTTGCTTACACTTTATACAGTGTTATTAAAGTTTTAGTGCTTTGACATAATTAACTTTGAGCATTAGATGAAGTAAAAGTGATCTAAATATAAATATGGTGTAAATGAGCATGTGCTATAGCATTTCCAATATCAGAAGATGGCGATAAAAAAACAAAACTAATATACACGAATATAAAGACTGATAACCGATAACCATTAAAGTTCCGATACGGTCACATGTGAGCTTGACAACTTACTGCTGGATGCGCTGGAGAGGAAGCAGAAGCAAGTCCTCAAGTTTCTGCTGGTTGAACTCGGGCCTCGACTCCTGGAGCTTTTTAAACCGTCTGAAGGCTTTGCTTTTCTTCACTTGAACCTGAGAAGGAAATGAACCATGAATCAAAGATCTGCTTCCATGAAAACAACTTGATACAACAGTAGAGCACATTTGATAATGCAAGCGATAACACTGTTTACCTCCCACCAACATTTTCACCTCTGTCGATGATGCATGTGGCGTGATGTCTATTGAATTGTGTATTCAGTCTCGCTTGTGACTGAATCTCACTCATGCACAACGAGACATCTCTGTTGTCTCTTATCACAAGCTGTCTTCTGGTTTCATTATTAAATATACATCCACGCATACAATGTCAGGCTAATGACAGACAGAGTCTGAATTAGCATAGCAAAATATCACTTCTTTATGTAAAATTTGTTTTGAATCGTGCTTCTCTCTGAGAGAAGCATGGGTCGGTGCTATGTTTGTGTGCTAAGTAAATAAATAAACATATCAAGTACACAAAACAATCCATCATCTTCAAACGGCCCACACCGTGAACAACACCTGCTCGGCTAGCATTTACGGCCGAGGCAGCTGGGGTCTCCCTCTGAGAAACACACTAACATTAAATCACAACATGTTGGACACGCTGTGAGAGGAATTCTTTATTTAGGACAGCCAACTAAAAAAATCTTTGGATGAATCCTCTCATTTTAAATAGCCAGAAAGCTTTCCACATTCTAAAATAATAGGAAAGTCATCAAAACAATAAAAAAAGTATAATTTTTATATTAAAGTGTAAATTATACAAAATATTATTTTTTATAAACAAACACCACAAATTGTTTTAAATGTAACAAAGTAATTTAGACATGAACAAAATTACAAAGTACAGTATGAAAATAAACAGTATGTTTTTAAAGAGTCACTTTAAGTGAGCATTAAATTAAGACAAGGGTATACATTTGGGTGCCAGACTTTTTTTTTCTTTTTTTTTAAAGAAATTAATACTTTTATTCAGCATGGACACATTCAGTTGATTGAAATTGGCAGTTAGAAAGTATTTCAAATTAATGCTGTTGTCCTGAACTTTCTATTCATCAAAGAATCCTGGAAAAAAGTAACGCGGTTTCCACAAAAATATTACGCAGTAATATTAAACTGTTTTCATTATTGATAATAATAATAAGAAATGTTTGTTGAGCACCAAATCAGCATATTAAAATGATTTGTGAAGGATCATGTGAAGACGTAATGATGCTGAAAATCTGTAATGTAAAAGGCTCCTTGGTTGATTTTTTTCTTTGCTATTTTAAAGAACGGTGGATCTTGAAGAACAGACTAGCCATGTTTGTTGTGACACAGAGAACATGCCAGCCCATGTTTCCAGCTATTACAGCCATGTAGGCCTGGCGGAGTAATCGATGCTAACTTAAACAGCTCAGTCTGCAATCAATGGGAATCGGTCAATTGGCCATGGACGTATTCCTCCTCTTAATTAAGACATTAATATCTGTGAGGCTCCAAGCTTCCCCCAGCTAAATCAAAGCAGCGTGTGGCTAGACGAGGCTTGGAAGAGCTTTGCTGCAGGGCTAACACTCGAAACGACCTTTCTGCAAACATATATTCGGTATCAGACGCAATTACTGGCATGGTACGGGACAAAAAATGCCCCCTCGGTTCACCGTAAGCACACAGAATACAGAAGTTAGCACTAGCCTGGCGCTCCGATGATTCTTTAACCGCTAACTGATTTGGTCTAACAAGGAATCAGTCATCCGTACACTTGGGTACAGGTGCCTTGCCGAGGGAGGAGCTAATTAGCAAAGAGAGAGATTCCCCATCGCACTTTTTTCCGGCCGACTGATGGAGGCTGCCCACTTAAGTCAGGCGTAATGAGATGGTAGTGTTGGACCTAATGGTACCGCTGGGCTTTGCCTGGGAGAGATCTGTTTGCACAGAGTGTCATCCTAAAGCCTTAATCAGGTAGGTGACTCCATTTTTTTTTTCACCGTTCCAAACGTCAATCATTTTGAATGGTGATCTTTGAGTTACTGACCCGACATTGTGTCTTCTCTTCTTTTTTTTTCCCCCACAAGGTTGAGCCGAACAATATGGTACGGTGAAAAAAGGTGCCAAAGATGAGGAGTTGTACAAGACTTAATAGGTTTGGACTAATTAGAAGTGGAGCATGACATACTGTCAATCCTATGCATTACCATAGATCTATAATGAATACATATTCATGATTTCATATTGATAGACATAGCCACCGGCTTTTGTGTAAGGAGATGACCTCTATCCAAGTAAAAGAACACATTCACTCAGGAAAAGCCAATACAAATGACCATTTGATTGAGTAACTTTCATAGCAGGTGGAATAATAATTAGACTACCTTTAAAGAGCAATGCAGAATCAAAAGGGGAAAATGACACAGTGAGAGAAATTGTAATACTCAGTGAATAATAACTAATCTAAGGCTACGTTCAAACAGGTATTACTCAGGCCATACAACACAGAGAGTAACATACAGAATAAACACTGAACTTTAAATTACCATGAGGACTTTTTTAGCCGTCTGGATGTTGTCAACGTAAGTATTGTACAACTGCAGGTGAGTGCAGAACTCCTCAAACCCGATGCCAAACCTCCCCAGTTCTAGATGAGCGAGTAGGGTCCTGTTAAAAACAAAAAGAAGAATTGAAAATATGATTTGCCTTAAATGGTGTAATTTAGTAAGTCTTCATTGTTTTTTCATACCTCAAATGTGCTGTAAATTAAATGTGTTTTGAGCATAAAAAATAATAATTTTATATATATATATATATATATATATATATATACAATGTGTTTTTAATATGCATTTAATATTTATATATTAATAGTGATGATTTATATATATATATATATATATATATATATATATATATATATATATAATGTGTGTTTAATATGTATTTATTTAAAATTTGTATATAAATATTAATATATATATATATATATATATATAATTGATTTATATATAAATGTATAATTAAATACTATATTTAATTTTATAATTAATTTTAAAATGATTCATCTAATCATTTTGCCTGCCAAATACATATAAAAACATACTTAAAAGCATACTTTAAAATGGTGTCACATTAACAATTAAGTCCTGTTAACTCAATAAATACATGACAACGTTACCCTACCCTGCAGTCTTGCCATCGCACTCCAAACGCAATGATAACCCTGATACGGTTTTGGAAATCAAGGCATTTCTTGTCACAAATAATGAGGGGGGTTAGTTCAGAGGCAGAAGTATTTGCGAAAGGAAGCGTTTTTAGTCAGATTTGTGTGGTGTCATCCGAGGGCCCCTCCCTGTGGGTGACATACTTATTTGAGACAAGGGTGCTGGGGCTAGCGCCCAAGGGCAAGCGCGTGGTGCTTTGTAGCGGGAACGCACCCATTGCGAAACCAGGAACAAAACAAGCCGTTCAAGAGGAATGGAAGAGTTGGTGCTCTGGCTGTCAGGCACATTAGGGTGACATGGGTATAATTCAAGGGTGAGGGTGTTGACACTTGTGAGGGAGCTTATTATCCAAACTAGGCGAGGTAGATATCGCACATACATATCGCTTAGACCAAACAGAAATACAGGTACGGATACACGCACACACTCTCCCTAATGATGTTCCCTGAGACTTTACGTTTTTACATGCTGGAAGAAGGAGCATTTTGCGGTTGAAGTTGATTTAAATAGATTTTAATGAAGTTGCAAGCCAAGGTAGCCTCTGTTCATAATCAGGAGATGCCAGAGCAACCGAGAGAGTTCTAACAAGGGCAAAGGGCGGGAAAAATAGTGTTTCCTTTTTCCTCCTCACAGCCAGAGGCTATTATGATAAATATGAAATTATGACTTACATTTTTTATGCTCTTTTTTTAGGGCAATTAAATTCTCTAGCCGTCAGGAAGATGACAAAGATAACATTAGCATTCCTCCTGCGTCACGTTAATCTACATTAATGCTTAGCGGTTGCGACATCTGGGTCGGGCACGGACTCGAACCAAACAATGGAGGCCTATGTGGCTTCATTTGTGGGAAATGAGAACCGAGGAATACTAATTATCGCCTATGAATAGTTAGCAGGAACACAAACACTCGTAAAAACACAAATCCGTACAGGGCCCAAAAGCATCGTTCAGTTTGTTGGGAGACCCCCTCCTTCCCTCGATGGTGACAAGGACCCTCTTCCTTTATTCCGGATACTATTTGATCTCTTTCCACACCACATTTACTGTCATTAAGAAACCCCCAAGATGCACTCGTTCAGAATATTTATCTCTCAAATACGTTTTTGATTCAGTGCTAGTTAAGTGACAGCACTTTCAAGTTGGTGATCACTGCTACGGTGCATGCTGGGATAATTGGGTTGTTCCCACTATTGCCTTATTCCCCTCATCAGATAAACAGGCATAATTCTGATGAATGGCAGCGGCATGACAATATATTCAAGTTTTGTTTGTATGTTTGTTTGTTTGCTTGCTTGTTCAGCAGCGTTTAATGAATCCAGAATGTATTTAAGTCTTTACCGACCCAAGAGTATCATATCATGTACAAAGAATGAACTTCAAACCAACTGCATCCTATTCTTTTAGGCTTAAATATAGCTGACAGACATTTTTAGATTTCTTAAGATGTCATCGTATTAACGCCGCCTTTGAGGCAACCATCATTTTGAACGCTTTTATTGAAAACTGGGAAACATTGGGTTGCATTGTCTTTAGGTTATATAATTACTCCAAATACTCCAAACATTTGAAATAATACATCAGAAATGCTCAATTAAATTCTGCTAAATGCATAAAATGGCGTAAAAAATAAATAATTAAAATAATTTAATCACCATCATGTCATTGCAAACCTGTCCGACTAGCTTTTTCCTGATTGACGGAAAAGGAGAAGTTTTGAAAAATGTTCAAGCTGCTTTTTTCATACAATGGAAGTGGATAATGGTACAACAGCTGTGTGTGAGAAACAGACCAAAAAGTTGTTATTTACAAAAACAAATGTTGCTATGAAAGTGATGGTCGTCACCATTCACTTTCACTGTATAGAAAAGAGCAGCTTGGACAGCCTACTAAATATATCCTTTTTCATTCCACAGAATAAAGAAATTCAAATGAGTTTTGGAAGACATGAAGGCGAGTAAACAATGACTGGATTGCAATTTTCAGCTGAACTCTTTCTTTAAGAGTAAAATCTACTATGGTTCAAATTCATTTACAATAAAGCGCATATTGTGCATGACAAAAACAAACAATCTACGGCTCACCTTCTGCCCCGGTTCTCTATTTTTCAGTGTTACAACTAGTCCAAGATTTAAAAAAGTGATGATTTCAGCTAAGGATTGAAATAACCTTCAGCAGCCAGCGCAGATATCAACATGCATCTGAAGAAGCTTCCTGATAACGATGTGGTTTTGGAGTACGCGAGCACTTTATTCGTTTTAATCAGTCAGCCACTGCTGTCTGTTCACAGATCTAAATTGAGAGACTGCCATTACGCTTCACCCGGCACTTCAATAACCGATTCTAATGATGATATATGGTAACCAAGCACCGATTTATCCAATACATCGGGCTCTAAAATTCAGCCCTCCATCTTCATTCAGCCACTGTTTGTAGAGAGGCCCGTCAATCAGGCATTGATGGGAGCCTCGGGGACCCACGGTGATTCATTATTCAGACAATTTTATGATTCTCGATCAACGAGGCCTGGATGAAGCCCTCAAAGGCAGTCGGTAGTTCCCCTTCCAGTCGTTTGGCAATTCAAAATATGCACACAACGAAACCACGGGGCAGTAACTCTTCGGCCAATTCGAGACTAATGAAATATTCTTCACTATGTTTCTCCTGTTGGGAAACGTCTCTCCGAGCTTGTCAGGCAAATTCTCTGAGATTGATCAGGTTGTTAAATATATCAAACACGGTTTCACCTGCACTAAGAAGCGATGATCTCTCTAATACAGGCTTAAAGGCGTTAATAAGGCTGGAAGCTTGTTCGCTCGCAGGCTATTGGACATTAGGAGAGGGCTTCTGCTTTTGCTTGTTGCTTTCAAATGTGGCACATCAAAACACCAAACGCTTCACGAGAGCTCTGTGCCATAGATAGCCTCAGATAAAATTAACAAGAACAGGCTTCTTGACACCTGCGAGTTAATTTGTTGTTAGTCTGCCCAGCCCGCATGGGAAGATCAATGCCGACTGCTCTTCAGGCCAGTTTTTCTGATGTATTATTTCATCTTCTGGAGCTCTGGCTTTTCATTTGCTCAAGCTGTCATAAAGGCCCCTCAAGCAGAGTGTCTAATCGTCTGTATGCGGAAGAGTCACAGCTGGGCTTCACAACTTAGCATGATCACTTTACCACTGGTGAAATATAAAGACGTTATTAAAGTCATGATGAAATTAAAGTTCACTATTTCCTTAAAATTTACAACTGTGCTATTATTTCAGACTATATCCATGACTAAGAAAGGACTTATTTTCAGCTCTCATCACATATCACACATTTTCCCCACCCCTGCCCAAGTCAAAAGTACAGATACTTCAGTTCAAAGTTATCTCGAATTGAAAAACATTTTAGTATAATTTGCTTATTTGTATTCGTGCTCTGCAATCGCTCATGGCAAATTTATTTAGTATTATTTTAATCTGGTTTGGCCATATCCATATTTTCCCATGGTCATTAAGCTGCGACCCACATTTTTATGAATTTGAACCTAGCAAATTTATCTCTCAAAAATGAGACAGACAGACACACACGTAAATGTGCAATGTAAATTGCAAGAATATCACTAACACTGATTGTTAAACACTATAAGATTATAAAGTAAGGGTATTAAACGGCAGTCCCAAACTAGTTTTTCATAATAATATAGAGTCAGTAAGTTGGTATGAGGCATCACAGTCATCAAAAATAAAGAAAATAGCACAAAGTTCAAATAAAGTGGAATAAGGTTACATAAACTACAGTTATATAGTGAAGTGATATACTCCGAATTCGCACCTCCACATTTGCGTGCGCCGTGAGTTTGTTTTTCTAGGTTGTGAGACTTTTTATTTCGTAGCAATTTGCGAAAATAACATTAGAATAATGACGCTGACAACATCTCATCTGAGCAGACACTGAATCCGGACAAGGCGTTTTTCTCAGGCACTCTTTACTTAAACTGCGTCTGACAGAAGAGTCAAGAGCACTCAGGCACGCATTTCAAAATAAAAGTCTTACATCAGAAAAACATTTAGAATTACGTTTTTGTTGTTGTTGTCATTTCTTTGACTGCACTCTTCGACCCATCAGTTGAGAAACACTGATTTAAATTATTTAAACTATTTTAGTATTTATTAATAGTTTGAATTTTGTTTTATTTGTAATATTTCAGATAGATTTTAGTTAAAACTTTTGTAAATTTTAACATTGTAATTTTTATTCGTTTTTTTAATTATAAAAATACTTATATTCAGTTATTTATTTTATTTCAGCTTTAGTAATTACCAAAAACAATTTTTAACAGTTTTACTTCACATTAACAATACTGACTCACGGTCAAATGCATTTCTTGGTATTGATGTTGGTATGTCTTAAAAGAATGTCGAGAAAAGAAAAAAAAAGGATTTGTATTAAAGTATTAAATCTAAACACAGCCCAACAGACTTGCCACTGCCTATGTTGTTAATATTAATCCATGAATATTGTCCCCCCCCCCCCCCCCCCTATTGAATCATATCAAGAAAATATTATTTCATATTTTAAATAACAAAAGCATTTTTTTTATATCGAAAAAAAAATCACAAAATTACAAAGTACATTAAAACTATAGAAATGTTGGTATTGTGACAAGACAACCCTATTCCCCTCCAACCCATCAACTTCTCAAATTCTTTCTGACCAGATTGCAAAATAAAAATGGGCTGCGAATGGCGTTTCATGTTGACTTTAAATCTTGTATTGAGCAGCCTGATACTGTAGTGTTGAAGTCAGGTGGAAAGACTGTGAGTCAATAATGAACGCATGATAATGTATGTTCTCATAAAAATGCATGTTTAAAACATCAGCGACCGCAAAAGCTTATTTTTATCAACACATAAAGCTTGGAAGACACAAACAGCGGCCATTACGAATAGGCAGCCGTCACCGCTGATGGCAACCATGGCGGATAACGTGAAATACACAGGAGAAAGTGCAGCTGTAAGCCTAAATCCAGCATCCGCATCGATTCGCAATCCAATTAAACAGAATAACATAAGATAAGGCACACCAGGCAATCTTCAAGTTCTCAAACTTGATTCTTCTGTTAGACCCCAATTAATACTCCCCTACCCTCTCGTCCTTTTTAAACGGTATCAAAGCCAGCCACCCTCAGCCGTCTCTCTCCCCTGAGCGCGAATATTCGCTTAATTATTTAAAGGATACTTACTGGTTTATTAAATGAATGGATTTAATTGAACTGAAGATGCTTTCTCTAATGTCCTGCCTGAGGGTTCCTTTGGCCTTCAAGATCTCCACAAAGTACTGGAGAAAAAGAAAAGAGAAAATTAAATTTTCAGACGCCACTCGTACATGACTCTTCATCTTACCGAGAGTGTCACCTCTCTTCGCATACCCTTGAGACAAAGCGAGAACAAATCTGTGGAGAGCCGAGCATTTTGCAGCAATGACATCTCAATTACCTCCAACGGCTTAATATGAGCTGCATATCTCACACGGCTTCACTAGAGGTGAGAGACGACGTGAAGGAGAACGCGCGGTTTCTCCAAATAAGTTTTGATGGTCGACCGTTTAATTAGAATGCGGCGTTATGAAACAATGGGGCGGACGTGCCAGTTCAGTATGTTAGCTTTGCAAACGGCAATTATTATGTTATACACAACCTGTATGAGTGAGATTCAAGTGGTATATTTGTGGTTACACACATTATGATCTACATAATACGCACAGAAAAGGCTTTGAAATCTCAGTGATCTTAAAGGTAAAACCAATTAGCCGCAAAATAAAAGCCTTGAACGGGTTATAAACCATGAATTTCAAAAGAATAGCCCTGCGATGGTGTCAAGGACCACTCAATAAATAGAAAACCTTGTGCTGTTGAAACTATGAATAAAGCTCTCCAAGATAATTAGAATTTCAGATTTGTATTAATTAGGTTATTGTAATGTTCAACACATTGCAACGAACGCATTATTCTGTTGCTGCTCTCCAGGATGACCGAATCCAACCCTGACAAGTGTTTCTGCAATAAAAGATCGGCTAATTCAGCCCATGGGCGTGTGTGTGTAATGTTGGGCCTGTAGAGAGACTAACCGTGACGACTAGATCCAGCTGTTCACAGTATCTCTGTTCGCCGTGGACTAGCTCACGGGCTGTGCGGCTCCTCTTCCTCTCCCAGCGGTCCCGCTGATCCTGAATGTTGCGGCTGCCCATGGGGGTGAATGGACTCGGAGCAAAACTCATGGCCGACCAGTTGAAGGTGCTGACTCCAGAACAGTGTAACTACCTACAATACAGGAAATAATCACTATTAAAAAGCCATTCAAATTACTGGTTGACCAATATAGCAATTTTATGACAGAAAATAAAATAAATAAATAATATAAATGATTTATAATCAACGTATATTATCCATTAGCAATGAAATAACCACACACACACATACATATATATATATATATATATATAAGGGGTGTGACGGTACACTTAGCTCACCAAATGATGTACGATATTGACGAGACAATATTTTAACACTATTTTTAAGAAATCTTCAATGACGAAATATATGACTGGAAATCACAAAATGAAAAACAGTGCAAGTGCAATTTTTAAATCTTCTAACAGTAATCATCATCTTCAGTTCTACTTTCTGAGTATCATATGCAGTAAAAACAATATATCACAAGATCTATGTGCTCAATGTCAATGACAGATAATAATTTTATTAAAATAATTTAATAATAATTGTTAACATTATAATTTTTGTAACAATAGTACTATATATTATTCATTGTTTTAATTTATTAAATTAATTCAGGCTTTTATATTAAATTGGGTTTGCTTATACAAGTCTTTTTTTATAATAATTTGATTAAAAATACAGAAAGTTCAAATATACATAAAAAAATACAATATATAAACGTGTGTGAAAAGATTACTTTTTGCGATATGATATTATTAACTAAATGTTTATATTAATTATATTAAGTTATTTATTATAATAATATATATATTTATATATTATGTAATAATTAATATTTAGATAAATAATAAAATGACAAAGTTGAAATATATTTAATACTTTCATCAAATAAAATAATTATATTTTTTATTATATTTATTATATAATATATATTATATAAAGTTATTGATTAAAAAAAATAATAATTATTATATTTTAAATATATTTTAATAAATTATTGCAGCCAATCAGCCATATATCTTTAGTTGAGCTCAAATGATCAACTATTTATTTATAAAGCACTTTTTATTTTAAATATTTAGGCAATTTCATTATTTATATGATTAGGGCATTGAAAATCCATATTTTGACATTTGTAAATTACAGTCAATAATACGGTAATATAACCAAGCGAGCGCCATTGGCTGCAAAGACCAAGTATAAGGGACGACTAGTGATTCTGTCCCCAGTGGATTCTTAATGACAAACAAACAACATATGCAGAGGGTAAGCCACCAATTAAGGGAAGCCAAGCCTACACACATCCTCAACAACTCTGAACAACACACACTCTTGATCTATGACTTAGTATGTGCTCTCTCTCTCTCAGCTAAGTAAAGTCTCTCCATCATGGCTCCCTCCCCCAGCCGGTGGTGTTGTCCCTGGACTCCGGGGTGTCCTCTCTGCACTGCCTCATTAGTGTCAGCTCTAATGGAGCGTCAGGGCCAGAAAGAGGAACGAGACCAACACTTTAACAGCAATTAACCCTTGTTCCCTCCCGAGGGAGGCTGGCGTCAGCCCTTCTATAACACACTGTAAACAAGGCAGCCCGATCAACCCCCGAAAAGACTGAGAGGGCGCACGAGCCGGTGTGCATATGAGCATCCATGAGGAGAGAGAGCACCACCAAGAAAGAATAAAATCCCATCCCATATGCCTTTGTGGTGCCGGTCCCCTTGTTTGTACAAAACCTCCATAAAAACGCAGCAAACGTGAAATGCATCCCCTGAAGTTACGCGTGCCCCATGAAGCCTCTGCTAAGTGCTGCATCTGAAGCCATGGTCCATTTTTACCAGCAACTTACTGTAAATTGCATCACTCTCTCGACACTCAAATAAGCAGTCAATTTCGAGAAATATTGCAGCATTTTAGGCCCAGTGAAGCCAATTAAAAGCCAGGAAAAGGAGGACTGGGGTCAGGAGTACCTAGTTAAAAAGACTAAATATGGAGAAACCAGCGGGGTTTGTTTGCGTAACTCAGCGCTTATTTTAAATAAGACCGCTTTCTTTTGTTCAGGAGAATATGATTACATATGCTTACAAATGGAGAATTACACAGACAAACTCTTGTTTTCTTAACACACTTGCATCTAAATATAAAGGTGTTGGGTAACACCTGTAAATAAAGCAGTGTAACATCATCAGAACAGGCAAGTCCACAGATCTGCCTCCCAGCAGAGCCACATGGATGAGGAGTGGAGCTGGAGCGCATCCAAACATTCCCACTCAATTTTACTGCTCTGATGGTTATGTTAAGATGTGGTGAACATGATTTCACCAAGTACAACATGTTCCTGGATCACCATCAACACAACATTCTAATCCACCAATCAAATTTTCATCACTTTTTGCATGGCTTAAGATTTTACTCATTTCCATGTGTGCAGGTCAGGGAAGTTTAACTGATATTTCTTAGGTTTTTAAAAAAAACATTTTTACGTGGGATCGCTGAAAATAGTACAATTATTTGCATTTGGGTTCAGTTTGACACCAACAAAAAAAAAATCCAAATAGAACAATTAACTACCTGGATTTGTTTTTATTGTATTTTTACTTCTACAGCCTACATTTATTCTGGGATGTTTGTTTTAATGAAATATGATGTGTCTCATTGGGAAAATTGTGTTTATAATCAGCTCGCAAACGATTAGCTAATAAAATTACCAGCAGTAAAATTTTTGAATTATGAGTAACACTTTACAATAAGGTTCCATTTGTTATCATTAGTTAACTACATTACTAGCAATGAAAACTATTCCTAAAGCATTTATCTATCTTAGTTAATGTTAATTTAAATGTACAACGAATACATTATTAGAATCAAAGATTGTAGGCCTATCATGAACAGTTGTATTTTTATTTAGCCTACTAGCATTAACAAAGATGAATAAATACTGTAACAAATGTATTGGTTCATGTTTTTTAATGCATTAACTAATGTTGTAAAGTGTAACCGATACAAACACACTTTAAACATACTTAGGGTCTCAGATTTAAGGGTCTCAGGGTTCCCAAACAGATGAATAAATAGGTTAATAAACAAGTAACGTTAGGCTAATTAGCATCTAGTTGATTAAAAATAAAATTCCTGTTGACACTATGAATTAGCAACACTCTTAATGCCATGAAGTGAGTCCAGAAGTGAGAGTTTCTTTAATCTGTTTGTTAAAACAAAACTCACTTTCGACTTTGGATAACTATTTTAAAAACAGATGTTCAAGTTATACACAAAAGTCGCCACTTTGAAAGCATTGCAAAGGCAGTCTGCATTCATTTAAGTCACCGCTCGCGACTGACACAATATTCCATATTAAATATGACATAACAGTTTCATGAACTAACGTTACTCAAAAAAAAGAAACACTTTCAGCATGGTTGAAGTGCACTCTGTTTTCATGTGTCTTTGAGGCTGAAACTATACTGTACAATATATGTCTTCATAACAAAGTCGCGATTCAAAGGTAATCTGCAACGTTTATAAAACGATATATAAATTATAAACATAAAAACATTCCATACCTGATGTTGCTTTTGCTTTTCAAATTGAATACAGGCGCTCTTTCTTACGCTCTCAGAAGTTCCGGGTTTTACTGCGCTCTGATTGGTTCTCCCAACCATCGAAACTGTACCGCCCCCCCCTGACGTCATCAATACCAGATATCAACACATTTAGTAGATAAAGCGCTAGGGGTCATTTCACGAAAAGGGCGTCATAAGAATATTATTTAAAAGTAGAAAGGCTGACGTCAACAAACAAACAAATAATAATAATGAATATAAATTTGTCTTATTTGTCTTTCTCCGAGATGATATGCCAATATAATTACTACTGTGTGTGTGTGTGTGTGTGTGTGTGTGTGTGTGTGTGTGTGTGTGTGTGTGTGTGTGTGTGTGTGTGTGTGTGTGTGTGTGTGTGTGTGTGTGTGTGTGTGTGTGTGTGTGTTTTGTGTTTTTTAAATCTATAAAAAATACACACACACACACACACGCACACGCACACACACACAGCCTACACAAATACATATTCAATTACTAATACAAAAACAATATTTTTAGATATATAATCAATAACTGATATATTTTTTTGTTAGGTTTGTCACTAAGGAAACAATCAACCCTGTGCCAGCATCAAATTCTATAAAAACACTTTGTAGTGTCATTTGTCAGTTTGCATAGAAATGTACTTTCTTTTAAAAAGGCACACAATTTTATAGAATGACCCTGAAAAAAATGATATTATTATTGTCTGACCACAGGCATGTTTTATACCCAAGATTAAAACTTGTGTGAGTGGATAGATTATTCATGACCAGTTTGTTTACGATCATTAAAAACAAGAAGGAGCACACATGAGAACAGCACTTATGTAATTATGATGCTAAACAGACTCTGTCAAACCTCAAACTTGTGCGCCTTCAGAAGTGTCTGAGGCATGTTAGGTGAATCCAACAGCTTCAAAGCTGAAAAAAGACTGAATTTATCTTCTAAATAAGATAAACCATTAATTTTACATTTAACTTCTGCATCTTAGGAGTTAAGAAAGGGAGTTTAGTCTATACTCCTGATGATTCATCTTAGGAAATGAAGGGAGGAGAAAACACATCTCAGCAAATTTCTGCTAATTATACAAGAGTGTTGGCAAGATGAAAGTGATGCCCCGTGATCAGGCTTGGCACAGTAATAGCCCCCAACTCCTTATAGACAGTCCCTCTAATATAAGGAAATCCATTAGGACCCGCAAGTTGTAAAGTGCAACATCAACTTCTCAAACTACTGTATATGCTTCTCCTTCCTCTTCCCAAACAAAAAGCTTGCAGCTCGACATCAGCGAGAACACTGACATCTAGTGTTGCCTGTGTGGCTATCTGATGGTTTCCAGCCTCTGACCAACATGACGGATTGTGCAGCAACCTGCTGTATAATATATGACCAACAGGCATGATAATATAGTCCTCTTGCATTAAGAACAAATAAAGCATTGAGCTGGTATTAAGCATAAGCTGGGCATTAATGAGATGATTTAGAGTTGTTGTGTATTGCACAAAAAGGCATTTTAATCATACAGGATGTGATGTTACATCCAAACCTCCAATTACTTTTGACCCTTTCCCATATTTCTTTATGTCTTTTTTGTGTGTGAATATGACACAAAATGCAATGTTGATTCCCAGCAATGTTTGGTTCCCGGAACGTTAGTTTTTGCTTATAAAAATGATACCTAAAATGTTTTTTTCCCATGAATGTTATGATTAGGTTTCCAAAGAATGAACCTCTCAAAACTCAGAATACATGTTTTTTTAAACATCAGTAATGATTATATACTAGGGCTGTGACGATTAATCGCGATTAATCGAAATCCAAAATAAAAGTTTGTGTTTACATAATATATGTGTGTGTGTATTGTGTATAATTATGTTGTATATATAAATACACACACATGCATGTATATATTTGAGAAATATTTGCATTTATATACTGCATATATATATTTTATATGATTTATATTATATATAAATAAAACTATTTTATATATAAATAACACGTTTTTATTAAATATATACATGCATGTGTGTGTATTTATATATACAAAATAATTATACATAATAAACACACATATATTATGTAAACACAAACTTTTATTTTGGATTTCGATTAATCGCGATTAATCGTCACAGCCCTATTATATACTATTGTTTTGAAGAAGAAAAAGAATGAAAAATGAATAATCTGTCATGCAAGGCCCGTTCACACCAAGGGCCAATAACTATAACGATAACGAGAAGTTCTAAAATTTCGTTATAAATATAAAATAATAATTATAATGATAACAGCACAGAGAAACTGCATCACTTTTAGAACATTTTTTTTTCAGCAGATGAAAATTATATTTGTTATAATTTTGATGATTATGGATGGCTTACAGCTATGAAAAGCTGTAAGCCATAATCATCAAACTAATAACAAATAAAGGCTTGAAATATCTCACTTTGCATGTAATGAGTCTATATAATATTTTAGTTTAACCTTTTAAGTAGAATTACTGAAATGAATTAACTTTTGCACGATATTCTAATTTTTCGAGTTTCACCTGTAAACAGAGCGATATCGTCCGCGTGGTGTGAATATTCTTGGTGAATATGCATTTACTCACCCTCATGTTGTTATTAACCAGTATGAGTTTCTTTCTTTCGTGTTTTTGTGTTCAATGAAAGTCAATGGGGTCCAAAACAACATTGGATTGGACCCCATTGACTTTCATTGCATTGACAAACACTAAGTTTCTTTCTTCTTCGAAAGCACAATGTTTTGTTTTGATTGTAAGTGGAGAAATAAAAGTTGACCCTTTACAGTTTCGAAAGATTGCTTTTATCTGACAGAGTATTTATCTGCGCTCACACACACGCACGCACACACACACACACACACACACACACACACACACACACACACACACACACACACACACACACACACACACACACACACACACACACACACACACACACACACACACACACACACACACACACACACAAATGAGTGGATAGTAGTTATTATAATAAATGTATATTGCCATATATCATCTCGGAAAAAGACAAGTAAGACAAATTCATATGAATTATTATTATTTGTTTGTTTGTTGACGTCAGCCTTTCTATCATAAATGACAGAGTATTTTAAGTCGATTTAGCTGCTTTGTGAAAACAAATCCACCAAATTACGATTAAACTATAATCTTTTGTATCCAGAAAGTAAGTCATATGGATTTGGAACAACACGAGTGTGACACAATTTTCATTTTTGGGTGAACGATCCCATTAAAGCCAAGCAGGACACAGTGTACATTTATTACAACTCAATATGCTCTTTAATACGACAACACTTACAGTGTGCAATGTTCCCAATAACATAAGAGCTGTTTCTCGAGTGCCAGATGAGACCGTGCCCTTGAGTTATGTTTTGTCTGCGAACCGAAAGCTCTTTGTGAACATACCTGAGACATCAATGTCAGGAGCAACTCTTCAGTTACAACTAAAAAACTATTAAGTGAAACACATTAATTCTGCCGTATATTTTCACATAGTTTTGTATCAGGTCACCTATAAACCATGTGTATTATACGCATAAGCATTTCAATCTTACAACAACACTGAAAAAAAGTGAAGCACTGTGAATCGCCAAACTGATAAAATACATCTTTAATGAGGGCTTCATTAAAATGTAAAATGTATGACAATATTGGCGGCTCTGCTCTTTATTGTTTTCAATTTTATTGTGTTTCCAGAACATTTGGTATTATAATAATTGGCCCCAAAACAGACCTGTGCAAATTAGGCCCATTTTGCCTCCAGGCTATTGAGGCATGAACAGTCAGAGACACCGCAGACAAAGGGTCCTTTTTCACCTGAGGAGAGAGGAGGGGGAAAAAAGCGGTAGGAGCGTCAATAATCTACACAAGTAAAGCAAGTCTCCCAAGGTTTTTCAGCCCTGTGGTGCATTATTCATACTCACCGTAGCCAGAGGACTCTTAATTGACCCTTGCTCCTCGCAAAACTTCACGAGATGAAAGAATGCAATGTTTTGTAATTCAACTTTTTTTTTTTGAGTCCCCCTCACTCCGACTCAATAGTATTGGATTTCTGTTCATGAATTATTCAGAAGCAAAAGAGAGAGGTAACCCTAAGCTTAGAGATGTCATAAGAAACTATGCTGCAACTGCAAAACATATCGAATCACTTAGACAAAAACAAACACCGAGCCATCACAACAAATAGTGTTCGGGGGCCTCGTGATCCCGAAGCCTTTTGAGGAATTTACAGGTCAATATTCTCATTTAACAGTTGTGATAAGAGCAAGGAAAGGGACTTTTGATTTTGAACAAATGATGGCGGCTGCGCGGCCGGACGTTAAGTGGCTTCATGAACACACAGTTTGCCGCTGAAGTACATGATTGTTCTCGTTAGTCTTAATTACAGGGATTTGTGATACACCGAGGGCTTTAGAGGGCAGAGACGGTTTCAGGCTGTTTATAGTGATATTACAGACCTCATGGAATCAGTTGAGGGGCTTTTGATCCAGATCTATCAACTTGGAGGCCAGCTACTGTAAATATAGTTTTAGTTTAGTTTAGTTTTTTAGTTATTGTTTTTGTCTTTTTTATTTGGACTAAAATTGTTAATTTTATTACATATTCGTATTTTATTTGATGAGAATGTGCAAAAATTAAACTGAATATATTGTTTTTATTTAAATATTAATTTAACCATATATCAGCGTTTAAAAAAAAAAACTTGTCATCATTAACTGAAACTATTAAAAAAAAATCCGTTAATTGAAATAAAGCTGAAAAATATATATATATGACAAAATGGCATAACAAAAATTCTAAA
This sequence comes from Phoxinus phoxinus, assembly GCF_949152265.1. Lineage (NCBI taxonomy): Eukaryota > Metazoa > Chordata > Actinopteri > Cypriniformes > Leuciscidae > Phoxinus > Phoxinus phoxinus. The sequence goes on from NC_136884.1 coordinate 8,382,060, forward strand.
AATTAAACTAAAAATGTTATAAAATGAATAGGAAAACTGGAAATATGAAATAAAGGCTCATTCAAAATATTATATTACTAAAATAACTTTTGTTCTTTTTTTTGCTTTGCTATGAGTAACTTTCATGTTATTTTTTCTATTCATATTTTGGTCAATATTTTACATTTTTACTCACCTTGATGTGCACTTTTCGTGTTAATATAAAGTAATACCATAATAAAATAACTTTTTTGTCATTAATTATGTGTGATGAGATTATTCCCTATTATGCTAACAAAGTCCTAAAGGTCAACCAAATTCACTATATATATTTTGTAAATTTACATTTACAAACAGAAAAAATGATGATTACATTTTATTTTAAGGTGACAGTTCATACAGTCTAGTCACTTACTCAAATAAGTAGCCTACTGAGTAATACTAATTTGTACATGTACTACAAAAACGACATGTAGCCTACTTACTATAGAGTTACGGTTAGGCTTTGGTTTAGGGTTAGTTACTTGTAATTTAGCAAATTTACTATTATTACTAGTAGGCTAAGTACATTTGTTACCGAATACACAGTTAAAAATAAAGGTTCTTAAACGGTTCTTTGTTGGGGTATATGGTTCCATGAAGAACCTTTAACATCCAAGGACCCTTTCCATTGCACAAAAGGTTCTTTGTAGCGCTAAAAGGTTATTTCGATTATAAAAGGGTTCTTCACCATCAATCACAATCAAAACGATTACAGCATATATTTTAAAAATAGGTTCTTCATGGAACCTTTCAGTGAAAAGTTCTTTGAGGAACCAATAAAGGTTCTTCTATGGCATCGCTGTGAAACCTCCTTTTTGGTTCTTCCTGGCACCTTTATTGGAAAAAACTGACCAAAATATGGATGACTCATCTTGCACCACAAATTACAATCCAATCAAATGCACTCTAGAATAAGAGTCCCCCCCCCCCCCCCCCCCCTTTTTTTATGAGCCCTTTATAAGTCCCACTCAAAAGAGGAAATACGCAAATAAGCCATGTCAATCCAATGTCATCTGAATCAACTCTATACTTTCCCCGGATTTATTTGACCTTAAAACCATACCTTTAAAGTGTGCATATAGGCCTACTCTGGATTAGAGAGTTAATGATAGATTAAGTGCTGAAAATAAAATCATGGACAAAGCTGAAAACACATCAACAGAGAATCGAAGGGGGTGAACAAGGCAAACAAATTGAAAGAGTGCAGAGGATTTTCAAAAGCAATTTGTTGTAACTGCCTATTGGTTGCCTTGATTAAAGTTCTCAATCGGCCCCCGCAACCCGACTCTCCATACTTGTCTCCGTTTCGGCATGTTTGAAAATGGTGAGCTCATTAAAGTAAAATGACTGTTTGGCCCTGGGGAAAAAATAATCACATGGAAACAAATAGACACAAAAAAAGTGGAGTGACTCTCCAGTCGAGGAGGACCATTGAAAAAAAAGCGTGCCGCTTGCAAAACCCAGCGGTTTTCATGGATAATGATAAACTGTCATGCCTGCAATTACCGCAAGCACAGGATGCCAGGGTTTTATGCGTGTCAATGAGGTTTGCTCCTAATTGACGATGGGGGACACTAACTCTCTTGAAAGCTGTCATTCAACCATCAAGCATTACGTCGAGAGGCTCACCTATTGAATTTTCACGTCTGCACGCGTGCGCTCAAGGTAGCGTTGTGTTTGTCGTTTGTGAACGTCCATCACCGTTGCATTTGTTCTCAGGCGTCCACTTTTGGGAATGGAAATTAGAGCGTAAAAGTTTGCTCTGTGCCCGACTGTCACGCTTTCGCTGGAGACGCATCTAAAGTTAAACTCGTGTGACACTAAATGTCCACGCCGCGTTTTACCTGTGGGACAGAGAGAATGTTTCGAGTTATGCTTGGGTTGTCACTGCATGTGTTTAACCAGTACCCAGACCTCTGGGATCCCATTTGAGTCAAAGCTGCTCCAGCAGTGCAAGTCATAGTGAACAAACAAGAGGCATCCCATTCTTTTCACTGCAACCTTATTTTTAGCTGCCTTTTATCTCGTTATAATTGGTTTATTCTCTCGAGGTGTTTTGTCTTTTATTTCAAAGTGATTAACTGCAAAGAGGGTCTGGTGAGCTCATGTTGCCGGTTTCACTTGAACATATTATTAGAAATCTTCTGTTCCTAATATGTCTGTTTTAATTATTAAGATTCATCCAACTTCAAGTGTGACTTGACAATGCAAATACACTCTTGGAAATGTCAAAAACAACCTATTAGCTACTTCTCAAGACAAACTTCTGAAAAGCTGTCTCACACTGGTTAGTTTAACTCATATTTAAAGGGATTTAACAAGCCAACACTTTTATTTCTTTAATGTATACGTATAAGTAAAATATTAAGTGGTCCTGGTAACAACTTCTTTTCATCGACTATTTTCAATCACTCTTTTGACGTTTAATGGTCTGAACAACATACACAGCCCAGCCAAAAAAAATAAATAAAAATTGGATTTAAATAGGCAAATTAAGAGTCTATGATTGGATCATTATTGCAGTGATTATTATGTTTCTAGCATGTTATATGTTTGGCATCAGATCTTCTAATGCTTATTGATGGAGTGTGTAGCTTTCCATTTCTTAAACAACCAGGAAGACACATCATGGCCATATTCCAGGGTGACAATGTCAAGATTCATCAGGCTCAGATTGTGAAAGAATGGTTGGGAGGGACCATGACGAATAATTTTTATTTGAGATATTTTTTTGGACTGGACAGTGCATATACATACTTTGACAAATTAAAGTAAATATATTGCGTGTAAAAACAAATGTAAGTCACATAATAATTGTTATATAAAATATAAAAAAGTTTATATATATATGTATTATATATATAATAATGAATCATAATTATTAATAGGATTAATAAGAAACTGGAATTTTGTTGTTTGTCTGTTAGTTTGTTTTTTGATTAACATTACATAAAAAATATATGATTTTCTAGAGCTGAAACACTACAAACATGCTTAAATTGTTTACATTTTTTGTAGGATATGTACTTTTTGCATATTTAATTCATGCGCATGTGCCTGCATCCCCTGAACTCCCTTAAAACCTGAATAAAGCAGCATGTGTTTCTTTTGAATAATCTGTATCCCCATTAATGCTGCTCGACTCCGCCGTCTTAATTCGTGGTGAGTTAGTTTTGCCTGTAGCAGCTCAGCTGTTTACCAGAATCCAGCAGCTCAGGATGTTTTTGTTGATTGGCAGTGGCACTCAGTAGGCGAACCGCGATGAGCGTGTGATGTGAGAGGTCAGCTCAGTTATCCTCAGCGCTATTGTTTGCTGTATTATCCACTTGCTTAACTTCCTCGATGCATGGAAGTTTACAAGGTGCCTCCTTCATCTAATGAAATCCCCCCCCCACAACCAATTCCCCCAATGGGTGCCGTGCTTTTAAACTCAGCAGAAAGCCTATTTACCCACATATTAAAGCACAGCATCAGTGTGCCACCAGTTCCAGTGCATTCGGAAAAACAGGGCAATTACTTGGAAAGAGCGCACCTTGGGAATAGCGCTCATCGCAGGAGAGTGGGTGCGAGGCGCAAACTCCGGGCTCACACTGAATATGCAGAAAAAACTTTCACCATGAAGTTTAAAAAAAGGAGGTATATCCAAAAAAGAGCGAAGTAGGAAAGCAGCAAAGAGTTTTTTGGGAGGGGGGAAACCTTGCTCGTTCATTACATCATGGACGTGGAGAGTATCTTCTACGCTACGCTTCTGAGGATGGCCTGGTTCCAGTGGGGATTCCTTTGTTGTCTTTGTTTTGGGTGTGGATTGACAGGCTCTTGGGAAAGGACGGAAAAGGGAATACTGCGGGAGAGGATAGGGAAATATCAGCTTCATGAGTTTCATGATTCTTCGCACCCACTTTCAACCTACCATCCGTGTTAGATGCAAAGTATCCGTGCAAGGAAGAAATGCACAAAAACTTGCCTCCTTCTTGTGGTCCCTGTGGGACAAGCCGGCCTTGGGGAACTCCAAACTCCAAAATGGAGGCGCTGGCAGGGATACCAGTCACTAAGGGAATGGCAGGATATGTGCGCTGGATTGTAGAAAGTTTTTGATCACTCACAGTGGAAGTCACCAGCAGGGTTCTTCATATGCTTACCACGAATCAGTCTCACGTCTATCATGGTTTGTGCTTCTCGGTCACGGGGGATGTTCTACCTCTTGTTGCTAATGCTGGAGTGTAAGTGAAACTCATGAGCAATAACTTTCGGTAACCATCTTGTGCCTTCGCATCATTAAAAAGCTTCTGAGGCAATGCAAGTAATTCAAAGCTTTTCAGAGAAACGTTTATTTCTTAGATCAAACAAATATTTACCAGAGAGTTCTCCAATAACTTTTTAATGCGAAGGTTCAAAGGATTGATAACATGAGAAGTTAATTTTCCATCTGACCGTAATGTGCCATATTTCCGAGGTAAACACAAATATACTCAAATATTCAACAGGAAAATAAATAAAAATTCAACAAGAAAACAAAATACAGGTCAAAACTTTTCATCATTTTAAAACATTTTATTCATAGAAATTGATCATCCAGAGAGGAGGTTACAAACAAGAAGAGAGTCAGACAGTACAATTTAATATTAACATGTAAAATTATTAACAAATTATGAAGACAAAAATGTTGTATTTGGAATAACATGCATCAATGAATCTTTCACATTAAGGCCAAGAAAAGCATTTAAAAAGCAAACGAGGCAGGGTTATTATCGTTAATAACTAAAACAAAAATATTATTGAAATAAAATATATATATATAAATTCATTTCAGCTAGTTACCAAGGCAACATTTCTCATTTTTGTTTAGTTTAAGTTCTAATATAACTTAAAATAATTGTGATAAAATAAATAAACTAAAACTTCAAGTTGCAAAATATAAAAAATATAGACATTTATATGTCAAAAACTATGACAAAAACACAACAAAGTTATTAAAAATGAAATATTGAAAACTACAATAGTATATCAATTATATGTAACACAATTTTGTCATATTGACTCTTATAAAAGACAATACATTAAAGAGTTTTCTTTTTTCCATCCCCAAAAGAGCAAAAACCAGTTTGATCATCAATGGATGCTAATAGTGCATAATATACAATATCTATTTTAAGGATTTGAATAGATTGCTGACCAGTTGGAGGATTTTCCCCCCCCATTAATCTTTCATTAACTAAACTTTGTGCAAATGAAAAGGTAAAAAATAAAGAGTGGCTGCTTATGGGCTTGCATCATTGGCCTTTCCTGTCTCTTTACACCATGTGCCATTGCCTCAAATTATATATCTGGTAACCCCACTGCCCTCTGTTCAGATAGCTTTTGACTGTAATAAATTGCCTTCTGAGTTTTCGCCTCATAAATGGCTCCTAAATCGAGATGTGGAGTGGTCTGATGATGTTTTAATTGTAACTTGCAAAATGTATTTGCCGTGACCTACAGACTTTTTGTGGCAGCTTCTATTCAATATGTATGTGTGTTCCGACACCTTGGGGTTTAAAAAGGTTAATTAACCTCTGGTGGTAGACCTTTCCTTTGCACTTAACTTGGTCTATGTCCTGATAGTACCATTAACCCATGCCCTAGCCTTTTAACCTCCTCTATCATTACCCACATAAAATCCATTAAAACTTTCTATTGATCTTTGCTGTTCAACCAAGACGCGTTTTTTTAACAGCTGGTTTGCAATTTTTATATTCCCTCAAAGCAACCGGGTCACATAATGGCCATAAGTGGAAGACACAAACAAAGCTGTCAGAGCATTTTATGCGCGAATCTTCACCGCACTTAATCTGAAACCATAATTGGCCATGATTAACCTGATTATACATACTGTATGCTATCCTAATGCATGTACAATCTTCTTAAAATCTAACATCCAAATGGGACAAGCGCACTCACGGTGAGAGTTAAGAGGAAGGCATAAATGCGCTTGGTGTCTCTCCATAAGCTGTGAGTGAGTCAGACCATAATTGATTAAAACATTCTCCGGTGGTGAGGTGTTGCTAGTGGTTAATGGAAACAACGCCCCGACTAAGTTTGATGGAGAGACATCAGGCTAAAATGAGAACATTGTCTTTATGAGCAGACGTCAAACTGAAGCCCCCTTTGCTCTGCCGGCTCTGTCTGAAACAATAAAGCACAATTAGCGGGGGATTCAGGACTCGCTGTTTGTTCTGTTACTATGGCAGCGGCATTGATTAACACTTCAGCAGTCTCCAAATTAATGATGTAAAAGCTCCTATAAACAGCTACTCAGTGCATCGGTGCATCAATGCATCTGTGCAGGTGTTACAGTGCGAGTGTTTGGGCTGGAAAACAAGGCATTGTGGGATGGAGGTGTTGTGGAGGGTGGCACCTCACTCGCTAATATCTCGAAATGTAGACGTTAATTTGAAAGCCTCTTACGGCCACTTATCTCAAGTCGAACGGACTAAATCTGCGGAGGGGAATTGTGATGCAGTGTCGTTTTGCATCTCGTCAACTGCTTTGTTTTCTGTATTGATCAGGTCTATTTTTTCCCTTTTCTTCGTTTAATCAACGCCTCACACACCAGTGTTAACATTTAGCTACCCCGCACACACGTCTTTGTTGTTTAAATGCATCGATTTCCACAGAAAAATAACGTCACCTCGCTTGGTCTGAGGATAACTGCAAGAAAGCATCCAGTTTTGCAGAAGCTAATTTGAAACTGTAGCTTTCAAGCTGCAAGCTTCTCATAATTTGAACTACAGTCTAACTAATTATAATATAATTAGTTAGATACATCTATATTTTAATACATATAGCCTATAGTAAATAAAAAGCTAAAAACAGCTTGCTTTACTGCTAGCTTAGCAGTAAAGCTAAGTGTGCAACTACACAACAAATTGTACGCTGCTACAGTACTTGTTGAAAAAAAGGCATGTTATTTTAAAAACTACAATGTTGTGAAAAAATCCGAACTGTTATCACGCTAATGAAAAATGTAGTTAAGTTAATATCACTTTCAAGTTTTAGTTTAGCAACCGCACATCACCATAAACAACACAGGCCATTCCGTGCATTTCAAAGCAACTCTGAGCACATGAAAAGATAGCACCATACTGCTAGCTACAGCCAGTTCAATGCAAAGAGCACTATTGCTCTAAAGCACACCTCCACAAACGCACTTGTAATCATCATTGATGTGGGCTTAACGCAGCACTCCGTGGGTAGCGCGGCCGAGAGAAACATTAACTCCCATTAACTACAGCCTCTCGCCAGGAGTAAGGCAGCTGATCAAAGGTGGAACGCTGGGGAATCAGAAAATGTGGGCTTTGTTCAGATATCTTAAAAGTAGCAGCGATTTAATTATGCCACGGATTAGCAATAGCGCAGAAAAGAATAGACTCGCCAGCCAAAGGTCTGAGATGCGCTTGAAGACAGAGATCTCATAGACTATAAACTCATCAGATCAGGATTCACGCAAAATGCGTATTTGTCTATAATGACACAACTTGAAAGGGGTTTTAAAAGGCTATATGAAGAAATCACTTATGGCAGCTAATAGCATTGTTTATTTGCATATGCTGTCTGCATTGTTTTCGCAATCAATTTAGCAAAGCTTTTCTTTATCATTTGGTCTTCACTTACTGCAACCACACCGGATAGACAAATGAGTGTGTTCACACTGAACTGTTTCTCTTGATTCTTTTGGTCCAGAAAGACCAAAAAAAAAAGAAAAGAAAACGATACATTTAGTACTGGTTCACTTTGGTTCACATTTACACTGTCATTTTTCAAGACCAAAGCTGAAGATAAAAACTAAATTATGATGTATATTTTGTGATGGATCTTAGGGTGTGTTCACACTTAACAGGTTTGGTTTGATCAAACTGAACTCTGGTGCGATTGCTCTGCTAGTGCGGTTCATTTGAATAAGTGTGAACTCTGCCATGCGAACCCTGGTGCACACCAAACAAGCGGACCGAGACCCCTGAAAAGGTGGGTGCTTTGCTGCGATTTGACTGAAATATAAACACAACACTTTTCTCATCATAAGAGCTACGTTGCCCATCACAGTTCAGTACAGTTGCCAGAAACTCCACCTCCTTACAGCAGATCTGCTTGTTTGGTGCACAGCAGGCCCCTTAAACTGCGGGTGATTTGTGAAAAAGTGTTTTTGCACTGAAATATAATATGCAAAAAGTGGTGCAAACTGTTAGTGGAATCGCGCCGTTTAAACCGACTAAATTGTTTATTTGTACTGTACCAGCTTTTCTGCTTAGGATCAGCGCTTGGCACCCCATCTTTAGATTTAAGCCTCAGCGTGAGGCAATGGCAGCCTCCTTTTCCCGCTCATTTAGCCCGCTAAATTCAAGGCACACGCAGGCTGTAACAAAGTGACAGGTGGGACGCACGGCAAGACAGCAAGTTCGCAAAGGTTGGCTCTCATTAGGTTTCCAAAGCCCCACCGACAGGCCCTCGCAGCTGCCTTCTGATGCACGTTCATCTGCACCTGCATCTGTTAACTGCAACGAGACAGCGAGCCGGAGCAGACGAGGAGGACTCGGGAGGTGGGGGGTTGGTTAAAGGAAGTGGAGAAAACCGTTTTTGAATCCCTTAGTCCACAGCGGGTGAACTTCCTGCCCTCAGACATCTTGCCGGCCTAACTCCTGTCATGCATATCCTGACACGCTACACACTCCAGACTACGTGTTTTACGATCCCTAATCCCAATTAATGTCCAGGAGAGGTAAAGGAAAGAGAATCAAAAGAGAAGCTGTCCCAGAGATGGGGCATGATGGGAAAGGGGGAGTATGGTGGGAAGGGGGATTGGGGAGGGGGGGGTCGGCTGAACCAATTATTTTGAAGGGTATTAAGTCATCAGATTTACTTTTATCTTGATTGCATTGTGGAAGTCGTGCATAATTAATGGAGGGAGCTTATTAGGAAAAGATGATTAGGCAAATTACACAGGTGTCGGATGCATTTTTCATGATGAATTTTGCTGGGACAATCCCGTATTTCCATCTGTTCTGCTCCTATCAGAATGTCACTGCAGGGGAAATTAACGCGACGGCATCAATACCAAATAAACGAGGAGCCGACAGAACACAAAACACAAGTAAATAAGTCTTTAGAGTTTGACGCTGCTGTACATGAACTTCAGTCCTTTTCGCTAAGTAACACAATAGTTAGCCGTAGAAAGACTTCATCAGTAAAACGGCTTTCTAATGGCCATTTCATCCTCCTATTTTATGACTACATGGTGCATGACCCAACATGAGAAACAAGCTCTTCTATTGATAGGCTGAGGTCATTTATGCTTTAAGGTTAACACGTGTTTGACGCTTATGATGAAGACTTTCTTCCATTTAGTCCACTAAAAGGAAAGAATGGGAGAGAGAGCTCAATATTATGACCCCTTTACTTTCCCTGGACATTAATTTGGGTTTATGGGTCATTCGGCAATGCTTCCTTTATAGTAGTGCTAATGTAATTCAGCACAGAATCTGTGGACATGCATTATGGTAAAAGTGAAATGGCGCTCACAACCATTTTACTTTAACTAAACTGGATATTGAACCAGGGGGGGGGGGTATTTTTTGAGAGGAATTGGATTTTCTCCACCAAAACAACAAAGCCAACTGAAAATAAAGTATTTTCTAAGGCATCAAGTTATTACGTTTCTAAAAAAAATATTACAAAGCCATTTTTTTCTTGAAATAATCTGCACTTTGTTTAATCATGCTGATCATATTGTGCACAATTAAATAAACTTAGATGCTAAATAGGGTGGAATTTATAATAAACCAATTTAATTATAAAAGAAATGTGTTTGTGCCAAGAAAAATAACAATTAATTAAGACTGCTGCACTTCACCTCATTTTAACTTTTAACTGGATTGTGGGCGCCTTCATGTGCAATAGGAATTTTTGTAAATACAAATTTCCCAGTTGGATATTGGATGTGAACAGCCCCTCAAGTCATATTTCCACTGGGAAATGTGTTATGGTTATATGGTATAGATTATGTGTTAGGTTGGCCATAAACTCTAAACATGGTGGAGGTGTGAACAAGTACTAGTGACTGTTAAGTGACTCATTTTCCTACAACATCTATATTGCTTTCTTATACTTTCCTTACTTGTGTAACAATTTTATACATATTGTTTGTATTTTACAGCATTCATTTTGACCAAAATTACAGAATCACCAGCAAACTGTAAATGTTATATACATTCACAAAGTGCAGGTCATGTTTATGGTTGCCAACCAATTGGACGCTATTTTTCGAAATCCGTAGCTATTGGCTAAAAATCATCTATGCATACTGACTTTAATAAGATTTTCTCAAGAAATAGGCAAGAATGAACCTCCATGATTCCTATTTCTTCTGACAAAAAAACACTTGAACGTAACAAATTTGTAATTACAACTTCGGAAATGAGAACTAAGGCATTTTTATAACACATCATAAGAGGCAGTTTTTCGCATTGAGATAGAGTGGTGAAACTAAGTGAATTCTTCCCAGAAATCCCTTTAAATAAAGTAACAAAGGTGAATTTTGCTTTCATGTCAACTTCAGCTTTCCTCCCATGATCAACCGAAAGTTTAAAGCTGATTTTGAACAAACTCAGGCCTTTATGCCTTTACAAATTTCTACCATATGGTCCATTGGTTTAAAGGGAATCTAGCCTGAAATATATTTGCATACCAATTAAGGCGGCGCTTATGGGCGTCTTTCCAAACCTTGTCTTTCAGGTAACCCCTCCACAAAGATCTAACCACACTATCGCTACTGTATCTCCCCCTCGTTCGTATACCACGGCTTCTTTCATTATATGAATCTTCTTCCATGTGTAGTACAGTTCCCCAAGGAGCACTTCAAGGATCCCTCCTGATCATTAGACGCAGTACGGTTCTTATTCTCACCTCGTGCACCTGTGCCACTAGTCCTCATCAGGAATTCTTCCTCCTCCTCCTGTTCTCCTTCTTCAGCAGGCCAGTCATTAAAGCCCTGTGTTCTCTTTCCTCTCACACTCCTCTGTTAGTCTGCTATTCCTTTGTTTTGTCTGGGTGGCATGCGATTGCTGTAAATCAGACAAATCGCAGAAATTCTTGTTCTTGGTCTTGGTCTGCTTAGGCATTCGTTTGAGCTTCTCAGACAAACATTCTCACCTGATGCGTGAGGCTTCAACCATCTGCCTCGGTGTGTTTAATGGAAGGTAATAGAGTTTGTCTACACTATTTAGAGCAGATGGTGCCCCTGTGTGTCTTCTTAAGCACTGGTTGGGTAGGATACGTTTTAAAAAGGATGTTTGAATTACAATTATTAACATGGGACGTACGTTTCTTATGGTACTGGGTGACCTAATGCCACATAGACCATCAGGTAGAAGTGCTATCCGTCCATCCGTCCATCCATCCGTCCGTCCGTCCATCCATCCATCCATCCATCCATCCATCCAGGTGAAACTCGAAAAAATGTTATATCGTGCAAAAGTTAATTTCAGTAATTTAACTTAAAAGGTGAAACTAATATATTATATAGACTCATTACATGCAAAGTGAGATATTTCAAGCCTTTTTTGTGTTATAATTTTGATGATTATGAAAACCCCAAATTCAAAATTAGAATTTTGTGAAAAGGTTTTCATAAGCTGTAAGCCATAATCATCAAAATTATAACAAATAAAGGCTTGAAATATCTCACTTTGCATGTAATGAGTCTATATAATATATTAGTTTCACCTTTTAAGTTGAATTACTGAAATAAATTAACTTTTGCACGATATTCGAATGTTTCGAGTTTCACCTGTACATCCACCCAAATTAAGATGAAGATCATACCTGAAGCTGCTACTACAAGTGGTTATTCTGGGTAGTCTGTGATGGGACTTTCCTAGCGAACATCCAACATTATTCCCTTTATATATTGGAAGTTAAGCCAGCAGTACTTGAACCACCAACTGTAATTTTACACAGAAAGTTGGCAAATACAGGTTGTCAAAATAAATAATAAACCAGGCAGTTTAAATTTAGCTTTAGTTCTTTAATTCAAACGAAAGTTCAAATAAAGTAGGAGAAGGGTTGTGAAAAATATAATACAATACCACAATTTCTTATATCCCGCCCCGAACAAGATTCGATTTTTCAGAGAAACCCTGAGTTAGCAGTAAAACAACAGGACATTTACTAAAATTACAAATAAAATCACAGGTACACAAATTTACTCTCTCTTAGGGAAGCCTATAGTCCCATTCACCAAGGCCTTAGACACCCCAGAGGTGCTGTTCCATTGGACACGAGCGTGAGAAAGGGAGCGAGAAAGGTTTGATGGATGAATGGACAGACATGAGACTGTAGAGGAGAAATTGGATCTGGCTTCTGTCTCTTGGCACTAACCGAAGGTGGCACAAAGTTCTGTAAACACACGGGTGCCATTCCAACTGCTTTTTTTTTTTTTTTTTTTGCAAAGCATAAAATTAAAGCTATTTATAACCTGTGTGATAATTACATTATACTTATTTCATCATGATTAGATTCCTGCTTTTTTATGATACAATGTCACAGTTTTAATTAAAATGTCTCTCAGGCAGCTTGGCTGGCCAACTGAGCTGTTTGTTCATTTGCTCGAGTTTTTAAGGGGTCTTTGTCGACTTTGCATGCTGTCAGTGTCAGACTGACTTGACCTAGAACACACAAACTTAAATCTAAATGTTAATTTGGGTGATTTGTCTTTAATGTGTACATACCTTATTTGAAATTAATGGCATGAGGCTGTATTGTAGACCTTGACCATCTGTCAAGCTTTCATTTGCCAATTTAATAGCTAATTGTACTGAAAATCACATTTAATTTGTACGAAATTGGCATGGGCCCCCTTGGATTATTCAGACAACTGGATTTAGAATGCATTTTCCAAATTATGAATCAACACATATAACCAAAAGGACACAAATAATCATAGATTATAAACAGTATTTGTCTATTTATAGTTTTTTTTTAATAGTCAATTTGAACCCGACCCCCCTTGAACTGAAGAAAGCAGTTCTAGAAGACTTTAAAAAAAAAAAAAAAAATTCTCTTTGGTCATGTTTTATCTCGCACAGGACACCCAGTGACCCAGAACTGCCACTAATGCTTGACGGCCTGTTTTTAATCTTAAAGGATTTATGTTAGAATTATGGAACATAAACTCCTGAGGTAGTTTAGAAAAGTTTTGAGTTAATGTTAGCAGTGATACTTGTAAAAAAGAAGAAGAAGAGAAAAAAAAAAACAGAATACGAGAATACCCTGTAGGTATTGTGCACTGAGACCTAACTTAGGGCGAAGAAAGAAGTAGGCAATACTCTGTAAATTTTTAATGGATGATATATACTCAATAATAAATAGCTGATAAATAAAATATGGTTACTTGTCTTGATTAAGGTGAGTGTATTCCCTTCCCCTGATGCCAACATGTCTTTGATTCACATATCTGTGGTTGTGCAGTCCTCCTTCCTTTCTGTATTCAACATTTCCACTTTGTGTTGCACACTTGAAAAGAGAACGGCTCTTGGCTGGAGGGTTGTTGTACAGAAATGAACCGTGGAAACGTTTCGCCGAAGGCATTGGCTCGGGGTATTGTTCGAAGCTGAGGCCACCCCGGATATTCATTCATGTTTTATGGCGAAGAGGCTATCGCTTTAAACGTGTCCCACTTGAGTGAGTTTTGGCGATGCGCTGCAAGCTGATGGTAATTAATAACTTGTGGAAATTTCAAATATCTGAAGATCGATAAAATCATGCAAAGCACTTCTAATTATTATAAGCCTCCCCCACTGGATGGATCCTCTCTTACTCCTAACCGCAAATGTCACGGTCAGGGTGAGAAGCAACAGGATTTAGATGATTAATATTACACTTGCGGTTCTGAAACATTACATATCTGTACACATCATCTCTGGTTCCATTTTTGGACTTTTATCTGTCAGTTAGGCCGCAACACATCACAATATCCTTTGTTACAGGACATTTCCGAAATATATCAAGCTGTCATGTTTCCAAATAGACTGATAAATATCTTTAAAGAGTCGAATTTGTGACTGTTCCATTAGAGGCAGACCAAAATTATGGCTTGCTTTATCATTCATTAAGTTTTTGATCTATCCTTTGACATGTAGCTTTGTAACCCGACACAGTTCCAGGTTCAATGAGGTGATAGATATTCAAGTCATAGAGCTGCTCTTTAAACCCTTGGAGAACGAACTAAAGGATACAGGGGAGTAAACAGAATATATGGCCTTTAAGGTGATGTTTGGGTGCGGAGGGCAACGCTCCTCAGTCGAGGGACACTAAAGGTTGCACACCTTTCTCTCTTCAAAGACCCTAACAGTTTTGACAGTCCCTCACCAAACGCCCTTCCTGGTGGCGAAGCAAAAAGACCACTAAAGGTTTCGGCAAGAAGTAAACCTGACCTTTTCTTGGCACTGAACGTATAGGAGAGGTTCACTGGGAGAGCGGGCTGGTTTCCTCCACCTCAAGCGAGCTGAACATAAAGCCCAGATGACAGTTCCTGTTGAAAGACTGTTGGATGTTTAATTACTCAAAACAACAGCCTGACCTTCTCAGTAGCTCCTGCACATGACACAATGGCTATCATTTATAGATCTAAGATTTGGCACCAGTATCAACAATCAACTTTTGAAGATACATTGTTTCACAGCAAACATGGTTACTGTCAAGCTACTTCTGTGCATTAATGTCTGTGTGAACTCTGTTTTCTTGGATTTACTGTACGTCCAGGGTTAAAAATGAACACTAGCCAAAGTCAAAATTTTGTTTGCAAATGACGTTTGATACGATGAAACAAATTGAATGATTTTTGTTTTGATAAAAATTACTATAAAAATAAATATATGATGTAATATGATAGTGAAAATAATAAAACATTAATATTTTTTTATATTCTAATATATACTGTATATACACACCATTAAATATTATTTATATTTGTAATTTATTGCTTTACTTATTTTCCTTTTATTTATTCAGCAATAAGTGACTGCCATATTTTCTGTGGCATTTCTTAAATGAGGAAAATGTGGTTTGTGAATACTCGCATTGAGCCACCAATTAGAGAGTAAAAATAAATTAACATATTAATATATTAAAATGAATTATTAAAATACAATTAATAACTTCTTAAATATTAATACAAAGACAAATAACAAAATTATATAAATTCACGTATTATTGTAATGGCAAATAGTACAGATACACTTTCTGCCACTGAGCTTCATTGTCTCCATGATCTCAATGGCCAGTAGGGAAATCAACAGTAATGTTTTATTTTAAAATAAAAGGAATTTTAAATATTCTTAGTTTAAGGGTCTTCTCTTCATAAGTATGCTTTCATTATGATGATGAAAATAACACATCATCAATAAACAAAGACCTTTTTACTACATGGGCTTATTCAAGGCTGCATTAAAAACGCTCTAGTTAATGAACACCATTTCAGAAGTTGCATGTTGGAATGTCTCATTATGCCGCACTTAAACGGACTGACCTTTCATTTTTGGAGGACACTCACCTCATAGTGAGCCAGTCCCAGCTGGTTCACTGAAGCTTAAAGTGATCCCATATGCATCACTGTTTTCAACTGATGCGTCCGGTTCAAGCAATATTATTAACACCACCTTGTGCAATTATTTATATCAATGATCTTCAACAGGGTGACCGACGATTTTTCTTTAATCTCAAAGTCCAGTAGGGCTGCTTAACTAAAGCCAAAACAAACAAAAAACGCAATAACTAATAGTAAAATATGTATTTTACAGCATTCTATGTGGATACTGTTGTGTCAAATGTCTCAATTTACATCACACTTTGTTCATTGCGAATGCTCTTATTATAACCAACAAGGTGTAGAAATTATGTAAATTAGATAATCATTCAGCTTCACTGATTATAGTGAGAGTTTTCACAGATTTTTGTATAAAACTATGTTTCTTGGTTTTGTATTTCTTGGTTTTGTTCTATGGACTTTTATTGTGAAGTGTATTTTCTGTTCCTCTTATTCCAGTGGTTCACTTCCTGTGTTTAGATTCTATTTTCATTTGTTTCCATGGTTGCCTTGTATATTTCTACAGGTATCCTCATTAGTTTTCATAGAGATTGATTGTTCACACCTGTTCCTCATTAGCCCCTAATTTCCCTGTGTATATGTATACCCCAGCGAGTGTCGCCCATAATTGTCTTGGCACGTTTTTTTGTGTGTTCTTGTACAAAAGTTCTATGAATAAACATTACAAGATTATCATTATGAATACGATTAATATGAATATGATTCATATTATATTTGTCATATGCAGAAATATCTAAAATTACAATATGCATTAAACAAAAGTATTATTAAGTTAACTTGAAAATGTCTTTTGTACGGACAAGTAGCAACTTTGTGACTATTTACAATGTTAAACCATTCTAATTTCACAGTATAACAGAAGCAATTAGCTACTCATCTACTGTAAAGTAGACACAAATAAAAAGTCTAGCTCCCTCATTTGGGTTACTTTGCAGGTGGCCTGCGGTGCCGTTTTCTCCGTTTCCTGCTGGTAAGTGTTTGAGGGTACACTGTAAAAAAATTCCGTAAAAATACGGTACAATGTACCATATTAATTTGAAGGAATTTTCCGTATTTGTCTTTTACAGGACTTTTACCCGTATTTTGAATTACGCGTTGCATTGTGGGAACTAGAACCTGATCGGCGCGAAAAGTTTGAGACGCAACCGCCATTACACACGCAGATGACCGCGGCCAAAGTTGCTTTATAAAGTCGGATTTCGGATGTGTGGAAGTTATTCTGACACTTCTGTGGTAAAAACAGAAAATTATATTTAGCTAAGAGTCAAATAAGCTGTTTACGTAATGTTATTTGGTTGCCACCCGGCTTGTTAGGCAAAATGTCGGACCCGTCGTGTTTATCATGTAATGCTTATCGTCACACATTGAAATATTTATTTCACACTCGTGGAAGTTCCCCTGGTTGTATGTGTTATAGTGTCCTCGTTGTAACTGGTTTATTGGCTTTTATTTGGTCGGTGATGCGGTTTATTT
Source organism: Phoxinus phoxinus (assembly GCF_949152265.1). Lineage (NCBI taxonomy): Eukaryota > Metazoa > Chordata > Actinopteri > Cypriniformes > Leuciscidae > Phoxinus > Phoxinus phoxinus. The sequence goes on from NC_136884.1 coordinate 8,399,188, forward strand.
CGTGCCGAGCGCACCCGTTAACCAGGATGAAGTGCAGTAACGTTACTCGTGTTTTTGGAGCAGTTTAATGGCTTCAAACAAAAGCCACCAGATAAAATCGTCGAGAAAAGTAAAGGCCATTTAAGACTTTATTTAAAAGGCATGAAGATACAACGTGAAGACTGTGTGTGAAGATGCAGTACAGCTGGATAAAGGAAAACACCACGTTTTCTTCCAAATGAGGTACGTTAATGTTATGTTTACGTTAGACTTTTTATTGTCTTGTTTTTGTTTTAGACGACACACAGACATTATACACACACGACACATATGACTTTAAACCCTTAATAATGACCTTGAAAGAATAATTTAACATGACTGCTATTATAGTTTGTTTCATAGTTTCTGTTGTTTTCTTATCTATTGACAGGACTTTCCTTATGTAACAGTTAAGTTACTGTGCATCCCAAGCACTACCCTGCATGCTCCTTATGGGTTTGTATTTTGTTTTATTAGTATTTTATTATTATTAATCATTATGAGTTCTCAATATTGGCAAAACACATTTAAATTTAAAGTCTGAGGAAAAATGTTTATAGAAAAAGTTGGTTGCTGAATAGCCCCTTCAAAGATTTTTACGCTTATAGGTCAGTAGAAAAGCATTTTATAAGGAAGATTTAAACAACTGTTTTTGGAGCGGTTTTCTGAAGTGGTCGTGTAATGTTTTTCATTTTGTAATATCTTATTTGTTTAAGGTGATGGGCTTTCAGGATTGCTGTCATTCAATAAGTTATTATTGACCACATCTCCTACCCTATTGAGGCAGTGAGCTACAAAATGGCACTTATCCTGGAGTTCATAAAGGTAAGCAACACATTTTTAATGAATTTATTTATAGAGCATGTTGTTGTGTTACTGTTTATAATTGAAAATAATGAAACATATAAGGTAGCCTATAGTTGAGCAGACAAGCTAACATAACATGCAATTGGAGTCCACTGGAAACAGAAGTCTTAGCAATTAATACAGTGTTTGAATTTGAAAGAATTAGGGATGGCAGTTGATAATTTAACGAACGTAAAATACTGTACGATTATTTTTCAACCTCAACCTGGTCTGCATGATACTTTGTAGTTCAATTTCCTTCATTTAATTTCGTGTGTAGCTAAAAACATATATTTTTTTTCTTATGCAACTTTCCTGTGCAGAAATCCTGAATGAAGGTCGAAAAGGCTGAGATGAAGGAAACCAAACGTCTACACATTCCTCCAAGACTGCTGAAGTTCCTGTATGAACAACTGAAAATCCATGTAAAGTTTAAAGGGATAGTTCACTTTGAAATTACATTTTGGTGTGTTTTAGCTTACCTGAAGTGCATCCAAGATGTAGGTGTCTGTCTCCGCAGTAGTTTCAATTTTGATATTTTTAGGTCAAACCATTCTTGTCTGTCAGTCATATAATGCAGGTATATAGGTACTGTCTCCAAAACCATGCAGAGAAAAGTCCAAATTAAAAAATGCCCCATCGTAAGTGCACATTGATGGCCTAAGACACGAAACAAGCGGTTTGTGTGAGAAAACGAACAGTATTTATATAGTTTTTATCTCTTTTACACAACCACGTCCATCTGATCTGTTTACGTAGTCTGCGTAAGTGCCGTAAAGCTCCGGAAGTGGTCTCCCGGATGAGTTCGCGCGAGCTTACATAAATGTATTTTTTTTACATCGGTTTAAACATCCCGGATAAGTGCAAACTAGCACCATTTATATTAGCCATCCTATCTACAATCTCTGTTCTGTGCATAGGTTCTGGTGTAAACAATGAGTGACGTCCACACGCAAGAGATCACTTCGCCTTCCGGCGCTTACGCAGACTAAGTAAACAGATCACTTGGACGTCGTTGTGTAAAAGAGATAAAAACGATATAAATACTGTTCGTTTTATCACACAAACCGCTTGTTTCGTGTCTTAGGCCATCAATGTGCACTTACGATGGGGCATTTTTTAATTTGGACTTTTCTCTGCATGCTTTTGGAGACAGTGCCTATATACCTGCATTATATGACTGACAAGAACGGTTTGACCTAAAAATATCAAAATTGAAACTACTGCGGAGACAAAGACACCGACATCTTGGATGCACTTCAGGTAAGATAAAACATACCAAAATTTAATTTCAAAGTGAACTATCCCTTTAAGCTTTTGTCAAATCTCAAAATGGACCTTTAACTGAACATACCGAAGAAGGAAATTTTTTCACAGAAGTTGTTCACTCCAAAATTAAAATAATGTCATTTATTACTCGCCCTCCTGATGTTCCAACCCTGCAAGACTTTAGTTCATCTTCAGAACAAAAATGACGATTTTTTTTAATGAAATCTGAGAGCTTTCTCTTCCTCTGTTGACAGCTTACGCAACTACCACTTTCAAGCTCCAGAAAGGTAGTAAAGACATCATTAAAGTAACATGGTGTCCTAACCAGATGCGATAAGATTCTAGCAACAAGCTGTTTTTTAGCGATCTATATTTTGTGAGAAAAGATGTGTTTTTTTTCTTCACACAAAACATTTGTGCACATTTATTTCATAAATTTGAGGTTAAACCACTGGAGTCACATGGATTACATTTATGTCTGTATACCTTTCTGAACCTTGAAATTGGTAGTTGCGTAAGATGTCAATGGAGGGACAGAAATCTCTCCGATTTCCTCAAAAATATCTTAATTTTTGTTATGGAGACGAATGGAAGTCTTGTGGGGCGTGGAACAACATGAGCGTGAGTAATTAATGACAATTTAAATTTTTTGGTGAACTAACACTTTAAGGAATATGGTGTTCTCTTACAGAAAAATGGCATTAACACTAACATTTCACTCTACTATTGACTAAGTCTAAAGCTATTTTTAATGATAAAAGCAGCAGACCTGTATTCGTATTGCATTTGTTTTTGTTTCTTTCTGTATTGTATTGTATTGCATTTGAAAATGTTTTGAATCTTGACTTTCACAGTTAAGTTTTTTTTCAAAGAATTTTGTGAGCTATTTGGTGCAACACCAATATTGTGCAAGTACCTGCTCATGTTTTCTTTTTTTAATTCTGTCTCTTGTTTGTTTAATGTCTAAACTTATTCCACAATACAAGCACTTTTTAATGGGTCTTTGTACATTGTTTAATTTGTCATATATATTTATATGTATATATCTTTACTCATTAAATGCATTTAAGAATGTTTGCATGAATATTTGTACAAAAATAAACCATGTTAAATTTGTATATATGGTTCTTGAATTATTTGCCACCAAAATATATGGTATAAAATTTCTATAAATATAGAAATTTCTGTATAAGGATTATCCGTTAATAGTACAGAAAATGTACTGTTAATATACAGAATTTTCCGTTTTAGAGGTGAAGGAACTGTCCGTAATTTAACGGAAAATGTCCTGGTAATTTTCTGCCAGTACATTATCCGTTTTTTTACGGAATTATTTTTTACAGTGTACGTTTGAGGATGGGGGGGCTTTACATACAATCACAAGTCTCTAATAGCTCAATCTGAGGCCAACCAGCAATTCTATTTTTAAAGACAGTCGCGGAGCTTTCATTAATGAGCACACGGCCACCTCTCGCCACGGCAGCCGTCTCCATTGTGAAGTCTGCCACTCCGCTTTCATTAAGCTCCCACACTCTGACGGAGACAATAGAGCAATTCCAAACCGCGCTCAAGGTAATCTTTATGGAAGGGCGGAAAACAATGGGGCGCCGAGGGGGAGTTCACATGGTAATAAGTGGACAAACCCAGAAGCGATTAACTCTGTTGTAATCCCATTGAGTTCAATCAAAGGGAGCAAGCAGGGACTTTTTCAGAAATCAAGCAAAGAGTGTCGAGCCAAAGGAAATGTCTGACTTTGAGTTGCACCTGTAGAAATCCTGGAAATACGCCACTTCGGTTTCTTAAGTTTGATGGTTGGTGGAAGTTTGTCACAGGTTTGTAATACACTAGTCTGAACTCTCCCGAGTAGGATCGGACTGAAATTACTCATCATAACATGAAAACCATGCAATTCTGAGCAAGCAATGAGTTTCGATTGCTTCGGTAACAGTAGTGGAGCTATTCAGTAAATTGATACACTTATACAACCGTTTCTTTTTCTCCATAGGACATCGGAAATTTAAATCCAGTAATAGATTCGGTGTTTACTGAAATCATGTGCTGCTTGTGATATTTGAATATGTGACCAGTCTCTCTGTCACATAAAACATTCCCATAAGAGGAAAGATCAATTCCTCATCATCACAATAGCAATTCATAGAGACCCCGAGCTATTGATTTGTGGGAGTGTCTGCAGACCATTGGAGACCATTGGAGACATGGACTTAATGAGAAATCATAGAGCACTGCAACATTTGTTTTGTTTTTGACACAGGGGAAAGTATGACCCCCGGATCGATGAGGGACAAAGAAGATTGATTGAGGAATCCGATTTTTGTCATAACTTACACAGCACTTTTCCAGTTTACTGTAACTGATGCAAGCTGAATATCACGATCATTATGTACTTAATATCCGATGGCCTTAACTTGTCATGCTCCATTTATTTTTCTGCACGAGATGAATTTAGGAAAATAAACGAGCCCCTCTACTTCAATATTTTTGTAACTTTAATATGTTGGTTGACGCTTGCCTAAGGTGGAAAATGCAACTGACAACAAATCTGTCACAGCGTTGGAAGAGAGTCAGAACTGGTTCTCTTGTGAGCAGAACTAATATTTGAAGCAATTTCTGAAGATCTACAATTTCAGGTTTGAGGCGAATACATTTTAAAAGTGCAATTAAAAAGTTTTTCTCAAAAATTAAAGTTCTGGCATCATTTAATCACCCTTGTGTCATTGCAAACCTGAATGGACGCATTACAAGTAACACGAGTTACGTAATCAGATTACTTTTGCACCCTCTACTGTAGAGGCATGATTTTTTTTTATATCCTTCAGTCTGAGACTTATTCATTTCACTTTGGGAGTAAAAGGGGCCTTTACATTTGCCAAAAATAGAAAAAAATTTTTTATTAAAAAATAAACAATCAAGCCCAGCCCAGGTGTGGAAAAAGTAAGGCAAAAGTAACGTAACGCATTACTTTCCATAAAGAGTAATGCAATTAGTCACTTTTTTTAGGGAGTAACGAAATATTGTAATGCATTTTTTTTCTGTTCTGTTTTGGTCCATATTACTGTAGGAAAGTTATACAGTAATTATATATATAAAAAAAATAATAATAAAAATAAAAAACAACAACAAAGAACATAAAGTTAAATATAGCAAAACAAACCTCAAATGTCATGATGTTTGGTGTGTGAGAGCCAATAAGGTTTGTTGTTAGCTGAGGGTTATGTTACCAAATTTGATGTGATTTTATGTCCTTTTTAGAACTTGAAAGTTTTGTGCATCCTGTTAGGCAATAATAAAATATGAGTTTGGAATGACATGAGGTTGAGTAAATGATCGCAGAATTAACACATTTGGGTGAACAATCCATTTAAATCAATGTCATTAAAAAATAGCCACTTTTATTTGTCCAGAGACAATGGCGCTAATTAAGGGGACGCCGTGTACCACAAGGTTATTAAACCACTGGGGGAAGCAGGGACCGAGGTAAGATAGTATTGATAGGATTGGAAATACGATCACCCACCAGTCTGTCCTAGCGTTTAGAGAGCTAGAGAGAGACAGACAGAATAAGAGAGACAGAGACAGGTACTGATCAAGAGTCTCCTTGCCACTTTCTCTCCCTCTTCTCTGTTCTAATCAGCATACAAGCGACAGGCGTCCTGTGTTACAGCGGCTTGGCTGCCATTCCAGTGGCTATTGATGGGACTTTGGGGTAGGGGGGGGTGGCCCAGCCCAACACTTTCTCATCTAGTGCTGGAGTCAGGCCGTCTGTCCGCCGCCCATCCAAAATGAGACACCCTGAATTTAATCTGAAACGGAGAGGGGGTGGCAGGCAGGAGTTGGTGTATCATATCAACTCCTCTGATAGTGCCTCCCCTGCTTTCAGTGAGGGATTGGAAAGTGGCACCACTTTTTAAGCCAGACTGATCAATGGCGCTTATGTATTGGGTTGAGCGGCATAGAGCAGATGTATGGTTCCACTTGTCTGCTCGCAATTAAAGGGGGAAATAGATTGCCAAAGCATCGCACGGTAAGACGAACCCGTACGGTGCCTGGTCCCACTGGAGCCATTTGTTTTCAAAGTTTGAATGTGAAAAGGCAGTCTTTCCCTCTGAGGTGAACATGAAGACATTCACTCATGCTATTTACATTATTATTCACCTTTGGATTAAGAACTGCAATTTAATACCTTGTTTTTAGAGGCAATCAAAGAAATGCCACCCTAACTTTTTCAAGATCGGTGATTTTCAAAATGTGGTAACAGCAGCGGTGTGTGACATGACAATGTTTTCCATACTAAAAAATACATGCAGTTTTGTTTTTCCATGTGTTATTGTAGTTTAAATATTTATATAATTTTAGTATTTCTAATGACTCTAAACGTCTCTGTTTGAATCCTGAAAGGAGTTGAGCTCCAACTGCAATCAAACACACCTGAATGAGCTAGTCAAGGCTTTCAAAATCTCTTGAAAATGATGGGCTGGCATGTTTAATTAGAGTTAGAGCTAAACTCTACATGACACTGGCCTTTCTGGACCAGAGGTAAATTGCCCTGCTCTAATGCATAACGTTCTTCCACTATAAATGGGTAAAGGTGTTGAGCATTGTACACTGATCACAGTCTGCATGCTGAAAGACATGAGCAAAAACTGAGGTGAATGACTGAAATTCTGTTTGCTCTTAAAGCATATTAGATGCTCAATTTTAAAGACATTGTTTTAGCAATAATAACAATATGAAAAAAATTATAATAATATTGTAATACAGTCAAAGTCTGTAAGCATGTGTTCAAGAAGATTTTCTGAAAAGAGAGAAATACATTTTGCAAATAGGGTGAACAAAACTTGGTGGTGATACTGAAACTTTCAAGCAAATAAATAAACAAGTAAAAGTATAAAATAAAAATATGTAATAAAATATAAACAGAATAAAATGCTATATATTTTCATATAGATATCAAGCTGATAGTTAATGTTAGTTCTGGCAGGTCACGTTAGTCAAGCTCGCATCAGCTGACTCTCAGCTGATCTACCTATAGGAATACGACGCCTATCACTTTATACATATATAAGCTCCTTTAGTATTATCAGCAGCTATCGCGTTTCTCAGGAGCTAATTACCCTCCTCCATCCCCAGCTCCTCCTCTCGTCCAGTCAGGATTTGGCATTCTGATTCCCCTTGAATCAAAATAAATGCTCGAATTATGTTGTACTTTAAAATCTTGAATTAATGATATCTGCAATACATTCATGTTGGTTCTGTTCTTTTTACCCTAATGGGGATTATTGCTGCTCTCCCTGCTCTTATCCATGCTAGGCTGCATGAATGCGCATGGAGTTCTCGCCCAGAACGGAACCATACCGCGCCAATCCAAACTATATGCTAATTGTCAATCGTATTTGACGATAGTGGTCCTGACAGAACTCAGTTCGCTTCAAATTTATTTACAGTAGCCTATATATAGCACTTTTTGGATCAAACACTGCTCTGGAGCATAGTACTGATGAATTGGAGTGACAAGCAGACCAATTCAACCCCTGGGGAAGACTGTTTTGACCTTGTGGCACTAGTATCATCTCATTTAGTCAAAGGTGTTCCTTGGCCTGAAAAGTTTGCGAACCACTAAATGGTTAACATTTCACAAAAGGACAAAGTCCACCCTGTTACTAGACCTGTATAGCTGGATTACTGCACTAGTAATGAGCCGCAATTACTGGTGTTTGTTTTGAAGGCGACGGCATGCGGGTCACTCCAAGTTGATGGTCATCCCGTTTAAACTCCCTCAGGGCACTTCTCGGGTAATTAGAGGTCATGCGAGAGAGGGGTTAACAGACCTCACTTGGCGTAGAGAAGCGCACCACTGCACCTCTCTTTTGATGTCTCGGCACTTGGCCCTCCCCTCTATCCACCTGAATGTCAACCAATTGGGACAGCACAAGGGCTTGACATTATGTCTGCGGGTTATCATTATGTGTATTTTTTTCGCTCCAACTGATCGATCGGCTCCCATCCACAGTGGTGCTTCTGGGGGGAACTGTCATCGCTAGTTAGGGATTGACCAGTGGGGATCATTAAGAGAGAGCCCAGGCTTGGGGGAGGCTTTGTTGGGAGGTGGAGGGAATAAGGGAGGGGAGCTTTCTGAAGAAGCCAAGCCTTTCTCTTTTAGCCTCCTGGACTTGCTTGACCTTTCACTTAGGGAGCAGCTGGAGCCGAGAGATATTTAATTGAATGGAGTCTTCAGATGTATTTTGGAGAGAGCGATGCAAGTGAGAGAGCATTGGAGATAGTGCCAGCTCAAGATGAGCAAGTCCAGCCAGGGGAGAGCGAGAGAGAGAGCGAGAAATAAAAAGACAGAACTGCAGAAGGAGGCACAGAGAGAGTTTGCTTGACCTTCAAAGCCTAATTGATAGGCTTTTCATAGACCTTGTTTGAGATGTGCGTAGTCCCTGTTGTTCGGAAGGCCCTTACAACTCCTGGAGAAGTACAAAGTCAAATGCAGGTAGGGAGCCCCTAGTGGCCCGGCACAATCAATAGCGAGCAAGCAGCACTAACGAGGCCTACAGTCACTCTTGGGCTCTCGCAGACAGCATTAACGGGCAGAGGAAAGCTTAATTCCACAGCCGGCGCTCATTAACGGGGCCAAATACTGCGAGATTAAGGAGCCTATTTGTGGAAGAGCAGATGCGGGGATGGTATTGAACCGGACCTCAAAGATGTAGCAAACAACTAAACTCAGCCGTAATCTACTCGGAAGCCTCTAACTTTCTCTAACACATCCCGCACACCCGTTTACTGGCATCGGAATGTATTACGCTAAGGCAAACGGATGTGAATGACAATTCAATTTTTGTGAAATCCCTCCAAGCAGCTTGGTAAAAGACCAGGGCTTAAGGTCTGCCTGAAGCCCCTGGAAGTGACAGGGGAGGCATAAGAGGTAGAAGCCTGGTCCTCATTGTCTTTGAGAGCAATTTAATTAGGCTTAGTTTCCCCTCTGTGGGCCACGAAAGCGAAATAGAGTGAGAGAGCGAGAGAGAGGACGAGCACAAGAGAAACAGAGTCCAAGGAGCGTCCTACGGGCTCTTGTGAAGGCTGTAGCCTTGGACACACAGAAAGGATTTCATAGGGATCATGTACGGAGATCAACAGATAAGCAGCTAATTTTGTGTACTTAGGGGAGCAAACGATTGAGCGCAGCCCCCTGCGGAATTCCACCAGCGGAGAGGATGAAAGGCAGAAGCCGAGCCGAGATCTTAGGCTGTTTCGGCCATTAATGCTGATCTCGAAAATTAAAGATTTATACCACTTGATAGAGCTCACTAACGGCACATACCGAATGGAAAGGAGGAAGAGAGGAGCTCTCATTAAAAGCTATCTTGAAAAGTTTTTCAATGAAATGAAAGACATACAGTAATAAAGATCTAGTTTGGTCTAATTGGTTAGGTTAGAGTTGGTATTCTTCATCTCATGAACAGGCTACCACCTGTTTGACAATTAAACTTCTTATATACAAGTCAACATAAGGCCAGTACACAGTGTACTGACAGACGGAAACAGACACTTCCTCGGGTTTTGTCGGATCAGTGTGTTACTCCTGTTATTGAAAATGTTGAATCAGCACTTGTCAGGTCATGTAATGTCTGACATGCTGTAATCTGGTGGTTTTCTGTGTTTGTCGGTGCAGTGTGAATTAATCGCCACATTTCACCGTAAGCCACCATAGTTGATTTGAGAGCTGCAGCAGATTAGTTATTTGTGTTTATTACACACAGCTACCAAATGGCTTCAGAAGAATTGGAATATAGTGCACAAGTCACCTTTGTGTGTTTTTGTCTGGTTTTGAACTTTGAAAGCATGTGATCAAAATCAAAAAGTTTAAAACTGTGACTTTTCATGAACCAACTGATTCCTGGTGGATAAAATAAAGCCTTATGTTAACTGTCCAGTTTCAATTGGAAATGCATCAAATTATGAAACTAAACGGAGTTGTGTAAACCAACTACCACAAGCAAAAATCACAATCACAATAAAGATTATTCACATTTTGTAGACTTTACTCTTCACCTGAAGCATAATTAATTCTATGAAAATATAAGTTTCACATTACCTCAGTTTTTTGAATAAAAATTGATCATATAATAATGCCTATTTACAGATATAGAGGAATAACAGACTAAGATGACTGCGTACAAGTAGCCAATCTAGTCCTGATTTCTCTAAAAGTAGTGCTAACTCTCTCAGAGACACCACTTAGAAATATCTTACTTAGAACATTTTATATTTCATGTAAAACTTTTAACACATGCATGTGGGTAAGCTCTTAAAAGTGACATTGTAATGCCTTGTTATGCAAATATGAAGAAAATATAGCTTAAATTACCCACAAACGCGCGTCTGGCAACCAAACCTCTCATTTATATATTCATTCTGCTCTTGTACTTCTTATCAAAATGGGACACGGTTTACGCATGGACCCTATCCCTCTAGACTTAACAGATCTATGACAAACATGAATCAGCATGTTCTTATTAATTCCAACCTTGATGTTTAGCATATGCTGCCAATCAAAATCCACTCATAACCCCAATTTTAAAGTTTCCTTTTGTGGTGTATTTTCTTTTTCGGTACAAATCTGAAGTTGGAGTACGATTAGTTGTCTATAATGTCATTTTTAAACTGTCAATGTAAACTGTGAATACACACACATATTTTTTATTTTCATGTTTTATGGGGCCTTTCTGTAGACATGATGATTTTTATACTGTACAAACTGTATATACTATCCACTTACTCTAACCCTACTCCTAAACCTACCTATCACAGAAAACTTTCTGCATTTTCAAAAAACATCACTTAGTATAATTTATAAGCTGTTTTCTTTTATAAGCTACATTTTGTCCCGATAGTGTATTTAAAAGTGACAATATATGAATTTATAATGTCATTTTAGTATTTCAAATAAACACAATGGTTCCCACAAAAATTTCAAACAACAAAACTGTTTTCAACATTTTTAATAAGAAGAAATGTTTATTGAGCAACAAATCAGACACTGAAGACTGGAGTTGATGCTGAAAATTTAACTTTGCCATCAAAGGAATATATTACATTTAAAAAAAATATTGAAATAGAAAGCAGTTTTTAAAAATGTTAATAATATTTCACAATAATAACTGTTTATTTTAAATAAATGCAGCCTTGGTGTACAGAGACAAGAACATAAGAGTACAAAAACTGATGGCTGAAAACTTATAGATTATTATAAGTTTATATAAATATATGAGAACTTTCATAATTTTCTGTTGGTTGGATGGGCACTGCCCACGTGTAGCCACGCCCCCAGCTGAGGTGGACAGTGGACTCATTTGAGTCCAGAGAAAGTCTGCTGAACAGTCTCTCTGTTCTCTGCAATAGGCCAATCCTCAATGTTTAATCAAAGGCAGGATCTGGCATGTTGGTGGTGTTTTTTCATAGAGCTCCACCTTCATTCTCTACACGGTTGTGCTTCAGAAAGATCAAAACATCCAAATAATATGATCTGTTGCCAAGATTGATAATGAGCATCTAAATGAGTTTGCCCCATTAAATGCACCTCTGGATAATGAATAAATAATTCACCTAACAACCCTGATGTGATCTCTAATTGGGTTTTGAAAAAGAAGCCCTGTACTTTTTTCAGATAATCTCCAAGCAGCCCTCAATTAAAGCGATCTATAACATGCATTTTACAGTAGATCAAGCCCATGTGTTGTCACAATATTGCGAATCATAGCACAAAAAAATGGTTGCAGGTGCATTACAAAATGAACTGACCGTATTCCTCAATAATAATGTAGTCTTTAACTCAGTTCATGGGCACAGACGTATACCCTCGGTTAATTAAGGCATTGCATTGAAACCTCTAAACTCTACTTTGCAGAAGCCAGAGCCTTTGAGCGATGAGACCGAGCAGAGAAAGTGCAAGAGTTCAGGGGAGAAAACCAAAGAGGAAGGCTTTGCTAAACAAAGTAAACGGAGCAAGGCTTCATTGCTAGCTAATCGTGGGAGTCGTTTTAGAGTTGTGTAATTCATTTCAATTGCTTTTTGACATTTGGCGAACCACTGCCTTAATCACCCTACCATGACTCTTTACCCAATAATTATTCAATTACAAAACCTAATTGACACCTGACATTGTCTTTTATTGGTTGATTTATTAGGTAATTGCACTGCTGCTAAGAAATGCCCTTCACCAGGGACCGTGAATAGTTTTGGAAGCGAAACTCTTGTCAAGCCAACGAAACACGCCAGGGAACAAAAAACTAAAAATTAAGAGGATCCTTCAACTGTCAAACAGAAGCTCTCCTGATGCGTTTATGTCCTTGTTCGTAATTACGGCGCATCAAAAAAGTATCTTTTGTCTGTGACATTAATTGCAACATCTGCAACGAATTAAAAAAAGCCGAAAATGTGTCCAAGTGCAGAGTCCTTGTGTTTAAGCCCTTGCCAGTTGAAACAATGGCGTATGTCAAAGGTCTGTTCGGTGCGGCCCCCGAGTGGACCACTTAAACGCTCCCTTGTCCTCTGCCTACAAATGAAGGTTTTCGCTCCCCGCAGTGAGTGAGAGAGACACTCTTCCCACACATATATCTCATCTTTCATTTCCTTTGATGACTAGTGGGAGAAGTTTCCCTCTGCAAAAGTACTCTTGAAAATAATAAATCATGAGAGTTTCTTCCTGCACTAATTGACATTTGACAACATCATTTGCATAATGATTCAAAACACCCTCGAGGGAGATGCTTAAAAGGAGGGAAACATTATGGATTTGCTAATTAGCTATCGTCAATTCTTTTTTTTCCCTGCAGTTGTCGTCGTTAGTTGGAATGCAGTAACTTGATCAGACAACCGTAGCCTTTATGACAGTCATCATCACTATTCAATCAGGATTATTGGTGATGTTGTCAAAAGGATGCTGCATTTTCCTTGCAGTGGCATTAATCTAGATTCCAAGTTTTAAAGTTAGGAATTTAGTTTCAGGTGCATTAAACTTAAGATCACAGTAAAATACTAAGAGGTCCAAAGGTTTGAGACCACCAGTGAAAATGCTTTTATTTTGCACTATTTTAAGAATGTTATATGTCTAAATTATTTTTTCAATTAAATTAAAATGTCAGACTTTGTTAACTTTGTCTCCCTGTTGCTGTAATGGCAGCAGTACTATAGTGTAAGAGGTCCACATTCAACTTTTTAGTAGGCTACAATCCAGATCCATTTGTGGCCAATTTAGCATCATTTGTTGCTTTTACGGCTCATTTTAAACAGAACATGCTACAGTGAGGACCAAGAGAGGGTCAGCTGTACACAGGGCCCTTTGGTTGGAGTGCCATTGTGTTTTTGTTTACCTGTGTTTGTGGTTGAGAGGTGCTCGATAAACTATGGTGCCATCGCTCTCGGTTGCGCTGGTATACGCTGTAAAATTGAATGTTTGAACCGTAAAAGCATTAACTTGTTTGATGGAGCACGTTGTTTGTTTAAAATTCTGCCTGCTAAAGTGTGAGGTGCTAATAGATGTTGCCTCTTTAAGTGAAATTTGATGAAACCTCGATTCCCAGGTGTGACTCATTTATTAATTTTGAACTATGAACATTTGACAGAAAGGCATTATGCCTGTGCCTTTCATAACAAGTCACAAAATGTTCACCATTTAAATGTACAATATGAGAACCATTACAGCAGTATTCCAAGAAAAGAATACAACAACAAATGTTGGTCAATAACATAACATCAAAAGCAAAGTGATGCAGTCGACATGGATGATCTGTTCCACTTTGTGCCATTCACGAACGTGAGTAACTTGCATTTTAGACAAAATATTGCCAGTTGCCTAAATATTGCAGAAAGTAAAACAAAGCCAAAGTAGTAACCCCTGTAAAACTCAAAATAACATTGAGTAATGGTGTTTCTGATTGAATCTAAATTTCTGAATGAATGAGCTGAGCAAGTGATTCATTGACTTGCTAAAAAAGGCAGTCACTTGTTTAGTTACTTAAATAAATGTTTTGTTCCTGAACAAATCATGAAGACTGTCACTTTTACTGAACAAATCAGTTGAGTGAATAATTCACTGATATATATATAGGCCTATATATATATATATTCACTATCTGTTTAGCATGCTTTTACAGCTCATTTTAAATAGAACATGCTACAGTGAGGACCGAGAGAGGGTCAGCTGTACACAGGGCCCTAGCGTTAAAGTATATGATCACGCTATATGGGTTCAACATTCAACAGCTTTGCGAAGTGAGGTAAAGTGGCTGACCGAAGATTGTCCGCATGTAAGCCTATCCTATGATCAGCCAATCATTCATTCAAGTGCTTTTAAACCATTCAATCGTGATAAGAAGGAAAGGAGAACTCAATTCAGCGCGGTGCGCTGTCTGTGAAGAGGCACTCTATGAACACACACCCGAAACAAGTCAGTAATGCATTGGGTTCTCTTTTGCGTTCTGTAGCGTTTGAACAGACAAAAACACACAAAATTGTGTCAAAATACCTGTTTTTGGCTAGTATCCTCGTAAGTTAAAAAGTTTTAAATGAACGTAAAGAGAGAATTGGATGTGCGTCAGGTGACAGCCTAATAAACCTGCTGCAGTTTGTCATTAATTATAATCAAGCAACAAAATTCTTGGCTCTTGACTGAATAATTTTTGTAGCTATAATAAGGATTAATCTATTTTTAACTTATGCAGCGAAGACTATGCAGAGTTATTTAATATTTGAATTTATGTTAAAAGGGATTAATCGCAGAAAATACAGAAAAATATGCGATCAATTAGTTCATTTTTTTAAATCGATAGCACATGCATATGTGGCAGGGAGGGCGTTTTTGTTTTGTTTTAATCATTGATATTGATGGCCAGTCTATCCAATCATCGGTGCTCCTGGGCTTTAAAACCGCAGCGCAGTTACCGCTCGTCAGGCGTCATGTTTTGAATCACCGCGTCATTAACGCGCTTCCGCCACTGCTTCCTGGAAACCGGATGCGAGCACCCGAGCCGGTAAGGGGAAGGCGCTGCTAGTTGTTTTTAGCTCCTGAATTGTATTCAGTTATGTGAAATGCGTTCTTTTAATGTACCTTAGAGACACCGCTTCGCTTTGAAGAGTGTGCTGCTGTCCCCCGCTGCACAAGCTCGTTAGGATTGTTATTGTTTGCGTGTACTGGATGCGCGTACGGAATCTGGATGCTGGAGAAGGTAGGGAGAGTTTGCTAATCGTGCGCTGTTGCATGACATGCGTGCCTTTGAAGTGCTAGTCGTATTTAAGAATATGTCCTAATCTTTACCCTTTCTCAGTTGTGAGAACCTGAGTTCCCTTCTAGAGAAAGCTACGTTTCTGTTTCCTCGACGATCGGTATGTATTAGTTTTACGTGCGTATTAATTTGGAGAATTTATCTAGCAGAGTAACAATCTTATGTTGTTTATAGGTCCATAAAGGGCTATAACTCATTCCAGACGGGGTTCTTCGTGTTCATTTACGGCCGCAGTGCTGTCCTGTTTCAATTCGGCTGCAACTGTTATTGTCAACTGATCCAACTGCAAGTTGGGGCTTTAGTTGATTTCTCTTAGTTTCGCTTTGACTTTATGTAGTTTTCATTTTCTTCGAGTTGAGATTAACTACAGAGATTGGTGCTAACATCTGAACTGCCATCTTTGTTCCTCTCTCATTCTAATATATTTTGGTTCTTTCTATTTTGTTTTTTATTTGTATTTGATTTTGCTTTAAAGTTGAACTCTTTATTTTCTTATTATTTTCTGAAATAATAGTTAATTTCTTTAACTCATTCCAAATTGTTGGACCGGTTTGTTTAACCATTTTGCTGGAAGTTGTGTTTTTCCTTTATTGATTTCTATATGTTTTGCTGCCATTGACATCTGGTTATCTTTGCCCAACTGTTTACTTCAATTCATTAATTATAGTGTTTTGGTTACTTTGATTTTGAGCATTTATAATCCTTCCAACTAGTAAAGTGCCTTTCTTTATTTTATTTCTGTATTTGATGTATATTCTTTGTGTGTGTGTTGGCAGGGCCTGAGCACCAGGGGCAGAGGATTCTCCTTTGGTGACGGTATCTTTCTCACCGTGTGCAGTGCTTGATATTAACACGTGTGCGTGTGTGTGTGTGTGTGTGTGTGCGCGCACAGTGAAGTGCAGTGGTCCTGCGTCTGCGGGTGGCATGCTACGACTCCCTGCCTCGGTGCCTCTTGCCCCTGCCTCGACCAGGTTCTAAACCTTTAGGGGTTCATTGAATTTGAACGAAGTGCCTGATATCCTTTTTATTGTTCCCTTTTTAGAATTGTCAATAAAAGTTTTGTACCATGACCCATGTCTCTGACCTCATTAGGTGATACGAACCTGTGTGTGCCTTTTGTTGGGCTTATTCTAATTCTTTGGGTGAAATTCCCAGAGTGGCGTAGTCGGAATGTGAATGATACAATCTTATTAATTATAATTCTTTAAGAAGCCCCCGTACACTGCCCTCGTGTTACACGCCACATCTTGGCGTAGTCGGCAGGGTGAATGATACAATCTTATTAATTATAATTCTTTAAGAAGCCCCCGTACACTGCCCTCGTGTCACACGCCACATCTTGGCGCAGTCGGCAGGGTTCACCATAACTTTGAGTCAGAGACATTGGTTTTTTTTTGTATGTTCTTTTTCTGTGTTTTGTGGGTTGTTTTTTTGAAACAGGACAGCAGTGCATTGTGCCGGAGTTGTTCCAATTGGTGTCTTCTTCCTTGCAGTGGTAAGTTTCTTCTTTAAAAAGGAAAAAGTCAATTAACATCAAAATGGAGGATGAATTACAAGAATTGAGAGATTTGGTAGCCCAGTTGAGAGCTGACAACGTAAGGTTGCAGCAGGCACAGGCACCAGTTGGATTGCCTGGTCCTGATGCAGCCTTGCCCGGTACCTCTACTGCTCCGCCTGTGACGCCTCAACCACTTGGTACGGTTGCACCTGAACGATTTGTTTTTGTACCGCGAGATCGACGCTGCCCAAAATTCAATGGCAAATCGGGTTTGGATGTTGACGAATGGGTTGAGGAGGCACAGGCGTGTATGAGGGTGCGCCACATGTCAAATGCAGATCAAGCTTTCTTCCTTTTTGACCACTTAGAGGGAGAGGCAAGAGAAGAGATAAGGTATCGTCCTGATCTAGAACGCGGAGACCCTGATAGGATTATTAAGGCGCTGCGTGATCTTTATGGGTGTTCCCGGTCTTATGTAGCGTTACAGGAGGCCTTCTTTTCCAGGAAGCAGCAGGAGGGTGAGACTCTGCTAGAATTTTCTCTTGCGCTTATGGGCCTTTTAGAAAGGGTTAAGAATCGGGCGCCGCATGTCATGCAAAATGCAGAAAATTTGTTGCGGGACCAATTTGTAGAGCACGTCGCTGACAGCACCCTTAGGCGAGAGCTGAAGCAGTTGGTTCGCCGCCAGCCCACTGCTACCTTATTGGAGGTTCGCGGTGAAGCAATTAGGTGGGTACAGGAGGGGATGCCTGGAGGGTCAAGAGGGCGTAGTCAGTCGGTCCCACTAGCATATGGTATTCAATATGGGGTACATGGTGGGGCACCAGTTGAAACAGCTGGGTCGCCACAGCAGTCAGAGTTTGGTGAGCTGAGGGAAATGTTACGACAGCAACAGCAGCAGTTGAATCACCTTACTCAAACCTTTGCCCGTCTCCATCCATCTAATACACGTAGTCGCTCCCCTCGTTCTGGTCCAGTTATATGTAGGCGGTGTCAGAGACCGGGCCACTTTGCTCGTGAGTGTGATGGGCAACGTAATTTCCCAAATCCCTCCCAGCCGGTGGCAGGTCCCACTACAGCTGAGAATGGACGGCTACGTCCCTCCCGGCCATCGGAAAACTAGTTCCCACCAGGTCGCAGAGTCACCGCCTGGGTGGGGAAGTAATTGACTCAAGTAGGATAGGTGTACGCAGTTCAGTCCCCCATTTAATCTCCTCTTGTCCACATGTGGTTGCCCTTATGGGAGGTGTTTCAGTGTCCTGCTTGGTGGATACTGGTTCTATGGTAACAACAATCACTGAACGTTGCTTTCGACAACATTTTGAACCATGGGGTCAGGATCGTCTTCAAAATTGTCAGTGGCTACAGCTTCGAGCAGCCAATGGGCTTACTATCCCGTACATGGGATATTTGGAGCTAGATGTGGAGATTTGTGGCAGGCTTGTCGTTGGTTGTGGTGTACTGGTTGTTCGGGATCCTCCTGGAGGCATGAGTGTGGATGTCCCTGGGGTACTGGGGATGAACATTCTTGGCCGGTGTTATAAGGAGCTTTTTGGGCAGCATGGCACCTCCCTCTTCGACTTACCTGTAGTTACACAATTACCAAGTGTGTCGAGTGCACTGCAATATTGCCAGCAAGTAAATGCTAGAGAGCGCTTAGATCAAGTAGGGTGTGTACGGGTGCGTGGACGCGGGGTGTGTCGCATACCAGGTGGCACTATTAAGCTAGTGGCGGCAACCTGTTCGGCCCAATATTTTGGCAGTACCGTTTTATTTGAGCCCCCTGAGTCAGGCCTCCCAGCTGGGCTTTTAGCATCACCTGCTTTGGTAAGAGTAATTCAAGGGACTGTCTATGTGCCGGTAGTGAATGTCGGCACCGTGGATGTGATGCTTCGCCCTACCACGGTGGTGGGTAACCTTAGGGAGGTTTACGTAGTCAGTTTGCCAAGAGGAGTCGTTGAAATAAAGCCAGTAATTGCCACTGTCCAGTCCCATAGTGTGCAGGAGAGTCCCTTGTCCCAACAGATGGAGTCTATTGATTTATCGGTTTTGTCAGAATCAGAACAGGCTCAGGTTAGAGCTCTGGTGCAGAAATACGAAGCAGTATTTTCAGGTCATGAGAACGATCTAGGTTGTACTCGCCTCATTTCCCATGACATTCCTTTATTGGATAATGTCCCAGTGCGTCAACGATACAGACGGATACCCCCTTCTGAATATGAGGTGGTAAAAACCCATATTCACCAGTTGTTGGAGGCTGGAATAGTTCGTGAAAGTTGTAGCCCTTATGCATCGCCGATTGTGCTAGTCAAAAAGAAGGACGGTAGTCTGCGTATGTGCGTAGACTACCGTCACCTGAATGCCAAGACTAGGAGGGACGCATTTCCTCTTCCTCGTATCGAGGAATCTTTGGATTCACTAGGGGGGGCTCGCTGGTTCTCTACACTGGATTTGGCCAGCGGTTATTTGCAGGTTCCTGTTTCAGAGCCAGATAAGTCCAAGACTGCGTTCTGTACGCCGTTTGGATTATTTGAATGGAACCGTATGCCTTTTGGACTTTGCAACGCTCCGAGTACGTTCCAGAGGTTAATGGAGAGACTATTTGGTGATCAGCGGTGTCAGTCCCTGCTTCTGTATCTTGACGATGTTGTTGTGTTTTCCTCCTCCGTTGCCCAGCATCTAGAGAGATTGGAGATGGTCTTGAGTCGGTTAGAGAGGGAAGGACTCAAGGCAAAGCTGGAGAAATGTGCTTTCTTCAGGCCAGAAGTTAAGTACTTGGGGCATGTTATATCGGCGCAAGGGGTGGCAACAGATCCAGGTAAAATCGAGGCTGTTGCAAAATGGCGTTGCCCTGAGACCGTTTCCGAGTTACGAACGTTTCTTGGCTTTGCGAGCTACTATAGGCGCTTTGTGGAGGGGTTTGCCAAATTGGCAGCCCCTCTGCATAAGTTAGTTGCTGAGGTGATGGGAGGTAAGTCAGGTAAGCGAAGGGGGCAGAGTCTGATTTCTGTCTGGACCGAGCACTGTCAGACAGCATTTGAGGCCTTAAAAATAAGGTTAACATCCACCCCAGTACTGGCTTACGCAGACTTTTCCAAACCCTTCATTTTAGAAGTAGACGCTAGTCATGGGGGGCTGGGGGCGGTTTTGTCCCAAGAATTTGAAGGGAAAACCCGACCCATAGCATATGCCAGTCGTAGCCTAAGGCCCACTGAGCGTAATATGACCAACTACAGCTCAATGAAATTAGAGTTTGTGGCGCTCAAGTGGGCCATGGTTGAAAAATTCAGGGAATATCTTCTAGGGCACAAGTGTATTGTGTTCACGGATAATAATCCCTTAAGTCATCTAGCTACAGCGAAGCTCGGAGCTACAGAGCAACGTTGGGCTGCAGAGCTAGCCGCTTTTGATTTTGAGGTGAGATATAGGTCAGGAAGGAGCAATGGTAATGCAGACGCTCTCTCTCGCCAGAACCCGGTGGTTCGAGGTCCGCTTGGGGGTTTGGCTGCAGGTGTCGTAGTCCCTGAGTTGTTACAGCAGGCCATTGGCATAGGATGTGCAGCACAGGTAGATGTGAGGGCAGTGAGTGCGTTGCCAGGCTATTCTACTCATGACCTGCGATCTATGCAGGAGACTGATCCCGTTATCGGACCGGTAATAAAGTTCTGGGAGCAGGGCCGGCGGCCGGGGCCCGAGGAGCGGCATCAGTTGATTAAACCATGTTTGACTCTCCTCCAACAATGGAATCGATTAGAGACGAGGGAAGGAGTGTTGTATCGGAAAGTATTTCGTCCTGACGGAGGTGAAGAATGTTACCAATTAGTGTTGCCTGATGTTTTGAGGAAAGAGGTTTTGATGCAGCTCCACCAACAACATGGGCATCAAGGGGTGGAGCGCACCAGTGAGTTGATTCGGCAGCGGTGCTATTGGCCAAATATGTTGGCTGATATTACCTTTTGGTGTCAAGAATGTGAACGTTGTCAGCTCGCCAAAGATAATCGGCCAATAGCTCGGGCTTTTATGGGCCATTTACTGGCTTCGAGGCCTAATGAAGTCCTTGCGATTGACTTCACTGTGCTTGAACCCTCACATTCCGGACAGGAAAACATATTGGTGATGACTGATGTGTTTAGTAAATTTTCTATGGCGGTACCTACACGAGACCAAAGAGCTGAGACCGTAGCCCAAATTTTGGTTGAAGAGTGGTTTTACAAATTCGGTGTTCCGGGCAGAATTCATTCAGACCAGGGCCGGAACTTTGAGTCCGCTCTTATTCGGCAGCTTTGCGAGCTTTATCAGGTAAGGAAATCTCGTACCACCCCATACCACCCGGCCGGTAATGGGCAATGTGAGCGATTTAATCGCACTTTGTACAACTTGTTGCGAACCTTGCCGGGCTCTAGGAAGAGGGACTGGGTGTCTTGTTTGTCTCAAGTGATATTTTGTTATAATACCACTCCCCATCAAGTGACAGGAGAGTCTCCACATTACTTAATGTTTGGGCAAGAACCTCAGTTGCCGATCGACTTCTTGCTTGGTAGAGTGCCAGAACCGGCCGCCGGAAGCGTACACAGCTGGGTCATAGAACATCGTAGGCGGTTGCAAGTTGCCTTTGAGGGAGCACGTGAGCGCCTGAAAGCTGCGGCTGACCGTCGCAAGAGGCAGCACGACCAACATGTTCGCGATCTACCTTTGTCAGAGGGTCAGTTAGTCTACCTACGAGATCATGCAGTGCGGGGTCGCCACAAGATCCAGGACTTGTGGAGTTCGGTGACATATCAGGTGATCCGGTCCCCTGAGGAGGGAGGTGCTGTGTATGCCATTGCGCCAGTTTCAGATTTGGGCAAGGTACGCCGAGTGCATCGTTCTCTGTTGAAGGCTTGTGTCCGGAAGGACGTTACGCCTGTCAATCAGCCTACAGGTGTTGTGGAAGCCCAAGATGACCCTCAAGAGTATGATGACGATTTTATGTTGTTGGTGCCAGAGACTCCTCAGATTGTTCAGGGTATGGGACCGTGGGGTGTTGGGCGCCCAGCACAGCTTGAGGTACAGGAAGAGCGATGGCCTATGGACCCACCTCCTGGTGGTGTGGCTTTGAGGGAGTCAGAGGAACGGGGTGTAGAACCTATAGTGGGAGAAAGTGAAACTCCTCCCAGTTTCCATAATGAGAGGGGGGTCTCCCCTCGGCGCTCGGGCCGAGCCGGAGCAGGTCAGCATTCGAATTTGCATCGTCTCCCCCGGGCTGTGGGAGAGGTAAGGAATCGAGTAACCGGTGCTCCTGGGATCGTAACCCATAGCATTTCAGCCTTGTTTAGACCTTGGAGTTAGTAAATTGGAGGGGTGTCTTGGTAATTGACATTAGTCCATCGTCGGGGCGCCGATGCAGAATGATGGGGTAGATGTGGCAGGGAGGGCGTTTTTGTTTTGTTTTAATCATTGATATTGATGGCCAGTCTATCCAATCATCGGTGCTCCTGGGCTTTAAAACCGCAGCGCAGTTACCGCTCGTCAGGCGTCATGTTTTGAATCACCGCGTCATTAACGCGCTTCCGCCACTGCTTCCTGGAAACCGGATGCGAGCACCCGAGCCGGTAAGGGGAAGGCGCTGCTAGTTGTTTTTAGCTCCTGAATTGTATTCAGTTATGTGAAATGCGTTCTTTTAATGTACCTTAGAGACACCGCTTCGCTTTGAAGAGTGTGCTGCTGTCCCCCGCTGCACAAGCTCGTTAGGATTGTTATTGTTTGCGTGTACTGGATGCGCGTACGGAATCTGGATGCTGGAGAAGGTAGGGAGAGTTTGCTAATCGTGCGCTGTTGCATGACATGCGTGCCTTTGAAGTGCTAGTCGTATTTAAGAATATGTCCTAATCTTTACCCTTTCTCAGTTGTGAGAACCTGAGTTCCCTTCTAGAGAAAGCTACGTTTCTGTTTCTTCGACGATCGGTATGTATTAGTTTTACGTGCGTATTAATTTGGAGAATTTATCTAGCAGAGTAACAATCTTATGTTGTTTATAGGTCCATAAAGGGCTATAACTCATTCCAGACGGGGTTCTTCGTGTTCATTTACGGCCGCAGTGCTGTCCTGTTTCAATTCGGCTGCAACTGTTATTGTCAACTGATCCAACTGCAAGTTGGGGCTTTAGTTGATTTCTCTTAGTTTCGCTTTGACTTTATGTAGTTTTCATTTTCTTCGAGTTGAGATTAACTACAGAGATTGGTGCTAACATCTGAACTGCCATCTTTGTTCCTCTCTCATTCTAATATATTTTGGTTCTTTCTATTTTGTTTTTTATTTGTATTTGATTTTGCTTTAAAGTTGAACTCTTTATTTTCTTATTATTTTCTGAAATAATAGTTAATTTCTTTAACTCATTCCAAATTGTTGGACCGGTTTGTTTAACCATTTTGCTGGAAGTTGTGTTTTTCCTTTATTGATTTCTATATGTTTTGCTGCCATTGACATCTGGTTATCTTTGCCCAACTGTTTACTTCAATTCATTAATTATAGTGTTTTGGTTACTTTGATTTTGAGCATTTATAATCCTTCCAACTAGTAAAGTGCCTTTCTTTATTTTATTTCTGTATTTGATGTATATTCTTTGTGTGTGTGTTGGCAGGGCCTGAGCACCAGGGGCAGAGGATTCTCCTTTGGTGACGGTATCTTTCTCACCGTGTGCAGTGCTTGATATTAACACGTGTGCGTGTGTGTGTGTGTGTGTGTGTGCGCGCACAGTGAAGTGCAGTGGTCCTGCGTCTGCGGGTGGCATGCTACGACTCCCTGCCTCGGTGCCTCTTGCCCCTGCCTCGACCAGGTTCTAAACCTTTAGGGGTTCATTGAATTTGAACGAAGTGCCTGATATCCTTTTTATTGTTCCCTTTTTAGAATTGTCAATAAAAGTTTTGTACCATGACCCATGTCTCTGACCTCATTAGGTGATACGAACCTGTGTGTGCCTTTTGTTGGGCTTATTCTAATTCTTTGGGTGAAATTCCCAGAGTGGCGTAGTCGGAATGTGAATGATACAATCTTATTAATTATAATTCTTTAAGAAGCCCCCGTACACTGCCCTCGTGTTACACGCCACACATACATATGTAGTATAACTTGAGTCTATTAATAGTGACTGTAATGATTGTCATTACTGTCACAATCTGTTTGTTCAGGTTTGCGAAACTCTTCAAATGGTATTCAGATGAAAACGTGTTCCAAAAATTGACCATTAGCTGCAGACTAACACAGAATGGCAGCAATGTGCCATTCTGATGTACCTTCAGATTTCATCTTATATGCTCAGTCTGTTCCCAAAGTTCTGCCACATACTCAATTAAATTGAAGTGATAAGTTCTAAATTGGTCTGGAAGCCAACAATGGGCCAACCCTGCTTACACCACACTAACATTAACAGCCATAAACAAATTTTACTCTCAATTGTACAGTTCATATGATTTGTTTTGCTAACAACAACTGCAATATTATGTGAGCAAGGTGCATACTTTTAATACAAATTTAAAGAGCCCCCCAAAAAAAAAGTCCCATTTTTGACTGTCAGTGCAATTTTACATTCGATTTACTTTCTGCCACTTGCTACATACTCAACACAAAGGGCAAATATGGGGAGTAGTCAGAATAGCAGCACGCCTCTTTTCCATCCATTCTGTCTCGGCAGTTTCTCCATAGAAGAAAGAAATTAGTTAAGGTACCCGTTGAGAGAGGCCTCAAAACACAGAATAAGTGTTTATACTCGAGGTGAATGTAGAGGCCAAGTTATTTTGTAAGGTTAAGAAAACATGACCATTGGAAAGAGCAACCGCAAGAGAAGCTGTGAAATAATTTCCTGTCAAGGGCATAAAACGTCTCTCAATTGAGGTAAACATTTCTACTTTCAAAAGCAATTTATTTCCTAACAACCGCTGAAGGAGACAACATATCTCATGTTGCTTTCCCCCTGAATTTTCATTGTGTTGTTTCTCTTCCCTCCAAACCCTCATTTTCACAAGTTGCTGTTTACCAGCAGCTTTGTCTTGGAGCCAAGATCTCAGATCTGCCAATGTGAAATCACGTGTGAAGAAAAGCGGTTTAGGGTCAATGTAATATTGTGCTAGTTAAATGGGAACAGACCACCTTGGAATTAGTTCATTTTATTCATTGATTAAAACATGGCATCAAAGGCAGTGGAGCCAAGAGGATAATCTGAATGTTATTGCTACAGTATATTACTCCGATTTGGATATTTAAGGTGATCACCATTTAATGTACACAATAAAGTAAAACCGAGTCAGGTTCCACAGTTTAATGTAATGAACTGATGCAAGGATATTACTTTATGAATCATGCGCCTCATGTGCATCCTCAACTTAATTACTAGCTGTTTGTTTCACCCATTTAAAACCTTTTCCAATCATCATATTGGGACAAAAATACACTGATTGAAATCCCAATGTCCAATAAACTAATCAGACGTTTTTTCCAATTCAAAAAGCGGTCATGATGCTCACGTAATTGACTCCCAGTGAAGCGCATTCTCTGGGCGGGACCCAAAATGATGTGTTTATGGCCTGTTGACCAATCATCATTGATCTTTGCCCTTTATTAAAGTCAGTGGAACACCTCTCTGGTACCGGTATTATTTTATTAATATTCTAAATACATGTACAAAACAATAATACTAATAAAACAATAATTGGACCCCCAAGCACTTGAATGTCACTTGATTCGTCTATGTTGATTTATTCCACTCAGAAAAAAAAAAATCAATTTCTGGGTCTCTCTGCCTTCTCCAAAGTGGAATCGGTGGTCATACTATACTTCAGCCGAGTGGGACTTATCTCCTCACTTATCAATTTGGTTGAGCGTCCACCTCTCTGGCAGGTTGGTCCTGCCATACTCCTTCCACACCATGGCTTAAAAAAAATCCCACTTTAACACATTAGACTTCCTATTTCACCCAGATAATTACACAATTATCCGGCTTCACTCCAAAAAAAATCCATCCAGGGGTAATTGGTGCGGAAGGGAGGGGGGGAAGCTACCCAGATTCCACTGCTCTTCCTGAGAGAGGGTCTAGGGGAACGAATGCAGATAAGTCAAGCAGAAAAAGAAGGGAATGAAAAAAACGGGGGAGGAAGAAAACCTAAACACCTATTTGATTTTAATCTCGCCACTTTGCGTGCATTTAAAGAGCCTTGGTCGGTTTACCGGCGCAGACTCCTGCCAATAAGCTGTTATCAATGTTGAAAATGAAAATTTTAAATGTCAGTGTTGGTTCTTCGTTGAAGAGCAGTAACAGGTGCTTAGCTCCCGGTGAACCGGAATAATGTCCCCATTATTGGTTGCTCATAGAGCTGTTACAAGTCGCTTTGTCGTGGTTCTGGGAAGACCATTCTCCTGGAAGAGCAAGCGTAGCTCAATTATTTGGCCAGAAACACAAAACGCACCGCTTTCATTGCACCCTCGCATCAGCGCTGTCTATCATGTATGAAATAACCTTGATAAAAGTAATTGAATTCCTTTCTGAAAGGATTAACGAGTGGTAATTGCACGAAACAGAGGTGCTGAGCAGAGATATTCTCACTTACAGCCGGGGACAATCGGCCCGGCTTTCTCATCTCCAGACACGCCGCATCTTTTCAGAAATCGCTGGGAAAACAAGTGTGTGTATGTGTGGGGGTGTCTGTCTGAAAATAAGATTTCCACTCAAATGCCAGCGGATGGCCTGATTACCATGTGAGCGCGTGCAACCGCGCGGTCCTCTGAATGTGCTGAGATGGTCTTTAAACAAGATTCAACACTTTTAAACCCCAGCAGGCTTAATTAAGGGTGGGACCTCACGCGCGAAGGAGGAGGGGAAGCGACAACGAGGCAGGAGGAAGGGAAGGAGTTTCACACGGGGTGTGTTTTTGTAGCAATTTCTCACCGTTTCCCCGCAATAAACGGCCTAAAGCTTCCCCTTTTAGCTCAGCGCGCTCACACCCACGTTCACATACTCTCGCGCAAAACCTTGACTTAAAGTCCCCATTACTTCTCCAAAACTGTCTGAAATATCAAACAATGTTCTGCCGGTGGGGGGTGCGTGGTGTGGAGTTAAATCGGCCCAGACTCATTTCCATACAGCTTTACATGTTTCAAAAAGATATGCATAATTACAGGGTTTGTACATAATTGCTCCAACACATTGGAAAAAGCCAGGTTTGTTCTTTTTTTAAATGTTGGCGCTGCAGCTCAGAGACTTTCGCTTCTCTTCCGTTATGTGGCTCGAACAATTAAAACAATACGGATGTCTTGGAAAGGAGCTCAGCTCTCATTATCGCCTTCTCTTCTCCTGCGTCAGAACATTTACGGCTTAAAAAGAAGGCCCTGGCACCTTGGCATTGAAAGACACTCTTTTTTTGGGCTCCTTCCCTTCCCTTTTGCGTTTCTGGAACGGTGCGGCGTGTGTGTGTGTGGGGTGGGAAAAAAAGAAAATGTAAATAAGATGGAGTTTGCGACAGCTCTGTTCTGTTCCAAGAGACGAACGTCTGCATCTGAAGCAATCAAAAAAGGCTTTTCTTAAAGAGTTTCACCCATCTTATTCTGACTCTTTGAACAGATGCACACATTGTTTGACTTGATACCAACACGCTCGACTCTAGAGGACAAAAAAAAAAAAAACGGAATGTGATTCAGGCAAAGGATGAATATTTGACTTGAACTTTTAACATGAAGGCAAATTGAGACTTGCTTTTATCGTTCCTTAGCACGCTAAGAAACCGGGAATAGTACCACTACGACTCATAATGATATGTTTGGAGAACTTCATATTACATTTACTCAAGGGAATACGCATGGGAAACCTCAAAAATAGATTTTTAATGTCCAATTTTGAAGGAATAATTCACTGAAAGATGACAAGTCTTTTTTTATTTCTTTTTCCAGACCCATGGAATCTTCCAGTTGATTTTTCTTTTATAATTATCACACAGCTCTTTTACAATGAACTATAATTTAGACCATTTCTTTTCAATTCTACATTTTGAGAATAAAGCGGTCTTGAAATAGGACTTTTATAATAAAGCCAAACATTAACATAAAAGTAGTAATACTTTGAGAATAAAAGTCAAAATTACAAGAATAGCCACATTGAAACTTAGAAATTTTGAGAATAAAGTCATAACTTTTACCAAACTTTGACGTGAATAAAGTCAAATATTAACATTAAATGAAAGAAGTGACACTGAGAAATTATGTTAAAATAAAATAAAGTTAAGCATACTGACATTAAACTAGTAATACTTTGAAAATAATATATTTTGAGAAAAATTGTGGCAATATGACATTGAAGTAGTAATATTTTGTGAAAAAAGTCAACATTACAAGACTAACGTTGTAGCACCATGAGATTAAAGTAGTAATATTTTAAGGAGAAAAAACAATGAGAAAAAAGTTATGACATATTTTGAGACAAAAAGTCCAATTACAAGAATGATGTCATAGAATTATAACATTAAAGTCATAGGGTCCTATTTTAACGATCTAAGCGCATGGGAAAGCGCACGGCGCAAGCGCACTTAGGGCGTGTCCAAATCCACTTTTGTAGTTTAACGACGGGAAAAATGGTCGGCGCGCCGAGTACATGGTCTAAAAGGTTTGTCCCTATTCTCTTAATGAGTTAATGTGTGTGTTTTGGGCGTAACATGCAATAAACCAATCAGAGTCTCATCTCCCATTCCCTTTAAAAGCCAGTTGCGCTCGCGCCATGGCGGATTCGCTATTTACATGGCATTTACAAGCGGAAAAAGCTGAACGCTTCTCTAGCGAGGAAACAGATCTGCTCGTGCGCGAGGTTAAAGCTAGTTTTGATATTTAAACAACGTGGCACAGGACGTTAAAATGATACTGCGTCGGGCTGAAACTAGCAAAAAACACTTGCGTTGTGCCTGGTGCGCCGTGTGTAAAGGGGCCCATTATATAATGAGAATAAATTCCAAAACATGGAGTTCAACTTACTGACTCAGTGTGTTGACTAATGATTCAGATCTTGAGTTATCAGCTCACTGGAGAAGAAGATTAGCAGCGAATAATGACTTCAATATCAGCCAGTTCCTCAAACAAAGCTATCACATGTTGTATAATAAAAAAGCTTCAAAATATGCACTTTTTGTACCACGGAAGAAATAAAAGTTATATAGGTTGGTTTCAGAACGTCATTAAGGTGAATAAATAATTACTTTTTTATCCTTTGAGTGAACTGTTCCTTTAATTCCTTAAAGCTGTCAAAGAAATATAAGGCAGAGTATTGCAGAGCAGATACTCTCACTTAATTAACGTCTTGTTTGAAAAAGACACCCTTATAGCAAATGAGTCCCATCAAAGTTCTCCCATGGCCTTAAAACGAGATCTAGGTCCAATTATTTTAGAGTGAGGAAATTATAGAAAAATTGGACTAACACTGATATCAGTTATATGGCTATTTTAATGAATTCTGCCATGTTGAGGGTGCAATAATTGTATTCGGAACTATCATAGCCAACACTAAATTAGTCCGTTTTGCTGATTTAAATGTTATGGTCAAAGTCTGTGGGGTCCAAATTGGTCTCAGAGGATCTCTCACGGACGATGATTGCGCTTGGCTTTTGTGATGTATCAATACAGTGATGAGATTTCTTCAGCTCGGCACAATGCACACCACTCTTGGGATGGGCCGGCTGAAAGAAAAAAATATATCCTTTACCAGATAAAATTACTTTTTCCTCCTGAAAGTCAGAAAAATGATCGGAATAATGCACTATTCATGGCATCGGACAGCAGGAGGTGGGGGGGGGGGGGGGGGAAACTAGGTAGAATGAGGTTCCCTTTTATATCCTTTTTCTCATCCCTACACACCCTGCTGCTGACCAGTGCAAAAAAAAACCAAAAAAAAAACAGGTATCCTAATGTTTAAAAAAATAACTCTATTATTGGCCGCTATTGAATCCAATTGCAAGCAATGCAGGTTGTAACAGATAAGGACCTGATGGAATCTGTCTTTGCACTATCTGAGCCAAAGTGGTCTCTGTATGAGTCAAATGGAACGGCGACGCATTGACAATTCAAATCGGACAGCAGCTTTGCAGGCAATTCACCCTGCAATCTACATGCATCCCCCTGCCGGCAGGCCGGACCGAGATTGCATTTTATACACAGAGGCCTTCACTTTGCAACACCTTTCATATTCACTCACGCTCTAATAAAGTCCCCTGGTTTACAAGTGCGCTAAAGAATTCACTTCAGAGTTTCTTACAAATGACAACAGAATGGAAATTAGCGTACTTATTAAAGGAATAGTTCACACAGAAATTTAAAATCTGTCATTATTTATTCACCTGCATGGTATTGCAGACCAGTATGATGATATTTAATCTGTGGAACACAAACGAAAACATTTTGATGGATTTTCAGTTAATTTACAACAAAAGTTCATAATGATTCCAACAATGAAAGAAAAAACCCCATAAAGGGTCTATATTTGTGTGTGCATGTGACTTCTGAAATCATACGCTGAGGATGTGTGAGAAACAGATGAAAATTTAAGTCATTATTCATTGCAAACCCTCCGCTGTAGCTTTAGAAATCAAACACGTCGCCTTTTGTACGTCAGTGACATGATCAAACGTGATTGGTTTTCATGTATCTTCGACCAAATCTGTATTGTTGTTGTCTGCTACAACTATTAAAATGTATGTTTAACTGAAATAAAGCTGAAATAAAATACAATATCAAAAAATTGATGGAAAACTTCCACTTAAAAACCTTAAATGAAAATTATGTGGTTTATACAGTAACTTAATATGTTTGTATAACTACCGGACCGGTTGACACTCGGTTGATTTTTTTATTGAAGGTCAACCAAATAGCCCAATGCATACGTTTTGGGGGTCATCTATTACCCTTATTTACAGAACTGTTTTGCTAGCTCTGTAAAGCCTGTATCGCCTAAAAACTAGCTTAAGGTATAAGATAGACCCTGGGAAAAGAAACGGTGAATTGAACAATACACTGTACCAGACATGCCCTTAACATATGCAATTTGTTTTTCTGCGCTTGCCGAAGGGATAACGCCGATCTCTGACCCCACTGCAAACTTAAGCAGGTCCCCCGATGCCGCGGCCTTCATGAATCTTTTAGGCAGAGGGAGTCTGGAGTTCAAAGTTTCTGTGAACTCGAGAAATAATAAGCTGCCTGATTAGCGTTGCTAAAAATACCAGCATGGCCGAAAGGAACCAGGTGGTAAGACGGGCCCTCCGGCCCATTTGCATGTTCAGAGGCCGATCTGATACACAGAGACACCCCAAACAATGAAAGGGGCCTTCCACTGGTGCTTTTAAACGTGATACAAACACCTCAACATGTTTTTATACCCAAACAGGTTACACTTTATTTCAATGGTCCACTTTAAACATTCTAATACAGTATCTAAGTCAAAGATGTCAACTAACTCTTATTAGAGTATCAGTAGACTACAGACTGTTCAGATGAGTAGAATAAGTTGACATGTAGTTGCAGAGTTACTTATAGTTAGTGTGGATCATCGAAATAAGTTGCAAGCATATCTTAGTTTTGCCTTTCTTCTACCATCATTTTTGCTACTGTTTGGGAAAAGACATGGATGGTTGCATCAAGAATTCAGAAGAATTCAAGTATCCATGCTCGACTTTCCATCTCAAAATAGACTTCTCAGTCAAAAATGAAATGGTAGTTACAAGTACCATCCATTTTACTTTTGTAATGTAATATATTTTCGAGCGGAAAGCTTGGATTTTATCCAGAAGGAAAGTTGTTTCAGAGGCAGAGCAAGCTATTATGTTTTGAAGAACCAATATATTTAAATCATCAACAATACAGCGAATAAAACTGAAACGTGTCCATTTTAAGTCATGTTGACTTAAAACTGCACACGTCAAGCCATTTCATGTTTACTGTGTAGACATAATTTCCTGTTGGAACGGGAATTTTGGGACGGGACATATTAAACGTTTTTTTTTTCTAATCACTGCCATGATTTACTACTTACTAGTCGCTGGCATGTGGTATTAGTGGGGAGGGGCATTCTCCTTCAAGAGAGCATCTGATTGGACAAAATTCTGTGTAGTGCAGGATGAGTCATCACTGCTGCATTTTCCTGAAAAATAAAAATAAATACATAGTGAATTTAGTCAACGTTTAGGAGTAGATTAGCATATAGATGAAAGCTATGACAAAACTCTAATTTTGTTGACTTTAAATTTGTCTTTTACAGAATGTTGTTTTTAGTCGGGATAACAAGAAGAGGATAAATGTATTCACATCAAAGAGAATTTAGCAGGATTGCTTGGATGAAATTCATTTATTTTGCTGCTCCATATAGCTGCCACTTGCGCAGACGGCATCAGCCGAGATAATGCGTTAAACTCTCGACACCCCACCATACACGTTTTCTCTTCTTCTTTTCCCTCTCTCTCTCTCTCCTACTGTTTTATATTTAACTTAAACCTGTCAATTAAAGAGTGAGAGGGCAAAGAGGAAATAAGAGAGACAGGGAGAGAGAGACAGCAAGAAGCACAGAACTAATTAGGCAACTGTGTAATTTTAATTAGCTGTTTTGATAATTAAACTAATTAGTTCCCCTGTGTTTCCACTACGTGCTACCGACTGGAGGTTTTTTTTCTTCTTCTTCTTTTTTTACAACGCAGCTTCAGAGCTCCACTCCGTTGGTTAATTAGTCACTTTTGCATCAGAAAGCTTTATTGATAGCCTTAATTTGCAGTTGAAATGAGAAATCTGCTGTCAATAATTCGGATAATTGCCTGCCGTTTGATTGCGGAGAACAAAAGTGGCAGGCCTTTGAGTTTGAAGCTGCTGGAAATCCCTCGGGTCGTTTCCTGGATGCTTGGCTCTCCCTCCGATCTACATATCAGCAAATAACAGTGCCGTCCGCAACATCTCGACCCCGCTAACAAGACAGGAATCCTGCCAAATAAGGAACGCTTTGACCCGCCCCACCTAGGTTTCCCATCATGCTCTCCTCTTCTCGTCTGCTTCAGCCCTCCTCCCCGCTCCTCACACCCAGTGTCCTACGTTCGCGGTAATTGAGGAAGCAGGGTGGGGGGGGGGGGGGGAAGAGAGACGGAAAGTTGCAGCTTTGCTTTGTAGCTAATTAGTGTCCTTGGAATTAAATGAGCAGCTCTTTGTGCACCTCCAGCTCCTGCGGCCCATGTTTGTGAATTGAATAATTGATTCCCCTCCACTAATCAGAGAGCGACATAATGAGCCAGTTTAATTAAATGGGGATCTAACCTGGCGAACACTGGGAAAATATTTGCTCGTTTACAGCTAATCAGAAATAACAGAGTGAGATGGTTCGGGGGGGTGGGGGCTGGAAAAGAAGAAGCCTGTGCGTGATTGTGCCCTTCAAGGAGGGGAATCTTAAAATGATGCATTTTGCTGAAGGAATGCGTGAGGAAGCGGTTCGAGGTTTCGTTGTCGGGGCCTGAAGAAAGGAAAACTTGATATTATAAGATGCATTGCGGCTCTTTGACTTCTCTTCTGGTATTTTCAGCGGGCCTTGGGCCATGGGATGATGGTAGCAGATTGACCTTTCCTTATCAGAGGCGCAACATGCTGACACGTCCCTCACGGGCAGCACCCCAGGACGAGGTCGAGATAGCCGAGGTACCCCTGAGCATTGACCTCTTCGCCTCCTCTCACCTCCTTGATGTGCCACTAGAGGCACCACTTACCCTCAAAGGCTTGTGGATCCTACAGACCTTTAAGTGCGCTAAGATAAAATAATGGTGGCTCAAAGGTGTCTATGGCCAGCCACCAACCGGGTGATAGAGATGGATACATTTTGTAAAAAAAAATAAAATAAGAAAAAAAGTTGAGTTTAAGAGTGAGATTTCAGCCTGACACAACCTGGAGGATTAAAAAGTGTATTGGAGGATTTTTCAGCTACATTGTAAAAAATATTTTTCGAAGTTGTTAATCTAAGATCATTGGAGTATGTTTTACATACTTAAAAATATTCATGTTAATTCAATGTGTTACTTGCCATTTCTTGTAATTAATTGTGAAAATCGTTGTGGCATCACTTTACTTACTTAAAGCCTTTATAATGCATTATAAAAGCATAATTGTTAATGCATTAATTATGCCCTGTAAATGCACCTTATAATGCACTGGTTTGAACTCATGAATAATTGTTAAGTTATACATTATAATCTCGAACACACATTTAAAAAGTACAATGCATTAAAAAAACATGACAACAAATATTATAATGCATTTCTTAAAAGATACAATGCATTATTATAACATACATCATTAATGAATTATACGTAAAAACTTTTTATTGAAGTGTTACCATTGTTTCTACACCAAATTAATGATCATACAGGGTTAAATTAGTAAAAATTAGTTAACGAAAATTAGTTAATAAATGTTTTATTATAAATTATAAATACAGAGGCACCACTGGTATTTTATTTATTGATGTTTGCTTATTTTAATTTGTTTTTATTATATTTTAAAATATTATTTTGAATTAATACATTTTGTAAACGTATTGTTTATTGTTAGTACATGATACCTAATGCACTAATGTTAACAGTAAACACTTTCATGGTAAAATTAAATGTTCAAGAGTTCAAAATAAAAAAAGATTAATGATTTGATAACAACGCGAATGATAATGACGCAAAATGCTAAATGATTGTTAAAACAAATGTCTTTGATGCCCAAACAAACTACAACATGACTTTACATACTGTACACATTCTGTTGCCACTCATGCATCTTCTAACAACTTCTAATCTCAATGGAAAAGTCTAGGTCAAGGACACCTAAAGTTTTTTCTCTGTGCCAAACGGATGTGAACAAAATCACGGTTTCTTTATGATAATTTTGAATGAGTGGTGGAAAGTAGCTGCATATTACAGTATGCATGGCTGGATTTGTTGTTCATATAGTTTACTAAAACACATCAGCACTATAAGAGGGACAGAAGTGGATCATTGAAAGAATACACACTCCTCCTGCCCCAACCTTCTCGCCCTCCCCAACCCCCCAATGAAAAATGAAATACTGCATTGAAATTCCACACCAGAGGAAGGATAGAGAGAAGCTAAAGCTTTGAAGCTCCAGCCTGTCAGTCTTTTTTGTGTTTTTGTGCGTGTGTGTGTGTGTGTGTGTGTGTGTGTGTGTGTATGAAAGAGAGAGAGAGAGAGGGGATGAGTGAGAGAGTTCCATGTTCTAGTGCTTTCTCTCTTTCCCTTTCTTTTTCTCCTTCTCAATCCTCAGTCTCTTTCTCTGTCCCTCTCTACCTCTCCCACCACTCGATTCAACAGGCCCCTTTTCTTTTCCACCGCTGTCATTCCCAAGAGCTTGCACAAATCAGAAACACAGATTTGAAAAAGTTGGGTTTGTGGACTTTGGAAAGGAAAAGGAAAACATCCCTTTGCTTTTGAACTTGCCAAGCAGTAAAACCACACCTTGCCTGTATATCGGTTGTGTCTGATGAAAAGAACAAGAAAGGGGGGAAGAAGAATTAGAAAGAAATAACAAAAAGTTAAACAAACGAACAACATGCAACACTGGTCAACGTGGACAACAGCCTGTTCTCTTTTCAAACTCTGCATGAAGCACCTGAAGTTTTCAACATCACTCCCTAAGGGAAGGACTTTATTTATTTGTAGAAACTTAGTTTCTACTTTGTTTTATTATTTTTAAACTTGCTTCTCAAATATAGGATTGCCATTTATTCATTCCAGAATAACTTCATGTCATTTATCCTCATCATCAGCTATCAAATATCAGAATTTGCTCAACCTCTAATTATTACCAACCAGTATGTCTTTCAATATTTCATTCATAAAACACACACAAAAAAATTGTTTCATTGTACAGTTCGCTCATTTCCTTATTAGGGGTTTTTCAAACTTTTTGAAGAGGACCCTTCCTAAATATGTAGGCGGGCATAATTTTAGTGTTTAAAGACACATTTACACTGCATGAAAACAAAATATTGAGGGTGATATTATCTAGAAATAGTCTTCAGAATTATAAACCAGGCTTTTAAAGATTGGATTATTTTTGCTTTTTTTATTTAAAATTGCCAGAGTGAATAAGAATGTTTTATTTGGAAAATACTTGTTTTTCTGGATGGATGGATGGATGGATGGATGGATGGATGGATGGATGGATGGATGGATGGATGGATGGATGGATGGATGGATGGATGGATGGATGGATGGATGGATGGATGGATGGATGGATGGATGGATGGGACAGGCGGACGGACAGATAGATAGATAGATAGATAG
This sequence comes from Phoxinus phoxinus, assembly GCF_949152265.1. Taxonomy (NCBI): domain Eukaryota; kingdom Metazoa; phylum Chordata; class Actinopteri; order Cypriniformes; family Leuciscidae; genus Phoxinus; species Phoxinus phoxinus. The sequence continues at coordinate 8,435,436 of NC_136884.1, forward strand.
ATAGATAGATAGATAGATAGATAGATAGATGACAGTAATTGTGAGTGAAAAGCCATCATCTCTGCAAGAATTCAGTTATAGAATGCATATTAAAATAACCAAACACTGCGTAGAGAAAGTAATTAGGCACACAGAGAAGTGACAACCATATTTATATGCAACGTGAACGTGGCCGATAATGACCTTCAGCATCTTTGAGAAATATCATCTCTCAGTCTATCCGTATACCACAGGGGATTTATCTCGAAGCGCCGGTCCACGTGAGAGCGAAATCCACCAACTTTCCTCCATCTTTACTAGAGAGAGGCGCGTGTGTGAGATGAGACACTGTGGCTGAATATCAGACAGACAGAGGAGGATAACGAGCCTCATCCTTGCCGTTCATTAGCGCAGAGAACTCCCTAGCCTCGAGGGATGGGATAATTCCCACGGTAACCATTGCACATTCTTAACAAGCATCTACGCTGAACTTGCCTTGAGTGAGTGCTGTAGCTAGTCCACCTGATTTGGTAGGTCCAGCCCACAAGTGTGTGCTCGGTTACATGAGAATGATTAGCAGGGTCTTAAGGGACGCTTTGAAGCCCCCGCTGACACCACTTGCTCGTGTTTGCAAACAAACACTCAGCCTCTTTATGGAAAACAAGGTATTTAGCAGCCAATGAGAGTTCTCACTTGTGTACCTTTGATATGAGGTATGACTAGCATTAGCGGTTCCAATTCATCCCAAAAGGATTCAGGTTTGATTTGCGCAGTCCAGGTCGAGCGGTTTCACTCCAGGTTTAAATTTCTCCAGGATCTGAAATGTTTGTCTAAGCAGTTGAATGGACGATTTGATGCACCTTTTAGCAATTAGCAGGATTCGTCCATGTTCTTTTGGTCACGTTTTGCGCCTAATTTCTTCCCAGTCACCTTTTTTTATAATGCAATTTTGTGCTCGTGAAAGAACACTATGATTACTTGGCCTCAGGAGTGTGTATTTTTTTGGGCGAAGGCCTTGAAGAGAAGCATTAACATTCGTTCACCACTTTGAGGGGGCAGCCATTACTAATCGCTAAGAAATTTCCTTACTACCTGCGGGCCTGTCAGGTTGTAAATGAAAAGGAATTAAGAAGAAATCCATACGTTTCTACACCCAGCCCCCTCCCCTGAGTTCGCTCTCCCAGCTTGCGCACACTAGATGGGAGTCTATCATTAGCAGACCAAATTAAACATTAGCTCTTCGGCTGCCGGTAGTTTGGGCTAATTGCTAATCAGCAGTAAAAGTTGCCTGGCACGGAATATTGCTTACCATAAGCTAAAGGTAATTTGCTGCTTGAGACAAGCTAGGCCGACTTGTCTGTTGTTGTCCAGAGTCCGTTCCTAATTACCGCCGGAGGGCGATGACAGTCATTCAATGGAGATTAAGACTGAGGCAAAAAAAATGGAAACGCGCCATAATGCAGGAATGAGCTAGAAATGCTTCTGTCTGCTTTTCTTTAATTTCCCCACTCTCGCTCTGTTTCTCTTCTGCACTCTGTTTATTACCAAGAGGGATGGATTCTCGCATGGTAAATCGACAGCAGGGACGCTTGTTGATGGCCAAAGAGTCAGTTGAAAAGCTCCATCTTGAACTGAGCTTAGCTCATCAAAAGATTGAGCTTTGGGTAATTGGCAAGACATTTACAGTTATACATACCACATTTAATTTTTTTTCCCGAATCTTTTCATTTGACAAAAATGTTTTACATATTGAGAAATTATTTCTCAATTTAGGGAGTGGCTAATTAAACCAAAAGTAGGAATGCTACTAAATTAACTAACTTTAACTTAAATTACAAGCTGCTTTTAGTTTGAACAGTTTAGCGATTAAGAAAACGCAGTACATTACTGTATTTTTGGTCACATCATGTTTTTAACAGTGGGAGGTTTGAATCATTTTAGTGCATCAGTTTGTTCACATGATTCATGAAAACAAACGATTCACGGATCAAATAAAAGATTCTCCAACTGAACAAGCGATTCTTCTAACCATTTAAGTATTTGTTTTTTTGTAAGTGAAATATTTATTTAAATGCTGCTGTTTATAATTTTCAACATTTAGTTATATTTATTGGTGAATATTAATTTAGCAATTAACTTATTCAAATATATTTAAATTTAGGTAATTTAGCCTATATACAATTTTGGGCAACGTTACATGCATGGTTACTTTTCACTAAGATTTCATATTATTTTAAAATTACTTTATGATGTTATCCATTTGAGGAGTAGCTAGATAATTAAAACAAAAGTAGCAAGGCTACTAAATTAACTATTATTATTGATTGGTAGTAATGAAAAAATTGCATCTTTATCGAGTTTAGCGATGATAAATGGTTTAGACAAAGAACACATCAAATAAATCATACTTTTTAAAACGCTCCATTTGCAGGTCCAATTAATTTTAGTGAATCAGTTCATTCAAATAATTCATGCAAACAAACAATTCACTGATAAGATGTGCCAATCAAATAAACGATTCTTCAAACCATTCACTGTCCTCGCATTACTTGTTTACAGGTGACATATTTAGTTAAACGCTGCCGTTTATACTTTTGGACATAGATGCTGTCACCGTGATTTAAGTGAAATAGCTTCAACGTATTTAGCAAATTTTTGCATAGCTTGAGTTTTAAAGTGTAGCTCAGCCATAGTTTAACTTGATTAGCTTGTAGCTTAGCAAGCAGCAGCTTAATTTTTTTTTTTGGTGTGGCAATAACCTGAGTTTCTGCTCTAAAAAACACTTTTATGCTGTTACATGTATTAGAACTACAAATCATTCCCAATGTCGTAGATGAAAGTGGCACTTTTTTCCCCCACTGCGTTCCCATCAAGTGCCACATCATCGTGTTCCTGATTGTCTCAGTGTCAGCCAACCCGGCTCAGCTGATGTCCCACAGGTCTCCGACTGCAGGATAAAATCTGAGTCTACAGCTATCATAATTAATAATCACCCACCCACAGGCTTCTCAGCCTAACCTTCAAAATCCAATCCAGCTCCTCTTCTGATCCCCGGATTGATAGATGTGCATGTTTCCGCGCGCACACTGTAAATATGTATGTACTCATAAACTCAAACAACATTCGTCCCTTTCATCTGCAGGTTCGCCGTACGGGGAGGAAAAGACACACACGTACAGATACACACTCGCGCGCTTTTATCTAATGTCAGATATCGAAATGTCAAACCATCGGTTGGGGGGGAAGGAGGGCGGAGCGGGTAGTCGTGGATGTCTCACACCCCCTGGTCGAATCCCAGTGCAGTCCGATCAATACATCGTTATAGATCTTAATCACGTGAAGCGTATAATCGCCTAAAACCTATCAATTATAGAGAGTGAGATAGCTGGGCCGCCAAATCCTGGCCTGCAGCCTCCTTCCTCCTTGGATTAGGATCTGAGATTGGGTCAGGATCATAGGAGCTACGCCCTGCCCGGCCAGATAGCACATTAATGACCACTCCAGGGGCAGCTGTCTCTCAGGCTGCAGTCTGGCAAAATAAATAATAAATCATTTAGGCTGGAGCTGACATAATTACCAACTAAGAAGCTCGGCACAGGCCAGCGAGGCCAGTAACAATGGCAGAGGAGAGAGTGATAGGCCGAGCGCCCTGCGCTGATTAGCTCCTCTTTCTGCACACATAAAGCTCGGCTACTCTCTTTACAACATCCTTCTACCTTTGCTGCCTCTCTGAAGTTCATATACAAGATCACGGAGCGCTGGTGCTGCACTTTTGAAATTATGCATCGTTACCGAGCGGAATTGCAAAAACAGCAAGTTTTTTCGTTTTTCAACAGGTTTCATGTTCAAATCGAGACAAGTCACCATTTATATAGCGCTTTAAACAGTAACGATCAATAAAACAAATTCATTAAATATCAGACAAATTCAAATTTTGCTGTATAAGCAACTCTATAGAAGACAATAGTGTCATTATTCAGCTCAAATCAGTTCAGTGTTGATTCAGTTCAAGAATTGTGTAGAGTTCATCAGTTATGAAATTAGTTCAATTCAATAGAAGCATCTCTATAGAAGACAAGTGTCATTATTGAGCTCAAGTCAGTTCAGCATTGATTCAGTTCAGTTCAATAACTGTGTAAAGTTAATCAATTCTGAAACTAGTTCAATTAAATTCATAAGCAGATCTATAAAGACAATATTTTCATTATTTAGCTCAAATCAGTTCAGTGTTGATTCAGTTCAGTTCAATAAAGTTCATCAATTATGAAATGAGTTCAATTCATCTAAGCAGCTCTACAGAAGACATCTATTCATCTCCTGTCAGGTTGATTCAGTTTAGTTCAACGGCAGTGTTGCAAAAATCACGTGGAAAGTCACATGACAATGGCAGAGTATGACTGCATTCATAGCATACTACATGGCATGATGCATACTCATAAAACATTGTTAACGAAAGGTAAGGAAATACAGTATGTGATTTTGTAAATCCGCTACATAAGGAGGAGACAGGGACATTGGAATGAATGGCGGCAGAACAAAATCCTGCGTTTCAGTTCAAAGAGCCTTTTTGATAGACTTGTTGCGTGCTTTTTTACATTAGCTGGACCAGCCTGAAAAAAGTCAAGCTAAAAATGCTAAATTATGATACCTCAAATAGTTTTTGAGATGTCTTTTTCCCCTCACTCGTCACAAGTAAATGTGTTCTTGATTTGAATGCCTGTTGTCTACATAGAAAATCACGGCCTGGGGAAAACTTCCAAGATCGCCGCCAATTTAATGACTTTCCTTGAAGGGACCTTAACAGTGTTTACACTCTTTATGGAAATTAACCAATTAAATTAACCCACTTTTCCCCTCCACATTATATAGGATAAAACTACACCTTTGAGCCAGAATCAAATGAAAGGAAGTAGCTTTTTCTGCACAATGTTGCTATCATTAACTAAAACAGTTAAACATATTTTTGTAATTTGTAATAAAGCTAAAATAAAACAAAATCTAAATATTTGACGAAAAACATTCACTATAGGATTTTTTTTTAATGACTAAGTACTATAGAAACAAAACTATAACTGAAATAAAAATAAATTAAAACTGTTCATAAATATTTGCATAAAACAAAAACTGATAAAAAAGACAAAAGCGCACAGAAAATTACTAAAATTTAAACTGAAAATATATATAAAATTCAAAGTATTCAAAATATAAAATAACAAGAAGTCAAATAGATTAATTGCGATTAATCGCGTCTAACATAAAAGGTTTTAACACACACACACACACACACACACACACACACACACACACACACACACACACACACACACACACACACACACACACACACACACTATATATATATTTACAAACTTTTATGTTAGATCTGATTATTCGCGATTAATCGATGGAGCAATAAAAATAACCCAACACCGGTTCTGTTTTTATTTTATTTTATCAAATACCAGCACAAATGGAAACTTTAAGTAACACTATAACACTAAAAATATGTTTTTTTAATAGCTATTTTAAATATTATGCCTATAATTATTTCAAAGTTAATGCCAACTTACCTTGAGGTAAATAAAATATCTAGGGAATGTTGCACAGTAAATATGAAAGTGTTTGACCAGCCCCCCCTTTCTGCAGGCAAGCAATTGTCATTCCCTCCCACCAAAACACCTTGTTGCCGATGGCGATGCAATTAAAGGGACGGAGAACTCATTTCAGATGCATGTCTCCTTTGCTCGAATTGCCAATCAGGAAGGGCGATTTTGAGGTAGCTGTGGAAATGCCGCACTCACCCGCTTCATTTGTTCTGCATTCAAAGGAAGATTTAGAACGACACAGATAGAAATAGAGAGTAGGCCGGAAACAAATATGTTGTCTACATGTTCTAATTTATCTCACCTTACACACCTTTTCTGCCCCGCACCTCTCCGAGAAGCCTCCTCACTTCCCAGTCCAAATTTAAATTCAGAAAAATTCCTAAGCGGATTTTCTCAATTTAGCCATACTTTTAATCTTTGGCAAAAATGAGTGATGACTTCTTTCAATATAAAAAAAAAAAAAAAAAAAAAACCCTGACAGGCTTACAGCGCACACCGGCGGATTAGTTTCCCGTGGAGATGAGGTTTTCCTTTGTGCTGCCGTGTGTCTGTTTGATGGGGGTTTAACAGGAAGCGTTCATGCTGAAATTGGATGCAGACAGGGATAGTGGTGCGATGGCCGGGTTTTGATATGGACCCCACGCAGTAACTCTGGTCTAACATACCCTCATCTTCGTCTCCCTGAGGCCTGCCTTAACGCCTATGAAGACTACTATACTCCCTGGATACACACAGCAACAAACTGGGGTGTTATTTAAACGCATATATAGCTAGATCTGAGGAAAATGCACTTTTCACTGTGTTTACGCCCATTGATAGTGGTTTCCGGAGGAAATTTATGCCCTATCATTCTCGCTTTTGAGATATTGGATTCCTCACATGTTGCCGTTCTGCCAAGGATGCGGACGAGAGATGAAAATACTGCGTATGATGCCGGACTCTCGCAATGTAAGATGATTATGACATCTTGTTGCGTAGAAACGGGCCATATGCTGCTGCAAAGCAAGGTTAACAGGTTGTTTACCAGCTAAATCAGTTCAGGGTCCTGCTTCATGGCAGTGCATTACACAAAATGAAGGACAACTCGAGCTTTCTTCCAATTTGGGTGAAGTAGGGCGGTCCTAGACAAGAAGCATGATTTGAAAAGTATTAGGATCAACACAAGGCGCTTCATAGGCACGTGATTGGACGACTGCTGTCCTGGTGAGCACCCCCACCCCCCTCCCGTGCTGGCCAGGGTTCACGACAGATGGGCAAAGGCAGGCCTAAGCTCAGACTGTCTGAGACACTCACCAGGGCAGGATGGGTATCCTGTCCTATCAGTCTCATCCTCTCAATCCTGCAAACAGGCATTTGTTTGTTGATTTGGCTGCTCTGATGCCCCATTATACACCCTGTGCTGACAGACAGAGAACACTGGCTTTCCCCTGATTTGCACGAGGTGGTGCAAACAAACCTGAAATCATGACGATATTTCTTATTTAAAGTGATGTACAGACAAACATGCTCTTGATAGTTCTTTAAGTTTATAGGAATGAACATTCAGATGGTCGTTACAGAAAAATAAACCCCTTTGAGTTATTTATTGATAATGGTAATTTGAACTGATTGTATTGTACTGAATTGTATGATATTGGATTTTTATAACTGTGCATGCTCAATTTAGATCACCTTGGCCTTAATCTAATGCTTACATAAACTGTAAATCTGTAAATACACTAATATTCTAGTAACACTATTAAATAATCTTTAGCAAATCTTACATGAAAATCATTTTTTTTGTACTGTACACAATCTATAATTCTATATTGTGATGCCTTAATCCACCAGTGTTATTTTAGTATCAAGATACTATTTTTGTTTTATATTTTAAAGTATTTTTTTCATTTTTGTATTTTTGTTTTTTTGTTTTAATTTTAGCTAAAATGGTAGTAATGTTGTTTATTGTTTTGTAATTTTTATTAGTTATAGTAAAAAAAAAAAGGCCTATGTCTATATGGTTTTATAAATTTTTATTTATTTATTATTTATTTCAGTTTTAGTTATTTTAGTACATCAAGTTAAACTAAATTAAAATGATAAATGTTGCTTTGGCAACTAGCTGAAATAAAAGTTTTAAATTGTTATATTTTTATTTCACGTTTTTTTTCAAGTAACAACAATGTTTTTATGATTTTAGTTTTAGTTAATTCACCTGATAGTATTTAACTTTTCATATATTTAATATATATATTGGTGTATCCAAAACCCCATTATTTTGGGGGTCCAAAGGGGCTTGTTTTTATGACGAAACCAGCTTTTTGGCTAATTATTTAATATTAATATAAAAATATGAAAGGGTTAGTTTACCCAAAAATGTATTACTCACCCTTATGTCGTCCCAAACCCATAAGTCTTTCGTTCATCTTCGTAACACAAATGAAGATCTTTTTGATGAAATCTGAGCGATTTCTGTCCCTCCATTCACGCAACTGACACTTTGACGCTTCAAAAAGTTAATAAAGAGATAGTAAAACTAATCCATATGAATGAAGTGCTTTATCTGAACAGATTTAATTTAGGCTTTTAGTGATATATAAACAATAATCAAACTCACACATCAGTTGTGGTAAACGGAAGCTTACCAATGAGATTCGTTCTCGTGTTATGCAGCACATTTGAGCTTCCACGAAGTTAGTTCTCGCATTGTCAAGGAGGTTCGGTTGACTTTCTGTTTATGTTCGCTGATCAATGTTTACAATATGTGAATAAAAAGCCTAAATTCAATCTGTTCATCATATGACTTGACTCTTCAGAAAATTTGGAACCGTCCAAAAACCGCTCGATTCATATGGATTATGATTATGATCTTTTTATGAACTTTGTGAAACATCAAAGTGGTAGTTGTGTAGCTGCCAATTGAGGGACAGAAACTGCTCAGACTTTATTAAAAATATCTTCATTTCTTTTCCGAAGATGAACGAAAGTCGTATGGCTTTGGAACGACATGAGGTTCTTGAGACATGAGAGTAAATGATGACAGAATTTAAATTTTTTGGGCAAACTATCCCTTTAATCTAAATATTATTTTATTTAAGAACATGAAGCATGGCGTGACATGCTATTGGAAATCTGACAATTACACAGTAAACCAATCAGATTAAAGTATTCCAGAGAATTGTGAAGTAAGTAAACTCTAATTAGACCACATGTATTTCTATAAAGCCAAAGGGTCATAACACAAAATAACTATCCTTTAAACTTATAGCATTACCTAATGCCTTGTATTGCATGTGCTGCATTGCAACCAATAATACCACAACTGTACCCAAAATAACCTGATCAGGATGCATCCTTTGATGTGCACTTGTATTTAACTGGTGCAAGTGCTGAGTTAGGACTGAGATAAACCACTGGGGTGGCTTGCTAGTCTGCAGGTTTTTTAAAGAGAGAAGTAAGGAGAGGAGAAGTATATTGGCTTGCCGTTTAAAGCCTCTGCTCTTGACCTACTTTTCTTTAATGGAGATTCTGAGTGCGAAAAAGAGCTGTTTATCAGACGATGAAAAGCATAATGACACAATTTATTTATTCAAAGCTGAGCAGCCAGGATTGAAAATGCTGACCCTTAAGGGGGAGCTGGTGGTCAGCCTCAAGGTAGGGATGTCAAGTAAATGTTGAAAAGTGCTTTTTATGCATTAGCATTTCATAAGGCTTATTTTGCTCGCTTTTTAATCATCCTACGTGATTTATAAGGAAAGGTGTTGAGAAAATGGTTAACGGTGGAGGTGCGATGAGGTACTGGCACTCTTTGAGATTGTTCTTTGGAGAGTTGGTCACTGGCGAATCAAAATTAGTTGAAACGAGTCAAAATTAACTGGTTTAAATACGGTTCCTTCATATGGTTGGTCCCCAGTGGGTTGAGCAGGTGTAGGGGGGGGGGGGGGGGGGAATCTTCACAAATTCAGCGTACGTGCCGAGCGTTTGCAATTAGAGTCGTGTTGTGCTCATGAGGTCCATAGAACTTCAAAAAGAATTATTCAGGACTTTCCTTTATTTGATTACGACCGGTCCCCTGACTTTCCCTTGCCAGCAACCACAATGCATTTCACCAATTAGCTGGTGCACCTGGCCACAATTGATATGTTGTCAGAGTTCTGCACTCAGTGCAGAATGCTTAATAGTTGCATCTCAATCCCCAAATTATTCACTAAAGCATATAAATATTTGATTCCTGTACCCTGTAGCTGTGTATTGGATCTTTTTTTATTATTATCCCAACCTCCATAAAAACACAGATGTTTTATATAAATATTTTAGGTCATCAACTCTTCTCTTCCCCACTTTCTCTCACTCTCTATATCCTTTCCTCATTTACCATTTGAAGCAACTATTAGTATTTTAACACCACAGGAAAGCGGCTTCATTGAAATGCAATGAAAACTGCACAGAAAAGGCAAAGTTAACTAATGGGCTCAAATTTTCAAACGAATGCAAGATTAAAGTCAATTGAATCTCCCATTGGGTTTTGACTGAAACCCTTTGAAAAGGAGCCCCGTAGTGGTTTTCAGAAATGAAAAATAGGACTTGTTCTAAAATATTAATAACATTTTATACCCTCATTATGGCAAAGCAATTACATTTATTCAGAAACTTACTTTTGATTCTACCTTGAGGTGATTCGCACGCAGGTAATGCCACCCTCAGCCCTCCGAACAATCTTCTACGGCGTTCTCCAAATGTACCGCACTGACACATCGGAGGAAGGGATGTAATTTAATATAGGCCAAATTCATATTTGATCTGTGCATTGTAAGTGAGAGCTCTAATACTCCATGTACCGGCGGACCGTCATGAATCTCCAAGTGCGAACGGCAAATCTGGGTACGAGACAATTCCTTTTCTTCGTGGTCGTCTAGAGGGGAATCAGAATTAGAGATCCGACGTGCAATAAAACAGTAGAATAGTGCATAAACCTTCCGGGAGTGCATAACTAAGTTCCGTATGAGTGTTTTATATCAGTCTTTGTGCACTAGACATCTCTCCCATCATCTAGTCTGGCCTACTTTCCCATAACAGACACCATTAATTAAATATATTACACAATGTGCGCCCTCATGGATGTAAATGAAGCATGCAATACAAAAACAATTCAGAGAGGAGATTAGGCGGAAAAGTTGCATTTGTTCTCCAAACCCCCAAAGTTCCTTTTAGCATCTCTCGAATCACACACCGCAATCCGACAAAAAGCAGCACATTTGCTGGAGCTCGCACGCATCCAGACGAGGGTGACAGGGAGGAAGATTTGAGACTCCTCTCTCGTTCTCACTACAGCGCACGCTCTGCCCGTAATGGGGTAGAAGTCATTAAAAACATCACTGCAGGCCTAATTAAGACGGGACATCTGGTCTCTCCTCACAGAACGGATCGCAGCCGAGTACAAATAACTCCTCCATGACAAGTTGAGAGGTGTCATACATCTCAGTGATCGTCAATCAACAGGGGACTTAGGCAACTCTTTCATCGTTAACGAGCGAATGCTTTGTTTTCCCGTTATAAGAGAAAACATTTTGACAAATTTCAAAAGGGGGGTTGGAGGCAGGGTGTCTTCTGTCATTTTTCAATTCCCCTTTTATGTTGCTGCCAATTAGTTGGTGTAAACTTTAAGTTGCCTTTGACAAAGATGATTTTTGCATAGCAAATGCCTGTACGAAGGCGGATCTGCTACAGGTTGGTCCACGAGTGACAACACGAAGGAAAATGAAAATGGAAGATCTGCGCTAGGTTTTACGAAAACCCTGTCAAAAGTCGTTTTTGCGTCTTCTGAACGCGAATTTCTCTGTCCAGGTAACACGGGAGAACAAGTAAACATTGTCCATTTACATATACTACCAAAAAGAGGCTGCATCCTTTTTATTATATAACATTTCTTGGTATGTTAGTATATTAGACAGCATAAATATAAGGATAAGTTAGGGTTAGGGTTAGGGTTAGGGTTAGGGTTAGGGTTTAGCACCAAAAGGAGCTGACTATAGCGTTCATTGAACCATATCTAGTGTGAAACCATGGTCTACTCATCTTGTTTAATACACTGATAGCTGCTCAGATGTTATTCAGCATCATGTGCATTTGGGATCCACAGTTGCGGCCCTTGGTGATTCAATATGTTCGGGTATTTGTCACTCTTTTATGAGATTAGACAGCTTATCAAACATTAATAAGTGGATAGGAATTCACAGCATGCTAGAAAAACGATTCCACTTGCAACAACACAAAGGGTTAAAGTTGTACGGTGCAAACCCTCCAAGAAAAAGAACAAAAATACTAAAGATGGATAAAAAATAAATAAAGAACAAAGGCAAAACAACCAGACCTAGTCAGAAGCTAAGGGAGACAATGCATGAAAATAATTGGAGCCCAAGGGGTGATATTTGTTCTCCTGAAATAATAATTACTCTTATGGACTTGTGTGCAAACACTTTAACACTAAGGGAGCAAAAAAAAATAAAAAATCTTATCAATAATCATTTCTACAGCAATGCGGCCAAGCTTTCTTTATACATCACTATTTTTGCACTCGATGCACTTTGCTGCTCTGATTTCTTCACCAATATCACCTTGCATTTTAATTAGATAAATCATAGATGCGGAATTCTTAATAATAGAACTGAACCCTATGACAACTTCAGTATGCTTCACAGTCTATAAAGGCGCTCTCCAGCCCTGATTGTGTATAATTCTAATCAGAACCTCACCATCTTATAGATAAGACAGAGTAGCAGATAATGCACTAAAAAAAAAGCCCATCGAGTCTAAAATAAGGCAATTTCTATGTAAATCGGCAATAAAGCAGAACTTTCCTAACTGCTGAGGGCAGTCGCATTATTGACATGCGGGCTGTTCGGAAATTGTTTAACTGCTTGATAGCAGGTATCTCGCCAGATATTTGCTTACCTTTCCTCTTCCATTAATGTTCCCTCTAATATTAAGCCATCTTCCATGCACACGAACAGACGCCGCTCGCTCTTTAGCATCTGATTAGCGGCCAGTAATTCTATCTCCACCAACGACTGCGCTGTAAGATTGCCCGCAATATTATGTGCAGGATGAAGCATATCCATCTATCTCGAATTGAACTCTGGGATGCATTATTGATTGACCAGCGAGATTGTGTCAGGAAAATAAGTGCCACTGGGTTATAGTTTAATATGGATGATAATGCACAAGGGCCTTGGTGAACCATCAAAGCTAGGTCTGTTTTCATAGGTAGCAGAGCGCTTCTTTTATGAAGCTTGAATCCGACTCATGCTCGCTCTTTGTTTGACGTAAAGTTAAGTTTCCACAACTTTGAAATGAGATGATAAAAGAATTCGGGTGTCAGCGGTTCTCTTATTGTAACTAGGGCTTATATTTCCCTGCAGGCCTCCTAGAGGGATTATGATTATACAGTAGATTAACACTTTTATCCCTATCTGTGAGCAGCGAATTATTGGTAGATGAGGCACAAACCAACGGAATACATTGTATTCGTAGGCAACCGCTCAGGAAGGTTTACCCTGTTGACTTTTGACCCCAGGACTTGCCATCAGTCTTAGAGGATACTGAAGAGGATGTCCCCACTGCTAGAAACAAATCTGATTGGATGGGATTTCCGATGTAATTCTATATGTGCCTGCATGCATGTGTCTGTGAATGGCAGTGTAAGCTTAAAATATAAAAGTTAAACCGTTTGAGCGAGAACTAGATGTTATAATATTAAGCATGTGTGTTCTGTGTAACCAGTGAATGCCAGTTAATTCAGAGCCAAGGTGCATGGCCATGTATTGTGCCCCGCTGAAATTTGTTCTCAGATTGCAACGAACACAAACGATACACCATTCATTCAAAAGTCAAACATAGCAAATTAGAGAGGTGTAAATGTTACAGGGAGTGTTTAACCAAAAATGTGTGTGTGTGTGTATGTGTGTGTGTGTAACTGAAGTTGTTTTTCAATCATAATCTGCATCATATCATACCACTTAAAATATATTATGGGCCACTTTTATAGTGCTTTTGTGAGTTGGCCCTAAGCTACAGTGCATCTGTGTTTTCATCACTCAGCATTTGCACAACTTCTTCATTTAAAAGATATAGGAAGAAATATAGAAAGCGCAAATGTAATAAATGCAATTACAATGTTATAGCATCCAATGGCAGATTGCACAAAATATGATGATCTCATTCTCATTTCAGTATTTAATGTCAAGGACGGTGTCTTTTATGTCTTACATCACAGTACTTTTCTGTTGTCGAAGTTCGCAAGGCATTTACAGTAGCTGTGGGGCATTTATTTATTCATGTTTTTTCCTTTAAATATTCACACAGTGACAATCTGTTAAGACTCATTGGCTGTCTCCTGAGCTCTGGCCGGAGCGATGCAGAGAAGAGAGAGAAAGGGACAGACGGCAGTTAATTATTAAAAATGTCAAAAATAATCACTAACTCCCTGCAAACCGCCATGGTCATCAAACCTGTAGCGAATATCTGAATTCTATTCAAGAGGTCAAAGGCGCAATATGAGAGCCACTAATAGCAATGCAACAAAAACTCTCGCAGATGCAGTGAGGAATGGTTTTGTAAGCTGCTACAGAGAGGCTCAATAAATGACAGTTAAAACATGACCTCCATCCTACCGACATATGTTGTAACTGAAAACTACTTTCACCTCTATTTTCGCTGCTTTGTGCGTGAGATGTTTCAAGGTGGCCTCATTTGAATCAAGGCTGTCATAGTGCTTGAATTGGAAAGGATGTATGGAATCTTAATAAAACCCTCCACCATGGGCTGCTTTTTTATGAAAGCACTTCATATCTCCTTTAAATGCCATTGGAGCTTATTTAGTGACATGATTGTGTCTCTCATTTTAGGCTTTTGTCAGGGGGTTTTGTTAAGCTTGTTTTGTCCTGTGTAGCCTTTTGTACACATTTATTTGCTTTCTGTATACAATTTCCGGCACGTATTTATTTTCTTGCTGATTGCTCAATGATTCACTGGATGGATGGATGGATGGATGGATGGATGATGTGGCGGAATGATGGATGGATGGATGGATGGATGGATGGATGGATGGATGGATGGATGGATGGATGGATGGATGGATGGATGGATGGATGGATGGATGGATGGATGGATGGATGGATGGATGCATGGATGGATGGATGGACACAGATGGATGGATGGATGATGGAACGATGGATGGATGGATGAAATGATAGACAGACACACGGACGGATGGATGGATGGAACGAGACCGACACAGATGGATCGATGGAACGATAGACATACACACGGATGGATGGATAATGGATGGATGGAACGATAGACAGACACACAGATGCATGGGTGGAATGATAGACACATGGACGGACGGGACACACTGATGAATGGATGGAACGATAGACAAAGATAGATAGATGGATGGTGGATGGATGGAACGATAGACAAAGATAGATGGATGGATGGTGGATGGATGGATGGATGGATGGATGGATGGATGGATGGATGGATGGATGGATGGATGGATGGATGGATGGATGGATGGATGGATGGATGGATGGATGGATGGATGGATGGATGGATGGATGGATGGATGGATGGATGGATGGATGGATGGATGGATATAGATAGATAGATAGATAGATAGATAGATAGATAGATAGATAGATAGATAGATAGATAGATAGATAGATAGATAGATAGATAGATAGATAGATAGAGAAAGAATAAGAAGTAACAATTAAAAAAAATCTGGTTTATATGATGTTCACTATTCAATAAGTGAGAAAACAGAATCAGTGCATGTGTCGCTATATCCTATCTTGTTCAAGTGCATCCACTGAAAGCAAAACTAATGGAATTCTGTGTGGTGGGCTGTCTGCCGTTTTCTGATCACTAGAAGATTGCACTATTGACCAAATGTCAGGCGTAGAGAGATGCAATGATTGAATAAAAGAGTATACATAATCGAAGGCGAGAACTCTGCCAGGGCCGCCTTCTGTTGCCTCTCTAACTACACCCTGGGAAATTCTCAAAAATCATTACCCCTCCCATCACCACAAACACACATGCTTGCAGCCACACACGCTGCTGTCAACCCACCTCTGCTCTCTTGTGATGCTCTCTTGAAATGCTATTTGTTTTTCTCATTAAAAGCAAATTTTATATATGTCTCTCTCGTGCACGTCACATCTCTCATTCCAATGCATTTCTGCCCCGTCGCCAACAAACTGCTGCTTGGTATCTGTCTGAGGACATGTTATGAAATATTTTGGGCCCAAATGAATGTGCTATTACTACAGGAGGACCGAGGTGAAGATGACAGAGAGCCTCAGGATATTTAGATCAGAACCAGATTGGTTACCGGAAGGAAAAGTGGGTGTTGACCCCTGGAGACCAATACACCGCCCCAAAAAAACATAACTCACCTAAGAGGGAGGAGGAGGAGGCAGCTAACAGATTAAATTCTGATTAGGGAGAAGATGCCCAGAGGAATTTATTGGTCACTTGAGAGGCTGAGTGATGTTCTACGAGTCTGACATCTGCTTGAACATGCTAATGACGCCGTTGCATTTATAAATGCAACACAAATGTGGCAAATGAAAAATGCATTCCCTCAAAAGAAAGATCCCCCCCCCCCCCCCCCCCCCTCCTAGTTCTGTTCTAAAGTGATCCAAATCTGTCAGAGGTGTAATAAATTACATCCTCTCAGGAAAGGAATGGATTTTTTAAGGTTTTACCTTATGTTCTGTATTTTATATCTATCCTGTAAAAATACATTTGCAAACAAAAACTTGTTAAAGGGCTAGTTCACTTAAAGGAATAGTTCACTTAAAAATGACAATTCTGTCATCATTTACTCGCCCTCAAGTTGTTTCAAACCTGTATAAATTTCTTTCTTCTGCTGAACACAAAGGAAGATATTTTGAAGAATGCCAGACAGTTGATGGACCCCATTGACTTCCATATAGGAAAAAAAAATACTATGGAAGTCAATGGGGTCCATCAACTGTCTGGTTACCCGGCATTCTTCAAAATATCTTCCTTTGTGCTCAGCAGAAGAAAGAAATTTATAAAAGTTTGAGACAACTTGAGGGCGAGTAAATGATGACCGAATTTTCATTTTTAAGTGAACTATTCCTTTAATGAAAGTTTTGTCATTGTTCACTCACCCTTGTGTCATTCCACACTCAAAAGACTTTCTTTCTAAAGCAAAAAAAAAAAAATGTAATTGTAAAAATTGTACAGGTTGTTTATTTTCATGCAATGAATGGTAACTTCAAAAAGAACACAAAAACCTAAAAAATGTATTAGACTAAAATGTAATAACTTAATTATTCACTGACAACTCCAGTGGCCTGTTAAATAGCCAGACCATTGAATTCAAGAACGGAATGAGTCTGATTTATGAATAAATCATTCAGATCTAAGAACAATTTGTTCAAGAATCGTCATTGTTACATTAAATGACTTATATCATATAAATATAATATTAATTTATGTAAATTAAATTATAAATTAAAAATGTAATATTTAGCATTCAATGTTAATTTATGTCAATAAAAAAAAAAAAAAAAAAAATTCAAACCTATTTGATATATTTATGGTGCTTTGGTATCCTTTTTAAAGCTTGAAAGCTCCACACCAGTTCTTTGTAAGTGTATGGAAAACATTTATTTGTAAAAAAAATTAATACAGAACGACAAGTGAAAGAATTCACATCTCTTTGAATGTGATAGTATAACTTTTTTGTTGCACCTGTACTCTCATAGACACTAGTTCTAGTCCCCCCTCCCCCTCCAACCACTTGTGCATGCAATTACACCTAAATGCACTAAAACGATTGACTGAACCATGTGAAGGGCATTTACTTTTTGTGAAGCGTGACATAATCGGAGAGGTTTAGATTTCTTTTTATCAGGAGGCCCAGGTAATGATGAAGGCCTGGGATCCTTTCAGAATTCTCATTTACAGCTAGAGGAGGAAGGCCCCATCTGTTCTGTAGCAAGGCCCCTTCCAGCAATCTTTGATATCACTGAATGCTATTAGCTGAGGAAGAGGCTGGGCTAATGGACCTTTAAGAGCTCATTTATTTGAAGCAATTATTTTGAGGCGACCCCTTTTTGGAGTTGAGCATTGCCCTCACAAACGGGAAGATTATGCCGTGTTTGGAGGAGAATGCATTTGACTGAAAGACACAAGGAAGTGGAGGAGAAGATGGAACTCATTTCATGGAAACAGACTGGAGACCCACAAACAAGCACTCGATGTACCCTGATGTCAACTCAGCTTTCAGTATTCAGAAGCACAGGTTTGAACCACTCAGTTTTTAACAGAACGTTGCAATAGCTAAAAAGAAAAACAATCTCGAAAAGGAAAGAACTGAGTCAGCAGCATTGCCTTTACAGTGGGCCAGGCCTTCACATCAAAATGGAGATTGAAGAACTCAAAGACGCCTATCATATGTCTTCTACTGCACAAAGGCATTCATACGTTGGATGTCGCAAGTAATTGGCCATTCTGACTTATTCTGAGTTATGTTTACACACCATAGGGGAAAATGTTGCAATAGATACATTTTATAGATCTTTCAGATTTTAGAGTATATTGTTTATAATATTGTATTTAGGAGCTAAAAATATCAAATAAAAAAAGCCCCTCTGCAGGGGGCAATTCTAGGGCAAATGCTCCATTCATGAGAATATTTTTTTTCTGAAGTATATACAATACCATCCATTTTGTGTAAAATATATTAATATATGTTCTTAATATAAACAATTGCGCTTGATAACCACCAAAAATAGCTGTGAACATTGCACAAGATAAAAATACATAATTAAGACTGGTCTCTATGTTGCATTATACAGCTCTCTACTGTTAATCATTACACAAGATTTTGCTGTAATCACTGTGCAAAGTTTTGGAGTTGGATTATTTTCTTGGAATGTTTTCAGGGTTGATTGATTATTTATTTAAACAATATTTAATTTTAGCTACACATTCAACAGCACTATCCTCTGAGGATGAATACAGAGATCTGTCAGTTAAGGTCACTACAATGTCTGCAGAAGTACTAAACCCATAAGGCCTAGCAGAAAATAATAATAATATGAAAATAAATCAAATGTTAGATAACAGATTGAAAAAAAAAAACCTATGATGGCATTTCCCACAATTTCTTCATTTAAATATCTAAATATATATATCTTATACATCTTTTCAAATGTTTTCAATGTAAAAAAAAATGTATACTTACAACTAATTTTTTTTACAAAAATGTGTGGGACTATGATTCGAGGAGTGAAACAAAAGCTCATTTGGCATGTTATGAGTTCCAGGAGCTTTTCTTTTTTGCAACACATTCTCAAAAATCTCAACAGATCGACACTCGACTTTTAAAATATTGCCAGAAAGAACACTTAGTCCCTAGCTGATCATAAACGTCTCTTTCTCCCTCCCTCGTGACCGCGTTTGAGAATATCACTCCCTCTGCTTGGATATGAAAGAACCAAAAACTGAAAGAACATTGCAGTGGCTTCAATACATGACATTCCCAAAGTAAGAAGATCAATCAGACCTTTTATGATTATGCCACTTCCATTGAATGTTTCAATCTACCAAATATAGACAACCTCTGCAATTTACTCCAACCTCACCCGCAAGAACCGCGAGTTGGTGATATACTTTTGTACTCTTTTGAAATGGGTACATCCGTTTCTTGGCAGCCTTATTTTTTTTTAACCTTAGCTGTATTCTGAGATCAGACAATGAGCAAGTGATGCAATATCGTGGCCTGGCGGACTCAGTAATGTAGTCAATGGTATAAGTCCTACTGCAATTTAAAACTGCTTATCCGAGCTGAATCCAGATGGGAAATCACTCCCAAACAGTTTTCTCTTATAAGCACTCGTCAGGGCTTAGCCAGGGTGGTGTTCATCTCCGCACAGAGGATGCGCAAATCGCTTTAGTAAAAAAAAAAAAAAAATGTAAGGCCTCATGAGCCATTTGATGAGACGCTGGCTCATAGGCCTCTGTCTCCTGCCTTCAATTTGGTGGGCCCAATGCCTCAGCTCAGTTGCGCATCCACTTCCATTTTCAATATTGCTTCTCCTATCATGGCGAAAGAGTCTCCGCAAAGACAGACAGCCTCATATTGGAAAATAATGGGCCTTGAACTACCTGGGCAGTCTCACTAGACTAAACTACTGTTCTGTTTTTGGTGTTTCTTACTGTTCATCTGCCATTAAAGTCTTTGCATTTCTTGACAGAACCAAAGATACATTCACTCCACTTGTTTTTACATGTGATAATTCAGCACATTTGAAGAAGATGCACCTTAGATTGGGATACTGTGAAGATGGCGTCAGAGAAATCTGAACTACAATGGGGCGCGATGCGAGAGGAGGGAGTTTGAAACGCCTTCCTGCGCCCTCCTGAGAATGGGATCCGGTCTGATCGTCGCTGGAGGATTAGTAACTATTCCACCGGGTCCCCTGACATGCAAAGAGAGCAGCCAATTAAAACATGAAGGAGGGGACTCGCACGTTCCTACACAAAAACACGGAAATAAATGAAAAAAGGGAAAGAGCGAGAGACGTAGAGAGAGGAGTGAGATGTAAAGATTCTCAGTTTGCTTGTACATCAACCCCGTTTTTGTCGCTGTGTACCATATGAATCAGGGAAAAAAGCCTCAATCCTGGGTGGCTTTGAACCACCAAAAGAAGCTTGAACTACACGCCTAATTTGCAGCTTTATGCCAGAACACATTCCCATCAAGCTCACAGGGGTTGTGACATGAGAAACCAAATTCTAAAAAAGGGGGAAACGGGTGCGTCATGCGAGTCTGCCGGATGTTTATAATATCATTTGCCTTCCGTACTAGGGTCTACACAGGATAATTATGATAAGAGTCACCTGGCTCCGCCATTTTTTCTCACTTTGGATCTGATGGTTCCTCACCTCCCGTGGGATTATGGAATACTGTGTTAGCACTTCTGCATACTGCATTCCAGGGAAGTACACTTTCACACACGACTTGACTCTGGACCTTCGGTGGATATTTGGCGCAGTTTAATGATGTCACGCGCTTGTGTAACAGCCATCGAGTGGATCGTAAAGAGTGACAGTTGCTCTAGCCACTGTGAAATGTGGCGATTAGCCATCTTAATTAGCTGTCGTCTCCAGCTCAAGCCCCCCTCTGCATGATGGAACGTTGTTCTCCAAGGATCGATCATAGCAAAGCGGAGACAATCGTCTTTAAATCCTTTTTTTATACTCCTCCAACTTACATATTAGAAAATAGGTTGCAAAGTTAGGCAAGGCTGCATGAGAGATTCGCTAGAGTGACACATAAAAGCTACTTCAGCTGATTTTCCTTTCAATCTTACTCATATGGCCTTACCTTGACAACACTAAATAGCATGGAAATAAGTGTATTGCTTTGACTAGCTCTCGCGCGTTTTAAGCCTATGAGTTTTGGATCTTACCAAATTCGTAGTTCTTGCTGAGGTGAAGGTTAATACTTCGCATTCAAACAACAGAAGTGTAGGTGCTTAGAATGCCATCTATTGATGTGCAGAAAATTAATTTCCTGATAAGTATGTTTTGAAAAGCTCACCAAAGCTTTCGCACTATATTCCATCTCATTTTTTGTAGTGATGCTATTGTAAGGCCCGTCTGTGCACGCTTTAGTTCATCCCGCGGACCTCACCTTGTATGTTTTTGAGTCAATTAGCATTGGGGAAGAGAATGAGCTAGAGGCTAATGGCACTGAACAGAGAGGTGATGTCCTTCAATGTTTCGAATAAAGGGAGAGACTGTACAACGTCAAAGCAGATGGAGGATGGGGCCGTCATGTCATTACCTCTCGTGTGCTGATCAAGGTTTATCTACCCCTCCTCCAATCGCAGGATTAATTATTTTAAGAAATGGCACAGCGCTGATCTCAGATCAATGTAAAAGGGCAACTTTTACGTTAGCAACACCATGTCATTACACTGACTGACGCGTGTGGGTGGGAAAATTGCAGCAAGAGCGCAGGAGAACATCAGTGACATCAATCATTGCTTCATCTTGCCAATTAGTGCTCCCAGATATACACGCAGATGAAAATCAGAGCCTCATCTAACTGGCTGACAGACTCGGAGATCAACCCCCCAGCCTCCAAAACAGCATCACCAACACCAAAACTTCACAACGAGGTGTCTGGTTTTGTTCCTGGGCCTCTAGAGTCATTCTTCAGCAAGACAAAGTTGCTTGCTTTTTTTATACTCATTTTATTTACAATCAAGACAAAGCAGACATGATTAAGACACTTACTCACAAAAACGGGACAAACTGCACCATAGCCTTTTGCGCTATTGTGGGCTTTGATACAACAATTAATTTTATTTGACAAGCTACCCATTGGCATGCATACATGAAGATTTAGACAGTTTACTGTCAGTAAACGAAAACAGTCATGGCAGTAACTCATGTGTCACAATCACAAGGAAACAGAAGGTGAGGTTAAGCGCACTCAATAGTTAAAGTAAGCTTTTAGTTGAAGTAAGATTGTAAAAATTAAACATGTCGATCTATCCTCTCAATAGACATCGGGATCGGATACATGAACTTTATACATGACAGATGGCTTGGTGCTAGATAGCCATTTTAAATGTTGTGACAAAAGGGTCTGTGACAAAAAGGAGGATTAATAATTAGTTGTTGTTCACACATTTTTAATGGATTTGACTGAAAAATATTTCGTTTTTGGTTGTGCTCAAATTAAATATGTGAGTTTTCAAAGATAAACCTTGGTCTGCATAAAAAAACTGACCCTAACACACATAAACACCAATAAGTGCACTTTTTCTGAGTAGAATGAAAAGATATTTATACTGCAACTCATGGCATCTCTTGCTATAGTGTGAATTTAACAAGTCTTGTTAAAGACTGTTTTGTGTAGTACATAAACTAAAGGTTCCATCACAAGCGAGCCTCCATTTTACTGTCAACTGATGCTCAGCACTGCAATCAGGGATTGTCGGTAAGAGATTAAAAGATATTTTCCTCTTCAGGCGGAGTAAATTGGTTTTGGATTAAGGCTGATTGATTGCCGCAGAGGTATACAGCAGTCTGTTTGAAATGCGTAGTTCCAAACACACAAGTCATTTCAACCAAGCTACTCAAGGAAATCATGCTGGATAGAATCAATAGATATTATGTAGCAGGTTCCAGTATTGCTCAAGGTTATCATTAAAGGCTTGTAGAAATATTATTCAATGGCTCATCATCTTGTGCTTTTAAAAATGTGTGTGTCGGCCTAAAACTCAAAAGGCACTGACTGGTTTATTGACTGTAAAGGCTCCATTGTGACAGAAGATTTAATTGGAAAGCATAAAAGTGACCTCCAAAACTCCAGAAGCTCAAGTGTCATATTGTGGGCTCTATGTTACTTGGATTCTTATGAAATAACTAAAGCCCCTTCTGTGCAAGGGCAGGCAACTGTTCTTGAACAAATACAAAGTTCAATTTAAAAATTAACAAACCCTAACAAATCACTTGTAGCATACATTGTAGAAAATGTAGCATAGTTTGCTTAACTGAAACCGTACAATCATTTTTGTTTGATGCAAAAAAAATCCAATTGCTTTACAACTATATATAAAATCAAAGCACTTTAGTATACTAGCTGCAAATGTTTTAATGTATCTCAAAGCAATTATATATGGATTGCGGAGACACTCAATTAATTTAATGGTCTACTTTGCCTGAAAATGTATGCAAAAAAAAAACAATTTACACCAAACATATTGACTATAAAAGTACAAACATCATAAATAAGTAAGGTAGATATAAGCAATAGCACCTCAAAGTCCATAAAATCATCCTGAATGTGAAAGGTATAGTTGCACCTTAAAATGATCTGATCTCACTGCAGACCTATACTTCCAACCAGCCTTCAGGCCGTCCAGGAACCCCCTCCTTCTGGAATGGAGTCACGTTGCACTTGGATATTCTAGCTCTCAGACTGGCCTTAACAAATTAATCGCTGGTTGAATTAAGTAATCTCCATTGATTCCCACTGCGACAGTATCTCATGGTTTGGGTATTCTTTAACTTCAAAGGTGTCCCCTCAGGCCCATTACTAAAGGTGGTTCTTCAGACTTTGCTAAGGAGTCTCTATTTTTCGCTTTAGTTGTCTCTCGGCCAAAAACTAAAATTGGTCTACAGGGCAGAGAAAGCGAGGTTGGGAGTACGAAAGTTGTCACTAAAAACTAGGCATCCCTTGACCCTAGTTGAGGGTCACCTTTCTGAAGCAATTATTGGGTATCTCTTTAAGGAGAGGCTCTTGTGGTCATTAGTGAAAAGTCACATGTGTCCCTTTGTGTCCACTGGGAGCAGAGAACTCTAGGAAAGTATGTAGAATTAGATTGAGGGTGAATATGTACCAGAGTGCTTACTAGATTGTGGAAGTATAGTGTGGGTAACTTAGTTTGGAAAAGATGATGAGATGTGCTGGATGAATATAAAAGGTGCGTGCTTTACAATCTCAATGGGGCAACAGCTAATCCACTAAAAGAAGGATATAAAACAACAAATGGCAAGGAGCCTGGACACTCACACATGCTATATTACGACTGCAGGCAATGCATACTAAAATAAACTCTGATTGGTTCCATCCGACCAAGATCATCTCTCTTTATATAACTCCTTGGGTAAAGCTATGTTTTACTCTTGTAAATTTTAAATTTGGTTACCACCACGTTTATGTCTGGGTTATGAAACCCTGCTTCTGGTATAGAGTCTGAAACAATGCGGTTTTATAATGTAGAGGCCATTTGTTTAGCAAAAAAACAACCAATTATAAATGAACAGTACTTGCTTTAATAAACATGCATGTGCTTTGTACTGTCACAGAAACTGAATTTTTCGTCGAATCTTGTTTCAGTTTGAAGTGGGGAAAATCAATATATCAACCAAAACAGGTAATTGTAGAGAAGAGACAGTCAGAAGTCTACAGGAAAAACTGGACACTACATTTTGGAGTAAATAAGCCAAAATGATACATAAAAGGTCATGTGCTGTGTTTGTCTGATCAATGAAACTGACTGGAATTGTTTTATTTAGATTCGAACTTTTAACATGGGAATTCTCCGCATTTACCAATATTATGATGCTTGGTTTGGAAGTGAACTCTGAGTAAGTGGTGCTTCATGCATCGCTAGCCTATTGACAATGTACAAAAGATGTACTTTGCCCTCAAAGTTTCACTCAAGTGACCACACTTTGAATAAATACTTCCTATAATCAAAGAATGTGCATAATCATTCCAGCAATAATATAATGCTTATGCATTATATCGGCTCTTGAAACAGTGCAAGTCATGGAAGTAAATTTACAGACTGGACTTCTTTGAACATTAATCAAACACCTGTAAGGCATCAAAAGAAAACAAAAATATACACATATTATTGCCATGTTTGCGCTCTCGCAAAGCTCCGCTGCTCACACAGTCATGTCAAGTTCACATCACGAACTGTACATGATCTAGAAAAATTTACGCAGATGATTGGCACCAGGCGCACCCAGCCCTGCTTCCTCCTCTCTCTCTGTGTGACGAAACAGTCTCCTCTTTTAAGTGCGTAAGCGTGACATTCTCATTTCCCTAAAGTGCTCTGTGCTTTAGCACGGCGGATAATTAAGCGGGTGGAGGGAGTGGCTCTGATTGGCATTATAAACGCTGCACCATCTCTGCTCACCGTTCACACCACCTGCCTCTCTCCCTTATACACTCACATTCACCATCAGTGGAATTATTAAAGATAAAAAGGCATTGTGCAAAAAAAGAGATCCTCCCCTGACAGATATTATCATTACAACCTTTTATCAAAAAGTGCAAACTTGTTTTTTATCCATCCGTCTCCCCCCTCCATATGAGTCTCAGGCTTCATCCTTCACTCTTTCCCTGGGTATTTGAGCAGGGAGAGAAAAAGAGAACGAGAGAGAGAGAGAGAGAGAGAGAGAGAGAGAGAGAGAGAGAGAGAGAGAGAGAGAGAGAGAGAGAGAGAGAGAGAGAGAGAGAGAGAGAGAGAGAGAGAGAGAGAGAGAGAGAGAGAGCAAAAAACGAGAGGGGAAAAAAGCTAGACTGAGCTCTGTCAATTGGAGTGAGTGCACTACTAAGTCTGGCTTCACTACAAAGGTTAGCAGATCTGACTGTCAATACTGTCAGAGGAATGGAGTCTTAGGGAGGGGAGGGAGCAAAGGAGGTGGAGACACGAAGGTTAGGTGGTGGGGGAGGCAGGAAGGTTTGCTTTGAGAGAAAGAGATACTTTGATATTTCGGAATGTTAGAAGGGTGAATGTGGAGAACTGGAGGTTGGGGATCTAATTACCGGGCCATAATTGGGGGCTAGGGAATAGGTTGCCGTCCTCTCAACTCGCTGCAGATCAATTATGTTAAGAGAACATCTGTAAGTAGAACTTAATGAGGTCCATTAGAGCAACATGCGCTGCCTTCCCTAACGGTGCTTGTCAGCTTCTTGGATGAGCTGGAGTGTGCTGCTAACTAGGGACCTGGTGAAGGTGCTTAAATAGGCGAGGAGACGTGCGGGCCGGCTCAGGTCTGTTTTGCTTTGCTGCCAGGGAGGGAACGAGACCACGAGCGAAGAAACAGCCGTCGTGGGGAGAAGGAGGGGAGTCTTTTTAGAGCGGGAGCGAGGAGGAGTTGCACTGAGGCGGGCTGCACGTTTTTAACCCGCTCGTCTGGAACTTGACAAGGGAACCGGCTATATTTGAACTACCATCTCGTCTTAATCGGCAACTTTTCCTCGGTACAGTATCTTTCAATCAGATTTTTTCCTCTTCAAACATAGTCTGATCTGCAGCCTCATTAAGCAGCTTGGAAGCTCTTTATTCGTGCAGTGTTTTAATTTGACCCTAAACCGGAACTAATTGGGTGCTGATTTTTGTTCTAATTAAGGTTGTTAGGATAAAGGATCTCAGGATCATTTCCAAATACTTTGTTTTCTCTCCTCAATAAGGAAGCGAAGAGTTAGAGTAGGTTGCGTCTATTACATTGTGAGTGGCTGTGGTGGGTGCGCGAGAGCATTAGATTCTCTGTACGTTACTAGCAGCGGTTTAAAACTGGGATTAAGTTGAAGCTTCCGTGAAATGAATGGTCGCTGGAGATGCTCAAAGGAGGCTTAAACCTTGGTAAGAGTACCAGGAAATATATTTTTTTTACTCCAATCCTCCCCGAAAAAGATTTTCCTCCCTTGTGAAGCCCTGTAATTAAACTCCCGCTCTCATTTCTACCACAAAAACGAACCTGCATTCCTCGTGCTCGGATGAAATGGGGTGGTCGTCTGTCGGATATCCCTCTCTTTGCTGACGTTATATTGCAAGTCTGTGTGTGTGTGTGTGTGTGTGTGTGTGTGTGTGTGTGTGTGTGTGTGTGTGTGTGTGTGTGTGTGAGAGTGTGAGAGAGAGAGAGAAAGAGGGGAGAGTGAGTGAGAGAGGGAGAGAGTGAGGTGAAATAATAAGCTGCTCTTCATTTTAACGACGTCCGTTCGCCAAGACTGCGCGCGCTTCCCTCCACGCGGGCTGGACTGTTCCGCGCGAGCGTCACGTAACGTGACGGACGGCTGTGTTCACCTCGCGCGGCACAGTCTGATGATGGCACTCTCTAGCTCATCACCCCCAATAATTCAGATATCTTCGGTGAATAATTGACGTGATGATAATGCGTGAGATGAAGTGGTGGCGGGAGGGTAGAGTAAGAAGAAGGGGTTACAGCGTCCCCTACTCTTCATATTCTCTCTCTCTCTCTCTCTCTCTCTCTCTCTCTCTCTCTCTCTCTCTCTCTCTCTCTCTCTCTCTCTCTCTCTCTCTCTCTCTCTCACACACACACACACACACACTCCCTTTTACTCAGCTTAAACCGTCTCCCCCGCAAATTGCATGATTACCAAGATAGCCCGCTTTGAAATAATTCAATCCATGACAAAACCTAATTACTGGCAGGTAATACCCTGTCAGCTTTAATGCATCTCATCACTCATAATGGAAGCGAGGAGCATTTTATGACCCATCTCATTACTGCTGTATTTTAGGCAGAGAGTGATTGGCATGGGGCCACAATCTTACCACTACTCAACTCTGTTACCATCAGTTCTCTGTCTCCACATTCTCAGTTTAGTCACTTCCAAACTGGGCTGACGATAAATGACTTCTTTTGGGCCATGACAGAAAATAAACTCTACAGTGAGTGTGTGATTATGTTTCCTTTTCTCTCTCTCTCTCTCTCTGCGTGTGTATGTGTGTGGGGAGGGAGGGTAGGTGGCACTGAAGGCCTGTGATTCATCCTACCTCGGTAACATGGGCATCAAGCAGTGCTAATTAGAGTGAACAGGTGTAACCAATGGGCGAGGAATAGCTTTAGAAACACAGGCTGAAAAAGCAACTGTGAAAAACAGCGAAATGTATTGCGTCCTCTCTCTCACCTACATACACAGTTACAATTTTTTTGTCCGGATATTCATGGGCTTTGATCTTGTAGGTGCACAGTGATCTCATAGCATGAAAGTTCAATAAGGCAAAATGTTCATTGTTTGGCCTGGGGTAATACAGCTTGATTTAGGCCTATAAGTGGAGGCAGACAAACCAGTGTAACACTTTCAGACAAGAGATCACACACAGTGCAAGATATCATAGGCTTATTTAGAAGTCAACAGATTTTTTAACTAAAAAGGGTATTTTTAAATGTGTGATTGGTGATTAAATATAAAACTGTCGGAAAGCTGATATGCCTTTGAAGTATACCTTAGATCAGTGGTTTCTAAGGGGTTACCTGGAAAGATTTTGGCTTAAGAACAGAAAACAAAATGATGAGTACCGGTACAAGTTTTATAAGGCACTACTTGGTGAGTGTGTTTTACACCAACAGTATTGTTTGTTGTTTATGTGACTTTGATGCTAAATGATATCCAACATGAACCAGAATGACACATTTCTGGTTTGGTGCAAGTAAAAGTGCACTTAAGGGACTTTAAGGAGAAGTAAGGAGAGAAAAAGGGCACTGCTTTAGATTACATCAATTGTTTTTCAAAATCAATCAAGACAGCTCTGATTAATATGGTCTGAACCAACATAGCCTATAAACAATTATAAATAGTGAATGAATTAGGTGTGTTGATTTTATATAAGACCAAAATATTCCTGGATTTGAAAACTGATCTGCGCCTGGCATGCTCAGCGGTGTGCAAGACCTGGTGTAAATGTTCCTTAGTGGTTTAATGCAAGCCCTTGTGATCAGTAAAGTACATGTTTGTCATTATCAAGAACCATTAAAAAAAAAAAAAAGGATTCTTGATTTATTTATATGATTTTTTTATTTTATTAAAAAGTTCTTCATGTCAGCAGCATACTGGCTTCTGGTTCCTTTAAAGCATCAGATGGTATTCTAAAGAATCAGAATGAGTTATTTGTGAAACTTAAGGTTATTACATAAAAGTGTATTTATTAGAGTGTATTTTCCTGCATTTAGAGGCAGACAATTACTAGTAAAACAGTTGCGCGTGCACAAAAAGCGGTCGTTAAAATGACAGGCACGTCTATGCATACATTAATGTATGTGTTTTATGAATTAGACTAGTTCTCCTATAAAACACCAGCACTGCGAATTTGTTGCCGAGCTTCTAAAACAAAGAGAGAGAGAGAGCGAGTCTAAACGTGTAGAACAGAGCTCATAGCATGTTTGCGCGCGCGTCTCAGAGAGGTGAGCATTAAGTTTGTGTTAGCGAGCGCGCGCTCTGTTACTCCGGCTGTCGGTAATAACCGAATGACCTTTTCCTCCTCGTGTAATGTCTCACTGGTGAGGGATTGGGTTTGAAGATAATAAAGCTAGGCTTCACTATTGCTCGTTCCTCACTCACTGATGGGCAAGTTGTTGTGAGCCTTCTCAGAATACTCAATACATGACGGCTCGCGCGAGAACACCTGTAGCTTTTGGTGCGAACAACTACTCGTAGATGATCCATGTGGACCTCATTATTTTCAACCTGAAGATCACTCTTATCCGCGGTGCAATGTCAGATTCGTGAACTTTTGCTCCGAGGAATATTGAGTTGGAGTCGGTGCTCTATCCTAAGTTAACCTTCTGCATAACTTGGTCAAGAAGGTGAGTGTGTTGTGCATTAATTGTCTTTTCCAAACGGACTTGTTCTCATTATTTTGCTCCTAAATACACTGCGAAACTAATTGCCTAATCAGCCGAGGTTGCTTTAAGTGGTCTTTGGTGTTTAATACAAAATGCAGTCTGTGCCTCACGTAGATGCATCGGATCATTTGCGCATGTGATTCAAATGATTTCAGATAAACTGATCCAGCAAAGCCAAAGTTAGGTGTGTTGTCATTTTTGCTCATTGTTGGACAAAAAGAAATGATGTTTATTTTACTAGCCTACATTGCAACGCTTAACATACATCCAAGCTATCTGCAATTTATCAAATATACATGACAAACAATAGATAGACAGTACTAACTCAATAAGACACCACTGGATATCTATACGTATAGGATGTGCATGAGCATTATAAGCATTTTTTATGTACGCACTTTATTTTCATTAAAGTTTGTAAATTAAAAATAACGATTAAGTCGGGGGATTCAGTGCACTTTTAAAGCTTGAACGAATTTGCAAAAGGTGTTGGTAATGTATTCAAGGTTTAATTCGTGTTTACATTCTAAAAAATATGGCATGCTTCATGTAGCCTAGTTCGTAAATGCAAGACAAAATATGATTTCGTTTTAGGTTATGCGAGTTCCTGTTTGTTGTCCCTTGTTTACATCCAACTTCGTGGCTTTTACTGTACGCGCACTGAAATAGGCGAATAGCGAGAGGCACGATAGGATTATAAGATTACGGCGCGCGCGAAGGGGTAAAGCATATGCCTTTGTCATCCGCTGTCATTTGTTCGCCGCCACTTGCCTCGCCACGGCTGCTGGTCGATCTAATTTCATAGTCGAGCACTGTTGTGACAAACGGAGTCTTAACAGCGTGTGGCGCTGAGCGATAGCGGCTCGCTCTTTCTTTTTTTCTCCCCTCCCGTGTTTTGTTGATTGGTGTTTTCGACGTTTTCACTCTTTTCTGGCGAAGCGAGGTGGATTGTTACTTGTAACAAAAGCGAAGCACCCTCGCGCGCATACAGCTGCTCACTTCACGCGCATCTTGGCTCGCGCCTCGTCTTGTTGCATGGTGTTTCTGGGAGCCGAAGCGGGTCAACCAATGCAGAAAAGGGAGAAAAGTTTCGGTAAGAGCTCTGTTTTGCATCATATCAACGTGAGTGTGATGTGTTTAAATATGTGGCTAAGTAGTTGGGATGCTTCTATGCGTATTGCAGCAGTTTTGTCTAACCGTAGGCAGCTGCATTTTACCGAAGCCAGGCATTTTCGTCATTTTCCCCGTGGTTTGCTTAAACAATTGTAAAAAACGTTAATATGGTGTGCCGTTGCGTATCATTGTGTCTAACACGTTAACGGTTTCATTTCGTCATTTTGCAAGCTGCAAATCTTATTGGCCTTTTCCGTGCACTACGCTGCCATGGCAACAGTAATTAAACTGATAAGAGGGTGAAATGTCAGCATCTCCGGCTCGCGCAGCTGTGATGTGAAATCAAATTGGTACTTTGCTCTCGGTGTTTGCCAAGTCTAGCCTGAAATTTCCCCTTCAGTATCTGCGAACAGTGAAGCGCACAAAGAGCGTATGCGAACGGGACATAATGAAAGATCTGAGTAAGCGAGCAAAGACAAAAAAAGACTCATGTCCCACACCTATAGGGATGGGCATACCGATTTTAGTTGAGAAGTCCATTGCGCGTAACGATTCCGAAGCCTTAACGGTTCCATTAATGATTAGTACTCTTGAGGAATATAATGTAAGAAACTGTGATTCGTTTTGCTTTTACTGCCCTTAGTAATCTATTGCCAATCCACGAGTTTCAGATTTTAGTAGAACCGATCTAACAAATAAGAAAATAAATGTATTTCAGTTCTTTCAAACGATGGGTTTACACAGGCTATACTTTTCATAGACTTCTCAGAGGCGCCATGTGGTGACATTTAATTAAGTATTGATTTATTTGTTCTGAAATAGCCATACCACTGGGTACAAGTTCTCATAATGCGTATTTGTATGTACATCTCAGTAAAAACACTGTTTTAAGTCTCACGAGCCTTAACACATAACAGCATGGTTAATTTCGAGTCGAACATGACTAAAGTAATAATTGCGGTTCAATCAAGCGTCAGGATAAATTCAGTAACAGCTCTTAGGCTACTGATTCAAAAGAGTGTTAGAATCACTTAAAGAACCGGCTCATAAGAGTCATTTAGGACCTGGACTACACTTGCGCTGCATGTTTTTGATTCACTAAAAAGAACCGATTCATACGAGTCATTCGTTCCTGGTTTGGGCTATGTTGGTCGCGCTGTAGCCTACGTTTTAGAGTCATTAAAAATAACCGACTCATAATAGACATTCGGCAAGGAATCGAACTACACTGGTCACGGTGTATGATTCCAATTCACTAAAAAGAACCGCTTCATAAGAGTCATGCGTTCATGAATCGGTTACGTTGGAGATTCATAGAACATCAGTGCACTATCAAAGTAGTTCTGTACACTGTTCTGTATCAGTGGATAAAATGGCTACCTAGGCCCAATTCCAATGTGTTAGATGAATCTTTTGCTCATCATTTGATATAGGAATATAAATGAGGCCCCGAACATCCCACACTTCCATTAGAGAACATACAAATTGGACATCCAGGCTTTTGAATAGAAGGGCTAGTTAATTTGTCCCACAATCGATTCATTTGTGACCAACCATGATTGTGGACAGAGGGGAGTCGAAACTCTAACTTCTTTGGCTTGGTAATGAGAGGCGGGGACTTTGTTGTGTTAACCAGGCGAGCTGGGACGGTGCGGATGAGTGGGACAGAACAAGGATGCATAGCAGAGGAAATCAGCCGTGTGCTCCTCTTACAATCCAATCCAGCCAATTAAAAGCTCAACAGCTTAAACACAATGGGACAAACAGCGTGGTGGTGCTACCTGTCTGATGTGCCTCCTTGCTGTTTTCCCCTCATCAAGCCCTCTCCTTTGAATAAACTCAAAATAAAGCGACATAAAAACACCAGCGAGGTCGAAGGAATCATCATTATCCCTTGCCTCATTTTCATTGAATGTTCCTACATCTTAACGAGCATGGTCCTACAGCCGAAAGAAGTTGTTCACAGTCTAAGCCTATGGTACTGCATCAGATATTTGCTCTAGGCTATAATTATGACCCTAGAGGGATCGGCTACCTGCTGTTCCTTTCCCTGCATTGTAATGCTCAGTTGAATTGAAACAATTTCACACCTGTCCTCAGTCTTACTAATTGGTGCACTGTCTTGTTTATTTTCTGTGAGGGCCAACTGCCACGCTTTTGGCAAATCATTTTTGAAAGTAATTATCGTCAAGGCCACATGTTAAAAAAAAAAAAAAAAAAGAGAGAGCGGCAAACTCTCTCTCTGTTAGGTAGAGCAGAGTCTTAATGGTCTCCAAATGTGTTGACATGCATCCAAAAATAAAATTTCAACATTTACTCACCCTCGTGTCGTTCAAAACCCATATGACTTTCTTTCTTCTGCAGAACGCAAAAGATGATGTTAGAGATTGAAAGCCTTGATTCACGTTCATTGCGTATGTTTTATCCATACCATGAAGCTGTCAAACAAGTTTGTAATGACACGAGGGTGAGTAAATGATGTCAGAAATGTCATTTTTGGGAAATCTACCTAAAAAACACTAAATGTTACACCAAATGTTTTACAAACTTTTCTTGTCAAGAGAGATTCATGAATTCCAAACAAGGCTTTTTAATCTCATATTCCTCTATGAATGTATTTCAGCGAGATTGCCCGGACAACGCATCGCGGCGAAGAGCGCATTATAACTATCCCGAGGGAGGTCCTCAATTCAGACAGAGACACTCAATTTACCACAGCTGAGAAATCTCTCGGTGACCCTCTCACTCAAAGTTCGCAATTTCTCACTGCTCGCGCTCTCACCCCCCTCCAAGAGCACCATATACATTAGGTGGAATCTATGGCTCTGACAGCTTCTCCTGCACAAGGTGAGAAATGGGGACCGTCTCCGTGGCAGGACAACGGTTCAGAACCAGACGTACTTGTAAAAATGTAGGACAGAAACTTTTTGGGCCAGGACAAAAAGAGGGGCCGGAGTGGTGGCGTGGGGGGAGTGGGGTACAGCTTACTTTCCTCTGTATGGAAGGAGAATACTAATTACAGGCCTTCAGCATGAGCCCACATTGTTCCCTCTCTACCCAACAAAGCCCTTTCACGCCCTGTAAAGGGCTACACAATGCCTGCTCTGGGGGCAAGCTTTGGCCCCTCCCCTAAAGAGGGGGAAGAGGAGGATGTTAGCTACATTGGCTTCTTGTTATCGTTGACTAAAAAGTGTGTGTTCATCTTTTGACTGAAATGCAGAGCACATGATTTTACCTGCAAAAGTAACCAGGGACCATGTTCTCACCTTCGTGTCGCCCCTTGTTGTCTTTCTCCGCAGGTATACAAATGCTCTCCGTCCAGCCGGACACCAAGCCAAAGGGCTGTGCCGGCTGCAACCGGAAAATCAAGGACCGCTACCTGCTGAAGGCCCTGGACAAGTACTGGCACGAAGACTGCCTCAAGTGCGCCTGCTGCGACTGCCGTCTCGGAGAGGTGGGCTCCACGCTGTACACCAAAGCCAACCTCATCCTCTGTCGGAGGGACTACCTACGGTAAGAGGAAAAAAAAGCACTATTTGTATCATAACACGCACTCTAGACACTACACGCACAAAATGTCACTGAAAACAGCTGAATCTGTACCACATTCAAAAGAGACCTCTCTGACGGCCTTATGTCAAATTCCAAACAAAGCAAGTGCCACAAAAAGCCATATTGCTGTTAACACTGGCTTTAATGGCCGCCCTTAACGCCCAGAGTTCTCCCATGCTGTTAGATATCCTTTGCTCTTCATAATAGAAAAGGAGCTCAAAGGGGATCTTTATGAGCCTATAAACTGCTCCCATTTCTGTGAGTTTTCAATGGATTCACTTGTTGGATTCAATCAACACACCGAGGCTTGATAGAAGGACATTGTTTAGCAAAAGACCAACCTGGTTCTTGTTCAATCAGCTTACCTTTGTCCACTGATGGAAGGTTTCCCTTAGAAACCCAACCTCTCAATTCCATACTTTTCTCTATCTATGTCCCCAACATTAGTATTAAAGCAACAAGTCTTATAGTGTACATTTTTGGTTAACAGACAAACATAGACTCTAACATCTTTAGTGTCTGGTCATTCGTGATATGCAGTTAACTTGTGAAGCAATCAAATCAATTTCAATTATTTTCAAGTAGATTAAAAGCAAAAAAATAATGACACATTCTACAGTATGTGCAAAGAAAGCATCACTCAAACTTCTCAAAGTGACCAGAAAATAGCAATATTCTACAAAAAGCATCCTCCAGAATGTATGACAATCAAATTGAAATAATCTGAAGTCTAATAATCAGAGAGTTTGTTTTTCATGGACTTTACATGACTGAAGAGGTGTGGTATTTGACCTTTGATTGGCCACAAGCAACTTACAAATATTTATTTTTTAATTACTGTCATTATTTGAAATGTTTCATTAAATAAATATTTTTAAATAAAATATGAATACATCATATGAAATATAAAAATAATAAATAAATATTATATCATTTTTTCAAATTATATATAATTTTTTCATCATCTCACATTGGCATTGCTACTACTTGTTTACACTATATGATGTCACAAGTGCGTACACTTAACCTAAGACAATGGCAGGATATTCTCTGCATCTCTGTGAACTTTAGGAATGAATCATTTAGCTACCACAGCATTATTACGCTGTTCATTTTGCAATATTTAAAAAAAATGATACAATCATGCAGCTATACTCTAGGTCTACAAAGCAGCATTTTGTTCTCTCTTAGTGTCTCTACCTAATAGTTACACATGCTCATGTTAGTAAACTCGCGTACACGTGTGCACAACTGTATGTATATAAAATGGTGTAAATGCTCAACGGGACGCTCCAGGGAGTCACAGCTTTGTGAGCGTGCTAGAAGCTACAGTAGGCAGGAGGCGCTTTGAAATGGCACAGTTCATTTAATTTTGGCATGGGCGATGAGAGAGTCTCCATTAGGCGCGGTACACAAGCAGGCTTTGGGGAAACGCGACTGTAAAGCATCGCCAGAGGGCCAGAGGCAGGCTGAGATTACCATCTTGCAGTAAGCCTCATTGACTGTGCCCTGCTAAACTGCATCTTCATTCACGACGACGCTCACAAGTTTGTGCCTCAAACAACAACGGCGACGAGATAGATGACTCCATATGTGTCATTAGGAGACGTGTAGATCAGTCTTCGTGGTGGCGGTTTGAAATGGATGCACCTGATAAGGTTCTTGTGCATGTGTATGTTCTGCAATATCTCTCTTAATAATTTGACAACACACCTCACCGATAGCAAGGCAGGAGAGAGGCCAACTGCGCCCATGTGATTCTTTCATCTTCAAAGTTCAAGGTGACTGAATTGATTCGATTCTGGGCATCACATGAGTGGTCTTCCAGCACCTCCAGCTCGCGGTCTCCTCGCCAGCAGCAAATTAGGGGCGAGTGTGGCACGGTCCCAGTTCCTCAAATCACATCTGCAACACAACAAAAGAAAAGCAGCCTTCATTGACGAGCCAATCAATCGGCAGTTCTACAGAGCGCTCCAACGAACTCCCCTCGATTGGATCGTTTCCTTATTTATTTTCCTAAGTTAGTGCCGACGAGATGAGAGATAGACTTAATCCCTTCCTCTTTGTTCTGTGTTCTATTTTGCTCGTTCTTATTCCAAGTAAATTATGCTTGGATTTATTATACAAGATTCCCCACCCCCACGTCTGCACAGAATCAATCCAGTCCTGTTTAGCAGTGTGGCATGTTATTAAGGCTGACATAACCAGGGTTAATAGAATTCTTCAGGGGTCTACAACCATGAGCGATGTGATCCCACCAGCTGAGAAATAATAATCCCTATCGCAACACACACAAAAACAAATTAAATAAGAAAAAAAAAAGATTTATGCCTTCCCGGACCTGTCTCCCTTAGTACGTATTATCAAATATGATGTGGGGTTTTTTTGTAGTCGAAGGGAGAGGCAGAAATCGTTTTGGTCTGGGGATAGAATATCATTCGATTCATATTCAAAGCATCAAGAAGGTAATTATTGATGGAAAGCATTATCGGGTCCGACTCTATGCTCGTGTTGCTCTCAAAATATGGGTAAATGGTATTGGCCTGTCAAATCAACAACAAATGATTCTTTTGATACCGTGCGGACATCTCCATTGATGATAAAAGTAATAACCGGCGTGCCAGTGTTTATGCCGATGCGGTTACATTTCATAGCGGGGAGCGATAAAGTTAAAAGGCACAGACAAAAAAGCGACGGACACATTTAAGTTGAGAAACGGGCAGAAATGAACCCTGTCAGAAACTAGTTACAGACAGGAAAGCCCATGATGCAAGCAGGGAGAGGGAAGCTGTTAGGCATCAGTTAATGGAAAACTGTAAATTTCAGGCATCCATTTTAAAGACAGCGCTGGGTGACCACTTATTTATTTATCTATCTATTCATTCATTTTTTTTTAAATCCAACTTCAATTTTCCTCTACAGTGGTTTTACTAAGATTGTAAATGCAAGCAAACTCACAGAGCAGTCAACATGACTGGATTTATTACCGTTATGGAAAGCTGGCTATCGGTGAAAGATAACCAACATGTAAAGCATGGTTTGGTTGTAATAACTTGTATTTTTTCCCGCTCTCGCCCCTCATTCAGGAACCACTCTGTGGTCCGCATCTACCTTGTGCTGTGTAAACTTTTGGAAATGAACCATAAAAATGTATCTTTCACTTTTTCATACAGTATTTGTATCTGGAGTCACGCGTAGATTGTATGCATTTATGCATGTGCCATATGTTTATCTGTGGGTCAACAAAATAAGAGCAATCTTTAAAGTCAGGAATTTATGCTGAACAGAATGATTCATTTTGGTTGCACACTCACAGATAAAGATATAATTACTTTGTTGTTTGATCATGAAATGATGATTTCAGGATGTACATTTTAAACGACAGCACGGTGCCAAGATAAAGTAGTTGTATTAAAAACTGCAGGTGGCTTACATACTTTATAAAAGAAAAAATTGCAGTCATTGCTCTCCGCATCCATGCAAAGTGATGTTCGGCTACTATCGCCCTTGAAAACATAAGAAGCATCATACTTGGGTTTGTGCCATTGAGCAGTCCAAAGAGTCACCACCTAAGGAGACAGAGACAAATTATTTGAAAAATTGCAGTATGTGGACCTCAACACAAACTGTGTCCAATCAGCTATTTTAGTTTAATCTATGGTTTGGGTGCTGTGCAGGTGTGCAATACTCATTTTTTTTTCCTCAGCTAACCTGCTAACACTCTCCTTGTAATTTTGAAAAGGTCACAAATGCATAACTTCTTAGTTCAGAAGTTGTCTAGTTCTCCTGTGCTCTAGTTTACGCCCTCAGCTGATAAGAGCAATAATTCTCAAATATAAACGCATTTATTGTTAGCTGACATGACACTAAAGCAACAAAGTCGTTGCCGTGTTGTCTGTCAAAGGTTAGCCCGGTCTCTCCGGCGGGACTAGCGCAGTGCAGCCCGGTGTAGTTTGTCTTGTGTTTTCTTCAGTTGTTTTGAAGCTAGCTGAAAGATTGAGGCCATCTCTCGTTCTAATGACCAGTGCAGATGTTCACAAACAGAGCAGTGCTCTCGGTCTCTGAAGGGCTTTAAGCAGGGCTTCGGTTAAAGCAAACACAGAGTGCTAAAACAGAGCATTTCTAGCATTTTACTTTGCGTTTTACTGCCTGGATCGATATTGAGGTTTAACTAACGTGACGATTTCGCTGTTGTCAAAATACTCAAGCTTTTCCAGGAACTTTTACTTCAGTAGCCATGTACAGTACCATGATAAAATGGTACATTGCTGGTTTTTGTCATACACACACACTAGAGAGAGACAAGCAGGTTGACCTCTATCTCATACGAACTTTGATATTAACGGCGTTGTTCATTTGGTTAAAATAAAATTCTGACTGGAGTTAGGATTAACTTTAGTTAAAAAGCTTGTTTTGGATGGTAAGTGTAAGTGAAACAAAAAAGTAGAAGCATTTTGAATTTTTGTAAAGAAATATCTAGTTCAATTCTGCTGTTTGTCACTCTGTTTTGGACTTGTACTGTATATAGATTTATGTATTTTTAGGGGCATTTGTTGTCAATTTACTTATTCAAGTTTAATACCTAACCCTAAACGATTTTTTTTTTGTGACCAATAAATAATACTCCAAAAAATAAATGATCAGAGAGTTTAAATGGCTTCAATGGAATTACTTACT
Organism: Phoxinus phoxinus; assembly: GCF_949152265.1. Lineage (NCBI taxonomy): Eukaryota > Metazoa > Chordata > Actinopteri > Cypriniformes > Leuciscidae > Phoxinus > Phoxinus phoxinus. The sequence continues at coordinate 8,474,573 of NC_136884.1, forward strand.
TTTAGCTTTTAATTATCTTTAATTTGCAACTTTAAATTTAGAGTATGCTTTGAAAGCTAAATTAAAAAATTAGGATAAACTGTTCAACTGACATATTTGAGGTAATGTTAATGTTTTTGTACCTACATAGTGAGATGGTGAGACACTTTAAAGTATATATTTTCAGGTTAATATAATAAATATTGTTTTGAAATACAATCCATGCCCAGACCATTTCTAGTCTACAGCAAAGCGACTGCCATAAAACTGAGGTGAAATATGCTCTTTGAATAAAGACTATTAAGATAAAATCCTTTAATGACACATAAAACAAAACAGTTGACAGAAGAACAATTTACCATTCACGTTGAGATGTTTCACTTCAGTGCGATTACAATGCTACACAACACTTCAAACGCATGTTGTTTGGTTTTAAAACATTAAGATTCTTTATGAGCATCCTGTGTTACTTTTGTTGGCAGCGCCATCTCTAGCTGACAAATTTCTAGGCCCTGGGGGACGTGTTTGCAAGGTCTGCTTTTGAAAACACTCTGCACCCTGCATAAAGCTGCTTTCTGTGGGTGCACCTGTGCTGTAATTGTTTTTTCCCTTTCCTGTCTTTTAAACAATGGCTTTTTCTTAAAGCTAATGAAAGAGTATTAAAGTATTAAATGAAAGAAAAGAAAGTATTATTGTCATTTATAATTACAGCCTTGTGATGTAAAACATAACGTATTACTTTTGTTTTTAAGTCTTGCGATATTTGCATGATTTTTTTTCCATCTTTGTTTGTACAACACAGTCTAATTAGCCAACAAAACAATTGTCTAAATCTCTAGTATGTGGGAAGTTGATGCATAATATGTCCATCCATTTTTTTTTTTTTTTTTTTAAATGAATGTCTGAGGGAAAATTAATAATTTAGGTACTGTGACTGGTCACAACATCCATAATAATTAAAAACAATGAGTAAAGTGTTGGTTAAAAAAGGTTTAGACATCAACTTTCCAAAAGTATTTAATGTCCAAACCATAGCTCACTGAGAGTTTGATATCCAACCTTCATTTTGGCCTTATGAACTCTGATGACTTTAAGGAGGTAAATCCTCAAAGAGAGGGGCTCCAATAGGAGTGGGCTTTAGTGTTGCGGGATCACACACACTTGAGGTGTGGATTCAGCGGGTGTGCCGTCTCTCACGGCCCCGGATAGCGCTCAGTCTCAACGGCACTCGTTACAACAGAGCACTCAGCGTGTACAAAAGGGTTTCTTCCCGGTGAAGGTTTTAATGGTGTTGCGGCTCTGGACACTTTACCTCCTTATCCCCCCCGTCTCATTAGACAGCCCCTCACCGTCTTCTGTTTCTTTCTGCTTTGATACTGCAAATGAAACCTTGTGATGACCAGTTTTCATGCAAGCCAGGTTTTCATTTTAACTCGAGAGTACATTTGTTCAGCTAAAAATGAATCATTTGCGTGTTGTTTTAAACTCGTCTTTAAACCTTCATCTGTGGAACACGAGGAGAAATTATGAAGAACGCACAAGTCGCCTTTTTACATCCAATTACAAGGAACAGAAACTTTCTTAAAGATTGAACGCTCCGTACAGATTGTTTTTTGGTGCACTATTCCTTTATCATTTGCTCTTGAATTTGGGACACTTTCAAACTAAGCCACACTGATGAGATAAATGCAAATTCAAATATAAAATGTAGTTTTCAAACACCTATGTAGGTACCCGAGAGTTCGTGAAAAGTATTATAAGAAAGTACAAGCTATATACAAGCTAATATAACATAGCACAAGCTATAAATCTACTACAACAGCTACAATAATGACCCCCAAAAAAAGTTTAAAGGGCACCTATTATGGAATTTTGAAATGTATCTTTCATGTAGCGTGTAACATAGATCTAAGTGAACAAAAACATCCTGCAAAGTTTGAAATATGAAAGTGCACTGTATATAAAGTTATTGTCTTTCAAAAGTAAGAGTCGACTCTGAGTCATTTTTATGAATCGTTAGAAGACCGAAGCTTTTTCTCTGACTAGATGACGTCAACTTGTAAAGTTATTTGAATACGATACGCCCACTTATTGCGCTCCAAGGCAAACTTGAAAACATCATGGCGACAAGACGCTGTGTTCTGAAGTGCAACTCAAAAGCCAACTTTTTCCATCTGCCCAAGGAGGAGCATTTGAAGACTAAGTAGCTACAATTCATATAACTATACCACAGAAGTATAGTCCGAGTCTTGTGCTTTGCTCGCACCATTTTGAAGATGATTGCTTTTTAAATGCACTCAAACTTGGATTCGCGAGGCGGCTGATATTGAAGGAAGGTTCAGTTCCAAGTGTATTTGCATCAGCTTCCTCCTCCGTATCACAACCTGTAAGTGTTATTAATAATTGTTGCTTTTATGTTTTATGTAGCATGCTTAATAATTATTTTGTTTGTTGTGTAAGCACCGTTTAGCTTCTAGGTCTTCAATGACAATTGTATTGAGATATGTGAAGTGTTTGTCGTTGTTTTCGGAGTTGTCTTAAAGAATAGAATATAATACCTCGTAGTAACGTAACTGCATTTTTTTTTGTAAAACCGTTATGTTTATGCATCGGGCTAACGCAAACAAAGACTGATTGTGCTTTTACAATATGAATTCTGGTCTATGCTCGCTAACATAACATTAAATTCTTTATCTTATTTTTAGTTTTTTACTACAAAATACAAAGCAGTGGACTATAATCATTATTATAACACGATTTAATTGATAAAAGCATCATTGTACTCCGTGTTAAACAATAGGCTAAGTATTATCTCTGTAAACACTGCTGGGTCATCTGACCAATCGCAGATTAGCGTCGCGCAAAGGAGGGGTTTGGAAAAGTGAGTCGTTGAACGAATCATTTGGGAGTCGGTGAGCAAATCAGGTAAAAATAAATGCATATTATACGAAAACAAAAGTGTTTTTTGACATTGCATGCACGTAAAACTGTTGTTGGGGACTCCCTAAACAACATTAGGAACATTTTAAATGTCATAATAGGTGCCCTTTAAAGGTAAGAATTTTACCGTCTTTTTACGCGCTTGCCCACTGTTTGTTTATTTGTTCCCCCTTGGCATCCTGTATGATTCGTGCCCCTGGAGGCTGCACAGCGAGCCTCTAAACAGCAACGGCCGCTCCACCGCCACAAGGTGAACTATTCCCCGCTGTGCGTTATTATTAATAACTGTCAGCCAGAGGGGGTCACCCACGACAACTCCTTGAAAAGAACCCAGGGCAAGGCAACTAGGCCGCAGCTGGGCGCCTTGTAAAACAATACCCCATCCCCCCCTCCCTGCTTCCCCAGAGGATGAGTGCTTAAGGCAGGAATAATGCATGGGAGCGATTGGGGAGTAGGGCACGGCCATGTTTCCAGCCGTGAAAAATTAAGATGTCACCACCTGGCACTGTTAAGCATACCTTTTGCCAGAGCACGAAGCTATCTATTAGAACAGGACAGGGCAAAGACAGAGTGTTTGAATGTCTCACTCCCCACTTCCACCTCCAGTCACATTTCCCTCTGTCGTCCCACCCATTTCTGTGGCCTAAACTTTAAAAATAAATAAATAAAATGAAGAAAAGGAAATTCCATGATTTACTTTTTACAATATATTGTAAGTAGTTTTAAAAATAATAATAATGTATAAAATGTAATTTTTTATATTTATTATAGGTATAAAATAACATAAAATCTACTTAAACAAATCATTTATTAATTTAAATTGACTGTACCTATACAACGTTAATGATATAATATACATTTCTAATTATTTATAAAATTATAATAATTTATACAAATTGCATTATAGATTTATAATTAATATTTAATGTATTGAAAACAAATAATTCAAATGTATTACCATTTACTCATCTGTGCCTGCACTCTAAAAAAATGCTGGGTTGTTTTAACCCAACTTTGGGTCAAATATGGACAAACTCAGCTGTTGGGTTATATTTTTTAATTACATTTTTAACTCAACATTTGGGTTTGACCATATTTGACCCAAAATTGGGTTAAAACAACCCAGCATTTTTTAGAGTGTATATAATACAATTGAATAATATAACTATTACTATAGTTTAATATAATATTATAAATGATTAAATATTTAAAAAAAAATATTTGAAAGAATATAATATATGTTTAGTATTTCTGAGCAATCCCTTTAAACAAATTTTGTAAATCGTTGTATTACTGTATTCACTTGCTACACTGAGGCACAATATATTAGTCTACAGCTCAAGGATGTATAAAATTAACTTGGCTCTGAACAATTTTTTTGTCTTTGCAAAGAATCAGTCTTTTAAAAATAGCGGCTTTTGTTGTTCTCTGCATAGTTCCATTCCTGTGGTCAGAGCAATTCCAAATAAGTGTTCCTCCAATCTCCCTACACCACCTCTAATCCAACAAGTTTCCATTAAAATGAATGTTATAACTGAAACAGGGTGCCGGAGATGTGTGTGGGAGGGTAGTGACAGCAATTTATTTGTGCTCACCTCCTCTCCCGTGCACTCTCACTTTGAATGCATTACAAATCCTGCTTTAATTTTCTCCACTGTACCACATAGACATCCAGCTACATCACTCCAATCTCTCCAAATGAAATTGGTTTTGGAGGGGTCAGAGTTCAGTGCACTGGTCTGTGTTATGATTTCCATCTAATCTGGGAGAGGACTATAAAGACCTAATCCGCCCTACCTTTTCCAGGCGCTGCTGCACTCTTGAGCCAGCGTATGGGAACCTTGTAATAAGCCGAGAGAGGAAGGAGGGGAAAGAGGGATGACTGTTTTTCAAGTCCTATTTGTTTTGTGGATTTATGGCATGCAAAATGTTGGATGGCTTCAACTGTGCCACGAGTAGACCGACTCCATGAGGCCAAGGCTAGATTAACTGTCAACTTTGACCCTGCTTGCTGATAGTAAAGGGCCACCCAGGGGCTTCAGATGGGTTTGATTTGGTCCAGAGCAAGAATAGGAACCCCTGTGGATTTATTGCCTTGGACTGCCACCGTTTCCCCACGAAACAACGAGAGCGAGAGCCTTTTTCACTGAAGTTAAATGTCCATCATTTGCCTCATTTTATTGCTTTATACCTCTAAATGTAATTTTATTTTAATGTGTTTCGCTTCACTGGAGTTTTTATTAGAGTTGTTGTACTACTGTATATCTCAGCTTGCACCTGCCAAATGAATGTGTTTACTTTGTCCCAAGAGTGAAATTGGCTGGACAGTCGTGCAAAAGATGGACAATCACAAAGCATTAGACAAATGGCTTTGAAATACTCTGTTTGCAGAAAGCCATCATTTTGTATTCATGACGCCTGACGGTAGCAGGTGATACCGTGTAGGATTGCTACAGCTAAAATTGTCGTCCGTGGAAAAACACCTTGCTAGCTTAGGAACACATGCTCTAAAACACGACTACCTGCTGGGTGTGACATTATCTGTTATAGTAACGCTGGAGGAACTGTTTTTTGCTGCTCATAGTACCTTTCAGCGTATTCAGCTGTATTCATTTCTGTTTTTTTTTTTTTTTTTTGCTTTGTCTTTGTATATACACACAGTTCTCTAATGATTTGAACACAGTAGAAAGCAAGGCTGCCAAGACATTGTGTACATCCATCAATGACAATAGGCGTCAATAACGTATAGTGACATTGAAAGAAAATGTTGTAATGTTAAGTCTCCACTGGATAAATAGGTGCGTATGCACCTAAATGTGTTCTTACCCTCATTATTCCCTTGTCTGTTTGAGTCCCTAAAGCCGTTGAACGAGGTTATTTTAAGCTTGAGTCAAATATTGCCTTATGAGGCTTCATTTTGGTAGAGATGACTTTTCCCAAAATAGTTGTCGTGATACATCTCGTTGTCGAAAAAGCCTCCACGGGCATTACGACCATATGGGCGCTTCATTTTTCCCAGCACTCTTGTCATTACATTAATTTTCAGAAATTGTGGCCATCGCTTAATGCCAAAATTAAATCCTGCACCTGCTGACTGGACTCAATGGGGCGATCACTCCTGTACCCTGAACTTAACTTTCTACAGCAGACATTTATGTGGATTTCTTTTTCCTCTGCTCCAAACCATTTGATATCGTTGCTCCTCAGAGATTAACCTTTATGCCCTTGATAAATGCTCTATATTGACATCAAAGGAATGGGGAAAATGGCGCAAGGCCTTCTGGGAAGAGGTCCGGGAGCTTCCTCAAAGAACCCAGGCCCTGGCTCTCCTAAGCGAGAAGCCATAATCTGGGCAGAGCGTATGGAACTTACCGCTCGTCTTTGTCTTTTTAATTAAACTTGAGCACAGTTTTGAGGCTATTTGACCTTTCTCAGCCCCCTCTTTGTGAGGATTGCCGTAGGTCATTTCCATGCATATATTACCTCATTTGAGCTCTTCTCTGCTTCTAGTGAGTCCATGATCCGCTTGGATTTACAGATTAGGTAGAGGTGCGGCTGAAGAATATCGGCCACATATTATATCTGCTGTTGGGGGGAAAATATTGAAGATCAAGTATATCATTTTAGGGAGGCCTGACTGCGCATTAGTAAGCGAGAGATTTGTGCTTTTAGAAGACTTTAATAGGTCTGTATGTTCTGTAACTGTCAAGCATGTTTTTCTTTCTAATTTTCAATTTTAATTTGAAATTCAGTGTTCTTTTACAAGAAGCAGCATTGCCTTGTCTGGCACAGCTGTGGTCGGGGATGTGGTGCCACTGCATCCTTGGCTGGCATCTCTTCTCTGCCGGCATGTGAGAGTGTGATAACCAGCCTTGTCGCTTGACACGCCGAGATATGCAAGCCCCTCTGCTGCCCCCAGAGCTTTGGCAGACACCGATCGGCTTTTGTTTCTGGGTTGCGAGCTTGGAAGCCATCCGCCATCTTGGCTCACGACACAGCCATTTGAAAACCTTGCAGCTCATTCTCCAACCTCCTAGAACAATCCCTCCAAAACCAACTCCTCTTTTACCTGTGATAAAGCAACAGACCCAATCCAACAAACAAGACAGGAATGGATTCTCTGCCCTGAGAGTAAGGCCGAATAAATAAACCCTACTCTTCTGAAGCATCGTCTAGCATGGCCTGGTAGCTTTTAAACTATTCATAGCGATTTGTGCAGAGTAACAAAGACAACCATGTTGTTGTAGGATCAGACGCAAGCACAAAAAAAAGTTATTTTGGCTATCCCTTTGCCATTAGGTGTAAACCCAATTTGGGCTGCATCACAATCTCATAAAACCTACACCCCCAGTTTACGGTTTTCTCTTCAAGTGCATGTGTCGTAGTCTGTAAATCCGCAAGCTCTTTTTTAAAAATCCCAGCTGTTTGGCTGAGAAACACACCGAGGGCTAAAATGGAAGATCTCAGGCTTATTGTTTAAGGCGTTCTCACTCCTTGCATTCACACTTTCTGAACATCCAATTATTTAGTACAGCTTGGTGGGTCATTGGTCCAAGCAAGTTCCCTCTCTCCAGACCTGTCTGCTATGCTTACACCTTTAGTCTGAAGAGCCGCTGATGGCATGAGTCCTTTTTACTGTGATAAGTTTGCAGTTTTCAAGAGACCACAATGCCTCTTAGTATCTAACTGGAGCATCTACGGCTGTCTCTTTCACATGCAAGTTTAACAACCAAACGGAACAAAGCACCGCAGCCCCAACTCACACCTCTGACCTTCTCTGAAATGCTTGCTTTAGGGCTACAATGCTATGTATGTGTTACCCTCACATAACAAAGCTCACTCTGGAATACAATACTATCTTCGTCTATGTGTGACTGGCAGCTCTACGGACCTACACAAGGCAGTCAACTCCACTCACCGAGAGTTACACTGCAGTTCGTGAGTACATGCTTGGCCTCAGACCCTCAGTTGCAGCACCTTAGTAATGAGCCTTTTATGGAGATGAAGAAGGGGGAAGATAACAGAAGATCCTTTCATGGTAGTCTGGAAGTGGTGGGGGTTTAGTGGAGGAACCTCCAGATGGTGATTGGTCCATGTCAGCCCCACTTACAGGGGCTTGATTTGGATAGGGAGCACAGTGCAGCGAGCCCCCTGTGCTCAACCCCTGAGCGACTTCTCAATTAGTGTGCTGCCTAGCGGAACTGTGAGACGCTGCTGGATGCTCCTCACCTCAGCCCCTCAGCTCCAGGCACACAGCATCTGCCAAAATATCTCATATGATCACATGGTCAGGCTTATTTTGCTGTGGATGTTACATCAATACACATGCTTCTATCGAGAGCAGCAGACCAAAGCGTAGCCTGACTGAAAAGTGCAGAAGGCACACAATTTTTTCAGTATTGGTAAACACAGATGCATTCGCTAAAGAGCTCTGCTTGCAAGACTTTAAATGCTTTCTCGTCTCAAACTTGTTTGATTATTCTGACTATAATCAAAATTCTGCGTTCCCCCCTATATTTAAGTTGTAAATAAAGTATCTTATTCTTTATGTTAATGGTGAGGGTGAGACCAGTCAGACCTAGTTGCTCAACTGTGCTTGTGTAAAATGAGATGTAAATGCAGCCGTTTTAACGTCCTACTTTATTCATGAGAGAGCCAAAAGAAAGAGAAGAATGCAAATGAGGCGCTCAAGTTTGCCCTTGAACCGGACACATCCACAAACAAGTCCATCTCACCAAAAGAACGAACAACTTTATTAAATCATCTGACAAGAGCCCTTGTGTAAATGTGTTGGATACTTCCCTATTTCAACATTTAATGCTCTAGAGATGATGTCCACCTCACTTGACTTGAATGTTCTTATTACAAATTTGATATTATGACTTTCTTTATTTTTTTCTTTCTTTCCTCACCTTTTCCTTTCTTCTTTCTTTATCTATTTTCCTCACTCTCTTCCTTCCCTATAATCCTGATATAATCAATGCATTCCTGAAATCACAACCAGCCTCTTCACTACATGTAAATCTGAGCTTACACACATAGGATTACTCAACGTGTAAAAAGCAAAAGCAAATATTTATTCAGCGCTGTCACCACCACATTGATTGTGCTGAATCTGCATGATGATACACAGGACAGCTTTTTGAGCAACGTTGCTGGGCAATGTTTCCGTCAAAGGGCAACCAGGTGAGACATAGGGCCTACGAACAATCTAAATTATCCAGATATAAATGTGTTGCCCATTCTCAATGGGAAAGTGCCAAAACAAAAAGTTGCCCCGTGTATCATCACCTCAAGTCTGCATTAGTGTTTGCGTCAAAGTCCTGTTGTCTGTGCATTTCACAGGCCCTGTGTTTTCTCAGCCTAGCTCCTCTGCATTAGCCACGCACATCCTGATCAATCGTACACACTGGTTTGTTCCTTTATGGAGTGTGTTAAACTGTTGTACTGTGATTAGCACTCTAAATGCTGTGCATATTGCATGCTGAACGCTATCATGGCTGGCTATTTAAATGCAAAGACAGAGACAGAACAGAACTGCAGAGTCTTGCGTGTTTTTTGTTTGCTGGTTTTGTTGCTGTATAGCACTGACTAATTAAGTATAAGCAGGGTCACAAGAACTAACATTGTATTCTAAAGTGAGATGATACTTTAACACGGACAAAAAAGAAGAAAAAAAAAGAACATAACTGGCACAGCATGCTGTCGTAAAATAGCTAAGCATCTTCCCTGCAATCAAAGTTACTGTGTCATCCCTGTACACTATTCATTCCAGCTATTTGGATTTGATCAGACCCATGGCCTTTGTAAGCTCTCATTTAAAAAAAGCAGTCTGCTCTTGGTCTGTTCATTAGAGACCTCTCCATTGTCAGGCTTGGATAGCAAGATCATTTGCACTGATTCGCTTCTCTCTACCACAAATCTGCATAAAAAAGAATCATCACACCGCGGGAAGTGTAGGTGCTGCTGTCCGTAACGCATTACTCTGATACCCATATGTCCCCGGCACAAAGCGACAGAGGGGTTTGATACTGAGAGGAGTGCGTATAATTAATTTGATTTTGAAAACATTGAGGTGGGTGGAGAGAGAGGGGTGCCGGTTAATGTATTGATCAAGAGTTCATTTGGCTTTATCTTCATTCTACTAATTACTTTACTCTGAATAATATCAAGGTGGTTTTCATTTTAACTGCCAGTGGGAATTCCTGAGAGAGAAAAAAATACATCCAATCTATTTTATCAGTGATTAAAACATTTCAATCATTGGGCCCACAAAAACACCCCTCAAGCTCAATGTGGGGCGGCATTCAGGATTCTGTCTAATTAAAATCCTACATTAAATATTTCTTAATTATCTTTTTCAGTAAAAGAAAGGAAAGGAAAATTAATCAGGATGGTTTTGAAGACCTTTCCACAGATGAAATCTGCAAATCTAGTGCTACAACAATATGACGCTGTTGGTTTACCCCTTTCCTACAGTCAAAACTCTACTTACCGGTAGTTAAAAATCTGATTTTTCAGATTTACACATCACTGATTTAAAATCCTTAATTATTCAGTCATATATTTAGGAACTTTGCTTTGTTACTTCAATTAAATTAAATTTCTCTGATAAGTCAGTTTAATTAAAAAGAAAAACGTATCGATTGTCCATCCTTCATCAACAACAACACAAATCTGCTTCAATTGTACTGACAGTCATGAAGCTTGCAATGTATGCAGGAAAAATGTACAATACAAAAACCTATAAAGATCTAAACTGATTTCATTAATTAAAAATATAATTAAACAGAAATTTTAGACATAGCTGGCATCAAATATCCTGCAATCATAAACTTATATGCACTGATACATGATAGGCTACCAGCATTATTAGGACTACTGTACATATCACATTATTATTTTACCGTATTTATTATAAATGATTTATCTGCACATCATTATTATTTTTCTATTCATGTGCCCTCGTAACATTTAATCAAAATCCCTCTAGCAGTGACACATTTTCTGTTCTCTAATGACGTGTTTACTGGTGTGATTGCGAAACAACCTGTCACTCACATGAGATCACTGCAAAAGCAAACCACAACAATCCAATCAATTCTCAGCAAAATCAAGTCCCACCCTACATTTTTTCTCATTCAAGAAGCTCTTAAACTCAGATATACAAAACAATAGGGGAGAAAAAGGATCACAACTTCCGTTATATTTGAAATACAACCTTGTGTACTTCTGACTGTGTCCAGTTTCTGGCCACAAGCGAGTGATAATGATCCTTCAATAAGGCACAAGATGATTTTTCTTTCATCTCATTCTCCCATTCTCACAGTTTCTTGTGTCTTGTGACATTTCAAACAGCCGCTCTAAGCAGGAGGCCTCCATATTATGAACACATTCTCATCTCAGGAACAGATGGTTTAAGTCTTGCATCCTCAGGAAATAAATGAGCAGATAAAGCTACAGAACAAAGAAATCCAGCGTCCCCTCTCGCCTCTATTTTGTGTTAAATGAGATGGCGTGGAGATGTTAAAAGCTCTGAAGGCGTCCTGTAATTGCTATGTTGTGCTTGGAAAAAAGCTTTGCCACCATTAACCTCTCCTCAATACAATTCACTTCACATGTCTGGCAATTACGTGGCCAATAATGCTCCATTCTTGCAAATGTGTGTGTTCTTGACTTTCTGTAATTAAATTGGGCTTTTCACATGTAACCTGAAATCGCAGAGAGGTCAAAATGGGCACTTGTAATCACCATTGATCGAATTTGAAGTAGAGGTGCAAATACTTAATCTTCTAGTTTTCTTCCGTGCTAAATTGTCCTGTTGGGAAGGTCAGGGATTCAGCTAAGGGGTCAGGGGTTGGACGGGATTGTTTTCTCCCTCTTTTCAATCTTTGGCAGAATACGATTTGTGCAAAAAAAAAAATAGAAGAACAGACAACAAACACTTATTTTTTTGACAGACCTTGTAAACTTCTTAAGAGCAAAAGGCACATCTCTTCTTTGAAAAGTCACCATCTCTCATGTAGATAATGAATTTTAGTATAGAAAAGTAGCTCACGCTCTAAAAGTGACATTCACTCCTAGGTGATGTATGCGCTGAAGCATTTCATGTAGCCATAACTATCCTTCACCAAAGGCCACATATGCTGCCATGCATCTTTCCAACATTTTTCTATGAAGTTAGACCTTTAGAATGATCCATTTAATGTGCCGACACCTACACAATGCCCTAACGCGACAGCTCAACACATTTACTCTGCAATGCCATAAACAACTGTAGGATGCTCTTTCAGGAACCCTTTTCTCGATCCATCAACAAAGCAGCAGAATAAGGTTGTCAGCCCTGGTTTAAAGTGCTAAAAACAAAAGTTCACTCACAGTTTTGTTATAAAACAAAAAGGACTGCCTGAAATTGTCAATTAAATCAGAGAGGATTGGTTAGCCTGAGCTATGCAAAGCACTCTACATTAATAATATTAGGGGGGGAAATTACAGAATCTTGAATTTTTTTTTAAATCAATTTTATGTTTTTTAGTATGATCATTTGTTTTGTTTTTTTAATGGGGGGAGGGCGGAGTCGGCATCTTCATCATTTATTCTCTATAATTTTTCACGGCTATCGCAAGAATATAACAGGTGCTTGACTTCAGTTATTCCTTCATATAGATTTATTCGTATTCGATGAGCTTCTGACTGCTGTTGTATGAACAAGACAATTCAAGATTTTCACCTGCAAATACAATTCCAAACATTGACTCAGTGAATGCAGTCTCTGCATCAGCCGCCATTTTGTTTGCATTGGGGAACGTAAAGCTCACAACGCTGGCATTTCCATTCGAGCTAAACGCTTTTGAGATCATTCGCCTGGACACATTATGTTTTTGGATGGTCCCCTCCAGTTGAGATTAGCTTAATTAGCTGTGAAGAGCAATGACTCGTGGGACTGAGCATGTTTGGTGCAGATAATTGCAGGGCTAGCGTGGCACACCCCGGTGCCCAGCTTGCAACTGCAGGTGGGTTGGCACCGAGAAGTGCCTATCAAAGTGCACATCTGGGCCCTGCGGGGGTTGAAAACTTTCATTACACCCCTCTTCAAAATACCCCTCCGAATCCCCGCACACCCCTGCCAGATTTTCTTGCTGAAAAGCGCTCCAAAGCTTTTGGATGGTTTTTGTGTGGTAAAGGCATAATTATTTTGGTTTCACTTGAAAGGGGTTTCGCACCTTTCATCTTGGTTGTTTATTGAATACACAGATGCGTGAAAATATTTGACTGCCATGGTTTTTCAGGAGTCCATTAAACTCTATCTCCTGATAAGAACATCTACGTTATTATCTCATAATAGCAGTTTCTCGAGTCAATTCCTCAAGTTGTTGTCTTCTTAGAGGGCTGTTTACAGTAATTACCCTGTTGAGGCAGTAACTTTCGATGTCAGAAAACAATTACCCTTTACTTTCAGGAAGAATTTCTGTGCTCGATCTCACGCCCGGGTTGTAAAAGCTGTCTTCACTGCGCTTTTACCGAGAAGAGAGAGAAGAGGAGAGTGAAGGGCCTAATGAGTGAAGGATGTTCATGTGATGCTCATGAGTTTTAAACACGCACATGGTCTTTCTGGGCAATTATCGTGGGTCTCTGCCTCTGCCTAAGCGAGCTGACAGGTCAGTGGAGAGCTGTTCTATCTGCCCTGCAGTGGAAAGCTAAGAGGCCCATAATTCATCATTAGGATATCAGAGTCCAGGTGCAGATTAGAACTGATTGAGCCAGCAGCCAGGCAAAGTCAGGGCACTCAAGGAGGAAAATCTTATCCCACAGACAATTCCCAGGTCACGCCCGCTGTAATTGAAATAATTTTGCCCCAAGAGTTGTTTAATCTTTGAAAATCACACGTGTAGGCACTAGATTGAAGAAAGTACACGTCTGATAGCATCTGCCAACTCGTTCCAACTGGTCAGGCATCTTTTCTTTTCAACCCAAATACTATCAAAACCAATACCTTTATTTAAACGAACATGTGATTTTGTGATTTCTGAGGATAAAATGGGTAATTACAACTATTTACCTTTTAAAAATCATAATCATAAATTGGTCTAATCTACAGATTATCAGGTTTTTTTTTTAGTTTTACCTTTATTAACAATATTGTAGTGCATGATCAGATTTAAAGACCACATCAAATCTAAATGGGTGTTTCAGCCTTTTAGTCAATGTGTACTAGCTTTTGAGGTGATCTAAATGCTAGTGTACTTCTAAATGCTGTGCAGAACAAAACTCTAAAATCTCTATGGGGAAAATACGGCAAAATGACCAATGACTCATCCTATACTACGCGGATTTCTGTCCAATCAAATGCTGTCTAAAATGAGAATGTCCCTTCTCCTAAACACAACTGAAATTGACAAGCAAGTAGAAAATCATGACCATGACAAAACTGAAGCCTTTTGGCTTTTTAACAACAACAACAACGGCCCAAAACTTTTATTCAATTATATTATATTATATTATAAAATCAATTGTCCTATTAAAAAGTCACATTTAGCTGTAGAGAAATAACTCAAGTATGCTTATTTTTACTGTCGGGTAGGTTTTTTCACATAGACGCTAATGATACATATACATTTTATGCTAATAAATAATAAAATCACTATCAAGGTTTTAACTCAGGATCCAAACACTTACAGTCATTATTTTTACGTGAGGATCAATCATCTCGATAACATCAGTAACTTGAGCATCAATATTTCAAGATTAATCTAACTTTTTTAAACTCGCAGCACCCCAAACATTGACGTTAAAAGTTAGCGCCGACGCTAACCGCAGACACAGCGCCGCACGGTAGCAGCAAGAGAGCCTGCTGCTCGAGACGCAACAAATCATTTGTCTGTTATTAACCCTGAGCCTGTAATTATGCAGATTGCCATAGATTTTCCCTGGGTGCCGAGAAGTGAGATCCAGGGGTTGCTCTCAGCGTGGCAGGCGGACGCGAGAACGGCCGCGCATTACTGAACTTGCCACATTCATCACTGTGACTGATGGCACAGGCGGCCGGTCCCCGGGTCCCGGTGGTTAATGTAGTGGGTAATTAACTGTCATTTGCCTGGTAATAGGCCGATGATCAATGGTTTGTGAGGAAACAAATTCTAATTCGGCAGCTGATGAATGCACGCTGAGGCCAGAGCGATTGAAGTCGCGGGGGTGGCGGCGGGAGAGAGGAGCAAGATGGAGAGAGGGAGCCACTGTCAGAATTTCAAATGGTTCTGGAGGTGGTGGTGTTATCATGCTCTCTCTTTTCCATGAAAAAAGGTGCAGAAAGGAAAAAGCAATGCTTTATTTGTTGCCCTTGATGTTCAGAAAATACCCAAACAAATGAAGCGAAAAGAATACAGGCCTGACGTTTAAGATAAACATTATGCTTTGCTTGGTTCAAAATCCCATTTACCTTTTTTTTTTCAATCTTTACAGGCTCTGGGACCCCCTGCCCAGACTCTGAGCCAGGAACCCTAGAATAAAAAAAAGCTATATTTTCTCCATAATATATTTCATTAAAAAACATTATCTACCAGGGTTGTACAGAATTCAAGCTCGGTTTCAATTCAAGAGTGTGGATTTGAATTGAATTGGCCACACCCCACAGGAAGTTGAATTCAATTTGAATTGAATTGGCAGGAAGCGGAATTTACTGAATTGTAGATTCAACACCGGCAATGTATTTCCTAAAATGAAGTGTTCTTCCACACTGGCCCTCAAAAGTTAATGTATTAAACTAAATACAAATTTCTATAGGTGGCATTTCATACATTTAAAACTCGAATGTCAGTGCTGCATCATGATTGCTACCTTAATTCATATTCAATTCAAATTAAACTGATTTAGAATTTAATAATACTAATTCAATTGTGAAATCACAACCCTGATTGCACTGGATCATTTCTTACAGAAGTAATTACTTAATAGTTAGAAATTTCATAAAAAATATTTATTATCTTCTCCATGGACCCCTGGTATAAGGGGTCTCAAAATGGCATAGTTTGGATCATATCAATGTGTCTCATTTCTTTGTGTTATCTGAATCACTTGCATATTAGAGTCCCAGAGGGGTCTCTTTTTGATAGAGAGTAATTTACAAGGATTTTGTGTAGCTGGATGAGGATATTGAGGTGACATCGCTCATGCATTTTCCATTGGGGCACTGTCTAATGATTACAGTAAAGCTGCACGCTTGAGCCTCGCTGCGGCGACCACTAGGATAAAGCCTTGTGGAATAATTTAATTGGTGTCTGTTTTCCTCTCATCAAATAGGTGCCATTCAACTGTGAAAAGCCGCTGTGCACCTCCAACACCTTTTGTGTCCAATCAGGTGGTACTGATTGCGCATTCTCTTTTAACTTATGAATCCAGAGCCGCTATGAATTTTAATTTCAAGCTGCCTCTTCAGCCCTGATAAAATATAAATGCTATTTTGTAAGCATTTATGTCCAAGTGAGTTTGATTTCCTCAATGCTATTAAAATATTACACAGCCACTGACCATTGATGGAAAACTGGACTGAGCGATAAACTCAGTTGAACCATGGTACGTTTTCTTCACCCTGCAGAACATACATGGGAAGGCTGGTCTGCATTTGTCTCTGGACACTCAGTGCCTTCTCTTACAGACTGCATTTAGAGAACATGCACCTCCAAATTCATTACAAGCCAAGCACGCTTAATTTGCCACCTCCCTTGAGAGCCATTAGCGTCTGTGGCATCAAACTGGCAGACCGGTGAAAGACAAGTGGCAGGTAGGGCTTCATCCGTCTTACCGCCCCTCCCCTTTTACTGTTGGGCTGAGAAACAGAGCTCTCTGAGAGTCTCCTGTACAGAGGGATGGTGACCACAGTTCCCTAATTTTGAGGGTCTTTATAATTTCTGTGGAAGTTCTCCACTAGTGGTCGACCAATATCTAGAGAGCATATAGGTATATTATTTATCTACACTGCCATTCAGAAGGTTTTTTTTTTAAGGAATGAATACTTTCATTGAGAAAGGATGCATTAAATGAATAAAAAGTGACAAAAAAATGTTCTTTGCTAATTAACATTATGCCACAAATGCTGTAAATAGCTGAACTTCAAAAAATTGTAATCTACTGTTTAATCTGATCCAGTGTTTATATTCCAAAGAAAAGTTCAGATGCATAAATCTACTGGCAAACCATTTCACTTTCACCAAAACTCAAGAGTCTTCCTTTTCACTTGATCTAACTCAAATTTCAAAATGAATGAGTACGTGAATGTAAATATGAGCCAAAGGTACGCATGTCATTTTTAGAACAAGAGAAAAGCTAAAATCAGCAGTCAAAAGGAAGATAGCAAATCCCCCATTATGTCAAGATACTCTCAGCTACTTGCTGATGGATTACAATCCATTTCATTGGGGGAAAAAACAGTTGGTTCTTTAAATAAAAACACCTATTGATTTCTCTGTGCAGCGCATGTATTACACAGCCAGATTCTCAGGTGAGGGCAGCCGTCTTCACTCAATGCCTAGTGTATTTGCAAAGCACAGACCTCTGTCCTCAAATTCTCAAAGCAAAAAGGCATGACTGTCCTATTCCAGGAAAGGTATTGGTTACTTTAAATTTGCACGAGATGAGACGTTTTGAGCTCACAGCTCGCTAGAGTGGCAAACCCAATACTGGTTTGATTTAACCTGATGATAAAAAGACCTTCAAGCATCATTTTTTTCATATGGATATCATCTATCATTCATCAGCTGAAATCCAGCACATGCATTAATGCATCTTTTCTTTCCAGAACATGCAATAAATACATGCGGCATAAACATTTTCTTTATATAAGTGAGTTGAACACACTGAATCTATCATCCTTTTTTCTATTTGCATGCAGATCTATGATATATTTAATTGCAAGATGGGAGTGGAAACAATATGCCTCATCATTTCATCGGTTTCATGCGGAGGCCTTCTGGCTATGCACTTTTTTGAAAATAGTGGAGACGTGATAACATGAACATGTCTATATTTAGACAGCTCAAAGGGAAAGACATAATTCCTTTAATTAAATCGGCACCAATCCACAGGACAAAGTCTCGTTTCCTTTCTCCTCTTACCTTGAATGCTACTGGAGATATCCTTCATCGTCTCAAGGTGCGTTCACAGTAGCCCTTAATTTTGTAGGTATTCATGAGAGTACAATCTATCTGCTCAGCTCTTTTTTATTTGCCTGTGGGAAACATAGTTTCTGAAGGTTAATAAACAACCCTGCATATCCCAGGCCCCAAGATCATTTATCAGATTGCGATCTCTTACAGAGCCGGAGAGTGGCATGCAGTTTTATCATTTTAACAACGACGGCTAAAAGTGCCTGAAGAAGTCCGCCTAATAGGTTATTTTGTTATATGATTTCGTTATCAGATATTTATTTTCCCCCTACCCCCCTTTACTCGGTCTAGGTCGCAGTAGAGTAACAGCCATGAATCCCTAATGAATTCTCTCCGTAATGTCCCGCGAGCAGGCAGGAAGATAATAGGCTCATCCCTGGGCAGCCGCTCTGTGGCGTTAACCTCACACGGCCCGGCCATCTCCATGATGGTCACATCACACTCCGCTTTTGTGCTTTTATCCATTGCACAGTCTATAGCAAGCCAAAATATCATAAAAGGCGGCATCATCATCAAATGGGAAAATTGGAGTAGGACTTGGTATCGATACAGTTTTCCATTTCTATTCACAAGCTCTTGATTCAGCTCGATTCACTTTGTTCAGCTGGGAACATTTCAACTATAATGTCAGTTTTGCGTTCATATGAAACGAATTTCATATGTATTCAAATGAAATACGTTTTTCAGCTAATGCTGTGAATTACAAAGTGAACCTTCTAACCTGGTGACAAAAAAAAATGACAGTGAAAAGTTGCAGATGTATTAATCAACACACACTTCTCGGTGGATACCAAGGCTAAGTTCACACTGTAATTTTTTGGGATTGACAACCGCATTTACTTGCAGGTGTGAGTCTCAAAATATCCAGTTCACACAGCAACTTACAGTAGTGTCTGTATGAACGTGCAACGAGAGTCAAGCCCGGATTCTCTTACCTGGACCACAGCGACAGTGACAAGTAATATTAAAGATTGCAATGTCCATAAAACTGAAAAGTCTTATAACTTTTGGCACAACACCAGTCCAATCGAGTCAAAGATTTGACAGATTAACTCTTTATTAACTGACAGCAGCGGTTATATCTGGGTGGAGAGCGCAACATTTGAGTCGAGCGTAGAACACGAAACTGACAAGCAGCTCCGGTGGAGAACAGTGACTGCTTCTAAACCCTTCAGATGACTCAGTTAATATCGATGTTGCTGTAAGTTACAGTAAACCACACATTAAAACCCCCAAACACAAGGTAGACACACGTCTGTGCAGCGCAGTTGTCCAGTCCGGTTCCGTTCACACAGAGGTTCTGACACACATATTCTGTTGCTGCGTGAACGTGGCCCAATTGATATGTGTGAACTTGAGTGAACACTAATAATTTGTAAAAGTATTATATAAACTCCTATGAAAGAGAATAAAAGGTTTGTCTTTTTGGATGATTCATTAGAGTTTGACATTTACGCATTTATGCATTTTTTTGCAGACGCTTTTATCCAAAGCGACTTACATTGCATTTCAAGGTACACACATTACTTTCTAAACAGTTCTTGCTTTCCCTGGGAATCAAACCCATGACCTAGGCGTTGCAAGCGCCAACGCTCTATTGTTTTTTACTAGTCATTTGTTTGTGAATGGCTGCTTTTATATGTTTTTGATTCAATAAAAAAAAAATTCGGTTGATATGAGTCATTTGTTTTTGAATCCAACTACACTGGTTACTCTGTATGTTTTTGAATAACTAAAATCAACCGAGTGATTGGTTTATAAATCACTCCTTACAATCCCATTTCAATTTGAGCATTGATCAAATGATCAAACCTTGGCAGATCTTGATCAAACCTTGGTTTAAATGATTCTGACCCTAAAACTTTACATCTTTTTCAATCTGTCAGGTTGTTCGGTGTGACGGGGAACTGTGCGGCTTGCAGTAAACTCATCCCAGCATTTGAGATGGTCATGAGAGCCAAGGAGAACGTCTATCACCTGGACTGCTTTGCCTGCCAGCTGTGCAACCAGAGGTTAGTTAATTTATATTCAGTTTTCTTAAACATTTCACAGTACTTATCTCTTTGCAGATGTGTTAAGCCCCTTAAAACTCAAAGGTTGTCTTGAATCCAAAGCATCTTACAGTACATTTACTACAAGGACGGTCCCGCTTAACCCCACTATCGTGTCTTGCTCAAGGGCACAATGGCGATAGGGAATCCCGGCAACTCTCTGGTTCATGAATCAAGACTACTGGGGTTTGAAAAATGACCTTCGGATTAAAGCCCACCACCCTACCACCGAAAGATGGTTTGGGCAGATGTTTTCTTATCCAAATTGCATCAATATGTTTACTACAGGTACCGTCTCCCTGGAGCAAGAAGTACATTGCTCAAGGGCAAAACAGTGATATAGACAAAAACTCTCCAGCCCATGAAACAACCTTCAGGGGTCTGAACTGGCAACCTTCAGATTGCTAGCACAGTGTATTTACTTATTGAACCCCCACCAGATGCAAATTTCTAGTGATTCTAAACTAAAACCTCTGAACCACAAGGCCATTTGTGTAACTACCACCCTACCACAAAAACTGGCATGAGACACTTTTGTATCCAAAGTGGCTCATAGTACATCTCTTCATGCCTTGCTCAAGGGCAGTGATGATTAGCAACAAAATAGCCCTTAAAAACCACAAATCGCCTCTTCTGGGGTTTGAACTGATGACTTTGGACAGTTTGGATGGTTTAACCACTGAGCTACAACCACAGCTGATCATTTTAGGCTCAAAAAGAAAGAGGTTACCACTAGTAAAAATTAATTTGGCCTTTATCTGAACTACCTTAAGGCTTTTCTACTACATTTAATTGAATTGCATTTACTTATTTGTAGGTGTTACGTGGTCACATGTTTATTTTTTTACATTCTGTTGCCCCTAATCTTGAATATTTCCTTATACCCTTCGTGTTGAGGTCCATCATATGCCACACCATGTTTTTACATAAATTTTCTATGGATGTTAAAACAAGAATCATTTAAAATTATATTTTTATGTCAAAATAAATTGCTTGTTGCGGTGGTTCAACATCAAAAACAGACAGCAATATAACACTTAAAAATTCTGTGGGCTGCAGTTTTCTTCATTACTTTGGGCAAATTGTGTTGTTTGTCTTCATTCACTCTAAGAAGAAGAGGCCATTTGTCTTAGAATGTGGTCTAAATGAAGAAAAAACCTCATGCATGGGCTGTTCATTAGATACCTGCTTCATACAAACACACAGGTGCCAGAGAGAAGTATACACAAGTGGGGGCCAATTGCAGGATCTGGTTACGCTCAATTAACACCGGGTTATTGTCTTGCCACTTCAGTTGACTGCACGAACCACGCTCACCTAATCTAAGAAGTCAGCTAATCTTCATCAGCAGAGCCACAGACAGGTCCACCCGCTTGCCTGGCATTGCAGCCCATTTAGAGGCAGGCAAATCTTTCTTTTTACATTAGGCCAGCCGATCAACTGTTTAATAAAATCTGTGTCAGTCTGCCTTGCACGCTCTGACGAGGCCTCTCTGCATTTTCACCACAAGATTTATAGCATGGAGCTGGTGCTAATTGCCCATATTTTAGACCGGAACTTGAATTTCCTGTCAGTTTATTCACACTATTGGATGTTTTGCTGGAGAGATGGATGTAGCCTACATAGGTGTCCTTCACAACAAACTCACATTCTAGTACATTAAAAAGTATTTGGATAATTAGTCCATGCTTAAAAAAATGATTGCATTACACACAAAATATTAAATCAAATCCAGTTTATTCCGTTGTAAGTTTGGGGTCAGTATGATACATTTTTTTTTAAAAAGTAATCATTTTATTCTGCAAGTGCGCATTAAAGTGACAGTAAATACATTTATAATGTTTCAAAAATGTATCAAAAAATTATGCACTTTTTCCGTCAAAGAATCCTGTATCATGTTTTCCTCAAAAATAAACAGCACAACTGTTTTTATCAGATAAATTGTTTTAAATCATAATAAAAAAGTCAATAATACTGTATTTGTGATCAAATACGAGACTGTTAGTTACCCATTTGTTTTCATACGTACATTGTACATTGACATTCATACGTGTAGCTTAAGTGTTCAAATATATGTTTGGCCCACTGTACATATACAAACCACTTAACACAAGAATTGAATTGACACAGATCAGAAAGAAGTACCTGCATCGGATATCCTACAGTCTGAGAGCACCGCATCAACAGTCTGATATGCAAATACCCCCCATTTGACCGAGAGAAAATTCATTTGTCAACAAGCTGACGAGACATTATCTCCACAGACACCCGCCACCCGACACGTCTCAGACACTTTGTTGTTCTGTCAGTGCCTTTCGAGAAAGCCTTGCAAATTTTGATGGACTCCTCCAAAAGAGAAAAGGACGGCAGGGCTTTTCATGACGCGTCCGTCATTGTGACAGCTCGGCACATTACCCGAGTACAGGCTCAGTCCAATGATGCTCTTTGATAAACATCAACACAAACGGCGAGACGTTGATGGAAGGAGATCTTTTAGAGAATCACGCGGCACATTATTGTAGCCAATTGGGCCTGATTTCAATTTCCCCGTTGGTTTTGTTCTATGCACTTAGTGCTTGAATGGAAATGATGAATAAATCAGAGGTAAAAGTACTAATTTTCATAGTTCAAGGAAATCAAAAAGAGTTTTATGGCCCTGATATTTTTCTCCAATTAAATGCTCTAGAATGAGAAGCACCCCCCCCCCCCCACACACACACACTTCTTTAAATAGGGGTGTTTTGTTTCGTAGATTGCCTTGCATTTGCTTTCCATTTTCATCTATCCCCTTTCTGTCTACTTTCATATACATCCCACCCTGCTCTCTCCCTTCTCATTTTCCCTCCTCAAACAATATTAAAGAGGCCATGGCCTTTAAAAGAGCCATCTAATCCATCTTACAAAATGCTCTCTTCGCCATCAGTGACGTGGGACAGGCATTCTGATGCTGGGAGCAGGCTAACGGGTCAGTAGAGGTCACGCCGTATAATTATGCTCCTCCATGAGGGTAAGAAATGTCCCGACATTAGCGTTTGATGCTTAAATGATTACAATCAAGCTTTTAATACAGCTGGGCCACCCCTCCTTTTCCCCACACACATCAGCAAGGCCATCATCTCCTACAGAGTCGTTTCATTAGTCAGGCCACACAAAAGCACCATTAAATACTGCCCGTGATTAGCTTGATTTCCACAAAGAGAGTGCTGAACTGTCTGGCTCACACGTAGCACCTCTGAAAACCAGAAACTTCCACATAATATTGTAATGAATCTTTTAAGTGAACGAGTTAGCAAAATCTAATATTTTCTGTTCAAATCTCTCTCTCTTTTTAAGCATGTGACTGTTCAAACACTAATTTGAAACACAAGAAAATTTGATTCTGATTTTGATTCATCAGTTGAATCATTACGCCCCCCCTTCACTGATCGAGTCAGTGCTTTGAGTCTAAACGAGACTAGTTCATGAATGAACTAAATGATTCATTTATTTAGCCTATTGTTGTAATTGTTTATAATTTAATTAAAGTAATGCCAATTTTAATAACCTGTCTTCGGTTGTTTAAAACACAAAGATATTTGCCACCTGCAGAAATGGCCACTGAATGAATCAGTGAAAAAAAACAGTTGAACTATTTTTGTTTCGAGAATGGACTCTAAAGATTCACTGAGAAGAATAAAAAAACAGCATTTATATTTAGCTTTAATTTATTTTTATTTCATTTTTAGTAGTTTTAGTAATTCAACCTTTCAGTTTAAATAAATAATTAAAGTTTGTTTTTCCACATGATAATATTTCTATTATATTTTGGAATGGAATTAACATGTTTTTTAACAGTTTTAGTTAACAATAACAACACTTCAAATCGCTGAACAGTGACAGAACAGTACGTTCCAGACTTTTATGGCATCATGGAGGACATCAGTCATGCTCCGTGTCATCCACAGTGTATGCCATCATCCCATGCAGCCAGACTTAATCTGGCATGATTATTCATGGGGAGGATATGAATCTGCTCACCTGGCTTGAGGATATATCCTCAGCTTGGTTAACAGGGATTGGGGCGACAGTCACAGCGGTGAGCGCCAACGCAGTGTGTTTGTGTGGTTTCGAGAATCTAGCCGGCCGTTAGCCACAGATCAGCCCTGAAGGGACAGCTAATCGATGAGCCTGTCGTCCGCTCAGACCTCATCAGCCAACCTCAGGAGTCCCAGTTCCCGGTGATGAGCCCGGGCCGCGGCGCTCCGAGGCCCCACGGGAGATTGGGAGAAGGCCGAGGCCTGGGCAGCAGGGCAGGGAGGTCACCGGCACGGGTCACCGTCCCTGACGGAAAGTCTGAAAAGCCTGAGCCAAATTGGGCTGCACGACACGTGCTCTGGGACTGCGGTAACTAAACAACGCTACAGACAACGGTCTCATCCCCTCAGAGACATCTGCAAACCTCAGTTCTTGCCATCAGTCGTTAGAAGAAACCATGCGGTTGCATTGCAGACACTGCGGCAAATCCACTCTATTCTGTCGGATAATGTCTTGTTCACATCCAATGACGTAGACGTTCTTTTTCTCCATCTATAGACCTCCCTCCGTGATTCATTTCCTCTCTCTTTTCCCTCACTCTTTCAAGTCCTCTCTCCTCCACTCAGCTCCAGCATGTTATTTCACAGAAGAGGAATGTTACTACTCTAGTTAACACAGACCTCAGAGGCAAATAGCTGACGAAGCCATACATCATTAAGTCCACTGCCTTGGAAGCCATCTTTTCTTTAACAAGATGGGTCTCAATAGACATATTCATCATTACTGTCACACCTGAGGAAAAGAAGAGAGGCGGAGGGAAGGAATGATGTAGAAATGAAGGAAAGAGAATATAAGGGAAAGATTGGTAGGATGTAAAGATATTGTTGATAAAAAAAACTAACTAGCTCTGTCACTCATTTGAAATGCAAATATAAATATTGAGAAAATTAAGAGAATTCAACGAATTTCTTTTAATAATAATTTATTTTCTCAATGTTAACAGTAACAACTTATTAAATTATAATGAATAGCCAGTTTATGAAAAATCAAGACAAAAACATTTAATATACATTTTTCAGTCTAGGTTTTCAATCTGATGCAAAATTAAAGGGCCATTCACACTATTTTTTGTATATTTTTGTATTTGCTTGATTACTAATTTGGTAAGGCCAGTTGCATGCGGTCAGCTACAAAATTACAAAACATGGGATGCAAAATGTACACAAAATTAAGGTGGTACTTAACTGGTTCTGATGGTAGGGGGAAAATGTGCACTTTACAATTTTTTTTTTTTACAGCATTTAGTAAGGTTAATGTCAAATTGATGTTCATTCACTTGAAATGTTACAATGTTTAATAAATGCAGTAAAAGTATTTTTCATTGTTAGTTCATGAACCTTAATGATTTGTTAGCCTAACTAAAGCTAACAAATTGAACCTTGTCATAAAGGGTAGGCACATTTTACCAAAGATTATTTTAAATAATATCTTTAAATGCATAATTTACATATGGGTTGAGGGGAGGTTACTGTGTTCATGCTTTCATCACGTTATTACTTCATTACGTGATTAAAAATCACGCTTAATTAATGTGTTAAAATGACAGCCTTAGAAAACACATAAAAAGCCCAGAATTTACGGTCATACCTGAGCAAACACTATATCAAATGCATTTACTTTTTTCTCCTCCAGTTGATGGGAAATACTAAAAAGCAATTAAAGCAATCTGAAGTTGAACTCATCTGGGAGGAGAGATTGAATGGGGAGGGCGAGGAGGGCGCATCAAGCTAAGGGTAATGTAGGTGCTCGGAAACATGTGGCGATCGGTAATGACTGCACGAGTAGAAAAACGGAGGGCAGCACAAGGGCATTTATTACCGCTACCTCTGATGGGCTGACTGCAATATCCTCGTCATAATTGGCACACAGATGTCACAAACGCTGTTGACATTTCACCAAGCAGAAACAATTTGGCGCTGCGAAACGGGGCGGCGACGAGGCTAAGAGGGAACAGAAAACACAGGCTGTAAATAAACATAGAGAGATCCTATTAGTCGAGAAAGCGAGAGAACGAACGAGCGAGATGGAGGTGCTCAGAAGAGGAGGTGGAGAGGGCCAGGATGTCAGAGAAGACAGACACTAATGGATTCCTGGCAAGAATGTGTCATTTAAACAGGACGTTTTTATTGGAGTGAATGACACCATTACATTAAGCACACCTCTGCTTTGTGTTAATCACCGTGTCAACAAGCACGATTAATGGATATTACTTGTTGATACTTGGTCCAAACTAATGGCTGCACCTTCCTGCTTGACACCGCCATGCATAACGAATAAAAAAAGTTTTCCGGAGTGCATGCAAAGGAGGGAGGGAGCCGTTTACAAAGTATCCTGGCGCTCGCTCATTATATTCAACAATGACGGAAAGGGTAATGGCTCTCAGATCTGGTTCCGACCCCTCCTGAGGATGTTTAAAGGAATATTGCGGGTTCAACACAAGTTAAGAGCTGCACTTGTGGGATCATTTTGATTACCTCTTTAAAAAAATAACTGGGTTGCCAACGGAAGTAAATGGGGACAATTCGTAAATGTCAAAATACACACAGTTTTAATGGTATACAACAAACAAAATGATTTTAGTGTGGGAAAAAAAAAATCGCTACTAACCTGTTTACTAACTAGCCTACTAACTTTGATTACATGACCATGTAGAGCCTAAAATGACTGTAAACATGATTTAACAGCTCACATAATACACACGATTTAACAGAATAATTGCCTTCACATTTCTGCTTTATGAATTCTTCAATGAATTTCACTTTCATTGTTAGTGCCTCACTGTAACCTTGATCTTTGCTTCTTTTTTCTTAAAAAAAAAAAAAGAAAACGAGGGACGAGCCAAAATGATTTTATCTGGTAACTAACAGTTATGCCACAAAGCTTCAAGCTTAAAGCCGCGAATGGAAGTAGCAACAGATCCGTTCTTCCATATTTTGACGTTCATCTGAGTGAAATGGATTAATGAAAAAAATATAAGTAGGGTGGGCATGGTTCAAACCACTCGTTGTTGATTAGTTGGAGGCAGATATGAATCAGAGCTTGATATTTGTAAGAAATGGGTGGGATTTATCCAAACAAAATGATTGGAGAAGTCTCTCGAGTCATGACACTTTGAAAAATTACGAGGTGAAAACTAATTTTAAAAAATGAAGCATGCATAGATTAATCGTTCACAAAGATCAATAACATTCATTTTGAAAATCAATTTTACATTTCATGCCGACTTGTAATAAACTTGTAATGAACCTCTCTCGCAATTCCTTTAAGACAGCGTCTAATGTTCACCTAACGTTGCATTCCCAATACCAACTTTTAATCATTAAAATGGTACCAGAAGACACTCAAACGCATTGTATTTCTCCTCGTCCACAGGCAGGAGGGTTCTGTAGGCAACGCTGGCCAGTAGACACGAGCATTCGCTGGCACTCTGACCTTGTCGAACTCTCGCTGTGAGCAAGATAAGCGGCCCTCAGGACGGCTAAACACACAGAGCTACTCGCTCTCGCTCCCTCTGCCGCCTTCTTTGTCTCTCTCTTCTGCCTGACCAACATAATCTTCTTTCCAAAAGGTCAAGTGAGACAGCGGCCCGTCAGGCAGTGCTAAAGCCTGCGCTCCGTCTGTGGGGTATATTTATGAAACAGCTGCAGGTAGAGAAGATGCTAGGTGCACTCTTGAGATACTCTTTCCAGACCAGCCGATGTGTCCGCAGGATAACGTACGCTAATATTTGAGGGGGCGGAATGCGGCTCTGTGGGGAAGCCTGCAACTTTTGCTAGTAATGAGTCCTTCTGCGTCCCTTTCGAGTTACGTAAACACCATGTTTCTGTTTCTCGCCTCCATGCAGGTTCTGCGTCGGAGACAAGTTCTTCCTGAAGAACAACATGATCCTGTGCCAGACAGACTACGAAGAAGGACTGATGAAGGAGGGTTATGCGCCGCAGGTCCGCTGACCACCCCCACTACCCCGCCGTTTGCAGTTGGGGAAAGAGCTGCGAGAGGACCTGAAGGGGACATGCAATCAGACACAAAAGCACTAGTGTCCTCTCCAGCCCATGTCCCCATCACATTGTATATACGAAGAGCCCAGATAAGGGATGGTGTACTGTACAGATTAGCCATAGAGACGTTTTTTTGTAAGTGAGAGAACATTTGAAGACGGACCAAGACTGACGGCTCAATGTCTCAATGGCCTGACTTTTGTGAACACAAACACACAATCCACTGCAAGACCTCTGTCCAAAACACAATGATGCCATTTCAATTGCTTTACAGGGTGAAGAAGACCACATAGTTTGAAAATATATTTTAAAAAATCAGTATTTATTGGCGAACAAGTTTGCGAGAAGAAAAGGAGCCATGTCAACATAATTACTCAGGTTGAATGAGTTTCCTCACATTGAGTCTTAACCAGCGACAAGCTATTTGGAATAAACACAATCAGCCAATCAGAAGAAATTTGATTTTTAAGTGTACAGGTCCGGGAACCAATGAGGTTTCACAGTGCTACCGAGCACAATGGCACAGATATAAACTTAATGTCCTGGCTGTTTAGGACAGCTTGGCGAAAGCTTCACAAAATCACACCTGGTTAAAACACGGTGTTCGCTTTACTACCAATCTTTGGGCTTCGACATCTTCAACATCAAGTGACGTGATTTCATTAGTGACATTTTGAAGAAAAAAAACACACCCTGTTTTATACCTCAAAATGCAAACTCTAGGAACATTCGGGTTTGGCACATATGTAATGTGGTTTGGTGGGTTGGGAAACGATGGGTTTGTTACTGTCTTCACTGTATTTATTTAATAGGCTTTTCATCATTGCGCGTAATTCAAGGCTCTGTCCATTGACATGTTTATACTTGAACTGAAAGACAGCTTAGTCGCCAAGCATCTCCTCCAGACATGACGAACGTCACATCGTATTTTTTTGTGCGGCCCGTCAGCTGACATAATCCTCTTTAAACATAATCAGGTCGCATAAACTAGGAGCACGTGAATACCTGGTCGGAGGATGTTTGTTTGTTTACTATCGATTCAAGGCGACACTCAAGCGCAAATCACTACTGAAGCCTACAATGTTGATAATCTTTTTATGGGCTATGATTACCTTTGGAAACCGAGGGCATAGTCTAGAGAAAATATGAGGACAAACTTAATTTGTATATGGTGGTTGTACATATTTAAAAAAAAAAAATCCTTTTTGCTTGCTATTGTATATGGATTTTCTTTTTATGTGTTATTCAGCATGAGATGTTTATTTTTAGGACGTGTACATACTGTACTGTAATCATTTTAAGCACAAATGTAATACAGTTTTATTGTGTTAGCACTGTGTGGTGGCTTTCTTTGTGTCTTTTGTTTTTTCACAAAAAGCACTTAGCACTTTCCACAAATGGTAGAAAATAGACAAGAAAGCGCTTAAGTAAAGATTTTTTTTGCTTTTGCCAATTTTTTTTATTAAAACATTTAATTACATTTAAATATATACAGTACATATTTTATTACAAGTAATTAAAGAAAAATATTTGTTTGATTTTTATTTATTTATATAACTAATAATAATAGGATTGAATGGTTAACCTGAAATTGTCCAAATTATATTATTGTTATTAACTGATAATAATTGTTGTAGCTATAGCCAGTGAGATGGAACTGGCTTAAACTCCCCATTTTAAGTAGAGTATGCAGATATATGTATCTAATATTAATGGTTTACCAAACATATCTAGTTCTCTCACAACAAAAGTGCATGGGATTTGTGCCATTAAAAATGTCATAATACACCAAAACCTACGGGAAAAGATTTTTAGAGGATGCCATCTCTCTCTTTCAATGGGCCAGTTTGCATACACTGTCATTTCTAAGACGGAGTGTTTACTGAAGCAATTTGGGTTAAGTGCCTCTCTCAAGGGCACAACTGTAGATGCCGAGCAGCCAGTGGTGAACCTTCAGGTCTCTACTCCATTAGCCTATCCACCAGACCATGCTGCACTTCCGGTTTTGTGATTGATCATAAGTGCAATTTGTCATTTTGTCATCCATTTTGTTGTCATTGCCCCTCAAAAATTTCCTCCCCTTTAGTCTGCGGGAAGGAAAAGCGGGCGAGTGAGAAAGAAATAGATCCACCAGTCCAGCTAAAAACAGCTGAGTGTTTAACAGCGAGATGCTCAGCGTTCTCTTAAATGATTTTAAGTGAGGTTTAAAGGTAATGACTGAATGATTAAGGCCCTAAAACAAACAGAGGGTTCTTGAGTTTTTTTTTTTAAAGGTGCACTATGTAACTTTTGTTTGTTTAAAATGAACAAAGTTTAATGAGTCAAATACACCATCAATCCTTCTTCCAAAACATGTTTTTGTCTTAAAACTACAGTTAGCCCATTACAAGTGTTCATATTTTAGACAGAGCGGGATGCTTTTGGCATGAAAATTCTTACGTAGCTCGCTCCTGTGTGTCTCGTCATATACGTTAAAAAGAGAAAAGTTGCTCCGGCTACTTTAAAGCATGTGTGAGTGGCATAGGTTAGTTGTCATAAAGAGCTAGAATGGTTGACATGGAGCACGTTATATCTCAAACTGTAAAAAAAAAAAAACGCCGAACAGTGAAGCTTCGGCTTGCAAAAAGAGAATGTGACAGAACTTGTAAAAAAAATAAGAATCAACATTGGTTGAACTGGTTGAACTGATAAATTGCCATATGTAGCTCTCTAACACAGTTCATTGTAAAGCATTATCTATTGTGAAGGGTCATTTCATTATGGTTGTTGTGTGCTGTGCTGGAATTTGTTTTCAAGTACTGTCTATTAATGGGCAGCTAGTCACCTTAAGATCCTTTCCATCAAAATTGGTTATATCTCTTAAGCCTATAGAGAATGTTTTATGAGCAGTTGGATAATATTCATCCGCACAGTCATGCAAAGCCGAAGCACAACCAAAAGAATGTTCTTCCGCAAAAAATTTTTTAGAGGGACAAAAGTTAGTGTACCTTTACGCAATTTAACAAGCAGGAGGACTGTTGTTCTGAATATCATGATGAATATTGTGCTAAGATTAAAAAAAAACAGCAAGGATGATATTGCTTTGTGACATTAAACTACTTTATAAATCGTTTGCCTGAGACAATAAGTTATACATATAAATGGTCATTAGTATACAAACATCAGAATGGTGTATTCCAGGGAGTCGTGTAACAAACTAGCAATCTCGTCTGCCTATAAACCAATGCAATTGTATAAGTAAGGCCTACACTCGAGCCATTTAAAAGCTTCTGTAGTTTGCTTTGCAAGCAAAGCCAGAATATTGCTTGAAGATCCTCTTCACTGTACAATTCAAAACACTGAGATTAAAGTTCTCGTTCTAATTAAGGAGGCTGTTTAAAGTAGCCTGTGAAGTTTGACAACAGCGGCACTCACATCACATTACAGCCTATAATAAGCAGACCAATTAAACTAATTGAATTTCTTTAGCCTGAAACACAGAGGGAAAAAATGTCTTTGATTAGACTCAAGCTGTTAAGTCCTTCCATAAAAAGCAGAGACGGCTCTGAAACCTCACTAGATAACAATCCGGTCTAAAGGAACTAGGGGATCTACTTCGCTAATTTACGGTAATTGTCTCATATGGTGAAGTGTTTGAAGGAAGATACAATGAAACCCTTCTATTAGCGGTAACACCGTGGTCATTCCTGACTTTGATGTGACTGTACAGTATGATATACGTCATGACAATTACTGATTGCAGAACTGTAAAACACATTCAAATATAGTACCCTACTTAGTAGAACACAATACAGCTGTGCATAATAGAATTTAGAACTGTACAACACAGAGATGAAAAGGATGCATAAATATTCTAATCAATTAGTAAACCTAATTGTGCTCACAAATACAATTGGGTTTCAAATCAAATCTTCAGAATGACTGACTATGTTTGTAAGCGATAACATCTAATCCATTTACTCAATATAGTCTCAGTTTAATCACTATCCAATGTATCTTAATCGTTTGCTATCATAATGGTGTAATAATAGGTGGATTATATAATATATGCATTATATAATACAATATACATGGTATATTGTTATAAGAGACTCTCATTCAACATCTGAGGGTATTTTACAACATTTTACACATACGTGTCCAAAACTACTGAAAAGGGTGAACAACAAATGAGTGTTCACACAGAGTTAAAGTCACCACGAAAATTCGTATTTTTTACAGAATGTTGCAGTGCTTATTATAAATTATTTATCTGTGCACATCATTGTTGTTGTTTTTTATTATTATTCGAATGCTCTCGTAATCTTTAATCAAAAAATGGGAGTATGTGTATGAAATAATCTACTGAAATTAAGATGATCAAAAGTAATACATACATTAAATTGAAATTCTTTTTTTAGGTGTTATCAATTGAAGTAATTTAAAAAAAAAGAACTTTTTACAGTGCAGATCTTGAAATTTAAAAAAAAAGAATGAATGAATGTATGCATGAATGAGGTTTTTAAGTTATTACTAACTAACTAATATATTTGATCAGATTTAAACTGTTAGATGTGGTTTAGATCAGATCTTGACATTCAAATGAATATTTAAAATTGAATCAGCTTTCAATTGCTGAATGGGATTTGGATCGGTTGATTTTTCCAAGTAAGACATGTTCCTGGATCAACAAATTTTGTTGATCCTGGAACAAAATTCCTGTCCGAAAATTTTGTCCTAGCTCTATCCCTACCCCTAAACATAACACCTCCCTAAAACCAGAGGGAAATGATAGGTAAATAACACTGATATAGAAGCACATAACCCTGGTTGTGAGCCAAACTTGACAAACTCTAAACTTGTCCCTGTTGAGGAACATGTTCCACTTGGTGAAATCACATTTACCTAAAACATTTTTTAATAAAACTTCAGTTGTTGGATGTGGTTTGAATCAGGTCTGTAAATGTCATTGTTCAGACAACAAATAAACTAAACTGATTTAAAGTCAGATGGACCAAAAAGATGTTTCAACAAAGCCAAAATAAACACAGTGTCACCAATTTAGGTTTCTGTTTCTCTGCCTGAACTCCTCGCCTTGCAGAGCTGCACTTCTTTATGTAAATATGGCTTCTTTCATCACATCTTAATACTCCGAGAGACTTAGGAACACTCTGAAAGCATTGAGGGAGACAGCACAAACCGTCTCATTTAATACACTGTTATTGTTTTATCAAGGCTATTCACAGGGGCGTTTGTTTAAAACCTGTGCTCCACAAAAGAATAAAATATACATGCTTGTGTGTGTAGCGTAGAAACATCTCGCCCTCAAACCGCCAGCAAACAGAAAGCAGACTAAAGCAAATCGAATAATAAAATGCAAGATTCTTTCATAAAATAGTCATTTGGGGCATTTAGAAAGAGAATGATCTGCCAGGGCACGTATCGTTAGCGGCTCCCCCCTCCACACCGCAGCTGACCGTCGAGTCTGAGCGGCCGTTCTGCTCATACGGCTCTTCTCGTTTGGCAAACGGCTCCAGGGGCGAAAATAATGATCTGCGGAGACATGCCAATGCTATCTGGACCAGATAACGCCGTCTTAATGACTCCTTATCCTTCGGCCTCTTCGCAGAGATGGGTGCCAGTGCAAATATATTCCCGTCATTGGGTCATTAGTTCTTTATTGCGCCGATAATGGACTTAAGAATTTTTGGTCCAATTCGAGTGTACGCTACCCAGTGGGAAACAACCCTCAGATAGATTAGCCAACGGGTAGTAGGGATGCTCAACGAGCGCTTTTCCCATTCCTGATTAGCGGATCATTAGCTGGTATTGGCGAAACACAATGACAGTTACTTCCTCTAAAACAAAAGCCTGATAAAGACAATGTAATGGAGTCTGGATAATGGTAATCACTGTACAGAAAGTACAAAACACTTCCCTGAATCACACTTTGCATTTTCAAATCTGGCCTTTTCTAGACTCTTTGTTCGGACAAGCTGGAAAACTCAGTTTTGGCACAACCAAAAAACGCTTTTTTTTAAATTAGCAGAACTCAAAACTCAAAATACATTCATCCACTTATGGTTTGAAATCTGACTTTGATCTAACTGTGCAGACACAACGTGGAAAGTATAAAAAAAGAGAAAAAAAATTGACAACAAAGTGTTGTCTTGTATTAAAGGATCGATATTTGTAACAACAAACTGTCAAATAAATCACCTTTGTATCAAATCTCTTACTATAACAAAAAAGTTTGCGATCTGATGTTGATTTTTTTGACTGACCTCATTACAAAATACAATTGTGTCTGGTAACAGTGGCATGGCAGGGCTAAAAATAGCATTTTAGCTTAACATAGGTCAAATGTTGACATGACAGCTTTCAAACCATTTCTGCTTCCAAAAACTCATTTTAAAAAACAACTTATTTTACTTGTCTTATGTAGATTCTAGTCCGGAATGAGCGAGATAATATATTGTTTGTAGCTTACTATTCAATGCTAAAAGCTAATTTCTCACACTTGGGCCCGGTTTTTATAAAACTACCTAACCCCATAAAGAACAAAGAACAAACCATTATTAAATCCATGTTTGACCAATCAAACATTTCTAATCGTTTCCTGTTAAGCTGTAAAAGCGAACACATGGAAATGTCCTAACAAACTCATTTTTGATAACTCTTTTCTTAGGGCCTACATAGATTTGATTAAAAAAACGAATCAGTTTTGTGTTCAATGTGAAGGAAGCCATACATCAGAGAAGTCATTTGTGATTCCATTATTTGCTTAAACCATTACCATCAAAATTAACCCTGTGATCTGTGCACCTGGTTCACGACCAAATGCCCTTCAGGGGTCCGTAATGAAGATGCACACACCACAAACACCAACTCACACACACATATAAACATGCCTCTCCATCCTTGCGTCAATCTCAACTCTGCAGATGCACATAAGTGGCTCATCATACGCTGTTAGGCAGGAAGAATGCTAGTTATTTCACCTTAAATGTCACTGGCAATTTATTCCATGCCGTTCATTCAGCTGATCTGTGATCTGTTATTTAAAGAATGCAAGACGTGTTATCGACACAGACGGATCTGCAAAAGCGGCCTGCCATTATCAGTAATGTGTTCTGGATAGCACAGTGCCGACAAACGAACTGAGGGAGATTCGAAGTTCGCAAGCCCTGTGAAGTTCTGTCTTTTGATGTGGCACACTAATCTATTCCAGATGGACCAGGATTGGTCCACCAGGGAGGCCCAGCAATGACACAGAACCGCACATGCCAGACAAATGGAGATATAAGGAAACTCTCACATGCACACAAACACATTTAGGTAACAAAAGCACCAGAGTTCACAATTGCATACTGCTCTTACTATTCCTGCAGTGTATAGTATGTAGACTGTGCACAGTATGTGAATTCTTGTGTATGCATGTAGGGATTTACAGGTAAAAAACATGGAACAGCAATTACCTTACAGTTATAAGAATTATAAGAAATTATATTAGATTTAATTTAGATTTAAAAAGTAAATAAAGAGAGGGTCTTTGTAGCGTAATTTCAAAGAACTAAAGCATGCCATTTATTAGATTATATTAGCTTATATCAATTAATCGCATCTAACATAAAAGTTTGTGAATATATATTTGTGTGTGCACACACATACTGTATATATATATATATATATATATATATATATATATATATATTTACATTTATGTTAGATGTGATTAATCGCGCACTAATTATATTGCATTGCATTGTATTGTATTGTGAACTTAATGCAATTTTATATTTAATGCATTTTACATCAAATAATAAATACAACAATCCAGTAACAAGAATATTTTGTATACTGTACCTTAAATTACCACAAACCGTTCTTCAACGACTTTACAAAAACAATTTAATTATAAAATGCTAAATATCCTTTTTTATTTCGAGAATGATAATTGGACACAATTTCCAAAACTAAACATTATGAAATTAAACCTGAAGCATTCAACATTTTAAAGGTTGAAACAAGCACTCAGAAAGTTTCAAATAAATATGAGGTATTAAGTGTATAGTGCACTAAGTCAGGGGTTTTCAAAACGTGATACAAAGGATCCATATATATGTGTGTGAGTGAGTGAGTGAGTGAGTGAGTGAGTGAGTGAGTACACACATGCACGCTTTTACATTTATTTATTTTATTCTACATTTTTACACTATTCATTTTGTTACTTTTCAACTGACACCTTAGTGGCCCCTAGTTTAGAAAGCTCAGAGTAAACCATAGACCAGGATCTACATCTCAGTCTCAGCATGTCATGACAGCATGCATACATCTTGCAGACCTCGAGTTATACATATACAGATTTGTGGAATTTAAATGAAGATTGCATGTGATCCAGTCATGCAGAGCACCGCTAATGGCTATTTCAGTGTCTTAGTTAACACCTTCTTTCAAGTACAGCTACACAGCTGGAGCTGAGAATATCTTTAGCCGTTTATGACGCGCTATTCCCATTTGACCTAATTTATACCAAATTGGAGAGATGATTGTATTCAGCAGGGGGTGCGAGACACACGTGGCTCCTGACAACACCCTCACAAACCCTTTCAAAGCAAATATTTGAGATTATTCAAGGCAATTCTTTACCGTCCCTACCTCGAGCTTGCATTCTCTGGACAGGCGTAACGACTTGAAACATCTTATTTTGCCGGGCTGAAGTGGCTGCGGCAACAGGGAGAGCTGAGCTCTGGGTTCTCTCAGCGGGTGATTTAAGAGTAATCAAACATTGCTGCACTGCTATGGGAACCGACTAAAGCCCGTTAAACTGGAGTCCGGTGAGATAAGAACAGCACTACCTCATCTCGAGCAACCCCAGAAACAAGTGCAAACCCTCCTGCGAGACTTATTTGCGGCAGATGGGCTTGTGATTTCTCAAGCGCCCGATGAGCGATATGAGAAGAATGTTGATCTGTTAGGCATTAGCGCTAGAAAACCCCGGGCCGGTGCATACGTGGCCTTGAGCGTCAAGCCGAACCCTTCGGTGGATGAGAGCTTTATTTCAGGTGCATAATTGGACTCCTGGCTTTTATAGGCTCATTTACTTCAGGAGAGCTTGTGCACTACCACATCTGTGAAGGTTATGTTTGGGCCCAAGGATTTCAGCGCACTACTGCTGCGATTCGAGCCTGAACAGGATTGAGATATGTAAACCAAATGCTACTGCTTTGCATGGACTCAGCTAAGTATGTCGCAACAAACGCAATAGGCCAGAGGTTCGCAACTTTGTGGGGTGCCAGAGCTGCAGGTCATTATATCTTATTTATGGAATGTATATAGATTTATTTGAGCTTGATTTATATCAATAGACCATACATAAAATATGCAGCTTTTCTTACACTTAATTGCATGAATTGCAGGCTAAAGTGTGACCCAGATGCAAAGGTAAACTCAATGTAGCACACCAGCTACCACAATAGGTGAATGCACAGCAGTGTCATTGACTTAAACTACCATCTGCTTGCACTGATACTGATACTAGATATAATACAACACGTAATGGCAAAAAATAAATGCATAGTTGCAACTTTGAGGGGCCGTTCACATAAGGGACATTCTTGAGAGAGAGAGAGAGAGAGATAGAGAGAAAACAAAAAGAGTATGAGTTGCTAATCAGACCACTAATGGGCACCCAGGATACCATATTTCTAATGGGCACCCAGGAGACCCGGGCCAGTGGACCCTGCCAATTCACGACGTCCGGTACACAGGAATCACCACAGAGCAGCGGAGATCTATACTGCTCGTGACGGCTGCAATACCTGACTTTCCATCACTAACCGATCAGAGATTGTAAGCTAACATCAAGACAAAAAAAGTAGGCGCAGCAAAAACAATAGATTTTGCCAGTGTCTTTCGAGCAGGAATACAACGGGGGAATTCTGAATTCATTCCCTCAATCATGAAATGAAGGACGTTGCTGTCCGCTCAACTCCGTTGTTTGTTTATTTGCCGGTTAAATGTGCTTATATTAGTAAATGGCGATAAAAGACGTCTGTTTTCCTTCTCGACTGGTGACCTGTGACCTCTGGATGAAGCTGGAAAAAGTACGCCCACACTCCTGCTGTGCTTTCTGGTCTTGGGTCAGATACGTGGGTTGGGCAAAGAGAGCATGGAAAGAGAGAGAGTGAGAGTGTGTGTGTGTGTGTGTGTGTGTGTGTGTGTGT
Organism: Phoxinus phoxinus; assembly: GCF_949152265.1. Taxonomy (NCBI): domain Eukaryota; kingdom Metazoa; phylum Chordata; class Actinopteri; order Cypriniformes; family Leuciscidae; genus Phoxinus; species Phoxinus phoxinus. Next base: position 8,512,978 of record NC_136884.1, read on the forward strand.
GTGTGTGTGTGTGTGTGTGTGTGTGTGTGTGTGTGTGTGTGTGGCTCTTAACCACATAGCGAATTCTAAATGTGAGTGATTAGTTCTTGGATGGTTGTCTGAAAGCTTTACTATTGCCAGCGCACTGCAGGCTTTGGAAAATAGAGCACAGTTATTTCCTGTCTCTCCACGTCACCCTCGAGAACCACCTCCTAGACAACTATGCACGAGAACAATTCCTGGAGAATACCTGGACAGCACAACACAAAAGAAGTTGTCGCAACAGACACATGAATGTTCAACACAAGTTCCATTCGCGTATACCATTCTTCAGTTTTCTGTTTAAATTTGATTAGGTTACACGGTTTCTTGGGATTAGGAATTTGACTTAAGGTCCAGTCACATTTACTATTTCTCTGCAAAATGTCTCAGAAAAATCCATTCAATTCAATAGAAATCCACACAATCAGGAGTTTCGTGATATAAAATATTAAAAAATAAAACATTGCTTACTTTTCACTGTATGAATTAAATATATCCTGATACTTATTAAAGCTAAAAAACTTTGTCTTTTGTTCATGACCCCATTTATTGCAAGCTGTTACGATATGCATATTGCGATATATACATTTGCGATATTTCGATAAATTCGATATATTGCGCAGCCCTTTTTAGAAACCAAAGCCCTTCAGGACCTTTTTAGAAACCAAATCTAAGCAAACACCCTGGTAACTGCCCTAGCATCATAGATGATTTTCACACAAAGACCATCTAAATATCTGAAGAAAACGTGAAAATGTAGTTTCTATCATCTCTTGTTGTGCTTGATAGAAACATAAACACAAATGACCTCCCTGCAGCAGCCCACAACTCTCATTTCCATTGCAAATGGGCCAAGGAGGTGCAGAACATCTGCTAGGCTGAATCTCCACCCACAACCACAGCTCTTTGCTCATAAACAAGCACCACGTGGAGATAAAGAGCATCCCTCTGGACCATACTGAACTCTCTGTATCCTACGAGCACCCCGATCTTAAAAAGAGTCCTCCAGGAGCTATTTATTCGTTCGGCCATTTTATTCCCCCCCTCCCCCCACACTCTCCACCCTAAACTTAATCAAATGATGAGGGCTTGAAACAAGGGCTGGTGGATGAAAGTATTGGGATGGTAATGATGCCATGTAATGATTTCCCCTGAGGAGATCGGATCTATTGCCAGGAGGAAGAATGTGGAGAAGAAAGACCTGAGGGAGAGAGTCAGTGTAAAGAGGGAAAGACTCCACATCAGCATTTCACACGAGCACCTCGGGTCATGAAAGAGACTCCAAACAGGAGGTGGAGACCATATTAAGATGAGAACGATCCCAATCGCACCCTGGGCGTCTTGATTTCACATTCTTCATCACCCTTTTTGAGGGTTGCCAGTAAAATATCAAGTGTTTGGGAGGCAGCAAGTGATATTAAACAGCTGAAAGGTACAATTTGACAATGCTCAAAGTTTAAGATAAGCAACAAATGAGACTTGTCTGTGTTAGGGAGATGGGAGGAAGGGGAAAAAAGTATCTCGCAATCGATTGCATCGTCAAAAATTAATCTGCCGCTCTGCGCTTGGGTCTCGCTGACAAGGTTTGTGAGAAGTAATAAGCACTCATGTAACTACCCTCTCTCTCACTTCTTCTTTTTCCTCTTTCTGCCCAGGAATCTCTTGGTCTCGGCAGGGACGAGAGCCCAGATATCCAGAGTAATCTAGACCATGTACCCTTGCTGTGACAATTGGCTCAGATGACTGTCGGGCTGAACCAATGAGAGTGAATCCATGGCGTTCCCTTTTGAGCAACAATTATGTGATGCTTTGTAAGCACAAAGTCGTAATTGGGTGGAAAGCTCACTGTGGATTAACTACTGGCATACACACCGAACCATTAGCTCAACGAGAAAGTGTTCAAAATGTCTCGAACACACCCTAAACCCGAAGTATTTTTTGAAAGAATTGATGGGTGGTACACAGTCTATTCTTTGGAAGCAGGCATGTATGGGCAATAAGTGAACCGCGTCTGTCAGGCTGGAATGGTAGTGCATCAAGTCTGAAGGTGACAATGCACTCTTGCCCATTTGCACCACATTAAGGCCTGCTCTCGGCAGAAAAGTGCCTTTCTGCGTTCACCCCTCTTTACCCTAAAGTAATGGAGCTTTTTCACAGCTCATGGAGGCTTTTGCAGGTCATGCACTTAATGGTGTTTGGTTATCACCTGCCTGCCTGCACACGGAGTTCATCCCTATTTGTGTCTAGAAGGACTTCTGCCATTGTTTGGATCAGAATCTCCTAAGCCCGATCTGAACCACAACACTGAACTCCCAACAACTCAACGCACCATTACAGTCGTGGTCGTGGACTTTCTGTATTTCTGCATAAATCTGACCAACATGGAGATCTTCAGTCCTACAACTAGAAGCAAGTCTCTCATGTTAGAGTCATGCTCCATTATTTATATTGTTCCAAATTAATTCTACATGTACAATAGGAGAATAGAGGATTTGATCAAATGACACTAAATCATTATACTATAAATGAAAATGTACAGTATAACAGAGTACTAAGGTTGAAGGTTGATATATAAAATTGTAGATCAATTAAGGTCCAAATGATGTTACATCTTGGTGTCAATTGTAAGAAAAGTAACTTTTTTTTTGTAATTCGAAAAATGAAGCAAAACAGGGTTGCATGTAAAATGTGAAACATTTTATAATTAAAATGAATAAATACATAAATGTATTAAGTTTATATTACATGTTTATAAATCAGTTTGGTCCGTTCAATATTGATCATTTACATGATTGTCAAAACTTTAAGGGTATTACAGATATTTGATGCAATTAAACTACCTACTTTTCTTGCTTTTACTTTTCTTGATGTTAATTTAGATTCTCAAACATATCTAATAGTTCTCCAAAGTAAAAAACAAACAAAAAACAAACAAAACAAAACCTCTAATGCTAAAAAAAAGTGCTGCCAAACATTTACACGTTAGTCATTCTGAAGTCCTCTATCCTTCAACGCTGTATTTGGAATCCAGGCAATTTATTTCACCTCCAGATGAGTTTCTCCCGTGTTCCTGCATGTTCAGAAACGGCGCGGTGTGCGTAGAAGCTATTATCCTCGGTCTGTTCAATTATTGATTGGCGAGTGCCACAGGGTGAGCAAAAGCGCAGTACACGAAGACCAAATAAATCTCTCTTTGGACTTTTTAGGCTGTGCCTTCAACTCCCTAGACTTGTGACGGTAATAGGGATGCTAAAACCGCAATTATTTGTAAAGTCAGGCAGAAATCAAACATCTGCACAAGTTCAAAATTATTTCCCCTGCTTTTCCGCCAGACTGAATGGTTTGAGTGGACTGTGCCGTCTTCTGTAAAGACGCATGTACAATGCTGCAACACCTTTGTAACATGCGGTCTATTATGGTCCTATAATTGACAGAGCTGGACAGCATCAATTTCCCTTTTATCGTGACATCTCGGATCAGTTGTGTCCAGTACTATTCCTGTTGGAAGTTTTTGACAGGATGGATTTGAATGATATTTCCAGAGTGATTGAGCTGCCAGCGGTCTCCCCCAGGTCCCTCACAACCTCTGAAAGAGCTTTTATTTCTTTCATAAAACCGGGCAGATTTATCTATTATTAACTCTGCTCCTCATAGCAGCCACATTTTTATGTATTGCTGAGACAGGGTTAAATGATTTTCAGTTAATTAGCTTGCCTCCAGGTTATTGATTTTCTTTCAGAAAGCAGCGAAGCTCCAAACAGGGGCCTCAGACTGGCTTCAGCTCGGTCTCTGATCATGGCCTCATGAAGGTGCAGCTGAGCTGATGCTGAGAGACAGTCCCGTTGCACCTTCACTGCAGCGCAAAACATATTGTTTCCCTGGAGCTTTGAAAGTCTAGATTCATCCACAGAGGAAACAACTTTTGCGCAACACTCTCATGCACAGCGACATACATAACAAAACTGCCGCATTAAAGCATTTAAAGTCATCGGAGAAGCTAAATCAGCTGAATCTTTTGCCATTGTAACAGCACAAGGTCTCAGGTGTGATGTGTGTATGCCCAATTGGGTGATGAAAGAAGAATATTGAAGGTCTGCTGCATATACTGGAGACATAACTGAATAGATCCACAGAAAACTGCTGCGGGAATCTATTCGCTCTAATCAATACAACAATATTGTCAAATAAATCAAATGTATCTTTCCCAAGAATAAATTGTTGAGGTCAAGTTTTATATTTTGTGTGCAGAGCCTTCAAAGTCACTTTCATCTTCAGATTTGCAAGTTTGTACAGTAGGTTGGCTGAATCCAATTTGACAGCTCTAAATGGAAAACATGTCAGAGCGGTGGCCAAGTAATACATTGAGCTGTGGTGCTCATGTGGGAAATTCAAGTTTGAGTTTGGCACGCATTCTTAATCTCATTTCAACTTCTTCCCCCATCATTTTCAGTCCCAATAAAAATGGGATATTGGAAAGGACTGTGGAACTAGCAACAGCCTACCAACCACTCATAACACCTTTCTAACTACCTGACAACAGGCTATATCTATATTCATAGATCAAACGCATAGATACTGTAGATTCAATTTGCCCATGAGTACTTTCATAATTACCCTTAAACTGATACACTTCTTGACAAACTTTAGCTAATAGTTGACCCTCAAATGTCAATGAATTTCTGTACATAATTCAAAAGGAAAATATGTCGAAGCGGTGGCCAAGGTAATTCAAGTCTCTGTTAAGCTTGAATTCTCAATCTCATTATCAGGTCTTTTCTTTACTATACTATCAATGGTGGACAATAAACAGAAAACATCTCATGGACTGGATTGTGAGATTTTCTTTAAACAAAACAAAATTGAAAAAAGCATGAATTTTTACTCTGGACCAAACAACAGCAAAGCAACTTCTCAAAACACTTCCAATGACCTAGAAACACTGACAAGCCAATACTCAAAGACGTTTGTCTTTAGTTAACAGTTGTATTTCTGGTATCAAATGAAAGGTAACTAAAATGTTGTACAGATTTGAAAAAGAGGGGCAGTTCAGAAAGATGCTACTGCTAACATACTGCCCACTTCCTAGAGGTCATCTGGGTCTAATATTTGCCCGTGATTGGCTAACATCGAGATGACATCACATCAACTTTCTGTCTGAGTAAGAAAAAAGTGCTTAATCTTTTCAATATAACAGACTCCACATGGTGACGGCTGAGTCTATTCTCTGCCTCATCAATGTTTCAGACCCGAGTAATGAAGTCGAATGTCTGCGAGTCTCGCGCACAGCCGCTATCATGTGTCTCACACACACATACGTGCACACACGGAGAGCCATGTGACGATGAATTATGGCAAGACCCCTCCCTATTTGACTTCCACAGAGGTGGGCTCTCTGACAAACATAAATTATGTTAATAGAATGAAATAAAAAACACTTTATTCCAAAGGTTTCAGTACTTTGAAATGTCAGGATGATCTAGTACGCTACCTGTAGAGAACTCCGAAGCTTAAGTCAGAGCGCTAAAATATTAAAACAAGAAATTTGCGCACTCTCTCGAGGTACTGGAAAGGTAGGTGAAAAATGGAGAACGCACGAGCGTGTCTCCCAGGTGGAGTTTTTCCATTCATTAATTGATCCCAGTGCCAAATATAGCTCTGCATAAGAGCGCGACGGCATATTGTAGATACCAAAACTTATTTGACAGTGCTTTCATGGGAAGAATTGCCATTAGGCTTGTTTTTTGTCCTGTTGCCTCAATCAAGTGCTTAGTCAATGTTATCTAAATGCCAAATTATAATTATCGTTCAAATTAGGCGTTTGATTTAAAAGAAAGTTGATTAACTCCCAAGGTTATTACACTAGGGGGGTTATCTGGCAGGAAGCTCTCAGGAAACAACATTTTCTTCTATTATTCTTGTCCAGATGAGAAACATGGAGGACGTTTGCATCCAAATTGGAGCAAGTCCCACTGCTACCTCGACATTCCCTGTGTATGATGTGGGGGGTGGGGGGGGATTCTAAGCAGCTAAATTAACCAGAGATAGGATATTAATTGAACAATTCCATTGTTGCCGTGGCAAACTGCCAATTGATTGGCCTTTCAAGGCCGGATCCTTTCCTCTTTATGGGCACTCCTCGGGCCGCTGAATGCATTTTCGTTAATGCGAGAGTGAAAAGAGGAAAAGGAGAGAGTGAAAAGGGTGCGGGGGCTTGGTCGCGGTGTTCAATTACAGCAGGCGAGAGGATAAATCAATATCATTTAAATTGCTTATGGTAATCACCTACGATCCAATCACTAAGATCAGCATAGGATATCTGCTGACCCCAGCCAAGTCTAACAGTCCCCTAGCTCCAACACTCAAAATCTCCGACTGAAACGCATGTGTAAAGGTCATGCTTTCCAATGCTTGGAGTAGATTGGGTCAGGGCGTTGCCTCAGTGACTGTTATTATGGGATTTGAGGTGTGAGTTTAAATCGTTTCTTCTATAAGGCCTGATTCACACTGCACGCATAAACAGTGCATAAGCAGCAAAGTAACTGCAACTGCAGAATTGCATGGTACTTTTAAACCAGCATCAGAAAGGTGATTTATAGCTTACCAAAATGAGTATTTTAATAATCATTAATTCATCATTCATACATTATAAAATGGTTATAAGGAGTGAGCTATTGATCAAGATATGGAGAACTTTAGAATTTAGATTTAATTGGCTCACATTGAAGTTAAATAAATTGGCCACACCCCACACAGCTGGAATTGAATATGAATTGGAATGACAGGAAGAGGAATTTACTTTATTACAATTCAAAGCAATGCATTCTGGGAAATTAAATCTTTCAGCCTGGTGAGTTAATGAATAAAAACTTATGCAATATAAATTAAACACACACACACACACACACACACACACACACACACACAGCCTATAAAGCAAATAACGTTTTGAATAACTTTCATTCTAGTTATATAATGTTCAAATTAATTCTGCTTCCTGATTAAACATTTTTTATTCCAATTCTGCATCATATTTGGTATCTCAATTCCAATTCAGGAATTCAGTTGGAATTTAAAATGCATTCTCAATTCAATTATGAATAGCACTGACACACAACCCTGAGAAGTTGAGAAGTTGACCATCATAAAATATAGTTTACATGGAGAAAGGTACCACATTTGGTGATTAATGTGCCCAATCAACAAAGTGTGTCTATAAGGGTACGTTTGCACGACAATGATGTCCTTAGCGTTTTTGAAAAGTTTTGCGTATACAGACGATAACATTGTCGAAACATTCCCGTTCACACGGATTTGCGAACGCGACTAAAAAACATTGTATTATTCATGCCAGGCCAGTAGTTGGCGTTGTCACTTTGTAAAGAAACACTACGCGCCTAGACTGAGCACATATGCATGCGCATGACATCAACGTTTTCACAAATTCACTTTGAAACCCGTTTTCAAATATTTGCGCTTTCAGACGCCATTGTCATGTAAATAAACGGCCAAAACGCATAAAAAAGTGGCATTTTTAGTTGAAAACGGTGTCATGTAAACACCCCTACATTACTTAAATCATCCAGATTGAGTCAGATTTACTAAATAGAAAGTAAATGTGAGCTTGCATCACTGATAGACCTCGTTTTTCTATCAATTTGTGAGATATTAGTTCTTATAACGCTATAAGTCTATATTGCACAAGATTATACTGAAAAAAGGTCACACGGGCATTTTCAGGTTATTCTTTGTTCGTAATGCAGCAAAAATAGGCTCAGCGCTGAAATTCTTTTTGCACTTGCAGCTATATGTTCCGGCTGTTAACACAAGAGGCGAAATGATGCTTATGCTTAAATGTTAGATGAAGCACCACTTTCTTATGACTTTTGGCCTACAGGCCATCTATTAGGCGTTACGCTGAGACAAATATGCTGAAATCATTGAGTCAACACAGGGCATTTGCTTCACTGAGCATTGAAGGTAGATTTATTTGCCCCTTCAAGTGGCCATTTCAATGGTGAGTTTTACCCCACATGAGATAATATGACTTCCTGTGTATAAATGGCAATGACAAGTGTACAAGAAAAAAAAAAAGAGGCAAGCTTGCTGCAATTCTCTGAGCTCAGTAATGGGCTTCGGTAGAGATGAAGGGCAGAGAAGAGAGCAGCAATGCGAAAGGCATTAGTTAGTCCTTATTATGTTCACATTCCACTGAAGTCTGTTCTCGCGCTGAGAAAGGAGTCAAACATATGGTCCTGACCTGTGCTCGCTTCTGTCTCAATGTGATTATGGCTGATCTCTGCACCCATAATTACTTCACATAAACTCACAAGTCGTTAGTTCGTGTGCGCGCATGAGAAAGAAAGCATGCCGTCATTGAAGAAAGGTCACGAGACCGTGCATTCACTTCTCGCCCCTGACCTATTTCGTCCGCATTACCGCTGATGCACCTCTAAAAACACTCTAAAAACGCCTAGTCCAGCAGATACGGTCGCTTCCGAATTGCAAGGCTCAAACTCAAATTGATTTATATTGCGCCATGTCGCCTATAAGTCGGATCCCGGCTAAGCGTTCATTAATTTTTCAGGACCCATGGAGCCATTGTGTGATATAAATCTCTGCTAAACCTTGATACTGGCCCACGCCATGACTTTGAAGTGCAGGCTAATTAAGCATCCGTACAGTTAACGAGCCTTACAATAAGGCAGTGGGAAGATCTGAGAAATATATGATGTCTGTTGTAATATAAAAACAGTGTGGGAGGAATACAACAGTAAAGCATCTGTCTATCAATATATGTAGACCTAGGCATGTGTCAGTCTCGACTCTGTTTACAGAATGTCCATCTAAGGAACAACTTCAAGGTTGACTCCAAGAGCCTTGAGTTTCCACCAAAAACATCTTCTCGGATAGGCCGGACCCAGCTCTTCCCCAGCGGAGAGAGAGCCCCTTGTGGGCGGATCAGTCATTATTGATCACAGAGCAAGGTTTAGCTGTTCTTCATCTGCCCGGCCTGTAAAATGCTTGGCTTGACTGAAATATTGCACAGCCTGGAGCTGGGCACAGGCCCAAAACAAATGAGAAAAAGCCTTTACGGGGCATATGCATGGCCAGCCGTGGCGACCTTGGGGCTAAGTACTAGTATTTACTGTGTCACCGGGAGAGGGCTGGTTAAAGAGAAGGACGAAGCAGCTGAAGGATGCTCAAATCATCAAGACACAAGTTGGTTTAAAGGGATCCTATTATGCTACATTTCCAACTTTCTTTAGTGTGTGATGTTGCTATTTGAGCATGGAAAAGGTCTGCAAAGTTACAAAGCATAATTCCACTCCAAACAGAGTTATTCTCAACATCAGCAAGCACTGTTTCTGAACTCCCTGAAACACCTCGATTTGTAGTCTTGAGTTTTCTTCTGGGAACGTACACGTCACAATATTCCTTGTTTAAACGATTCACGCCGAAGGCATGTTAAAAAAAAATGGTCAACGACACTTGGTTGCGTTATTATGTTGAAACTCGCTGTTATGTTAAGGGCCGTGACATTTCCAAAGCACACTTGATGCGGTTGACCAATCACAAAACATTGATCCAGTCAGAGCACATTACGCTTTTTGGAAGGAGGGGCTTCATAGAGACAGGAACTAAACAGAGCATTACTGACAGACTGGGAAGAGAGGTGCTGCACCAACAACATAACACATGTGAAAAATGTGTTTTTGGAAAAATCCAGCATGAAAAACTGTTCTAGTTGAACCTGTTCTTTTTCAAAAGACTTTGAAAAAGAGGCATAATAGTTCCCTTTAACTATGTGTCCTTAATATAAATCTATTTTTAAACAGCTTCAAAGAAAAGGTCGAAATCAAAACTGTTTTTTTTTTTTGTTATTTTAATACATACTTCTGCTCTTAATGTGAACGATTCTTTAATGCATTTACCTTTTGGGGGGTAATTTTTAATCAAAATGTCATAACTTGCTCTTCTTGTGTTATGACTCACACAACACTCACTTTCATAATTCAAACAATAACTGATGGATAGAATCCTGCCATACATTTGTTGTGGTTGTCGTCGTTGTTCAATAAGCCATTGCTTTTGGAAATATGTCACAATCCGAAAGACTGTTGCAACTTCTATTTCACGCTGACTTTAAGATCCCAGAGTTGTTTACCAGTGTAAAACAAAATTGCTACTATAGAAAACACAGTCTTAAACACAAATATAATGCATATTTTCACTTACCTTCATTTTTCTTTCATGCAGAATTTCAGATATTCTTGCTCTACTTCGAAGTTGATTTTCAGAAGATTTGATTGGTCATGGGCAGGCTGTGTTGAGATCCTTAGTTTTACCTAAATGTCATTGTAATGAAGTAAACTTAGATTGTATGACTTCAATAATAGAACTTTATTGAAATCTTATAGAAAGACTGAAACACTTCAAGACAAAACACTGAAAGACACATTTAAATAGCCTCTCTCTAATTAAGTAACAACAATTCGATTTTTCATAGTTCCATGGAATATGTTTACAAGCTATTCAAAACATATCAAGGTAATGTGTGAAGCAGGAATAACAAGAAACCATTCGTCGTTCAGTTAAGCAGGGCTATTTTTAACACACATCTGCTAATGTACATAATCTATGTGTAGCAGTGTGGCAGTATAAAACAGTTCAGTTTATCGGTTGAGGCAGAATAGAGAGTGCAGAGGAATGAGTGTTTTGCACGTCAAGGGGGAATTAGAAACAAATAAAGAGGTGCTCCATGTGCATTAGACAAACATGAATGTAAACATTAGTACTACTTGGGCTTTCAAATAGCTCCCTCTAGTGGACAATACATGCACTGGTTTCTTGCACACTTGCAACTTTAAAAGATTAATCGCAACCATTAGTCAGAAACATTCTCAGTTTTATTTTCAAACTTTATTTAATCCATTAATAATCTTTTTTGTTGTTGGCCAAACTTTTTTTTAAACCTGCCGACAATAAAATGCTTATTTAATATTTTCCCGTGCTTTTCTTTGCAAATGGTGTGAAACGACATGCACAAACTTAGGCGTATTATTCTGACAGAATCTAAAGCTGTTACTCAAAGTCTGTTGCTCATGATTAATAAGTAACAAAAACAACCAAATGTCTGTTCAATGTACAATCCAGGTCAAAGTTTCAGACTCATCCTCAAATGTGTGCCAGGAGTTAAAGATTACATTACACATTATCAGCAGTTTAAAGGAATATTTTTAGCATTTACACTATAAAGTTCATTAAAAGGGTGTGGTACTGAAAACACACTTTTAAAAAAAGTGTTCTTTTGTGTGATCTTTCACACAAAACTGCAAAAAGCATGTTAACTAAAACGAAATGATTTTAAATGAAGTGAGCGCTATCCATTAAAGAAAAAGAGCGGTGGTGAGCACCCTGTAGGCCATAGATATGGTTGCACACAACCCCACACCAAAGAACAGACCCCTGCTAGGCTGGGGCAGAGCCATAACATAGGTCACTGTGTGGATGAAGCGTGACCCCACAAACACCCGGAAGTGCAAGAGAGCCGAGGAGAGATCCGGCCCAGTGAGTGAATACAGAAGACCGATCACCACAAAGGGAACAATGTTTTCCAGGTCATTCTGATGGCATCTGTGATTCAAGAACAAAGGCATCAGAAAGAGACAACGTCAGTGTAACCTTCATCGCTCACCCAGTGACCTTGTCATAAAACGGTTTATAAGTTTACCTTCGCACTCTTTCCACATCCGGATCAAACCTGACCAGTTTCTTCCTGTCTTCTGTGGTCTTCACCACCAAGGTGGTGTCCTCAATGTTCGCAAAAACCTAAAAGAGGAGTCATTAAATCTGTGAAAGTTAAGTGTTTGACAGCCTGTTTTAAAACTTCTTAAGAAAATATAACGGTTTGTATAAGATGTAAGTTGAGAACAATACGTGGTGTACCTGTTTTGTCAAACGATAGTATGAAGTCATGAGGCTCATAAGCATCATTTTGAGGATGACTATGGTTGCATATGTGGAGAAGGCCAGGAAGACCTCGCTGTCAATCATGTGCGCAACTTCTGCCATATTTAGCCTATTCAAATTTACAAATGGGAAAACAAAAAGTTAATATAAACACATAAAGCAAAAAGATAGCCTGATACTCATGCAAAATTCTCACAAAAGCATGTTATTTTGATATAAAATGTATTATATCGCCCTAACATGTGGCCAATTTCTACCAGCTTTGACTAGTTAAAAACCAGCTACCATGTTCCAAACCAGCTCCCAGTTTAATCTAGCTAGTATCATAAAAGCAAGCTTCAAATGTAGTATTCAGAGTTTTCAGAGTTGACAAAATCCCACCAAAAACAGTTACAGGAGCAATTCTGTAATATTCCTTTAACAGCAGTTGTCTGTGTCCTTTTTAAGTTGAATTTAGTGCAGTTAAGTTATTCCTTTCTCGACTGTTCATATAGCACAATTGAAAGGTTTTCATTTTATAGACGTTTAACATTGTAACACCACGCATTTTCATGCATGTGTCGTTTGTTTACGAGTTTAATGGAAACTAGGACGCCGACGGCGGTCTCTCTGGAATGTCAAAGAAAAGGCACTTTATAAAACATAAGTACTGACAAGAAGACTAAACCAAACTACAAACGCAAGAGGTTAAAATGAAGTCTAAGCATTCTAAATATTGGCGCTTTGACGCGTTTCTCACCTTTTTTGACTCCACTCAGTTTCACAGCTCTTCCTGAACTAACGTCAGATGGTTGGGGAGTTTTTTCAAGCCTCGCAATGAATGCAAATAACTTACACAGTCAGACGAAGACGAACTGTTATATTTATGCAACTGTCTGTTTTGCGCAATTTGGAGACCTCCTCAGGCACGTTGCTGTCGCTCAAACAATGGAGCATGACGGTAGCAAAGCCAAGTAAACTCTAGTTATCTCATTTTATTATATTTCTCATGGGTGAGTTTGTTTTTACTCTATATGCACATACCTTAGGGTTATTACAAATATCCCAAGAAAAAAGCTGACTGAAGACACATTGCTCTTTTGCGACATGCACCAGTAGGCTATAACTGTATCTTGCCACTCTGCATGGGGTAAGTTGTGCCACATTATAGTCTATTTAATAGATTTTTAGCTAAATTTGAACATGGAAACAAATATGACTTCAAATCAACTTATGAAACAGCAATAATGTTGCACATTGCATCGTTTGGCATGTCAAACTGTAATCATACTGATTTTGTAATGTCTCTCAAAGGGTTCTTTGCAAAATGTTCAATAAAGAATCCTTCAAGTCATACACAAGTCATCCTTCAATTCTTCAAGCCATTACATATTATAATAATGTATATTATGGCCTGGTTTCACAGACAGGGTTTAGATTAAGCCAGGTTTAGGTCCCATAATTTAAGTAGCTTTTATAAAATGTGCCATAAGAAAAACATTACTGGTGTACATCTTGAGACAAAACAATGGCACTGACATATTTTAATACACGCAGATGCAAGTTGCTTTCAGTTAAAACAGCTCAAACATGCATTTTAGTCTGGGACTAGCTTAAGCCTTGTCTGTGAAACCGGGGGTACAAATTATAAAGTTGAAACATAAAAAAAAAAGGTTTCACAAGTATTAAAGAAAAGCAGGTTTGAGCACTTGGAATGCATCCTAAACAGACTGTCCGCATTGATAACCCTCCGTTGAATGCTGAGTCACTGTGACTCACACTGACTGACTTGTTGACTTAACAAAAATTGGAAATTAAGCAGTGACATTAGCACATTTATAGACAGACGTACACGTGAATACCTGTATTTTGGGAACTGCACATTCATCAAAAATACAGATAAATTGTTGACAGTTTTTATTATAAATTGCATAGTGTATCAGAAAATAAAGCAGGGACAATAAAATATAAAACAAGCCTCTCCCGTTCTGCAGAGCACCAGTGTCTTTAGAGATGGAGTGCTGTTGTGAGAACCCTGTAGGCCATTGAGAAAGTTGTGATCATTCCCACCACCCAGGACAGAGCTCTGCTAGGCTGGGGCAGAGACATCACGTAAGACACTGTGTGGATGAAACGTGAACCTACAAACACTCGGAAGTGCAACAGAGCAATGGAGAGATCCGGCCCCGTCAGTGTATACAGGAGACCGATCACCACAAAGGGAATGATGTTCTCCAGGTCATTGTGATGGCATCTGTGATTAAAGAGCAACAATCACTGAGAATATATGCAATTAACAGATTAAATGAGGATAGATCTGTCCTTCTCTGTTACCTTCGGACACGTTCTACATCAGGATTGGTCTGGAGCATCTTCTTTCTCTCCTCTGGATCTTGTTTGCCCATCCAAGTGTCCTCCCAGTTTTGAAAGGCCTGTGTGATGAACAGAAAGACATTCATTATATTGCTAAGAAGGCACAACACTATAAAACCTTTACACTATAATTCTTGCATTAGATCAAATGTTCAAGTTAATTATAACATAATGCAGAATGAATCAGTCTTTTTAAGTCACTTGTTTCTTTATTGCAGTTCATATCAAACTGAATTTTCTAAACCAAATGCACCTTTCTGGTTATCCTGAAGTATCCAGTCAGAGGAGACATGAGCATCATTTTGAGAATGACAATAGTAGTATATGTGGAGAAGGCCAGGAACACGTCGCTGTTTATCAGGTCAGCCATTTTGCTAAATTTCCTTCAAAGGACAACATATAGAAAATTACAGAACAAAAGCAAGGGCAATGACACATAGGCCTAGACCTATAGCTTAGGCCCACTATTTTGTTCAGGTAGGAAAATATTATTTTCTGCTTTTATTCAGTGTAGCCTAATAAAAGTTTCTACCATATTATGTCTTGACCAATAGATGTGAGAACGGAAACTCTGAAATATTTCTGTGAAACGGTTCTTTTGAACAATTATTTTCAAATAACTGGTTCATAAACGGTTCCTTTACGGCATAGCCTATTACTTGCACGCTTGTTCTACTACAGCATGACATACAGTCAGTTACACTGTTTAGGCCTATTAAAAACCACTTTGTTTGTATGTTTAAAACATTCGTTTGATAATTTCTGCAGTTAGATTTCTGCTAAACTTTATTCCCATTCGGATCGATTCTAAACAAGTTAGTTAATCCATTAATCCGACTCACAAATTTTTTTATTCATTCACGAATTGGATATCGTTATTGAATAAACATTTGAGGAAATACGACCACTACTGTACTTATCAAATAAACATACAGATGCACTTCAAATCCCTTGCTTTACAAACACTGTGTGAAATTAAATTACCATTTTTTTGCTCACTATCTATTTTTTACACACCCCATCCATGATCCACCCTTGCGCCGTTCACGCTGCAAGCGAGCGACCCGAGACAATGTCGCCTCCATTTTAATCAACCTGTTTACACTGAAACTAATAGAGTTACTACTATAATGCATTGTGCCGCTTCGTGTCGTATAATATGCTAATGAGGGTATTCGGTGTCTGTCCATTCGCACGCGTGTAGACCAGATGTTTAAAGAGTTTATATTTGGAGCTTGTCACGCACACCCTCTCCAATCAAATGCAGCAATATCAAACAAAATTGGGGCAACAAGGGACATGTTGCTCCATGCTTACCTGGTAGACGATTCTTGCGGATGACAAGTGTCACAGCGCTTTGAATCAATTGCTCAGTTATGGTGCAAGTAGTTCCGTATAGGACAGCCTACTTGGACCAGAGCCAGCATTCCTTGTAGCGTGATTTTCTTGTCATCTTAGGAGCTTTGTGGATCAATGACTAATCCTAGATAATTTTTTATCTGTACAGTAAGGTCTTCCAGTCAAATCAAACAACACTGTTTCTTTTGTGTTTTGTCTTTTCTTTTTGCTGTTGGCAAGTATGCTTTCATTTCATGGTGACTCCCTAAGCCTGTTTGTCACGTTATGTAACAGTGAAGAGGCCGGGGTTGTAAAATATGTTGATTTCACCCCACAGTTTATCTGGAATATTTTACCCAGGCAGTAAAATTGTGTGAATAGTCACTGGAACAAAATAGGATGTGTAATTCCCCATGTAATCAAAACGTATGCTTTTCTGACCACTTTTTATGGTCTTAATACAGTTTTAAACAGGTCTTGTTGAAAGTTTTATTTTAAATTTAGAATCTACACAATGTTTTCTATATAGTGTTTTCAAGCATTTAAGTAGGCTAATCATAAAAGTTATGGACATTTTCATTATGATCTGTATCATATGATACATCCAAACTTAATACTGTCATAACTGAGCACTTTATATCACAAAGCACATCTATGAATTAATTTAACGTGTTATAGGTTCCAACTTGGTCTCATGAGAGTTTGTACAAAATTACAAACTCGTAAAAAAAAAAAAGAAAAAAAAAGTAGGGCCTAGACATTACCATAAAGCCCAGCCTCTAACCCAAATTTTAAACATATTTGGCATTGTAACATGACAAAACAAAACATTTAAGTTTGAACGGTTGATATAATACCATGACTTCCATATCGTACGAATTATTACAAGTTGTCATGAGAGAGTGTTTTTTTTTTTTTTTTTAAGTTGCTTGGGATAAAAAGTAGTGTGGCATGTTTTCGCCACAAAATAAAAAAGCTAATTGCGACTTTTTAATTTTGAGTTTACATCTCGCAATTATTGCTTTTTCTCGCAGTTGCGAGTTTATATCTCGCAATTCTGAGGGGAAAAAAGTCAGAATTGCGAAATTAAAAGTATCTTTTCAATTGATTTATTCAGTGGCGGAAACAAGCTTCCATAAAAAGCTTGTCAGCTTAACAAATAGGTGTTTTTCTTCAACTTCTATATAAAAGAGCTTTTTTTCAGGTGTTTTCAGTGTCATGCTGAACGCCGCACGGTGCATTGGCACTTAACCATTGCTTTCTTGAAGGTATGTGTTTAAGGCATCCGCTTCGTTAGGCCTTATTCTGTTGACTGCACACATAAGGCATCATGCCATGTAATTGTAGGCACGAAAGAGATCTAGTCTTTCTCCGCTCCTGTCATCTTCCTCAGCAGAGGATCTCGAAGCGAGAAGTTAGTCTTGTCTCAAGCTGAGTGAAGAGCAAGACGTCTTCTCCCTCCTTACAATTACACCACTGTCACGCTAAACAGCTGCACGTCATGTCGCCATTGTGCTCGTGTTTTTGTGAGGCATTGCAGGTGCGAGAAACATCCTTATCGCTGCTGGAACATATTCTGGTCTTTACATATGGATGAGCTGCACGAGAAAGTGCGGCGCAGAGAACTAGTTGATAAAGAATGTGGACTGATGAGATATTCTCCTACTGACACGTCGCATTTGCCGGCTTCTCCAACTAATATGCTTTACCTCGTGTTTACCATTCCGGGGAGAAATGTGGGACTGTGCTACTTTGCCAGAGGAGCACATGAGAGATGTCAATCAACGTGCAGGGACAAGGGATTTAAAGATGTCGTGCCGCAGTCAGAGATTTAACAGTGTGGTCTGTGTCAGGTGTCAACAACTTCACCATCAGAATAGTAATGCTGTAAGACACATATCATTAGTGTTTGATTTGCACCTCACCTGAAGAACGCTAACTGCTTTTGCTTCAGACTTGGAAGTAGTTTCACATTTAATAAAAAATTGGACTTTGAACACTGCAAGCTGCACGGCGGCCTAGTGTTTCAACACTTTTGCCAAGACTTATGAATTTCAATTGAATTGGGTAATCTTTCAGTGGTGTACATATGAATTCAGGATGAATGCATTTCATTTAAGTAATAGAGTATTTCATTGAAAACAATTATGCACTTTTAAAACTTTTGCAGTACAGTTGGTAAATGACAAAGGTAAATGGTTAATTTGCTTATGAATTTCATTTAAATTGGGTAATTAATTGGGCATTAATATAACTAATTGTTTGCATAGCAAAGTTAAGCATTAATGCACTGCTGTTCAAAAGTTTGGGGTCGGTAAGATTTATAAAAAAAATATATACTTCTATTAAGCAAGAATGCATTCAATTGATAAAAAGTGACAGTAAAGACATTTATGTTACAAAATGTTCAAATAAAAAGTGTCCTTTTGAATGTTCTAATCATCTAAAAAATCCTGGGGGGGGGGGGGGGGGGGGAATAATGAATCACGTTTTTCACATTTTAAACTGTTTTTAACACTTTCAGAAACGTTTCTTAAGCAGCAAATCAGCAAATTAGAACGATTTCTGAAGGATCATGTGACACTGAAGAGAAGTTTTACTGTATTCTTGATCAAATAAATGTAACCTAAGTGAGGATTCTTTTAAAAGCCTAAAAAAAAACACAGACCCCAAACTTTTCAATGGTAGTTCTTATAAAAAATCAATTAAAAAATAACATAGACATCATAACATAATTTTTTTAAGAGGCAACTAAAAATCTTATTATATGCTTATATACACAGTTTTTATGGTAGACATGTACATTTTTTAATACTAAAATATTTTTTCATATCCAATTTCCAACATAGATCAAGCTTCCCAACCAGCCGACTATCTGTTTGTCCAAACAATGGTAGAAGGGTGAGTCTTCAGGAAACGGTATATTCATTACTTTGAACGTGGCTCGTCCAATCACAATTTAGAGTCAGAACAATCCATTTTTTAACTAGCATTTTCTTTTTTCTTTCAAAATAAATCACAGTAATTTAATGTTTTTCCTTTTAAGTTACATTTTGCATCATATGGCTTGTAGGTCTTAGCACACAATGCTAAAACCCTAATAATAGCCTACATGCTATTGCGAGATCACTGATGTCAGGGCTGCACAAAGCAAAGCAAAACAAGGTAACTAGGTCTTTGGCTGTACAATCTCTTGTTGATTTGTATAATTCACCGTTTTAGAGCGAGACAGGGAAGGAGAGCGCTTGTACGAGACAGAACCGAACACAAATAATGCAGTATGATTTCCCAAAAGGACCTGTTAATGGCCAACACATGAATTGATCTCTCACCAGTCTCACCAGTAATTGGGATGCCGACTGTGGTGTCACTTTATTGATTTTTCACTGGTAGCCAACTTGCACCCGGGTTGTAGGACAACGATGACTAAATAACAGCCAGACCAATGATCTTAATGCTAGGAGCCAAGCACAGCTATTGATTTCATTACTGAATGCCTCCTAGGCTCCAAGCACATACATTTTTTGTATCGACCCAAGGCGGCGTCTACATTTCTTCCTGCACTGTCACATGCACTGTGCCTGGGCATTCAAAAGCAGAACGCTGAGTAGGCCCATGTACAAATACTTGCTCGGATGCATGTTTACACCATAAATTTGCATCATGCAATCAGCATGTGAAGGTGACCCGCTTTGACAGGGTTGGCAGTTTTATGTCTCCAAAAACACGTCTGAATTACCTCCGTTTACTACATAATAAAGTGCATCATCCGGGTGTTTGAAGTGCACTTTTTCTTTTTGGAATCTTCCGTGTGAACACATTACTCACACTATTTATACTACAAAATGGGATAGAATAGTGCACAAGTCTGCTGTGAATGTTCGATGCACATATGAGAGCAAGTCTTGGTATATCCATCGTTTTTGGTGAGTCTCAGGATACCGTTTCTATGTCAACGAGAGCTTAACGGCAACCGCAGCCAAAAAAAATGTCATAATTATGACAAAAAAGACAATAAATCATAATTACGGTATGATATTAAAAAGTTGATATATTAAACCATAATCAAGAGATAAAAATCCTAATTATTAGATACTAAGTCATGATAAAAAGATTGAAATTATGAGATAAACAGACATTAAAATGACATAAAAATATGTATAATTTCAGAAAAATAATTTCATAATTTTGACTTTTGGGCTTCCGTATAAAACCTTAAATAGATGACTATAAATAGTAGTTTAGATCAGAAGAACAACAAACCAGTAAGAGATACAAAGAATGAAAAAGTTAGGGAAAAAAGGTTTATTTTAGTTTCCCTGGTACACACTTTACATGTACTTACTATAGTAACAACAGCAAATTATGCATAATTACATGCAAATAACCCTAAACCAAACCTAATCCAAACCCTATAGTAAGTGTATGTGCTGTTACATTGAAACAAGGACACCTTAATTGATATGGGAAAAAAGCTGGTTCGTATCACTATGTATCAAGTGCTGAGGAAGCCTCTGGAGCTAAAAATCACATATGGTAATAGTCGTTTCATTTCTGACACGCGCAGTAAGCGGTCGACCAATCATAACAGGGCCGTCTGACCAATCAGAGCTTTGGAAAGGAAGGGTTTAGAAAGACAGACTGTTTTCAGACTCTTTCAGAAACGAGGTGATGTGCAATGTATTTATAAGAAAATGTAAGTGTTTTTTTTATCTTGGATGCATGTAAACATTATAGGAAACCTCCAAAACAGAGTTAGGATCTTTTTTTCAAAATAGTATAATAGGGGCACTTTTGACCTTGCTTAATATTAAAGATTATCTTACTCCATCAGTACTTTAACTGCAAACAATACTGTTACCGAAAGATAATATCACAGAAACAGCACGGCAGCTTCTGGTTAAAAGCCTCCTTGTGAACACTGGAAAGTTGTCTGCAGCTCCTGTAGGCGTCTGTTAAGTTCTTTCAGTCTCTAATAAACTATCCATCGACAATGACCCTTAACAAGCAGAGCCATTAGGAAAAGAGGCTACTTGTTCTGCACTTAATTACGGCAAACACTGGCGCTCATTATCGTAAAGAGCTTGTTTCCCCATAAGCTTCACCTAAACTCTGAGTTTAATGACAAAATTAGTCAACCTGTACAATTGCTAATGATCTATTATGAAAATCAAACACACAAACAACAGTTAAGTGGAGACTCAAAAATGAGTTTCGGGAAACATTACCATCACAAATCCAGTCGTGTGCTTTTGTGCTATATCAAAATATGTCCAATGCATTTGGAAGAGGATGGTACTAGCATCAGGGTTGTGAATTCAAATCCCCACGGTAAATGCCCTTGGATAAATACTTCAGACGTTCATGGGGATTTACTAAGAAACAGAATTCCATCATTCGAAAATTCATATAGCTTCTGTTCACGATGGTTTTAAATTCAACAAACCAGTGCAGGTTAACAGAGAAGTGTGGTTCAAGCAAGTTAATAGTCAAATTTTCAAAACTCTATCTACAGGCAAAGTTTTGCAGACTAAATACCTCCAATCTCAGTCAATGAACTCTGTTAATCATCCCACATTCCCAACAGTAGCTTGACACCTTTTCCGTGGCACGGGCCTACGAGTGAGTTACGTCAGAGTAGTCATGGGCGGAAGGTCTCATATCGGATATGGCTCCGGGGTGCAAATTAAGATAATTACGTACTGTGAATTCCTCGATAAGTGGCCCTCCAAACTCAGACGGTACCGTGTTCACGCTTACTTAATGCACATCTGAACAAAAGCTCCTGCTCCTGCTAGGCGTAACGCTTGGGCCTCGGCGCTCTGCAGGAGGGCTCGTCTCATTAGGATGCTTATTTTAACGAAGCGTCTCCACGCTGCAGATCACTGCGTGGCCCCATGGATCCGCTCTCCTCCTCACAAAGGGAAATAAATCTCTTTTCGGCAGGATAATTACCAAGATAATTTTATCCGTAATGATGCTTGTCAGTCAGGAGAGCTGATGAAATTAGAGATGTTCTTGTGTAAGGAAAAAAAAAAGAGAGAATCCCAGCAGATTTATCTGTCAAGAATGAAGAGAGATGAATAAAGAAACTAGCGAAAGAACTTTCTTTTCTTCAACCTTACATATAATGGTGTTCAGATGAATCTTACACAAACATCAGGGTGTTCTTAAAGAAACGGTTCACCTAAATATGAAAATTCTGTCATTATTTACTCACCCTTATGTTACAACAGAAAAAGTTGGAACACAAAAATAAGTTTGTTTAAGAGTCACTATGTAGTTCTTACCATATAATAATAATAATTTGTTACATTTATATAGCGCTTTTCTCTCTTTTCACTCTGGGTTTTACATATGGATGAGGTGAATCTCCTCAACCACCACCAATGTGCGGCATCCACCTGGATGATGCGACGGCAGCCATATTGCACCAGAACGCCCACCACACACCAGCTTACTGGTGGAGAGGAGACGGAGTGGTGAAGCCAATCAATCATATTCCAAAATGGACTATATATACTGAAAGTTCCAAAATGGACCAAAAAATCCAAAATATCTCCATAAATGGCCCAACACGACTACTGCGTTATATTTCAAAACGTTTAAAGTCATCCGATAGCTTTGAGTGAGGAACAGTCACAACAATCATCAGCACCATTGGCAGCAAAATGGCATTGGTTGCAAAAGCCATTTTTTAATTTTGAACTGGACCATGATGCAATCTTCATTTTATCTGCAAATATTTTTTTGTACTATTTTTGCATTTTAAAAAATCACTTAACTGGAATAGTACAGCACTATATACTAAATAATTTTTTTAATGCAAAAATAGTAAAAAAATAAATAAAGTAAAAAAAAAAACTTTGGTATGGTAATATTGCTATATATTAATATATATTGTGTCATGGTTCATTGCTTCTGCTTGTATCCTATGATTTCTGCTTTATCCTAAGTGGCTTTGGATAAAAGCATCTGCTAAATGAATAAAAGTAAATTAAAAACTTGAAATATAGCATATGAAGTCATACGGACTACTTTTATTATTGGATTTTTCAGTCCAAGTTGGAACTTGACTATGGAAGTCGAGTTTAAAAAAGTAAATGCGACTTTATATCTCACAACTGAATTTATTTCTCAGATTGTGACTATTTCCTATTTTCTAATTATCTCAGTATAACCTTTTTATTATTAGTTATGGGTACAAACACTTCCACACTTCACATATAAAATGTCAAACAGTAAAACGTTCATGTCAAACATAAAATATTTCTCATTTTGTGTTTCATGAAAGACAATACAGGTTTGGAACAAAATGAGTGAGTAAATGATGACAGAACTTATTTTTCTTAGCGCACTAACCATTTAATCTATCAAAAGTCCGCTGAAGTATTGACATTTATTAACGTTGGTGTTAGAGATAAAGCTTTTGGCTGGTACATAATAAACGTCTGCTTTCCATTGGTGGACATCATATATATCTTGACACTTCATTAGCTGTTCACACACACACACACCTGGATGTAAACATGTACTGTAGACATGCTCAACTTTATAGTCAGTGCTAGGAAAAGCTAGCACAGCCTTTTAACCACACACACACACAAAAACAGCACTTGATCGCAACATAGAAAGCTAGAGAGCCAATACTTACTCCAGTGGCACTGCAACTGCACAGCTTTGATCTTAGATGTGAATTCTCTTAACTTGTCTGGGCTTTCAAAAAAGGGCTACTTAAATTATTTCAGAGATGCCGCTTTTCTTCGACGTGGCAAAGGTAGAGCCCTCCTGTGGATTTGGAAAGATAAAAGGTGTTCAAACAGACATCACGACAGGTTTATTATATTACTTAGCATAAGCACTGCCAAGCATCCCTTAAAGGAATAGACATCTTGTGTTTTTTCCTTTAAACAACAAAAAATTAACAGTGAGGAATTGGGACCCTGCTCTTGTGTTGTATCACTCAACAAAGGCGCGTGAACAATCGCTTATTATGTCAAACTTTGACAATGACAGAATTGGAACAGGGCTTCTTCAGCGCTCCGTCCCCCACGGGGAGCCCCCCCTACACACACAACTCTGGAAAGAAAGTTTACTTTCCCTGTCATATGAAATTACATTCGCATTTGCGGAGCGTGGCAGACCATCAGAACGGAAACAAGTAACAGTGTTGGGCATAACGCATTACAAGTAACGTGAGTTACATATTCAGAATACTTTTCTTCAAGTAACTAGTAAAGTAATGCACTTTTTAAAAACTTTTTTAAAAATTGACTTCTTCATTTCACTTTTGGCGTGAAAGGGCCTTTACATTTGCCAAAAATAGAACTTTTGTTTTTCGTTATCAAAAAACAAACAAGCTGAAAAAGTAACGCTAAAGTAACGTAACGCATTGCTTTCTATAAAAAGTAACCAAGTAACGGAACTTTCTTTTTTAGGGAGTAACACAATATTAACACATTATTTTTTTAAAGTAACTTTCCCCAACAGTGACCAGTACGGTTTTGTGGAACATATGAAAGACCTTTAAGGTTGACCATTGGGTAAACTAGGTTTTTTTTTTTTTCAGACATTTGAGTGGATATTCCCTTATATAAGTACATTAGCATTAAAGTTCAACAGCCCCAGGCCGGGTATGCTGATATTCCACACAATAGCAATTGTAATACTGATTAACTTATATTTTAGACACTAAAACAATAAACAATTAATAAATTATTATTTATTGACTAAAATAATTATTGTCAATTTTGTTTGTCAATAATTTTTTTGAAAATTTTATTGTCAATTATTGACTAAAATGAATAAACTATTATTTAGACACTAAAATAATAAACAATAAATAATAAATATGTATTGTTCTCCAAACTAAAAAAGTTACACACGAAACCAAAGCAGCAACAACACTGTTTTTATTCGGATTTGAGTAGATTGAGTGAATGATTCAATGAAAAAAAAAGTTTGTGTATGTGTGAACAGTATATATATGCTAATTTTAAAAATATAACAAAACATTTAGAACAAACCATTTATACAACAAAAGATAACATATAAGATATATGTGGATGATATATTGCTTGGAAGATAGGAACACAGTGTTTCATTACGATTTGTGTTGATTGAGTGAATGCTTCAATGACTCAATAATAAATATATATATAAAAATATATATACTTTATATTAACTCATAGACCATTTGAACACATTGACGGACCTGAACTGTAGTAAAATAAAGGGAACATTTCTATAGACTGCAAAAGTTAGTTTCACTCAAAATATTCTGTAATGTTTTGCTTGCTATTCGTACTAAACTTCACCTCCGTGGCAGCAATACAACTTGAAATGACTTCAAACGAGAAAGCACAGACAAGATGAAGTCTGCTGTGGTAAAATGAATACACCTCAAACAGAGTCATTAGCAGGAAAGGGTTCACAAATTAAAGCAGCAAAAGAGACTAAAGATCGATCGTTGAGGATTTCGGCTGGCATCTCGGCGTGAGAACGGCAGCCGGATGTTTGCGTGCAGGAAGGAGGGGTCTGGATCATACGCTAACCTCCATTCGGTGTGCTAGCTGGCGGCCCCAGTCATTGACAGGAAGGAGTGGGCCGCCAGGGCATTGATTGATTAATCAAAGCTAATGTGCTTTTGATCAGCGGGGGCTGCCCTATTAACCAGCGAAGGAAAGAGGGGGAGAAATGCTCCATCTTTTATTTACCCACTTGCAAGGTCCCTCGTTGGCTTCCATCGCTAACTTCAAAGGAGACTGTGACAATTCTGTCACAGTTTTGACTGATAGAAAAGAAAAGTTTTTTTATACATTTTCCCTCGACAGTAGATTTTGTTTAATCGTTTCCAGCCTCGCTCTGTTTTAATATGTGTCGAGGAAGAGAATACAAGTCTCATGTTTTCTTCATGACTGTTTCCTTTCTCGTCTAGTTGTCTAGTGGGTTGTCCTCTTTTTCGCACTGTGCCATTTAATGCCATGCACTGCCTGTCACAAGGACACCCAGGGAAACTTCATGCAACTTTTTGTTGTTTGCTATAATTTATCCCCTTGTTCCAGGTTGGAGTGCACACGCTTTCGGTGTTAAGCATGTGTTGTGCGAGGCCTAAAACGACAGTATATACAAACCTCCCCTAAGAAAACACTGTTATTCATTTGTTTGCACATCAAATGATGGATATTTAGAAATGATTTCAAAGTGAATGTAAAGAGTCCTTGATACACCTTTATTCTAACAGGAATCCATTTATTTATTTAAATACTATTTAGTTTTTAATATAAAAAATATTTATTTTTGTTGTTTTGCAAGTTAGATCAGAGAAAAGGTCTGACATTTGTATTATACTGTATATACACACACTTTTATCAAGGCACGACTTTATATAATAATTGACCAATAATAATAATTACCTACAGGAGGCCTAACAAATTTCTTTTGAGTTTTTAAAAACATTGACGGATAACCAAAAAAAAAAATCTGGTTATTAAATCATGTGGCTCACCTTACTGTATACGTAATATACGCCATATTTTAATAATATTTAGGCTATAACTGCTACAAAGAGCTGTGCAAATATAGTGTTGGTAGCACAATTTGATACCATTATTCTGAAGAAGAATATTAGTGGCCCATCGTGAACTCTCCCGATTCCCCCAATGGCCATCCCAGGCCTGGTCTGAGGACATTAATAGTCATCACATAATTATGGTAATTCTGACATAGCATACATTTTCACAATACACTACAGCCTTGTACCTTATTAAAACTAAGAGTAGAGAAGTTCAACTAAGAGAAACTTAAAAAAGAGCCTACAAATACATCAACTTCAATACTGAAGGGCAACTTCTTGGCCACAGCATGCATTTGTGGACACAACAAGACAATCAACTGCACACAAAACCCACCCCAGGAGGCACGTTTGCTAGCCTTGTGGCGTTTCATATCATGTTCAAAGTTCCTAAAAGTACACTTTACATTCAGATGAAGGGAGACCCACCTGAGTGTGGTATCCTTCTACATCTTGTTTCATGTTGGGTGACTTTCAAAGTCAAGGAAAACTCAAGGTCTTTTTGCCGGGTCCTTCCGAGGTCTCTGAGGGAAATATATCTCATATTTAATAAAATAAAGTTCAGAAGCAACTTTCTCAACGCGTATACAAACACACACAAGCAACTTTATACACAAATGGCACTTATGAGTTGTGTGAAGTCGCCTGTGTCTTTGTTTTTCCTCTCTAGTTCTCGTTCCCTCCCCTCCCGTTCTCATTTGAGAGCCTGTTTCCTGCTCAACCCCTGCCCTTGAGTTTTTCCCAATGTCAGCGCACACTTCAAACACCAGCTGACAAGCTCAGAGGAGTCTGCTGAGAATCCCTATTCGAAACAATTATTCTGTCTCCTACACGCTGGCAGATCTCTTCCCAGAGCATTACGCCTAATCAAAAGGTCCCTTTGACCCATCAACAACTCCGTGGACGTGCTGAGAAATTTGCCCCTCACCGGTAGGTTTAAATATAGTTATGCTCATATGTTTAATATATAAAAACAAGCAGTGCAGATGCCGATTTCTAGAACGGGGAACGCCTGGAGAACATTGGGTCGAGCAAACTCTCTCTCTTTCTCTGTATCTTGAACCTTCAGGCAATCACTGTACCTGGGAAAGGTTTGTTGAACAAACAACGGGCTTTCATCTTGTGAAACTAAAATCCATTTCATATTTAAAGCTGGGTTAAAACACCTCAGGAAACGTGTCCGTAGTCTGGATGCGGAAGCGCAGCTCCACAAGCTCCTGTGAGGAACCTCTTTACCAATGTAATTCTCAACCTTTACAGTCCTGTTTGATTTTACTTCAGGATAAGAGTCGTCATTAAAATTCCGAAATAGCCAAACTGGTCCAATTTGACCCTAAATCAAGATGTGCAAAGCTGAATTTTAAAACAGCATTTATAAAATTCCCCGTACAGCCTCACAGGAGTCAATAATTACACTCCCTGATTAGAAACAAGACGATCAATAAAGATCACCGCCATGTTTTTGGAGTATCCATCAAATGTTGTAATCTGCGAAAGGAGCTTGATCTTTCAGCGCCCCTCCCTCAAACTCATCTTCACCAGCTGAACCTCCTTTGCAAGCTTTTTTCATTTATTTTGGAGTATTTTCATATTGATTGTGCTGCAACTGTGCCCTTTTGTTAGGTCTGAAATATGGCCTTGTTAATGTACATCAGACTGCAGAGG
Source organism: Phoxinus phoxinus (assembly GCF_949152265.1). Classification (NCBI taxonomy): domain Eukaryota; kingdom Metazoa; phylum Chordata; class Actinopteri; order Cypriniformes; family Leuciscidae; genus Phoxinus; species Phoxinus phoxinus. The sequence goes on from NC_136884.1 coordinate 8,540,897, forward strand.
ATCAGTTTCACCTCGAGAAGCTGAAGACTTGAATTTGGTCACAGCAAACACTAGTTATCAACCAGTGGGTTCAGGGATTGCTAAAGGGATCTTACCTATTATATTACCTTAGTATCAATCAAATTAAATAATCTTAATCACCAGCCTTTAGCTGTGAATATTAGCCACTTATTTAAAGCTTAAAAAACTAACTTTTTCAGTTTGCTACTGTCAACCTGTATAACCTTCCTTGAATGAGGATTTATTGATATCGGGTAAATGCCAACAGTTAAGCTCACGTTAGGCTTTGTAAACGCCATTCACCTTCCATTTGTAGCATTTTAATGGATTACAAATACTTGGCTGATCTGTCAATGACAAATAATTTATCCACTGCGGATCTGAGAGGGATCAAAGCTAATGAACTTTTCCTCGTTAATTTCAGCAGTGGAGTTTGACAAGTGTGGCTGGAGCAAAGGCTCTTCGGAGAGTCAAACATCAGACCGGCAGTGCCAGGTGAGGCCCGAGCGCAGGTTTGATCTCGTATACATGTATTCCTTCACTACTCAGTCGCAAGGGAGCTCCGTGCCAAGGTCAACATTCAAAGACATTCAACTGCACGCAACGAGAGACACTCCTGCAGGAGCCGTGGCTTTCTTTTGTTGTGCGCATCACAGCAGCATCAGAGGGTGCGGACTGACACTAGTGAAGTCCCTGGATAACATCCATCGCTACCGGTTTCCGTCCCCTCCACGGGAAAAGCTAGTATACCTTCTAATTGCATCATTAATATCATTAGGGATTAATTGTCTTCTCCGCCTGGTTCACTCCTACTGTGTTGATGAGGCGCAAAGTGTGAGTTTTGATGACCTCCAACCCAAAGTGAATAAAAGAAAACTTGTCTCCAGTGGCTGAATGGAATTTCTTGATGTGTAGTGAAGGACAGCTTTTCTTATGTGCAGGATTCATTTTTCCCAAACTATTATTCATTCTAGCTCTCCCTTTAACCTTTCTGTCAGATCTGACGCTTTGAATATTGAGTCTGAGACTGCGGAAAATTTAAGATTTAAAATCTCATTTAAACCTGGAAATACTGACATTTTCAAAACAAAAATGAGCTTATATAATGGAAAAAAAAGAGCAAAAATTTGCTCAAATACATGAAAAAAATAATAAAACAAAAACAAGAGCAATAATTTTTTTTTTAGCTCATATAACTGAAATTAAATTAAAACAAAAAAAATTTGCTTATATGACTGAAATGAAAATATAAATAAAATAGTTTAAGCAATAACATATCATATAATAAAACGTGTCACATTTAGAGAAGCTCTGTCAACATTAAAATAAAATGTGAATCCTCAAGCAGACAAAGAAAAATATATTCATACAAAAAGAAAGAAAGAAAGAAAGAAAGAAAGAAAGAAAGAAAGAAAGAAAGAAAGAAAGAAAGAAAGAAAGAAAGAAAGAAAGAAAATCAACAATAGCTATTTCAGCAAAAGAGTAACTTGACTGTATAAACTATATTAGATTATGATATAGCTTGTAAAGTTCCCCATCACTGTACATATATTACGTGCATAAATGGACAATATCGGTTTTGTCAAAACTCCTAAATCGAGGATGTCAAAACAAACATGTTAACATGCAATTGACACAAAACTGTCAAGCTTCACTGTCATATGCCAGCTCAATAAATGCAACCAATTATTCATAATCTCACCGGCAGCGTTTCGAAGACAACTTCTGACATTCTGTCACAGATCTTTTGCAGTCGTTTTGCTCTCTTTTGTCTCCGAGCATGTTCAAATTCAGCAGCCGAGAGATGACTTGCCAATGATAAGCAATGGCACCCTATCAGAATGAATGCAGCACATGTGCTGGATGTTTCGGTTTAAGCACCCTTGAACAACTCTCAGACAAATGAGAGAAACATAAGATGTGTGTATGCTATTAATCACAGAGAATAACATGTTCCCATAGCAATTGATTACGAGGTAGGCTGCTGTTGCCGCTGGGTAATATGTGAAAAGCACACACACACACACAAACCTCTAACACGCAAAATCCTGGCCTGTGATGAATGCAGTTGACAGGTGACGCACGTGTCATTAAAAATGATTTTTTTTTTTTTTTTTTTAGCCTGGAAACGCCACCCTGAGCGCACCATTTTTCACAACTGCTTCAAGGAACAAAGAGAAAGAAAAAACATTTATGAATAAAACAGCAGAAAAACAATCAATCTAAAAAAAGACATTTGTCAGAGAGTGAGTGAGTGAGAGGCGACCAGCTGACAGAGTCAGTCAGATTGGTTCAGAAACCGGGTTACAAGAGCGTTTGCACCGGCCACCTGACATACATGCTGAATTAAAAATAGACGATAGATTGACTCCTAGTTTATAGTTAGCAATAATCTGAACTCATAATACTGGGAATCAGGGTCCAAATGTACCTTTTGCCACACATGCAAATAGCAAGTGAATTAAGATTACGTTTCAGTCTATACACCCGTAACTGTTTATTTATTATTAATGAATGAATAATACATTTGTAAAATGTATATACATAATTATAATCTTAATATAACTTATAATAATAATAATAATAATGGTAACACTTTACAATAATGTTTATTTTGTAAACATTAGGCCTAGTTAATGCATTAACTAACATGGAAATGAGCAATACGTTACAGTAGCTATTTTTTAATGTTTGTTAATGCTAGATAATAAAAATTGTCGTTTATTTTTGTTTGTTCATGTTAGTTCACAATCCATTAACTAATGTTAAAATGTTATATTAATAATGTATAAGTAAATGTTGAAATTAACATTGATTAATAAATGATGTAAGTGTTGTTCATTTTTAGTTTCATGTTAACTAACCTTACTGTAAATTGTATATATTTATTTATACAGTTGGTCTTCGTATTATATTTGTGCTGCTTCCTTCATTCAAAGAAGAATATTCTACATGTTGCCACGAGTCTTTGATTTTCATCGATCACATCATTACGGGTCAGATACCATATACAAATCTTAAGCCATGTATCATGTCAAAGCTCAAAATAAAGTTACCAGCCAACAACAGGGTAGGTTTTATTTACTCGGCAAAGGCAGTTTTGACTTGCATTTGGCACATTTTGGACCCCATTGGGAATGCTATTGTGTACCACAAAGTTTTCCCATTAAGATTTCCATGGGATGTTAAGAATTGTATCAGATTGTATGTCAAATGTAATGAAACACTTCAAATGCAAAACAGCGCCTTGAACAGTAGACCTACATATTCTAATGAATAATTCACATGTAATTCAGTCATTCCCTTTGGCATTTCAGCTGTTTCCTTGGTTCATTTACATTTCATTCACTGCATGACCTCATAATCAAATTAGACTGCTAGAACAAATGGATGTGTTCATAAAGATTTGAAAGAAAGAAACTGTGATAAAGGGTGGAAACGGATGCTAAAACTTAACTAGGGCTGGCTGATACATCACATATTCACAATACTTTAGCTAGCAATACAAAAAACATAAGACAAACTTCAGTAGCAAAAATTGTGTTAAAGGTTGATACGTCATTTTTGTGAACTCTGAATTCATTTGTTTGCATCAGCATAAAATAATATTCAGTCTTCATTTGGCATTTTTATATATTAATATATATGTTTCTGTTTATTACTATGTTTTACTTCTGTTAACTTAGTGAAAAACACTGGTAAACTATATATATTTTTAACTAGATTTTTACTATATCTAAAATCTATATTTTACTATATTTCATTATTTATTTTTACTATATTTATCTCTTGCCATACGAGAGACCATTCATTTTCTTGCCAATGAATTTTCAGGGGTGGGTCACCAGGTCTTCACACACTCACACACAGCCACTGTGCCTCCCTGATAAAATTTACTGGCACTTAAATGTATAATGCACACTAATATATTTCTTATGCATTAGTCAAATTTGTTTATTTCACCTTAAAATACATGATTATAGCATTGTTTTTGTGTTAGACAGTTGGAGAGGACAAAGATTAATAAAACTCACATATTATATTTCCCAGCTATATGAGTTTGTAAGAAATACACATGCCTGAAGGAGAGAATGTGATTGAGTAAAAGATGCGAGAGCTAGGAGAAAAGCAGGGAAGAAAGCGAAGGAGAGGAAGTGTTGTCTGTGGAGGGGAGAATCAATCTAAAGGCTAACTCAATCCCTCAGCGTTATCTGGGTTGGTGGCGTGGGCCACGGGTCCAGATTGCAGATGATCTACATGCCTTTATGTAAGTGAAGCTAATCTGTCATGGCCTCGGGGAGCACTGGGGCTCCATCACTCTTACTCAGCCCTGCCAGTGTGGCCTCATAAACTACTGCAGTCACTGCTAATGAAACACACAGCTGAACAGCTGATCAATGTGTGTCAGATAGATACAACTATAGATAGAATCATAGATAGGACAGACAGACAGAAATGAACGGAAAGATAGAAGGATATATGGACAAATGGATACTGTATATGGACGGCCGAACAAACAGAAGGACAGACAGACAGACAGACAGATGGATGTATGGAAGGACAAACAAACAGATGGATGGATGGACGGATGAACAGAAGGATAGACAGCAGACAGACAGACAGATGGATGTATTGTATGGACGGACGGACGAATGAACAAATAGATGGATGGATGGACAGACGGACGAACAAATGGATGGATGATGGATGAATATATGGATGGATGGATGGATGGAGGGATAGAGAATATGTGGACAAACGGATACTGAATATGGATGGACAAACAAACAGAAAGAAAGAAGGACAGACAGACTGATATATGGACAAATGGATTTATGGACAGATGAACAAACAGATGGATGGATGAACGGACGGAAAAACAGATAGACAAACAAACGGATGGATGGATGGTAGATGGATAGAAATGAACAGAAGGATAAAAAGATATATGGATAAATGGATACTGCATATGGATGGATGGATGAAGGAATTGAATGATGGATGGATGGATGAACGAACGAATAGATGGACGAACAAACAGATGGATGGTGGATAGACAGAAATTAATAGAAGGATATATGGACAAATGGATATTGCATTTGGATGGACGAACAAACAGAAGGATAGATAAGACAGCAGACAGACAGATGGATGTATGGAAGAACGAACGAGATAGAGAGAGAGAGAGAGAGAGAGAGAGAGAGAGAGAGAGAGAGAGAGAGAGAGAGAGAGAGAGAGAGAGAGAGAGAGAGAGAGAGAGATAGATAGATAGATAGATAGATAGATAGATAGATAGATAGATAGATAGATAGATAGATAGATAGATAGATAGATAGATAGATAGATAGATAGATAGATAGATAGATAGATAGATAGATAGATAGATAGATAGATAGATAGATAGATAGATAGATAGATAGATAGATAGATAGATAGATAGATAATAAAGTTTTTTATTCTGGGCTTTAATCAAGATCTAAATAATTATTTTTGAGCATTAATCAGTTCGTTGTTTCTGGATCCCGCTGCTTGTGGATCTCATAGGAATGCTAATACCAGTTCTACCGTAGTGCTTATGCAGGTATTATTAAGCTTTTGTGAGAATAGCTTTTACTGCTTCTCTGTGAATACAAATCTAGTTGTGCTCCAGTTTTCCGACTGAATTTACCGAAGTTTCAATCTCGCTCCACTCGCACCTCTCAGCTCATTCCCCATTCCGCAATTAATTCAGTCATTTATCCTCCATCCCAGTCAAGGGCACGGCCCGAGATCTCTTAATTAAAGAAGAAAGAGGGAGAAGAAAAAGAAAGTTCTCGGTCTTCAAACGAAGCTCTAACTGGCACGCGCTTTTATCTGATCATTTAAACTCTCTTAACCCCTCTTAATTAATCCCAAACACACACTTCTGACATCCAGCGCTTGATTAATGAAATTAGCTCAGCGGAAGTCAAATAACATCAGCCTCGGACAGTGATAGCGTAACCCCAGGTGCAGCTTACGAGATCTGTACGCTTGTCTGAGGAACAACTGCTGCTGCTGGGAATCGCAGATATGAGAGAGTGATGCAAGAGGCCTTTGCGCTGACGTAAAGCGAGCACTTTTACTTCTGACGGTTCAGGTTGCACCATGTCATCCAGAAATGTTCTTGGGTTTGCGTTTTTTCTACAAGACAACTTGAAAAAAGACATCCATATCTTAAGTCTTTACAATACAATCCAATATATTCTTAGTTTAGGACAGATACTGTGCTTCATTTCACTTCTTTTTACAATTCTTTTCATAAACAAGTGTGACGTCTTTCCATTGTGTCACTGAACAGCTTTCATCAGCCCAAATCAACTCAGGCCATAGGAAGTTCATGATAGGCGGGATAGCGTCCGGTCACGTAGTGGTAAATCTGTAACAATAAAAAAATGTAGATTAAAATAACGTTCAGCTTCAGGAAATCTATATATGAAGGCAAAGCTTTGTCAAACGCAGCTACATTTAGCCTAATGCATAAATAAAAGAGCTAATCTATATCCTATTCACCACAGGTGACCTGGGTCACGATGCCGCACTCCCTGAACAGTGTCTGTTTCCAGCCATAATGGATGCTAATTATCACTTTACCACATCTGAAGCCAGAATAGAGCAGCTTTGAGCGTGTGAAACAGTGTTGGTTTAATTACCTGCCGCTCGATGTCAGCTAACAGGCTACTTGCTCCTAGTCTGAAGAGGTAAGGATCGAGCCACTCGTCTCCAAGCTCTTCCTTCATCAGGGTCAGCCACACCACAGACTCCTGCGCCGTACGGATGCCTCCTGCGGGCTTGAAACCCACCTGAGGACCAACAAATGATCAGTCCAACAGGCTGGATGATTCCAATAAAAGAATGTGATTTAAGGGTACAACGGGTCCTTTACCTTATGGCCTGTCCTCAAGTGGTAGTCACGGATGGCCCGCACCATTACTATGGCAATGGGGTAAGTGGCATTGACTGACTCCTTGCCGGTCGAAGTTTTGATAAAGTCCGATCCTAGTGGTTAGAAAATACAAAGACTTTTGACTACTGGCATGAAGTATGGTCCACTTTGATCCGCATTCAGGAAGAGAAAAGCCAACTTAGACAATTCTTTTCATTTCTGAATGTAAAATGTATATTGATATTTTAGAGGGTGAAAATGTCAGGGTGATATATATTATAGAAAACCTTTTTAATTATTTGGCATTAACTTTATTATAATTATTAATTTAATTAAAATAGTATTCATTATAAATATTGGAAACTATTTTGTCCAAATTATCCAAAAAGTCCTACGGTGCAACCAACATGCAAATAAATAAAAATAAATAAAATAAAATGTATATTGACAAAGGACAATAAGTCTCTTAAAATATATATATCAGTTTTTTTTATGTACTTTTTTATGGCAAAAATATGTTTAGTTAAGGGTGTTAAATGTCATGTCGAGTGACTCCCCAAAAATTATGATATTTATGAATGAATAATTAATGATAATTGTAAATGTTTTTAAAAATCTTTTAGAAAAAGACGAAAATGATTAAAGGTCTGTTTACACCAAGGACGATAACTATAACAATAACAATAAAGATATGGTTAAAGAAAAATGATACTTCTAAAAGAATAGCAGAATCAAAACAATATCTTTGAAGTCACTTTCAGAATTCTTTTTTTCCAGCTGATGAATGATAAAACCATTGACAGCCAATCAGAATCCATCCTGCTTTAAAGAGCTGGAACAGAACGATATCGTCCACTGATGTGGAAGCTAATATAGTTATTGTTATCTTTATAGCTATCGTTTTTGGTGTAAAAAGGCCTTAAGATGTGTACATTTATTCACATGTATTCAAGGTTCAAGGAAATTGTGCTTTTAATTTTTACTTAATGGTTACACCACATGACATTTAAAGTCATCAAGCTAAAAACCTTTCTTGAAATTATATATACAAGATTTTCAAAGGCATATGAAACCAACATGAGAGCACATTTCAACATGGTTTCATACATCTGCATATTTTAGGTCACACTGGTTAGCCCAAAACTTGCATCTGACACTTGTTTGGCTCAGACTGACAGGTCAAAGTTCACTTCTTCAAAATAGAAAGTCCGGCACATTTTTAGCACCTCCATTCAGGCACTTCAGAGAGGCGTCAGATTCTGAACCCCGACAGGACATTAGTCGCGAGGGCAGGGGAGGCTAGACAAGAACATATGGTCCCGTCGGCAGGGCTCAGAGGGTGTGCGTTCCTTCATCAATAAGAGCTTTCATTTCTCCCTTCCTCTCCTTCATAGCCAATTACGGTTTATCAGCGTTCCGATAAAAATAGAAGATAAAATGACGCTTCTAATGGATGAACCACAAACTGTGGACCAGCTCTAACCCCCAGCACCCGAGTCCCGCCTGCCCTTCCTCATGTCTAATGACTGTTCATTACCGCACAGAACAAGATGAACATTTTACAGTTCATTAAAGATACGTTCTATGTGTTTTTCCACTCTTTTTCCCACCCCTTCCCCTTTCCTCCGACACTCTTTCACTCTATTGCTCACCCTCTCCCTCAAACTGACATAATCCTTGAGATTCGTTCTGGGGAGTCTTAATTACACGATAATGGATAACGGTTATTAAACGCGGGCGACAGTAATGAAGCTCTATTCATTTGCGGCGGAGCGGGGGGACACTGCCGGAGAGCGTGGGAGTAAAATAGCTCCGGCGTCGCAGATTAATAGGTGAAATTATCATTCAATTTCAGAAACCTCATACGCAATTCATAGGAACAAGGGGAGATTAAGGAATGAGCGCGGCGACAAAAGCAATGCATTTTAATAACGATCCCTATCAGAGCCGCTGACAATTGGGTACAGTAATCGGCTTAATGTGCAATGGCTATTTAAGCATATAGTCACTGGCCTGCTCTGTGTGTGTGTGTGTGTGTGTGTGTGTGTGTGTGTGTGTGTGTGTGTGTGTGTGTGTGTGTGTGTGTGTGTGTGTGTGTGTGTGTGTGTGTGTGTGTGTGTGTGTGTGTGTGTGTGTGGATGCTGAGTAAGGAAAGGATGAGCAATGGCGCCACACTCTGGACAAAAGATCAAACTTGCTTAAGGCAAGCATCACTGTTGGTATTGATCATACCAGGGGGTCAGATTTAGCTGGTTAGCATGAGCCGCTAGTCCCTGCTGGTGGATGATGTTACTGCACAGACACTAAAAAGTGTGCATTCTTCAGACCCTGTCCCAAATGGCACCCTAAACACTTGTGGTCTTCCTACGGGTCCGCACTTTCATGACGTAACGCCGCTTTTGACACCGAAAATGACAAATGGGCCACCCTACGGTCTCATTGACTTAACGGGCACGTTCACACGGCAGCCTTTGTAAGTCCACAAGACTGAAAGTGCATATGAAGTGTGCCATTCGGGACAGGGCATGACAAGTCAAAAATATCAGAGTGATAGAACTGTCCTATTATCATAATATAGAAAATTATTTAATAATTTTTATTTTCTGACTTCAGGACTGCAAGCAGTTCTGCGAATTAAAACTAAATGTTTCCTCTGAGATCTATGCTTAATGTCCTCACCTGCCATCATGGACACCAAGCTGGCCTTGTAGACGTTTGTGAAGGTTCCCAGCTCTCCCACTGCCAGGATGGTCTTCATATGGGCATCTTCACAGGCCTCTCTGAACTGCCGGATCTCATCGTAGAGGGCTGAGGAGATCATTTAACAATGAGAGACAAAAATTTACTGTCGTCCATTTGTATGTTCACCAGCTATCAAAGTAGAACTGAAGAAAAACATACTTTGTGTACTTTTATATAAAGAAGTGTGATGGTTATGGCCATTGTCAGCTGATCAGTTTGGAAGAGAGCAGCTTAAAGAGGACCTCTTTTACAAAGTCTTAATTTAGTTTTTGGGGTCTCCAAGAATAGGTTTTCATGCTTGAATGTTAAAAAAAAAAAACGTATTTTTCACATATTTGACATGGTTGCAACACCTCTCTTCCCAGTCTGTCTGTAACGCTCTGTTCAGTTCCTTTCTCTATAAAACCCCTCCTTCCGAGAAAATCTCAATGTGATCTGATTGGTTGGCTGGATCAGTGTGTTGTGATTGGTCAACCACTTAGCGTTTCGGAAATGTCACGAATGTTTAAACAAACTACTAAAGCAATTCAAGCAGGCCTTTTTTTTGTGCATACCTTGGGGCGGGAATGATTTAAATGAGGAATATTGTGACGTGTACGATCCCAGAAGAAAACTCAAGACTACAAATCGAGGTGTTTCAGGGAGTTCAGAAACAGTGCTTGCTGATGTTGAGAATAACTCTGTTTGGAGTTGACTTTGTGCTTTGTTACTTTCCAGACCTTTTTATGCTCAAACAGCAACATCACACACTAAAGAAAGTTGAAATGTAAAAAAGCATAATTAGGACCACTTTAAAACCAACAGACAGACTGGTTTAAGAGGATTTTTTTGGTAGGAACTGTATCTGCATTCCCTTAGTACCCTGGATAGTGGTTACACACACCTGCCCATTGTCCAGTGAGTGCTAAAGTCCGGTTTATGACAATATCAATCTCTGTAGCACCATCCTTCACAGCCATCCGGACCTCCTCGAGACGGGTCTTCAGTGGCGTCTGTCCAGCAGGGAAACCAGTGGCCACTGAAGCAAAGAGAATGAGATGATGCGAGACAATGCGGTTCCACCATCTCTGGGATGATGTCTATAGAAGGATTGAAATGTGTTTTAAGATAAGCAGTTTCAAACGTCTTACCAGATGCAACAGGAAGACTAGAGTTTGCCGCCTTCAGAGACTTTACAGCATCAGCCACCCGTGATGGGTACACACAGACAGCTGCAGTCGTTATTCCTGGAAAACACACACACACACACACACAAAAAAATCTAGAATTCTTTTCAAGACTACATTTTAATAAGTACATACAGCACAATAATACAGAGAGAACACCTACAGTTCCGTTAACGTCTAATGTTTGTTATGCTGCATACTATTTTTCTTTATTCAGTAAAAGGTTGAATTTAATTTGTTGAAGTCACTGATCACTTCAGCCAGTCAATTTCTGTCAAAAGAGCTTTGTCTCCCTCTTGTGGGCAGATATACAGTGACATGTTTATGTTGCTAAAACTGAAAACCATCAATACAATAAAACATAATATAAAATAATCTAATAAAGTTTTTAAAGAAGTCTCTTATTCTCACCAAGGTTGCATTAATTTGAATAAAAATACAGTTAAAATGTGTAATATTGCAATTTAAAATAACTGTTTTTCTATTTTAATACATTTAAAATGTAATTTATTCCAGGGATGGCAAAACTGCATTTTCAGCAGCCATTACCCCAGTCTTCATTGTCACATGATCCTTGTAATATGCAGATTTGATGTTTAAGAATTTTATTATTATTATTATTTTTAATGTTGCAAAAAGTTGCGATGCTTATTATAACTGTCTTTACTGTCAGTTTTGATCCATTTAATGCATCTTTGCTGAATAAAAATATAAATTTATCTAAAAAAAACTTAAAATTCTAATGGCCCCAAACCTTTGAACAGTAGTGTACTATAATAATAATTTATCAAATATTAAAAGTATATCAAAAGTATAAAATATATAATAAAGACAAATAAAAACTATCTAGCACTTTGGGAACAATAATGAGTTTTCGAAAATGTTTTATATTTTTCAGAGCTAGTATCATTAAAGGGATAGTTCACTTTAAAATTTAAATTCTGTCATCATTTACTCACCCTCAAGTTGTTTCAAACCTGTATTAATTTATTTCTTCTGCTGAACACAAAGAAAGATATTTTGAAGAATGTCAGTAACCAAACAGTAGTCTGTACCCATTGACTTCCATAGTAGGAAAAAAAATACTACGGAAGTCAATGGGTACAGACTACTGTTTGGTTACTGACATTCTTCAAAATATCTTTCTTTGTGTTCAGCAGAAGAAATAAATTAATACAGGTTTGAAACAACTTGAGGGTGAGTAAATGATGACAGAATTTTAATTTTAAAGTGAACTATCCCTTTAAATATACTAGTAATCTGTATGAATCCAAATTTCTAGATTAATGTCAATTACTATGATCTAAAAATGCTTTTAACAGTAATTTGTTTAATGGGTTTAAGCTTATTTTATACTGAAACCTGCAATATGAGTGACAGAAGATAAATGCGGAATCAAGTGCACCAACAGGTATGATGTGACAAATATATGTAAAACTCCTCCAGAAAGAGGCACCTTTGTCATGCATGTCCATGCTCTTCAGCAGATCGTGACGGATGGGGTGTGTGGCCTTCATACAGAGTCGGTGGACATTGGAAGGTGTGTCGTCACCGGCGAGGGTCGTCAGATCAATGCATGTGACCGCCTTCAGCATCCAGGCAGCCTACAATATCAATGCAGGTCAATAAAGATGGCATCAAGCAATAGGAGTGAGCATGTACCAGAAATATTGTAAACAGTTTACCTGCCACTGTTTTTTGGCCACTTTGTGTCCCTGGATCTGCTGGGCTCTTTTAAGAACAGCCTGAGTGTTGACTCTGACTTTTGAAACCCATTCCAGATCTAAAATAAGGCAAGAATAAATAATAAAGGATGTTTTAAAAGCAGTTGTGTCTGGTTATTTCCCTCTGCTCAACTTGTGTCATGAGACACATGGGTCATGTGAAATTCATTAAGGGCATTTTATTTAGAGTTCAGAATCAACTGTAGGGTAAGAAGAAAGAAAACCAGAAATGCACTTAAGATAAACTACACTGGCCGTATGAAGGTTGAATTTGGGAGTTTTAACTGCTCAGATTGAGTTAAAGATTAACCACATATAACACAGAGAATATACTTTGCACTTTACATGTTCAATGATGTTAAACGTATAGCTTAAGTTACATCACTATGTCTGTTGCTCGTCATCAGTGGCTTGCAAAGAACTTTAATTTCTGTCTTCTGTCCTTTTTAATTAAATGCCTGTCCTATCACGTGAAAAAGTAGCGGTATTAATTAAAGTTTTTTTTATATATATTAACTTACCAAGATGCATTCCTGGATTTCTTGCGGACATGGTGAAATATAACTCACTGGATGAACTTAACTTTTAAAAATCGGGTTGATTTGTTAAGTAGCAGCTACCAGCTCTGCACACTGACAGTTTTCACGATCCTGCGCGTCTTCCGGGATTGCTCGTCACTGATACGCCGACGCAGAACACTTCAAGCCAATCATTTCACCGCGCAAGCAAGGCGTAGAGTGATGACGTTCTTTTGTATTTATTAACGTGTGACAAGTGAGAATTCCTTGACAATGTTCTTATGTTATTTACCATTTATGTTAGATTATAATAATAAAAAAACCTAAAGTAGAGGGGTCTTTACCGGTATATTAAAATAGAAATAGTCGGCATATTTTGAACAAAAGTATAGGTTCTCTTTGACAAGTGAATATCTGAGATTGTTCTTTCTTGATACCCCCAGAAAAGCAGAAATATGCACAAATAAGGGGGAGTAAAACCCTGAATATTTGATCAATAACACAAAAAGAACTCAATGTGCTGTTTTTATTCAATTTAGCGGTATTTTAAATGTATCTACATATATTAAAAGAGATGAAAGCTGCACATTAGATTTGAGAAACAATTGGTAGGATGCCATTTAAGATGAGAAACATGAGTGCATGTTTAATATACATAGATCAAACATGCATTTAAGCCTGAATAAACAAAAAAAGGCTGCTATTGTTCAGTCTGGTTTATTAGATGATGTGACGTTAGACGACCATCATACTGAGCTTTTGAAATAAACCGGTCACATTTCAGGTTTAAAATAAAAAGTGAAATTATGCCAACAAATACAACATCCATTGAAACCTCAATTGGATTTTGTATTGAGCCTTAATGGGTTTGTATCCTGAATTGTGAAGTCTAGAATCAAACAATTGCTTCAGCCCTAATAGATAAAAACGCTGTGATTCATATTATATAAAAATGGACATTTAACAAAAAACAAAAATTTGCATAACATGTTTGCACCTTAAGTTTTCTAGGAAAAATAAATGCATAAAAGTGATTTAAAAATTATACGGTAATATACAAGGATGAGTTATGACTTTCATTACAAATCTGGTCTACATATAGAAAAAATGTTTTGGATATGGCAAAAATTGCACTTCAGTTTAAGATTCAAGCCTTCTTTTACTCAATTGTTATGATTTAAGAATTATACTTTTCAAAGGATGTCTAGCACAAATTAGAACTCACACATCTCGAACACAGAGCCATAATATATTACAAGATATTGTTATTCTCAAGGGTGAAACTAGCAAGTTATTCATAATTATGTAAAAAGCTAATTCAGGTTTATCCAAATCCTCTGAAAAGCCAAATAACATGCACATTTGGACTGATTTAGTTCTTTCCGCTTTGGCATGTTGGGTCTGAGAATGACCCCTCTACGGCTTTTCATTGTGAAGATCTGAATAGTCTCGGAAGAGCTGCCTGCCGTGGGTTTTGGAGCTGGGACTTGTAATGGACAGAAGATTCAGTCTTGAGCTGCACAACGGAGAATCTTCTGAAGTGGTTTTCTGAAGCAAGGGATCACAGAATGTTAAGCATGTTCAGCGTAAAACATTCAGTATATGATTACATTTCAAATTATATCACTGTTGTCTATGAATGGAGCGCCAATTTAGCATATTTTGATCCTAAATTAATTTATAATCATAAATATTAATGTCTGACACATTCATCACATAATTTATTTTCTGCACGTAATACAACTTCAAAATAAAAGTTTCAGTTGTAGAGAGAGGAGAGGGGGAAGAGACCGTGAAGGGAAGGAAATGCAGATAAGACAATACAAAGGTGTGATTGTGTCTCGGGTGAGGGTGCTAATTTTGCAAGACAGAGTTCAAATGTTAATTTCCAGAAAAGTCTTTTGTTTTCCTAGAGAGAAGCCCACTCTGGGTCCAGACATCTTGACACTTGGCATTTTTCATAATGCCATTGTACCAATAAAGCTTTGAGCTCAGGTATGACATCTTAATGATCAAATATCCAGTAAAAAAATTTGTGATCAGTTACAAAATAGCACATTGTCTGTCAATCAATGTTCTAGTGTATATGTTACCTTTGGTAGTTTAGTCGGCGTACTGCAGGTGTCCACAGGAATCAGCCGTTTACAGCTCCTGCTGCTTTCATTTGGGGAAGAGCTGATCGTCTCGAACAACGTTGCATCTTCAACCTGATTGGAAAATTCGGACACATGTTCATTCTGCACCATGCTTGGCTCATCACAACCATCCATGGGCGACCAGGAGTAGGTTTGACTGAATGCCATGTCATCTTGTAAAGAGATATTGGATGTTTGATGGTTTTGTCCATTTTCTTCCTTGTAGAGGTGTCGTATAAATGAAGGTTTTGCGCTGGAGAATGACTGGGGGAGGCTGGGGCAATGTGTGGCCACGGGTGTGGACTGTGAAGCCCCGAAACTGTGGTTGACTGGAGTCTCTACTTGACTCTGAGTGCAGACAGACTGAGTCAAAAAGTCTACAGAACCTTGTTTGGCAACTGTTGTTTTGACGAACCAGCACAATCGTGTGTTACGTGGGGTGATCCATTTCTTGATGGCTCCTTCTATGTCGCTCTCTGTACCCACCACATACACACGCTTCTGACCGCGTGTCACTGCAGTGTATACATGCTGCCAGTTTTGAGCAATGCTGTCTCCAAGAACGTACACAATAGTTTCAGACTCTGAGCCCTGAAGTGAGAAAACAAATAAGCACTTTGCATGAAAGCAGAGACAAATGCAGTGAAGAGGGCCGTAGACGAACAAAGAGCATCAATACCTGAAAGGTGTGAATGGTTCTTGCCCAAGCATGCCGCAGTTTACACTCTCTCTGTAGTTCCCTGTAGTCACACGTCACCACGCGCCCATTTACATCATCTAGTGTCAGATAGCGCCTTTTTTTTTTTTTTCCTTCCTCAACCTCCGTCACATCCTGTGATTGGTGTACAATTACAAGGACAAGTTAAACCAACTCAGGTTATTATCACTCAAAACTAAGCATTTTGAATTTAAAAGCATAAAAATAATTTTGAGATTATAAATAAATACATAAATAAAACTCCAGTACATTTTCAATAAAAAAAATTTCCCCATTGCACAGGCGCTCTTTCTTCTCCTTCGTCTGTTCATCTTGTCTCTGTTTCCCGCCATTATCATGGGAAGAGCTGGCATAATCACGTGAAGCTCCGACAGTCACATCTCTCCTCTCCTCGTGGTCTGAGACATAGCCATTCTTAGTGCAGCAAACTTTATCCTTTCTTTGGAAGTTGAATGTCTTTTTGGAAGTCCTGAAATTAATGAATTACTAAATATTAAAACAGAAATATACTTCTAAAAAAGGCAACCTATGGAATTGGTATAGAGTGGAATAAAAGGCTTATTTATTTGTAAGAAAACTAACTTTGTAGTATGCTGAGAATAATGCTGGCAGCAAAGCTCATTGATCAACTCACAGTCTTTCCTGTGAACAATAGAAACAGGAACTTTAGCAAACTCAGCATTTTCTTAAAAAGATTGACATCTCAGCATAGAGTGACAAAGCTAAATCTGTCTTACCTCCTGAAAGCCACAAATTGTGAAGATTTATCACTTTTAAGTCCAGGAGCTTCCTTAAGTAAGAATTGAACGGCATCCTGGAGTTCTAAAGCAGCCCCAGAAATGTGTTGTTATTGCTCAATGTTAGATATACCATTTTGTTTGACAGTTATTTGGTGCCTCAACAATGCATTTGATTTGTAATTAGTTTTTTTTATTCGTAATTTACCATATCGGTATTGTCTTATATATGTTCGTTTTTAATGTTCTCATTATCGGCCCAATAATTTTTTTTGGATAATTTCCTTCAGATACTTCACTTCAGACACTTCAGATACGTACTGTTCGCCCTGATGGTTTTGAATTGCTAGAAATATGATTGAAATCACTTAAAAAATAGGCTACATAAAATTATAATGAGAACATTATAATTGTGTGCTTGGGACATGGTTTTTAATGGTGAGACTTTTGTTTTTGTAATCAGGCCCTCAAAAATTCTAAGATTTTGATTTATCGGCCAATATATCAGTTATCGGCTTTCAAATATAAAGAATTATAGGTTATGTAATGTATTGAAGGTGGCTGTGTGGCCACCCGAAGTATCAACTGAGTCACAGACAACAGGAAGTGTATATTCAGGAAAACCTGCAGTACAATAAACACACAGGAGCCCACTCAATTGTCCTGAAGACAATCCAGTGATTGGTTTCCTTTTGATCAGTGTGTTTCTTTTGTTATTCAGATTGTCAGGGCCTTCAGGTTCACAGCTTTACTACAGATGCAAAGAATGTGACAGTGTAAACACCTCACATAATTCTTCACTTCCTAGCTTATATTATACAAGTGTTGTGAAAAGAATAAAGCCATTTAAAGTAATTTTTTTTAAACATATTTCATAACTGCTCACTTACCAAAAGAATAGTTTTCTCCACTGATTTTGACAAATATGAATCTTTTGTCAGATGCCACTGTGGAGGGTCTTGCCATTTTTATGGTGGCATCAAACTCCAGAGGACTGTAAAGCCTTTTTTTACCCATCGCTGAGATGCTGAAATCAAATAAAAGCATGTAAATAAAAGCATTATGATTAATAAACTGTCATTAGGATTAAGAAACTCTATTAATATTTGTACAAATGACATATTTGTACATGAAAACATGTACACACAGCCAACAAACCAATAAGGAACCAAAGCTAAGAAGTTACTCAATGTTCTAAAAGCTCATCAAGCATTACAGAGTACAAGCTATCTGCTCACAGTCCAGCGTTTCTGACGATGAGCTCAGACTCGGCACGATGGTTGGTCTTCATCTCAATGGCCCACTGGACCTTCTTGAGGACTTCAAACAGATCGTACAGCGTGTTTCCAGGCTCAATGCTGGGCAGCTGCCTCACATCTCCTGCAGACACAAAATAATTGTTTTGGGTTTTTAATATTAATACAAGTACTACTTAAGGTAAACTGCAGAATATGTCACTGATAAATACATTGCAAATACGCACTAAATGATAAACTATTATGCATGCAATATGTCTACCCAAAATGATGAACTTCTGGAGGTCTGCATGTTTGGTAAGCATGCTGAGAACGGAGTGAAGGATCTGAACAGACACCAGGCTCCCTTCATCGACCACCAGCACCCGCACCTTCGAGAACTTCCATTCCTGAGGATTTCCACTGGGATCTTTTCCTGTATTCATGAAACTCCATAAAACCTGAAGAAAGAGGGGGTGGGGTTAACCATGTAAATATGTGTGTAATTAATACAAGGTATCAATACGCTAAAATTGGAATGAGCAGTTAGTGCAAAATATTAATTTATTGGACATATTGGAAAACAGAAACAATCAACATTGACAAAGCTGTGATTTAATGTTAATTAAGTGTGATGTAAAGTATAAAATATCATGTAATGCACTGTGAAGTCATGTAAATGTTGTTTAAGCCATGTAATGTTATGTTACGGAATATTATGTAAAGTTATACAATGCTTAAGACACATTACATTCTGAAATGTTATGTAATGTACTGTGAAGTTATGAAATGTTATGTGATGTTTAAGTGCATGCAATGCTATGAAATATGTAAAGTTGTCATGTTTAAGTTATTGTTATGTAAAGTTGTGAAATTTAATGTTATGTAATGTCATGTAAAGTTATGTTATGAAATGCTATGTAGTGTTAAATTGTTGTTTAAGTTATGTAATGTTATGTTACATTATGTTGTGAAATATTATGTAGTGTAAAATTATGTTTAAGTTAAGTAACATTACATTATGAAATGTAGTGTAATGTAAAGTTATGTTATGCGAACTATACCTGGTGCATAGTATAAGCAGTGAAGCCGGTTTTCTTAGTAAGAAGTGAAGAAGCTCTCCCTGTAGGAGCAGTTAGAAGAACTTCCACAGGCTTTTCATCACTGTCACTCGCCTCACTTTCTTTTTTCTCCTCGTGTACGTCTGACAGCAGCCCATTACTGGACCCCTGAGAGTCATTCTCAAAGACCTCACAGGCCTTCAGCACCTCTTCCCTGTCACTTGTCTGTTGCTCCATGGCCGCCTTAAACACCAGGCTGACCACTGTAGTCTTTCCACAACCTCCCTTCCCACTGATCACGGTCACCGGGTTAGCGCACATCATTTCTGCTGCTCGCACCTGATCGGGGTCCAACTCTATAGTAGACGGATCAACATCCATGCAGGTGGAGTCATCCGAGTCGTCGGAGTCTGAAGTGTGACTTTCCTCTTTAATAGTGAGCTTTGTAATTTCAACGGACTGAGGAGAATCACAACGGTTTGCCGTTCCTCCATTGTGGACCATGCTTGAAGTATCAGGCTGGGCAAAATCAAGAAGCATCTGCTCACACTCGGCCCCCTGAACTGCGTCATTTTGGGCTGCTGAAATTGATATGTTTGCATCAGCCTTAGATTTTCTCAAATTATCCATACTGCGTTTTTCACAAGCCTTTGCTCTTAATCGATCAAGCTGCGCTTTGCGAAGAACCTTCCTCACATCCAAGTGGATCTTCCAGGGTTCTCCCTCAACCAAGCCCCGTAAGCATTCAGCAATGCCTTTCTCATAGCCGAAGAGGTTCCTAAGTGCCACCTTTTCGACCTCCCTAATCAGCACCCCCTGTTTCTCAAGAAAATGCAAAGCATTCCAGGCACCCTCATCTCCAGTCTCAGGCAATATCTTATCCTGCAACATTTCCCGGTCGGCATACGTGCTGCCGGTGGCTCGGCAGTGTCTTTTCAGTTCCGCATACAAGAGCAAGGAGTTACGCTGGACCACCGGGATACTAGAAAATAAATTACAGTCTTTGAAGGCCTCCACTTTTGCTTCACATCGGATCAGACGTAATTCTTTATTCATAATCTGTTGAAAATATGTTCATTAAAGGATATCAAATAGTGAACGAAATAATTAGAAACCTAAACAGCAAGTGTCCCGGGAAGCAATCTTACATGGTTGAAGCCCAACTTCCATACATCAGTCTTGATGAGCTCCTCAAGTTTGTCCAATACATCTGTATTGTTCTGCTCTGGTGCAGTAGGATCATCTTCTTCGGAAGTTTCCGGCAAGCGTTTCATTCTTCCTTTGCTGATTATCTCCATAAACTGACCCGGCAGCAATGTTGGCAAGTATTTCATGATCCCAGGGTACAAGCTGGCGACTCTCACGTGTGTCCAAGCGACTGCATTTAAAGACAATTAACAAGAACAAGGTTTGTGATTTCAGCATCATTATTTTAATCACTTTTTTCATCATTATTATATGTGCAAAAGCATACTTTAGATTTAGATTAGGTTAAGGCTTAGAAACATTACCAGCATTTGTGACGTTTTCTGTAGCTATGTTTCCATCCACCAATTTTATGTGCATTTTGGGATATTGCATAAAAAAAATCTGGATGGAAATGCCAAGATGCGCATAAAAAACACACTGAATTGAGGCCGATACATTATTAATCCGAAAAGAAGACCTGTACATAAACTAAGAAGGAAACACATTTACCGAATACACTTTACACTAACAAAGAAAAGTAATCATATGCTTCCCAAATTGCAGAAAAGTCATATTTTGAAGTATACATATTTTGCACCAATTTCCCAGAAAGTGAAGATTTTTTTTCTCTTGGGATGGAAATGCTGCATTATTCGCAAATGTTTTAAGCTATATTCTAATTCTGTTAAAGTTAAATTTGCCACTTTGGATGGAAACATAGCTTGTGTCTTTGTTTAACGATAAAACATTTTTCAAATGGTTGCTACCGGTAAATATAATATTCTACCAAAAATCACTTCAAAAGCAACTCTGATATTGTTTTATGTGTTATGCATATTGTACAATTAGACATGGTATACATTTTCCAACCTGAGAAGTTGACATTTCCCTTGAGCTGTTCAGCCACAGCTTTATTCTCAGGCGATGAATCTTCAAACTCCTGCAGGACGTCCAGCACATTGACAAGCTCAACATGTCTGTCATTGGGCAACCACTGCATGAACATGCTAACGAAGTCAGGTTCTGCACTACATGCTTTAAGAAAAAGAGACACAAGTGACCGTCCCTCTGATCTCAGATTGGTGCGGAGGCTGTAGGAGGGATAGCCTTTGACAAAAGCTTTGTGCTGGCCTCGGCGAACTGTGCAGGTTATTTCCCACCAGGGATCACAGAGGAGAAAACGGCCCTCAACCCGGTACGTCTTTTTACCGGCCATGAATGACACTGCAAAAAAAAATAAGACATGCTTGAATCATTAATAGTTCGGTCCATAAACAAAGACTAAATGTCTATAAACAAAAATTCCACGAGAAAGTTAACTGTAAAAATAAACTTTATGTCTCCTGTAGGAGTGAGAAACAATGGCTAGTTGATTTTAATTGAAACAGTGTAAACTGTAAAATGGATTGACAGTGTGAACTGTACTAAACATGATTGTTTTTACTAACAACAATGTAATCTATATATAATTTATATATCCTTATTAGTGTAAAGTGTAAACAGGTTATTTTGTAACTATGTAAACAGGCTTACTTCGAAATTATTACTTTTACTTGTAACAGTCAATTGTAAACAGGCGTAGGCTACTTTGTAACTTCTAACAATGAAAAGTAAATATCGCTTCATATGAGTAAGTGATGTTCAAAATTCAAAATCAAAATATAAAATGATACAGCTTTTACATTTACATTTAGTAATTTAGCAAACGCTTCTTACAGCTGAGGACTACAGCAAGCGAGTCATCGCTTTTACATGATCATTTTACTTTAAAACTCAACAATTTAAGAAAATAAATTAGAATTTAAGAAAACATTATGCTTGAAGTTGGAAAATTTCCTACAATATAGCCTAATAAAACATATATAAATGTATATGCCTATTACTTGACACATCACATAAATATATAGCCTAAAACACTTTCGACATGTAGCCTAGTACTGTACAAAAAAAAAGGATGTTTTTATTTAGGCCCATTCAGATCTGTTATGTTTTAATTTCACTTTTCAGTGACCCTATGTAAAACGTAAACATGGATACTTTGTTTCATACCATAACAATGCAAAATACAAACATGGCCGCTTTCGTACTCGCAAACTTGTGAAATGAAAACATGGTTACTTGTAGCAATGTTAATTGAAAACATGTTTTTATGTTTACTGAACACATGTTTACGTGTTGTTGCTGTTATTGCAAACACGTTTAGATCTGCTAACTTTGTGTTCATATAACCAAAGGATAAAACATGTTTGGTAAAATGTAATGTTGTTTTACCTTCTTTTGACGCTGGCACGGAAGATTTAAATACGTTAGCCCCAGATGAGACAGAGTCCATCTCTTTCATGTCAAGAAATTCAGGCTGTATTTCCTCCTCGTCTTCATCTTCACTTCCTGAAACATCATCTTGGTTTGACTGGACAACCTCACGTTCTGGTAAAATGTAACCAATTATGTTTTTTAATCCGGCGGTGGGACTTTGCAGCGCCATGTTTACTTATGCGGTCCGTTTGAAGATTTCTACAGTTCGCGAGCGCGGTTAAATTTTTGACTCATGAGTCTCATGACTGTAACCATTATCAACAACAGCCAATCACATCACACCAAAATAAAAGGCCGTTTATGTGCTGCTTCCGGTCAATGGAATCACCAAAAGGTAACTGTCACACCAGATTAGATTCTTCATTTATTGTAAAATATTAACCTTAATTAATATTAACCTAAATCAAATAAAAAAATATAAAGTATTGTATATAATGTTAAACATGCACATGCTATTACATGCTCCACGCTTAAAATAATAACAAACCGAAAATGGCATCAAAAAATAATAATTTCTACAGTCAAAAGATAGTAGGCTTTAGGGTTTAAGGGTCTAAAAAGAGCTGTTGGTGTATTTTATGTGTATCCATCTTAAATATATTATTAGATATCAATTTAAATTAATATGACCACAGTACTACATGCAAACGTGCGTGGACCCAACGTATAAATCAAATGCAAATACATTTTTATTTCGTGTCTCTCATCGATTTTGATATTACTGCACCAATCAACTCAACAGCCAACCAATCAGATAATCCCAAAATAAAAGTATCGGTGAAATTATTAGACAGGTAACGTTACACGTAGTTGCTTTCGTTTTCTTTATTATGACAAAACATATATTATATACTTAAAGTCGTCAAAAACTTAAACTAAATAGAGCTTTGCATAGGGATTTCTGGACACCAAGTGTTTTAGCATGCAATGATTTCATCTTTAGTCATTAAAATAATTGGTTTAACAAACAGTCAACTATTATAAATGACCACCACTCCCTAAAATGACAGTAGTTGCAAACATCTTCAAAAATATATATTCGTTATAATATACATAAGATATACATAACATACCCGCTTTTAATAATCTTTTTTATGTTAAAACACAGTTTGAGGATATGTTATAAAGTATAGGCTATCTCTAAACTACTTTCATTTTAAGTAGATAAATATAAAAATATTGTTAAAACATATTAAAAAAAATTAAATACAGCACAAAAAAAAC
Organism: Phoxinus phoxinus; assembly: GCF_949152265.1. NCBI lineage: Eukaryota > Metazoa > Chordata > Actinopteri > Cypriniformes > Leuciscidae > Phoxinus > Phoxinus phoxinus. Next base: position 8,564,565 of record NC_136884.1, read on the forward strand.
AAACAACAAATATTTTAACAAAATGTGCACCAACACTCCACACTGCCGATTAAACTCCCAGAGTTCATTTTTTATAGAGATATCCGACCCAGGTGAATCACTCTGACTTAAGTGACAGAAGTTCTTCTGTATTTATTAGTCCCTGGTTGTACAGGTGAATTTTATTCTTCATTTTCTCTTTAGCTGGATTCCTGACGTCATCCTGAGAGGGCAGGGCATCATCATCTGAAACAGAAAAATGTTGGATATTATTTCTGGACATAGATTAGTCAATGAAAACCTAATACTTCAAGACAGATGTCCATGTGTGTTCTCTTCCTTGACTTGCCTAGAGTGACATAAAAAACCGACCGACTGAAGCCATTAGCGCAGCAGTCCTCACACCCCTGCACTTCGGCTCCAGTGGTACAGCTGCACTCCACAGGCCAACTCTCATATAAGTCCAGGTGAGGTGCAGAGTCATGTTGTGATGCTGAAACCACTTTGTCATTTTCCTGGAGAGATTCCCTGAGGGAATGCGACAAGTCGGGATCTCCCACACTCAGGAAAGTGACTTCAGACTGGCTGCACTCGCAGGGCTCTCCCAGTTTGGGAACTCTGGCTTCCACCGATGGGCTGCACATTTCATCATCTTCAATAGGGAGGCTTAGACCCGGACTGTGGCCGTTGTATGGCCACTGAAGGAAGATCGTATCGTCTAGGGTGTGTGGTTGGTCCTCAGTGGGTTCAGGCATGGGAAGAAGTTGGCTTAGTTTCTGAAGCACCTGAAGACGAATAAAATGTTTATATATATATGTTTATATGTGTATATGTTTGAGTAAATGAGGCCATTTACTAACCATTTCCATGGTCGGCCTGACTCTCATTCTTCTGCCTGTGCAGTCTAGTCCGATTCGGAGCAGACTAAGTGCCACCGCAGGAGGCCAGTGCTCAACTTTGGGATCTATAAACCGCAGACAGGCATCGACAGCGCCTTTTTCCTCAAACTCTGAATGCAGTACGTCTCTCTAAAGAAATGCAATGGCATAAGTCAGCGAAGGGCACAGTTCTGTTGTCATCAATTCTATTTATGTAAAATACAAATAGATTAATATCATGAGGAATCAAAATTTTCTTCGATTTTTTCGAGATAGGAGATCATTGAACCATTAAGGCAAGCTGTAAACAAAACTCAATTTCATAAAACATTGATCATTAAAGGGATAGTTCACCCAAAAATGAAAATTTTGTCATCAACACACCCTCAAGTTGTTTCAAACAATGTATTAATTTCTTTCTTCTGCTGAACACAAAAGAAGATATTTTGAAGAATGTTGAGGGTGAGTAAATTTTGACATCATTTTTATTTTGGGTGAATTATTCCTTTAATATAATTAAATAAAAAATGACTGTCTCACAGTAATATTGTCAAATATTCAAAATAATGGTTTTCATTTTTTTTCCTTCAGAAATCATTCTAATTTGCTGATTTGTTGCTCAAGAAACATTTCTTATTATTATTATGTAACAAATGTTGAACATTTGCTGCTTATTATTTTTGTGGAATGTGTCATACATTCTTTTCAGGTGTTACTTTGATGAATAAAACAGCATTTATTTGAAATAAAATTTATTTTTTATAATTACTTCAAATTGATTAAAAAAAATATATATATATATATAAACATTCTTTTTATATTGTTAAAACATATTTTTAGAAAATATATTTAATTTTTTTTTTTTTTTTCCTGAAGTGGATTCTTACCAGAAACACGTTCTTTGCGGTCTCCTGTTTCACCTTCTGTCCTGTACATGTCTCTAATATAACCTACAAGCATAGAAACATTTCAGAAACAAGAAATAAGAGCTGAATTATGTTGGGGTATGTGTCATGACTGGTAAGTAATAAATAAGAAAGAAATATTAATGGCCAGCATTCTGCAGCTGGAACTCAATTTTTACCATTAAAATTCTGACGTAAATCTTTATTTATACAAATGGTACCTGGCTCATTTTTGAAATAGGATGCTGAACTCACCATGCCAAGACTGTAAACGTCAAGTTTGACAGACAGCTTGCCATCACGGATGTACTCCTCTGGGAGATATCCAAGGTTGCTATGGGAGCCGGTCTCCATGACGATGGTGAGGCTCTGGTTGACAGAGTGGGGTCTCAGATGAGCTAATCCAAAATCTGATAATTTGGGCTGCAGGTTCTCATCCAAGAGTATGTTTGAACTGTGAACAGAACACAAAACACGCTCATTTCAATGCATCACCTTGACTGGGCACCTCCAAATTTGTAGCTATGGCTTCAAAGCGACACCTCGTAATGTTTCCACAAATAACCATGCACGGTTGTGCAGTGTGTAGATGGTGGACTGCCTTTGCGGTGCCTTTTATGATGATCAGTCTTTCCTGCCATGATAGAGGCCTGTCAACTTCCTGTCACAAAGGCAAGAGTAGAGCCTATGAAAACTTCTTTACTATGATGTAATCTACTATTACTATAGCATGTTACAGTTTGCTGGCAGATGATTTACCTCATGAAGCCTGTGGAACAATGATCCGTTATGAAGGTACGGATAAACTAAACAGAAGCGATTCGCCTCTGAAAAGCTGCCCCATAACTCCAAGATATTAGGATGCTGATACCTAAGCAGACAAAAATTAGAACTGACAACATGATAAAAACACCATTTGAATATGATCAAGCAGATTGTAGACCTACAGTTGTAGAACTTCGATTTCTTTGGTGAATTTTTCCCACAACGCCTTCCAATTAGCTTTATTTTCCTGATAATGTAATAATAAAGAATTAGATTAGTGTTTTTAAAAAGAAAAACTGTAATGGCATTATATATGCATGTAAAGTCAGACGTTAGGACCTGTTTGTTTCCCCATCTTCCACAGTAAAATAATTTCCATCAGTTAATTCAGTAAATAATTAGTACATTACATTCTTACATTGTTATTATTATTATTATGTTCTTATATTATTTACGGTACTATTTTATTATTATGTATTTATAGTGTTTTATTATTCATTGAATATAGAACAACTGCCAGAAAAGAACATAGTAATGTAATGACAAATGAATGTGCAAATACAGGAAAACAAATTAAAAATGGGTCTGTTAAGATGTAGATAAGATGTAAAAATATGTTTTGAGAGATGTTTTGAAAGATGGTTTGATATAAGTTTTAAAAGATGTTTTGAAAGATGCTTAAGATGTTTTGAGACACATTTTGAGATATTTAAGAAAGTTTGTTTACACCACGAAATAAAAAAAATAGATAAGGTAATTGCGACTTTTTGTCTGACAATTCTGACCTTCGCAATCCCAATTCTAAGAATTTTTTTTCTAGCATTTCAGACTTTATAACTCAATTGCAAGTATATATATATATATATATATATATATATATATATACACGCATCACAACAATTATTCCACGTTGAATATTCCACGGTGGAAACAAACTAGATTTGAATAGGTTGGGACCTGTTTGAAAACTTTCACAGCAAAAGATCTGCTTCCCCATCTCCCGCAGTAGACCTCGGCCAACACGCTTTCTCCGGTTTTCAAGTCCTGGTGGAAATGTCTCGTTCCCACAATGACGTCTGAATATGTGATGCAATACTTCTGTTTTTCACCTGTGAGACGGACAAATAAGGTTTCATCTCATATCCTCGTGAAACCGCTCAAAACAGAAATGAAACTTTTTACCTAATATCTAGAATGAATGATATATATAGTTAGTTCTTGTTTTACCGCTACATGTACAATAATACTAACTAAAGCAAAGACAACAGTCAAATACAAATGTGCTTGTACTTTGAAAAGCAAATTACCTTCAACAGAAATAGACTCTGGACGAAGAGCTGCAGTTTGACAGAATTTCTCAGTATTTTGCAGATGCTGATTGGAAAATGATTTTTTTTTATATATATATTGATAAAAACATATATTCATAATGTGACTAAATTGGCAAAAATAAAACTGCTAAGATTCAGTTGAACATAGTTTGCGAGCATTCGGGCTTTTTGCTTTCTAAGAATCCTAAACCACAAAAAAGACAAGCATCTGACCAGAATCTTTAAAAATCTCCAGAAATAACAGCATCAAACAGAAAACAGAATATTACCATGGCAAAGAGAGGGGGCGAGGATGACTTCAGCGCACATGTAAAGTCTAGAATAGAATCAAATAAGTTTGGTTACTGTTTGTTATACTGTGGCAGTTTCGTTATAGCAGTTTCATTACGTAATCTTTTCAATGGTGCGTGGTCGATACGATTTGTTAGAACTGTGGGTTACATGCACAGCTGGTGATTTAAATCGCATGCTTTGTTTTTGCATCCAGTTCACAACATATTTAGGTTTGCCAAGTTCCTCTTTAAAGTACAATATACGTTACAAATATAAAGTAACACTAGCTGATATAGAAAGCTTCTGTGACTAATAAGAGGAAGTTGGAGAGACAGTAAAATGTAAACAACCCTAACAAGAATTTCCCCAAAAATATTAGTTACTATAGTTATTGCTAATACTAAAATAATATTATTAATAATAATAATATAACATCTCCTTTTCAGACTTTTATTTTAATTTATTTTTTCTGCTTTAAGTTTTATGTGTACTGTAGTTATTTACTGTGTACAATTACTGTAGCAACCATTTTAGCATTAAGTACAGCTACCATGGTACATTATCATAAAGGGAACATCACAACCAGAATGAGCTACGAAGATGTTACCTTGTGACTGAAAAAGACTGGTGGCTCGAGCATGACCCATCTCATCCAGAACCTTCAGCAGATCCCCCACTCTTTTATTCTGCTGGGCCCACGACCACATGAGCTCATGTGTTGGACTTTTCCCAGCAGCCACGTACATTTCAGTACATCTCACCTCCAGCTGACTGGGAAGGATGCGGGCAGCTGGAAGGAATCAGACTGGGATGAATGTCACAAAATGTTTCCCAAGTGCAGCGGATTTGAAGACCCTCTCTGTTGGAAAACCCAGCCTAAACTGCCTGATAGTTGTGTTTTGTATTTCTAGTTGGTTCAAGCTGATCATTAGTTTGTTGATCAATGTTCTGAAAGCCAACTTGACCACCGTTTGTGGGGACAAGTTACAAATTAGAACCTGGATTGTTAATGGTAGATCTTCTTGGACCAGTTTTGACTAGTGTGACCCAAAGTGGCCATATTGTACCAGTTTTGACAAACTAATGCCCATCTAATTACTAGACACACTCTTAAAAATAACGTTTTTTTCATTATTGGCATCTTTTGTTCCTTTAAGAGTCTTTAACATCCATGAAACCTTTCCATTACAGAAAAGAGTTATTTTAGTGGAAAATTGTTCTTAAAATGTTATTCACGCTAAGAAAAAAAATAACAACTGAAAGGTACTTTGAGCAACCAAAAATGGATCTACTATGGCATCGCTGCGAAAACCCCATTTTAGAAGCTTTATTTTTAAATCTGGGGAGAAAAAGCTTGAACACAATATTTGAACAGTGGGCTATATTCCAGCGACTATAATTGAACATCAACACATTCCCAAAGAAGATAAATATATAGGGACATTGATTAGATGATTGTTTGCTGGACATCATACTAACAGGTAACGGTAGTGCAGTGTTACATTGTCATGGTAAAGTGATAGTTTTACCTAAAGCTCTCCACCCCAGACCGTCCACCCCGCTGTCCATCAGTCTACAGAAAGTCCTCATGAGCACCGGCTGGACGTCGAAGAGGAACGTCGACGGATCTATTTTACCTGACATCTTTCTCTAGTCGATACCATACACAGGTGTGTGTGAAGTTTGGTAAGATGTTTCATGTCTCTCTGACTGCTGACTCTACAGTGCTCTCTTGTGTTGAGATCTCTTGCTACAGAGCGGAAATTCCCAAACCCCACCTACTTCCTCTAAATAATTTCACAAATGCTCATAATATTTGCTCGTAAGAGAAAGGTGAATCAAACCAAACAATTAATTTCCAGCTTCTTGTTTGATATAACAACAACAACAATAATTAATAGGCTATTATTGTTTTTTATTGTCATTGTATCGTTTACTATTAAATAATAGTTGTCTAGCCTACATTATATAGGCCTACTTCATAATAACAACAATAAATATAATAATAATTATGATTATTATTAATATCCTTGTATCATTTAGGCTACTATTTTGTTATGTTTTGTCTTTTTATAAAATATATATATATTACTAATTTAACATAGCCTATAACAATTGACAGTAAAAATACCAATAATTGAATGGCAGTTGGATGTACAAATATGTAAACATACAAGTAAAAGCAATTGGAATGAGGAGATCGACACTGGATCATCATTATAGGCTAGAATAGTTAAAACTTAACTTGTTTTGAGGCTTTGACAATCTTTCTCACAATAATCAGAGATAAAGTTAATTTATAATTTTCACCTCATGTAGGCTACAAAAGAGATACTCATAAAACTGTCTTTAAAAAGTTAATAAATAATACAATTATAAATCCTTGAAACACACAAAGTGGCCTAGGCTAAATAAATAAATAAAAAGAAGAACCTGTTATTCATCAAAAATGTAAATGAACACTCTTAATATAATTTGTAATAAGACAAATATTGCACATTTTCATACTGAATTGCATTCACACAACATGCAATGTGCATCAATAAAGGTCCATTCTTTAACATGTAAAAAAAACATACAGCTTTATTTACAAAAGGTCTCAAATTACAAAAGCTGGTGATTTTCACAGAAGTTCAGCTTCACGGTTACATCATCAGTCAATGTTATTGACTACTAGCTGATGCCATTGCCAACTGAGCGACGCTTGCGAACCAGAGCGAGGCTTGTCTTGTCACCATCACAGGTTTTTCAGGAAGTCATGTGACTTTTTTTCAGCGGGAGTGAGACACAAACGTTTGCTGTCAAACGCACTTCAGCCCATGAAACAAATAAAAAGAGATAAAAAAAATAAAAACTCATAGCGCAAACTTTGAGGATTTTTCCATTTTGATTTGAAAGCTACTGGAAAATTAGATTAGAAAGTCTGTTTTTTTTTTTTATCCAATCACCGTCTTGATCGCTCAGTTGCTAGGCAGACATGTATGTTTTAGGTTAGGAAAATAACTGAAATTCACTACTATCACTATGATGTTGATTTAACCTCAAAGTACAGGCAATAAGACAGTACAAACTATTTGAAGCAAATAAACACAATTGTTTCATTAGGTTTTCTAAATTTTATTTTCCTCTCTTAAAAATTAAATTTTCTCTGTAGCAATTTGTCAAATTGAATTATACATAATCATTAATATTCCAGTTTTGCAGTTGCAGTTGTGAACATATGTAGATTAACAAGAGTAAATAACAACTGGTTTAAAATAGAATTGGTTGTAATTAGCCTAATTTCAAAATAAAGCCAGAAATAGGCACAGGATTTACACAAAGAGGAATGAAATCAGTAAAAAAAGACCCATAAACTAATCAAAACCCATAAAAAAACATTTAGCAGCTACTTTGGTATAAATTATCCTTGTGAAGAAAAAGAATGTCAACTCAAGAAAAACTAAAATCACGGAAAGTTGCGATGTAATTTGTATGAATAGTGTATCTTGAGCAACAGCTTTGTGATATGGGACAGTAGGATAATAATATTATGGTCTCTGTAGACGATGAAAAATGTCCAAAAAAACCCCAGAGATATTATCCTAGGAAAAAGAAAGAAAACACACACCTTTATTCTTCTTTACATTTCTGAATTGCCACATTTTAATGGTAAAATAACTTGGTATTGCTATATTTTTTTCATTGATAATAAACAAGGTAATATGCACTTACCACCCTTTGTCTGCCTTTGATTGGTAGCTTTACATGTTGGACTCTGCGGATAAACATAAGATGTTCAATACACGGGCTGTGTCATGTAAACCATTAGGTATCTTCTAGAAATAGACAACACTCACCCCAAAGAATGTTCACTGCCTTGCTCGAACTGTGTCGAACGCTGCAGGAGTATTCTTCACCTTTCTGTGGTGTGAAGGAGACGCTCTTGGTGAGGTGAAACTGCCAGCCCTTTTCGAAGGCCAGGTCCGTCTGCTGGGTGTTATCGATAACCTCTCCATTTTTCAGCAGTTCAATGGAGATATCAGGAGGGTGGAAGCCACTCACATAACAGATCAGGGTGTTCGCCTTTCCATACTCTCCTGGGAAATGGCTGTACAGCTGAATCTTAGGACTGGCTGAAAAAAGAATTCAAACAAAGATAAAGCGTAAGTATGAAACAAGATGATTGTTTATTTGAAATAGAATTATGGATGCAAACATAACATACAAAAGTTGAATAAAAATTAAATTCAAACTTCCTGTCCCAAAACGAAATACAAATTAGGCCTAACTTACATCAGAATTCCTCATTCATATTGCAAACAAAAAAGAAACAAGTTGCCTAGTCTTTACAGGCCTACAATCTGTTTAGCTCAAGAGATACAAATTATAATCGGTAAAGTAACATATAGTTAAAACATACTAATATGCATAAATTGATTATTTTCGATCACAGTAAGACATAACTTTGGTTATATATCGAAAAGATTATAATTTAAGTGAAATGGCACAATTATTGTTTTGTAAATGAAGGCTAGGGAAAAAAATCATATCAATTATGGATACATATTATAGCTAACAAAAATATAGATACTTTAATAATCCTCAAGGGGAAATTTAGCAGAAAGAATCAACAATACAGCACAATAAACAACGATACCATACAGAATTCACATAAGCAATTTAAATTACTTACAGACTTTCCCTTGTACAGTGACGTACAACACACAAAACAGGGCAAAAGACACGAGTCCTCGCATTTTTGCGGATTTATGCGAGAGTATCAAAGATAATATCCTGTACCTCTCAGGTCTAAAGCAGACAATATTGAAAGTAAAACACCAGTAACCTTAAATGCTCTGTCACTACCGACAGCAGCACAGCCTCCAAGGTGACAGGGAAGCCAATAGCAAAATTCCTACAAGTTGTTGTTGGGTAGATTTGATCTAGGGAGGTTATACAGACTGTGGCACTGGCAATGGCCTGGTGGAAAACAGACAGTCCCTTTTGGAAATACCCGAACTTACCTAAACAAAAATAAGACACCTCCCTCTTCTTCATCAACAAAACGGATCCATCATTTCGTAAATCGCCATGAACCAAAACAATTCAATACCTATTTAAAATGTTCAATGTTAGGTAAAGAAAACATGGCAAATATAGGCTATCCTAATATTAAAAGAGCAAATGGGTAGTAGTTAAATAGCAAAGTGGAACGGAACGGTGGAAGGAACGGAGTTAAATAGCAAAGTGACATGATATACTGCACTTCTAAAACAATTTTAAGCATTTTAATTGTAATACTTTTATAGTTGAATTCATATAAAAAGAGACTACATGTTATATTTGAAAAAAAAAAAAAAGAATCTTTAGGACTTTAAGATAATATTTGCGTTCCTCACACCAATGACTATTTGAATAAAAATAAATAAATAATATAATCTTATACTTATATATATATATCATTACAACTCACAGAATATAATTAAACACAATTTTATTAATAAGAATTGTATTGAAGAATTGAAATGGCAGGTGGTGCTGGGGAAGGTGGGAGTTTTCTAAAATGTTCTAATGGTGCGCTGCACTGAGTTGAGCTGCTTCGGGACGGAAATAAATAAATAGATAGAACAAACAGGTCAATTGGCCTTAGCTGTATTGGCTTTAGAGAATCGGAAGAGTTTCATGACCGAACATGTATAGGCTACATGTAACATAATTACCTTTTAACTAAGACTAATTCTGTTTCAGTACATGAATAATCAGCTTAGTGTATACCTGTATACGTAAATAGTTGGATTTACGTCAAGCCATGTGCAGTAAACCAGATTCTAATATTGTCCTTGATTCCCTAACATTTCCATATGTCTATTACTGGGGATACCAAATTGTGAGAACATCACAGATTAGAAAAAGCAATTAATACAATATTGTTTTTGGTGCAGAGTACAAAGTGAATGCCTAAATCTGTAAATCTGAGACTGATAAAAAAAAAAGAAGCAGAGCTAAATAAAGCATCAGCCATAGGAATGCTTAAGTTATCCCTGTTCCTCGGGATTTTGGGTTGTATGGAATACAGTGGTGAGCCAGAGCAATAAAGAAACGCATATGAATTGTGGCTTGGCCTGGATACCAGATTCCCTGCCACAGCATTCTTCATCTCAGTCTCCATGGAAACTAAGCACAATATTATGACACTGTGCTTTGTGTAGATCTGTAATCCAATGTATTAAACTGCTGGAAAAAATAAGTCTAAAACTCGAGTTTATGCACTTTTTGTGCCGTCTGCTTTGTGCTTTCACTTTAAGTTCAAACATGAAGGACGTTTCCTTGTGCACTGGTTTGTTTGGGCAATTAAATAAAACCAAAGCAGATTTTCCAGCCTGGGAACATTTCAGACTTGTCAACTTTGCAAACAATAGTTTGTCTTCTGATAAATAATCAGCATACAGCAAATCAATAATATATATATATATGTATGTATACACATACACACATCTTTATTGTCGCATTAGACAACTACATATCAAATCAAGTGGCAGGTGACTAGATACATTATTCAAAATGAAAACAAAATATGGTTAGACTCTTTAGTTATTTTAAATAAATATATTAAAGCATTAAATTATATGACACCTGTGTTGGTTTTATATTTTTGAAATGAACTTTATATGAGTGTGGCTACGTGTCCAAATACAGTTGTCATGCTGTATAAACAAAAAGTGAAAGTAGATTTCAAGGCTTGAACAAAGCTTGATCTTCTGGGAAATCATGTGATTAAGTCTGGGATTTTTTTTTATTGTTACAGATACGGAAGTAAATCTAGAGAGCAATGACTATTGCCCAATATTGGCTCTACATCTAAATCGAAAATGAAAAAATTGTAAATGAACATCATCTAATAACTTTCGGGGGGGATGGGGGGTTTGTTGCTGTTTTGTTTTTGTGGTTAAACACTCAAACTGGTACTTTTGGAGATCTCAAAATATAAGGCAGCTTGCAATGGCACAATTTATCCCACTAGCTGTCAGCATTGTACAAGCATTTAAGGTGAAACTGAAGTCATGCACAGATTTAAAGGGATAGTTCACCCAAAAATAAAGATTCTGTCATTACTCACCCTCAAGTTGTTACAAACCTGTATGAATTTCTTTCTTCTGCTGAACACAAATTAATATATGTAGAAGAATATGGGTTATCAAACAGTTTATGGACCCTTTTGACTTCCAAAGTATGGGGTGGGGTGGGGTGGGGGTTACTCTGAAAGTCAAAAGGGTCCATCAACTTTTTGCTTTCAGACATTCTTAAAAAAAAACTTATTTTGTGTTCAGCAGAAGAAAGACATTCATACAGGTTTGGAACAATACGATGGCGAGTAAATGATGACAGAGTTTTCATTTTTGGGTGAACTATCCCTTTAAATCTGGAGTCAGGCAGTGAAAACTGGGTTTGATGTTTGGACCGGCTGCTGGACATACCTCAGATTTAGATGGATTTATATCATTGTGTTACAAACCTTCATATGATTTGAACGGCCAGAACTTAAAAAATAAGTTCGTCATAAACTATAAAATCTAATGATTGACTTGGTCATGACATCCAGCACACGTGACAAATGTAATATTTCTTTCCCCATCAAAGTGTCAATCCGATTTTTAGTTAATGTTCATATCCAACACAAATCTTAAACTGTAGCTAATTGAAGATCACTTAGGATCCTTTAGTTAATGTCAAATAGAGGAAGCCCGGATTCTCTGCTCAGATAGACGTTCACTCAAACGTAACCGCCTTGTTTTGACTCATTTTGCACCTGTCTCATTTTTCATGTCTCTATCTAGAGTGCGCCACAAATCTTGAGAGTTTGCGGTGTAGCCGACTGGGATTGAGGTTTGAGCATGTGGTAGCGTTCACAAGCTCATAAAGGCTGCAGACACTCAGAGACCATAACAAAACCATCAGCCTTTATAGCAGGGATTTTACTGTCTGCAATGACAATAGAGGCGTACTTTTAGTCTGTCTGTACATATAAATAGAAAGAAAAAGAAAAAAAAAGTCTAGACTTCTAGCACATAGCCTAGCGGTCACAAATCTGCTAATGTCGTACAAATACACGTTCCAAAAGGGGCGATGCCATAATAGAACCATTTTGGGTCCCAAAATAATTCTGCCTTCATGTGCTAACTGAATTATCGAGTTTCCTAGTTGAAAATTGGATGCGCCCTCTTAAGTCGTATTTAAAACTGGGAAGCTTGGGGATAATGTTAGGCCTACCAGAGTTTCAGAGTTGGGTGCGCCATTTCAATCTTAGGCCCTGTCCCAAATGGCGCACTTGATGTGGACTTTCGGTCTCGTGGACTTAAATTGCGCGTGCTCGCTGAGTCTACGAGTCCGTAGGCTGTCCCATTCATCACTTTAACGCTCTGAAGTGTGCTCAGCAGCGCCCCCTTTGTACCCTTGAAGCGGTCTTCCGCGAAGCCCGCATAGATGCAGGCTTCACGCACTTTAACTACCCAGGAATCCTTGCGAATTTGCGAAAGGCCAATCAGACAACGAATGGGAGGAGCTTTCGCTCACGTTAACATGGATGAGAAAAAAATATTTAAGTGTAAATATCATTATGGTTTTTATGACCTATGTGTACATTTTACCAGTTATTACCTACAGTTTATACAAACATTATGGTCATCAACAGTGGTTGATATCTCAAACATAAATATAAATATATATTTATATTTTATAAACATAAATAGCTTGCTGAATAATAGGCTACGATCGCATTATGATTCATTAAATAAATAGAACCGAATGGCATGGGCTTTACTGAGTCATATATAAATGTACAAATATAATATTTAAACAACAACCGGACCGTCTTCCTATTTCCGGCGTGACGATCGAGTCTGTCCCAAAAATACCTCTCAATGCGCCCTCGTGGACTCGCGCCAAGGGCCCTTTAGGTCTGCACTACATGACGTCAGCAAAGTGTGGACTCTGAGGAAGTCCACAAGTCCGGAGTGTGCCATTTGGGACAGGGCCTTAATATCAATTGTGAGATTATCACTATTATCAATAGTGATCTATGACATTGTATCATGTTGAATATTAAAGTTTTTTTGTGTCTATTTGATAATGAGGGATTTGTGGATACATTACTGATTTGGATTTGAAGAGTGAAGGTTGTAGTTTTTTTTATTTTGAAGTAAAAAGACAAAAGTTGACCCATCTTAGTCCCAGACCTGGTTTCCTCCATAATTCCTATTCTTTCCGACAACAAGCTCATAATCACAACATTTCCGATAGCATGTGAAGGAAGCATTAGAAGAACCATTAGTGAAGAACAATTTGAAGAACCTTTTATGCAATTGAAAGGCTCCATGGATGTTAAAAGTTATTCATGGAACCATAAATGCCAATCGTATTTAAGCTATTGCCACATCTTAAATATCTCTTCTTCGTTTTACGTAATGGCATTTCATTGTTTTAAAGGTTAAAAAACCCGAAAACTTTGTTATTTCCAAGTTTAAATCAGATTTTGAATCCCAGACTTTAATTGTCAGACCTTTGGACCGCACTGTGTACATCGTCTCCTAGTTTACGGTAGTTAACCGTAGTTTTATTACAGTAGTTATATAAAAAAGTAGTTTTATTACATGGTTTTGTTGTTGCTATAAGTGATGGAATGCAATCAAACATTTGTCGTGGAATTCTTGGAGTTACTCTAGAATTCCCAGACTTCCCGTTCGGTTCTATTAGCGCTGGGAATGAAAGCCAGATTCTGTAGTACAGGGTGGTTTAGAGAGATGGAGGGAGGGAGGTTCCAGCCATGCGGTTTGGTCTCCCCGCCAAGACTGTGCTTCATTAAAATGAGGTCATTTACAGAGCCAGGAAGGAAAGGGAAAGAGAGGGAGCGAAGGAATGAGACAGGCGAGCGAAAAGAGAGATAGACCCATTGAGGGAGGAGGCTGTAATGGAGGCGAGTTGGGTGGCGGGTGGAGGGGGGGGCGGCAAAATGAAACCAAGATGAGTCACAGAGACCAAGAACAAGAAAGAAAGAGGGAAAGGATGAAGGGGAAATGGTTCCTCGATGACTGTGCGAGTGCGGCCGGATTGTGCGGAGCGGCACGCGAGCTCGCGGTGCGGGTGACGGCGGGATGAGTCAGGACCGCAGGCGTGAGTCAGTGACACTCGGGTCAGACACACCCTCAAACAGAAGCGCACAAACACTGATCAGTCATACAGAGTAAACAAACACTTATTCATGCAGCCTGGTGCACTAAGTAGAGCACACTGCTCGAAAACCATTCATAAATACACACTAACATGGAAAATCAGACGCATATTTATGTAGCAGTTAAAAACAGTTTAATGGTCTTACACGCCTAAGTGACACACTGAGGTTACACTCTATGGTTCTGTGCTCTCTTTCAAAAAATGATATATACGTTTTGAAAAAACTTGATTCTTATTGGTCATCACGATCTATATTTTTATAACCAGTAGCCTAGTAGTCTCTGGCAACCAATATTTTATTTTCATGTCTCTTATATCACTCTGCACTCCTTTTCTTATGACATAATAAAATAATTTAAACTTAAATCAATATTTTGTATATATTATTATTATTATTTTATTTTATGGTAACTAGCTGTTATTCCTTACATAAACACCATCTGCAATGAAAAAAATTAAAATAATAATAAAAAATCTACTTAAAAAGTAAAGTAATAGAGTAAATAAAATTATAAACACAGTGGCAGAAACAATACATCTATCTATCTTAATTATTTATTATATTTCTTATATTTATATAATCTTATATTTTTTAATTTTACATAATTTTAGAGATTAAGTTAAAACATTTATTTGAAATCGATCATTTTAAATTATAAAGTGATTGCACATGCTATGCATAAATAATTATAATAAATTAGCCTATAAAAAATGATGACAGTTACAATAAATTAAAAAAGTATCAAATCATGGTTAATCAATTATAAAAATTACATATACAAATGTATTAATAACAAATAATTATAAACAAATATATATTATAAATATTATAAAAATAATGACAGTTATTTAAATATATCTTCCAAATTATAGGGAGACGTCTACACACACACACACACACACACACACACACACACACACACACACACACACACACACACACACACAGACACACACACACACACACACACATTAGCAGCATAGCATCTAGCAACTGTATGTAGTAGCCTGTATAGAGTTACATTTTTTCAAATGCCCCATTTTACCAGTTCATACAATAGGCTACAAAAAGATATTCTCATGCACACTCACACAAACATACTAAGTTTCAACAGCTCCTAAACACACTTGAAATGACACCCACACACATAAACCCACAGCCACCCACTCGTTCCATTCATCCCGTCCACGCTTCCACACACGCCCACCTTGAACCCAGCCCACGCTGAGCTCCGGCACAGATTCGGTGACACACACACACGCAGGCTGGGGGGAAACCAGACACGGTCACATCCGCAGGCAGGATTACACACCCTGAAGTTTTGATGTCCAGTGTGACTCATTCCTATAAACAGACACTTCTGGAGGAGGATCGTGTGTTGCAGGGCCTTTCAAAGTCTACAGACATCTCACCATTGTAGAACGTAGTGTACATGTGCTGCTGACTCACCTCGATTTGAGCTGTTTTGATCTTTGAAGGCCAAGGTGGTCCAAATGTGCTGTGATGGATCAGAAGACACTTCATGCACAACCAATAAACCATTTGGAGGAATGTCATCTTAAGTACACTGCTTAAAGCAGCTTCTTTGTCATGGTTTCACTGTAAAACTTAAGTCGATAATTGAAAAAAATTCAATCATGATCTTGATAACCTAATTAGTGTTTGCTAAGACAAGCATCACTATTACTACTGCAATTTGAACTAAGATTGCAGTGGTTAACTTCAGCTCATCCCGCACCGGCTGTGCTGCCATTAATGAAGCCTCAAAATAACTGGCCGAGGTCATCCAGTCATAACTTTTATGTATGACAGGGGTGTGTGATGCACAAATCAGCTAATTGTCTTCTGTCATCCCCTTTATCAGATTGCGTTTTTTAATTTTTATATATTTATCTAGATGTAGATCGAATAAAAATAAGGATTTAGGTTAAAAATTATAACGTTATTTTTTGTTTAACAACAACATATTCGCTTACACTTGTACACAATTACGAGGAAAATATGCAAATATTTGAAAATGCTTACACGTAAGATTATATTGTGATATCTGGGTGTAGTGATTACATGGAAAAGCATGAAATGGGATTTATAAGGATCTGAGGCGGATAGCTGAGTCTGCGCCAGGGCTACAACAGCTGCACCCAGACACACAAGAGAGAACAGGAAGTGTGTTTTATTTGCTCAGCAGAGTGGACGGACATCCTTTAGTGTGCAAGATACAAGAAACGAACAATTATGTCCCACTCACCTCAGACAGAGAGAGAGAGAGAACGGGAAAAGAGAGAGGCTGCATCCTAAATCGCATACTTCTCTAGTAGGTGAAAAACAGTGTGTGGCAAAAAGAAGTCTGCACGAATTCACAGCACTCATAAAAGAGTAGACAAAAAAGTACCATGACCTACTACTGAGGATTCTGAAGTGTGCATATGATGGACACTTTACTATCCCATGAGGCCACGGGGGAAGATTTGTGAATGGCAGTAAAGTGATGTAACTGACCCTGGCAGGTCACATGATAATGACAAAATGGAATGTAGTATTTATGGATTACATTCATACCACACACTATCATACTATATAGAACACACTTTTTAACGGGTAGTAAAGTAAATACTTCAAAATAAGTATACCTCAAGAGAGTATGCGATTTCAGATGCAGCCAGAGAGAGCCAGACACTATGAAATCAAAATAGAGTTTGAGAAGCCGTTTCACGTGGATACATCACAATAAGAGGTGTATTCGCAACCTGTATTTCAAGCCGATTTTAAAATCATGATACAGTGTAAACCCGAATAAGTTGGCAAAACGCAAAAACATTTAGGTAATCAGTTACAACTAAATTTTTACGTTACAAAAATTCAAGTTTAAGCAAAGCTTGCATATTTTTATTTCGTACTCGTACATTTAACTTGAAATATTTGAGTAAGCTAATTCATTCAACTTAAAATGATCATGTAATCTCAACAGAAATATTTTTTTGTAGAGGAAACTTGGCAAGCTTTAGCCAATTCAGTAAATGCTAACTTGATCATTAACAATGCTTTGATAGCATACCAATTGCTGAATGAGTACGACGACATAGAACATTTAACATATCTGTTCTCAAACCAAGCTCATGCTCCACTCGTCGCCATGATGGAAACCCCCCACCCCCCTTAAATTTAACTGAAATCCCAGCCCAGTTTTAGTTAAATTTAAGTTTGTACATTAAAAGAAACAAGTTAATAAAACTCAAAACGATTAAACAATTCAGATTACTTAAAATGTGTCAGATCTGTGAATTCAAAAGAAAAAGAAAGTTCCAAAAACTCAAAGGTTCATTTGATTGAACTAATTTGATTCATTTAAGTTTGCCCTACTCAAACCCATTAATCATTTTGAGTGTTAGGGTTTACAGTGGGTTAGGTCTCGAGATACATTTTTAAAACTTGAACTTCTTGATATGCCGTCTTAAATACACGGCACTAATGAGCAAGATCTTAAAAAGTAAGCAAAATGAGTCTAACGCATGATTACATAGAAAACTGTTTTTAAAAAATGCAGCAGGATTTAGTGTGAATTACACACACAGTGCAAGCTGTTGTTTACATTAACTTTACATACTGTGCGCAAACGATCCGATCCATTCCCCGTTGGACAAAATCAAGTGCCGCCTATCATTTTAGTCTTGTTCAAGAAGCTGTTTCATAGGATATACATCACAAAGAATAGGAAGGAAAGCTAACACTTCTGTTTTATGCATATTACAACGCAAGCAGAATTTATATGGTTATTGTTGAGTTGCAAGCTCAATAGACGTGCATCTAGATGTTACCTAATAAATGAAGTGTACGTAAACCAGATTTTTGTCCGAGGCCTTGTCCCTGAACAGCTGGATGATTGTTAATGAGAGAGCAGGAAAGAGGAGGGAAACACTCTCACACAAAGGCAGACCCTCTTTACACGGAAAAGAGGAAGAGGTGGCAAGACCACCTCTGAACGTGGTTGTGGTAGCAGTGAACTCCCTCTCCACCCAATCCTCCCTCCCTCTACGTGGGTCAATCTGGCGGAATTACTGAGCAGCTTGATGATGAGAGCTGGCACTAACAACCAAATCCTCAGCACTCTGGTGGGTTGGGGCACATAGCCGAGGTGAGTTGCACAAAGGAGGGGTGTGAGTGAGGCGCCCTGTCAGAGTGCACAGAATGGCGGGACTTTGAAGTGGGGGCCGCCGTCCCATTCACAGACTCTGCTGCGGAGCAGAGGTCAGGGGCTCCAGGGTGGGCTACGTGTCCCCTGTGAGTACACCAAAGAACGGGAGTTAAAGAGATGTTTTGGAATTGGGAAGAGGGGGAGAGTCTGTGAAAGAGGAACAGGAGAGGGAGGAGGGAAAAAAAAAAAGCAGTCGTCTAAATTCCGTAACATTGTGTACCTTATACATATAGCCTCTGTGTTTCTGAATGTGCTGTCCCACTGTCCTGCCCTAGAATGACATGTGACACTTCAGTGCTGGCTTGTATGTGTATGTGTGCTTTAAGGAAGGAATTAGGGTTCCTAATAAAATGTGCAAGAGTAAATTTGACCTATAAGGAAAAGTTCTTCAGACAAATGATTTAAAACACATCAGTTGAAGACTTGTGGGAACCTTACTGCACACTTAAAGTCAGCATGAAATGAAAGTTGGGATAGTATTTTCTTCTGTGACGTATATTGGCTTTTCGAACGAGAAAAAATAGGGCTGGCCATGAATTTGTCCATTTGGAATTGATTGAAAGCAACAGGATATCATCAATATTCAAAGAGAAACGGTGAATTTCGCCAATTTGAGTAAAGATGCGGTCACATTTACCATAGCTCATTTCAATGGGAATTTGCAAGTTCGAGAGTTTCGGCTGAAAAGTCCCTCATGCAGATTTCTCTCACGTTCAAGTTGATCAAGCGAATTTGCCTGACCAAAGCTGCTCAGTTTGAAAGTGCTTCGGTACACCATTGACAACGAACCCTTTTTTGCCTGCAAAATTTCACTGAAACATCACTGTAACTGCAACTTAAAAAGGCGCAGTCACATTAATGAAAAAGGTCTAATTGTCAATAATGTCCACTAAGCAAGGCTCACACAGAAATCTCTTTCAAATCAAATTTTTTTTTTGGTCTACGCAGCAAAATCGTCCCAAAGAACATAAATCCGATGCAATATCTGAAAATGACTGGATTTCGTCAACGACTTTTCTACGAATAAAGGTAAAAGTGACTGCATCATAACAGAGATCGGTAGCACTGTGAGCAGAGCTCAACTTCATGCAAATGAGTAGCGAAACAATGCACCGACCAATGGGAGTACAGACAGTGATTGACATACCAACATCTAAAATCAAATGGATTCTGATTGTTTCAGTTTATTTGGTTAATGACCTGGCCTTTTAATCACAGTCAGTGTGAAAGGGGCGTCAAAGAACTGAAAGTACCTTGAACGCAATGTAAATAAAACCAAATGAATAAATGCGAAGGAGATGTGGTTGTAACAAATTTTGCTATGACATTTGTCGATAAAGCATGCAGTGTTAATACTGACTTCACACACAACAATGATCACAGGCACCTTTTTTTATTGTGCTGAATAAAGAGGTGGATATGTATAAAGAGGACTTTTTTTCTAATACGTTTCTTTTTTTGTCCTTTTTTTTTTGTTTAAACAAGCAAGCAATTTTAAGTGAAATCACAAACAGCAATACTAAGTGAAACAGCCATAATTGTTAGCAAAACAAGTTATATCAAGTGAAGAAAGCTGAGAGTAAACACCTAGTGATACTTTTCCATCTCCACAGCTGCAGAAATGACAAAACATTGCATAATGTAAGACGTTTTAAAAACAAGTCAAATTGTCCAGTCTTACCTAACTTGTGGCTGAGGCAGAGAGGTACAGTCTTATATAAAAAAAATCCCCCCCAAAACACACAAAAATAAACTATGAATATATATTTTATTTATATATAAATTTAAAACTTTACGCCGTTCTCTCTGGACTCAGGCACCTGAATTTAAGCAGATAGTAAGTTTGAAAAATGAGGTAACAGGAGGCCCTCTTGGAGGTAGAAAAGTGTATTCGATTGTACTAGAACATGTTGTCATAAAAAATACAACTTCATCTTCATTAAGACACCCAGAGCTGAAAGCACATGAACAGTGGCTCCTGTGGATACACATTCAAACCAACATAGGAAGCATATAAACACAATGCCAAGTTTCAGGGCTGAAAGCGGTGCACCTTATGACAGATCGCTCTGCTATAACAGTGCCATTATACGCCGATCTACTGAAAACGACCTCAAAACAGCGTTAAAAAGCAACAACCGCTGAGGTCGAGTCGAGACACGCCGTCCTTCCACTTAAGCGAGTGACTGTTACATCTGTTGAACTCGTAGGAGAGTAAAGAAGCGGTCCGATTCGAAGACTGACACTTTTACAAGAACTGTAACCATTTAGGTAGTAGCATTACAGTGTTTGAGCAACGTTTAATGTTGGTTTGTGGCAAAAGCCAAGCTGCCGCATATAAAGACGGTCATTACATGCCATTGTAAGTTCAAGGGGCATGCCAACAGTTCCATTAGCTTCCTCTGAGGCTCTACCTCAGGCCCAGTTGAGATTACCATGTTAACATTTCTTAAGGTTTTCATGGTGACAGGCTGAAAAGGTGTATTCTTTCACTACATAAGCATTACATATACATCTGTTTGAACCATACAAGAAAAGAAAATCACATTTGTGTAAAGTACACACAAAAAAAAAAACGCTAATCAAGTATATCTCAATATCTACTAATTTTTCAAAAACATATTCATATATGCAATATACAAAACCCGAACATATTTTTTCAAAACCTGAAAGAGCGTTTCAAGTTTCTTTTGTTGTTTTTTTAGTTTTTCATGTGATGTGTATTTTGTGTGTGCATGTGTGTATGTGTGTGTGTGTGTAGTTGCTTTCTTTTAGCACCTTCTCCCAGCTGAACTAAAATGAAACAAAAATCTAATTTGTAAAACAGGATTTTGTGCAGTCCTAAAGTCTTTTTCAGTACACATCATTTGAATCCGTACTGAAAGAAACCAGGCAACAACCAAAAAAAAAATAAACTTTCCATTTTCAAGACTGGAGGTAGGTATTTGTCAGCTGATTATTAGTCCATTTTTATCCTTTTCTTTTTGAGGTACATATCTGAATAGTACATAGGGAACTAAAAATTCAGAGCAATAGTGGAGAGGGGAAAAAAAATAGAGAGAGAAAAGAGAAATTAATTCGCAACAATATCATTTAGTGTCATACAAGCACTTGATCCTTAGAAACCATTGAGTAAATCAGTACAAAATATATATTCAAGTTAAAAATTTAAAACAGACATCCCAGCTGCAGAGACAGAGTGTCTAGTTACAAATGTCAGATATATGCTGATGTGAAAAAAGAAAATTAACTAGAACAAACACAGTAATTTTTTTCCCTTAGCTGCATGATTAGTTCTACATTTGACTACAGACCTCAGAATTCAGTTATTACCTGCCCGACTCTCACAAAAAACATTTGCAGAGCGTTCGCCTGCCCTTAGACAAGGGTCGCTTTCAACATTGGCACTCGCTGCCATCCCCTGCTTTGTAATGAGAACTCTACAGCAGCGCGCGTCTTTTTGAGCTGGTTTGCTGGTTGAAGAAATCAGAGGTAGTTTTGAAACGGTGAGGAGATATTGCATTGGTGACAGCGCTGGCGTACTTTAGGATCCGCCAAATACCGTTCGACGCCCGTCGCTGCGGTTCAGGTATTTTTGTGTGTAATGAGGTATAGTGTGGTTTTGTTCCTGTGGTTTGGGTGTTTCTTGAGGTTTAGGTCTTGACTGAGTTGATACATTTCCCTTTCACTGAATTTGTCAAAAAATTATGTTCTTAAAGCTATGCCATACAAGAAAATAAAAACTCAATTATGTACACGTATGTTAATTATGCAAAGCCAAAGTCACGAAGGTATGTACAGTAGAACTACTGTTCTGTAGTAATGATAAAAACGGTCTCCCACCGATACATTTAATGTTTGCAGTAATCAGTTTGGGAGAAAAAAAAAAAAAAATCACCACCAAGGACATGAGGGACATGGATTTGATACTAAAGGGATAATTCACCCCAAAAATAAACATTCTGTCATTATTTACTCGTTCTAAACCCATAACGCATTACAAGTAACACAAGTTACGTAATAAGATTTCTTTTTAAGTAACTGGTAAAGTAATGCATTACTATTACATTTACAATACAATATTTGAGTTACTTATTCAAATAAGCAACACAAAAAATGAAACTTTACATTTGCCAAAAATAGAACTTATCTTATTTATTTATTTATTCTGTTATTTAACCAACAAACAAGCCCAGCCGAGGTGAGATAGTGTAATGCATTACTTTTAAAAGTTACTTTTCCCAACACTACCCATATGACTTTCTTTTTTTCTGTAAGCATGATGTTTTTAAGAATATTCACGCTGCTCTTTTCCATACAATGAATGGTGAAAGCTACAAAAAAGCACAATAAAAGTGGTCCGTATGACTCATGCACTATATTTCAAATCATAGGACAGCTTTGGGTGAAAAATAAATTGTAATTCAAGATCTATACAGGTGGAGCTAGGGAAGGTGGAGGGCTTCTGAAAGCGAGCTGCAGACCGCTAACAGCAAACAATGCCAAGTATTTGAATGTTAAGAAGCAAGCTCATTGGCTGCTGATGCCACAGAGACCAATCAGCTGCGCTATGTAGATAACGATGTGATCGCAAACACATTTAGTTAAGGACCAATCAGCCTGCGCCATATAAAGCTTCATGACAGAACTTTGTCTTTGTTATGCACTGAAACACTTCCTTGACAGCCACCATTCACTTTTTTTTAGTGTATAGAAAAGACCAGTTTGGACATTCTTTGTATAATCTCCTTTTGTGTTCCACGAAAGAAACATAATTTAGAAAAAACGATAGGGTCAGTAAATAATCACAGAATATAATTTTTGAGGTATCCACTTCAGTAACTAATAGGGTAAAGGTTCTGGTTGCAGTTTTAAGGCAAATGCTTTTAAAGCTCACTTTCATTTTGGTCAAAACCTCAAAATGAAGTGGACAGAGAAGGGAAATGGTCTATTTTAACTGTCTTTGGTGGTACCGTACTGTAAAAAAGGGGGTTCTTGTGCGAATGGGTGTGTCCATTCAAAGCTCCACCCAGATATAGGAAGCACTACATGTTGAATGACAAAACCAGACAGTTTCACCTCCAATGTAGCCTGGAAAATCAGTCAACAAGAGTGTGTGTGGCAAAAAAGAACAGCTGTAGCACATATTGTGTGTTTAACCCCTGCACCTTTGTGCTTACAACAGTTTGTGGGAAGTGGAAACAGCAAGGCGGCTCCAATTGTCATCTGCAAGATGTTTGTTTGCATTTGCGTCTTTTTTCGGGTTGCGCTCTGAGGTGTTGTGTGTGTTTATCACAAAACGAAGCCAGACCAAAATAAACGAATGAGGGAAAACGAAAATAAACAAATGAAAACGATCAAACGAAAAGTGTGAAGTCAATAATAAGTGGTCAAGGCAGTCTTTTCCCTTGGAGAGAGCTGACAGCTGGATGAGGTAGAGGTAAAATCCTGTGGTTGCTTAGTCCTCTTCTGGCTCCGCCTCCTCCTCCTCCTCCTCTTCTTCTTCCTACAAAACACAACAGTGGTTGCTCATCAGTCACCACAAAAAGACTGCTGCAAAGCAGAACACGGCTGTGTGCAAATGTTTGACTGAAAGCACCCAGACAGGCTGAAATAGTGCCATTATTAGCATTTATATTTTCCTTTTTTGTTATTGTTTTGGTTTCGAATGTTCTTTTTTCATGAGCTTAGACAGTGAACGTCCCACAGCTGCTGCCAGGATGACCACCATTGAAAGGCTTTGAATGGGGGCTGGGGAGACGCTTGGCTTTGGGCACTTTTCAGAATGAAATGGATTTCATTTTCCACATGGCTTCATTTTATTTGGAAAGGCTAACTGACACAATTTATAACCCTCTTCTTTTCCCAAGCCGCTGTGTTGCTCCCATTCAGGGGAAAGGCCGTGGCAAAAGCCTGTCTGCATTATAAGAGCCAAACTCCATTCATTAGTGCGGCAGACACTTCAGCTGTGAAGGACCAGCTAAGCGCTACCATGTGTGACATGGGCGAGTGAAAGAATGAAGAAAGAAAAAGAAAACTCTTTAATCATATTCCGACACCCCCAGCCACCAATCGTGCTTCCAACTGAAGTGCCACACAGACCAGAAAATACCAGCTTAGTTCTTATTTGCTTGAATGGAACATCAGATTTCTTTTGGCAGTTTGCTCTATTTTAAGTGATACATTTTTAGGAATTCTAAAATTCTTTTGTATGGATTTGTTCTGAACATTCCTCTTTTTTTATCTAAATAGTTAAATGACATTCTCATGCATTGCTTCCTGAAAAAGTAGGATTACCACACGCTTGGTTTAACCATCACCAACAAGGAGAAAAGATGGTTCAGCGATAGTAATTAAACCCCCCTGTTTTGGGTTTATGGCGGATCGTTGGTTCCCTTTGAAGTTTAGGGAAATTGAACACACCATATTAACAAAAACAATACTATTAGTAGTATTATTAGAGATGTGCAAAACAACATAACATAGATTAGTCAGTAGGTTGCGTGATCAATGTGTTGATTAATTAGGCTAAGGCACATGCGTTGACATGAGACATTTTTAAAAGTGACTAAAAGTTTAAACTTATAATGGATCCTCATGGTGTGAGATGCTTAAAAAACAGTGGCCAAAAATGTTTGTTCAACATTTATTTAAACAAGTGCCGGTAGTTTTGCCTTCCATATCAGAGATACCATCTCGGACTACCTATAGATAGCAGTGCAGTGTGTGTGAGCACGTGTATGTTGGACCCTCCAGTATGCCGCAAAGCCATCAGGGTCTGTGCGTTCCCACATAGCATCAAATCAGGCCTCAGTTATGCATTCACACTGTAAACTGGTCCGCACCAGCGAACAAGAGGAGGTGAGCAGATTCCTGGTAAATGTGTGGAAGATTGTGTGGGGGAGTGAGAAATTGCCCGGTTGTCTTTTCTTCTTTGGGTCTTTCTACTCTATACTATCAACTCAGCAAACATCATTAAATCAAGTGATGGCATTTTGTCAGCATTGGTGACATGAGAAAGTTAAATATATGAATATTTAAAGCATTTTCACACAGAGTCAGAGTTAATTTTTTCAAAATATCATTATTTTTTTTAACAGTGAATAGGTATAATTGTTGTTTATTAATATTTTATACAGAGATGTCAATTAATAAAAAAGTAACTGAATTAATTGCATGGTATGCTAATTAAACGAATAATTACATATATAAATATAGAAAGTGTCGATAAAAAGTAAATATACGGTTAGATTTATTTTAATTTTTTCACATTAGCAGCCAGCATATAGGCAGACTGCTGTCTTTCTTTTCTTCCTGAGCACATTAAAGCAGCGCTGCGCACAGACAGAGACTTTAGAGTCGACTCCATTGTTAATTCGCTGAAGGAATTTTGACAAGAGAGGAAAAAAGGGGCAACTCTTCAAAACTAATCCCGTCTGCCAGATTGCATATCCATCTGTGAGCGGATGAAACCAAAGAAGACTGGGATTCCACACATAGTGCTATAGGATTTACATTAGCCTTAACCATGCAGGTCTCTCATCAAACCAGAATTATGTCCCCATTTCACAAACTTGGGGTTTCTGAGGACTTTGTAAACCCAAACAGCCAATACCCTTCCTCAGACAATCATCCTCAATATAGTTCTGCAAGCTGCCATCCCCTTCTAGCCAATTGGACTTTCATATAATATACATTTATATGTGCATGTCAACCTGCTGTATTAATTATACATGGTGCAAGATTTTATTTGACATACCTGAGCGGGCTTTTCCTGAACCACTTGCTGTGGCTGAAAGACAAAAAGAGAAACAATGACTTTATGAATGCAATAAATAACTGCCACAGTGAGAATACATTTCATTTGGATTTTGATTAATGCATTAGGAACATAAACATACTCATAGTTCCTATTAATGATTTAAGATCACTGAAACCATGACAGGAGAAAGTATTTTCCTTAAAATACTTTTAAATGTATTTTTAAATTTATACAATGAGATCACGACAAAACACTTATCCCTAAATAGTATTAAGAATGATAGGACACATGTGCACATACAGGGATGCACGCAGCAGTGCCTCCACAGTGCCAAGATTGCAGTATACAATGCCCAGATTGTGCCCTACTCGCATTACATCATAAACGCTAAGTGCTGCCACCCCACAGGAAGTGCTTCTAAGACCGGAGCTTGACAGCTGAGGAGTCCTCCGCTGTTCTGAGAGCCAGGCAAAAATAAAACCCTGAGAGTCCAGTGTTTGGAACCAAAGCCAACCACTGCCGATTACACACACACACACACCATTTGGGATTGTTGGGAGCAGCTGGTGTGTTTTGTGCCAGCTCTCCCTAGAATGCTATCAGGCTGTAACACAGTAAATGTCAACACCGGATGGAAGCAGGCGAAGAATGCAGCTGGCGATAAAGGGAAATTGGGAAAATGATGCACACATTCCAAATGGGATGGACGGAACACAAATATACTTTGCAGGCGGCAATAGATATGGAGGAGGAGGAGAATTCCAACACCTTCCTGATTGCATCTATTTACAAACACATGAAATACAAGATGCCATCTGCACTTTACGACTAACAGATGACCCAGGATGTCAAAACTGCACTGTGTTACATCACTAATGATACTGTACATGCACAAAAGCACCAAATTTGCACCGTTGTACCAAAAACTCAAGCATATGAAAGACCCATTTCTTGTTGGCACTGAACTTGTTACCAGGCACACATAAACCCAGACCCCTCTTGCCCTTCTACCACAGACTTGTCTTTCACAAGACTGAGCTCTCTCTTTGAAGTCATTACCCTGACACACCAAATCACTTCTGCAAACTCGGGTGAGATGAGGCCTAGAGGAGAGCTGGATGACTGTGGGACTCTCTGGTGCTGCTGTGCATGACATGCACTAAAAGAGTATGTATGTTCCTAAAAAGCTGAAGACCCAACAGCCATCTTCAGAGAGCCCTCCACAGAGCGGATTTTTCTCTACAGATCAATACTAACAGCCAGTGTCAGAAAAACGGCTCTCCATAACCTAATCTGTGTGTCCTGTACTGGGTATGTTCTGATTGGGCCACAGTAAAAAAAAGAATACATTTGACCTAAATTGTATATTTACTTTACTTATAATTGGATAAAAGGAAGGTACCACAAAAATAAGCATAAAATCATTCTTTTATACATCTAGTTAGGACCAAATAAGGGGAGGGTATGACTCCATCGGATATAGGCTATCAGGTGACATGGAAAAAGCTCTCAGACACTATTTGTGTCCCAGCGGTAAATTTGGGGTAATCGTTTAGAGATACATTTAGCCATCAGGTCCTGCATATCCAAATGTCTTATTAGATACCTTGTGGACAAAAACTCTCATAAATCAACTCATTCCTCACTGTTTGTGTATAAGGTGGCATGTTTCTCTTCTGTTCTCTGCTCTGTACGGATCTGGATTTAATGTAGGAAGGCATGCTCAGTGACCAGGGAAACTAACTGGTGTGAAAAGCTCATATTCTTGTGTGAACACTGTCTTTAGTTGTGTATCGAGTTAAATGCTGTGAAAGGTTATGTGGAAATGTGATTAATGACCTCAGGACCTACATTAAAAATATGAATTGCTTAGTGGCTATAAACTAAGCAGGTATATATCATTTTAATGATATGATATAATTTAATCAAATATTTGTATATATTAAAATATATTTTTATATATTTGTTGTATATATTAGTATTTCTATATTATATTTATTTGTATTTTTATATATATAAATGTTTATATCAGCCGAAATCCTATCCATTCTTTACTTGTTGAGAATCACTCATTTAATTTTAGAAGACTTAATTGCTCTTATTTGTGAGCGTACCGTCAAAGCCTTGTCTGTGGTATATAAACAAATCATTTAATTCACATGAATAAAAATAATTTAACAACAAAGAGTTTTTACATATACGTTTCAAATTAGATCCCATGTGCAAATATGAAGGCTGTTAAAATGGAGGAATGCCGAACCATTTGCAGTGACATTTGAACAGCTTTGCTTTTCAGTAGGTGAACTTCCAATGTAAAGGCTTGCGTTTACAAGCGAACAGAAACTGCACTCTGCAGAGGTTGTTAAGGTCATTCAATTTTTATGCCAACATGAGAACAGAGCAACTGCCTAAATATTATTTTAAGTTGTAAGTAAGTCACA
The DNA here is from genome assembly GCF_949152265.1 of Phoxinus phoxinus. Classification (NCBI taxonomy): domain Eukaryota; kingdom Metazoa; phylum Chordata; class Actinopteri; order Cypriniformes; family Leuciscidae; genus Phoxinus; species Phoxinus phoxinus. Next base: position 8,593,301 of record NC_136884.1, read on the forward strand.
TTCAGCGTGCATCACAAAAATGTGAGGCTACATTGCAGTTGGCGTGATTGACTGTGACCAGAAGTGTCCTACAGCATTTAAAGCCAAAGATGTAACTGCATACCAAATGCAAAAACCCATTCCAGTTGACCACTCGATGTTTTTGGTGGTCACAGCTTTGATTAAAACCATTTATATGAATATACAGGTTGATTTGCACACTCCACATTGCTTCTATCTCACATTTAAAGAAATGCACCTATATGAGAATCTAAACACATCCTGATGGAATCTCAAGCCTTTTCTCACTGAAGTGACAGATTAATGAGCAATACACCAGTTAGAGTGAGTTTCCAAGCTCTCAACACTGCAGTGCCAACTGGCCTCGGAGTTCATTGCTTGCCACAACCCGCCACATTGGAAACAAGTTCTACTGTGAATTATTTTCCAGCCAGAGTTACGCATGCCTTGAAACAAGGAAAACGGAGACACCCACTGCGCTCAGGAATGATAACACTGATGAACAGTATCTCCAAAATAAAAAACAATGGCAAAATGGTAGAAAAGAATGTGGCATCCTTCTTTTTTTTCTGTTGGGAAGTGAATAACAGAGTTGTTCACACAAAAATCACCATAATATTTTTTATTTGTTTAAAAAAAGGTTTGGAACAACGAGAAATATCATGATTCAGTTTTCATTTTTGGCTGAACTATACCTTTTATGTTTCTTTAAATAGGTAGTACTACATCTTACTTCAGGCACAATTCCTCCCTTTTCAGTACGAGACATTTCTTTTTTTATTGAGGAGTTAAAATAATAAGATAAGCAACATCTTCGACATCCAATTAAATCCTGTCTGGACTGGCGGCCTCTTTTAAAGTTGTGCTAACCTTGACGACACAATCAGTCAGTGTGTTCTCCAAAAATGATGAAGCGGGTCTGAGATTTTTCCAAGAGAAGGATGTGTGGGTGTACTCTTGGACCAGAAAACCCACAATTCCTTAACTTAGCATCTAAATCTTGAGGCTTAGGAAGAAAATGGCGTGGCAAACTCTCTTCTTGTTAAGATTATTGTCATTAAATACTCCAGCAAATACTCGGATTTCGAATAATCTTCCAGTACACATTCTGCATCAAAAGGTGATTCATATTGTTGTAGAAATGTTTTCTTGCTGCCATGGTCTCTGATCCTGCTTTGAATGGAGGGAGGATCTTTCAAATAAATTATTGATGACTGGAAAGTATGTTTGGTAGACATGGTTTAAGAGATGCTTCATTCTTAAAGAATGCAAAGAGGTCTTTGGGCCAGTTACACAAAGACATTATGTAATGGTTGCAAGTCAGCCTCTGGCACAGGTACCTGGGGACAAAAACCTGGGAGCGTGCAGCTGCACGTCTCGGCAGCTCCAGAACAGAGCGTGCCGGAGCAGAGCAAAGCCAAGCTACTGCTCTTAGGACCTGGCATGTCTTACCAAAACCATTCTCTGCGCCAAGAGTCATTTACTAAAAGCTTTGCACTGTGGGGAATCCCTCTCTGCTCTTACAAGAAATGCACTGGAGATGTTTATGTCTCTCTCTCTCTCTCTCTCTCTCTCTCTCTCTCTCTCTCTCTCATTCACTGCCCCTGGGATATTTTAATCTTTGTCATAACAACAAAAAAACGGAGGACATCTATATCTGAAATCTCTTTAGATTTGATGTCTTAGTATGAGGTGGAATTTTACATTGGGAAACCTTACATTTTTGTCTTTAAGCTTCTTTAATAAAACAATTAGTTGAATAAACAATTAAATGAATCTGCAAAAACCAAGAATTTTATTTAAAATTGATGCTGCACTACATCCACACCAACTCTCTTTATATTTATGCAAACTTTATCCCACAGGACTATACTTTTGAGGAGTATAAACTCGCTGAGCACATCTACACCAGGTGGAAGTATGAACAGTAAAATAAGCACCATTTTAACCATTTTATTAATGATTAGACCTAAAGAGAATATGCACCAGAAGTCCTCAGAAAACTCAGAATTGGGCCAGAATTCTCCCACCCCTGGCAAGTTAATTTATACATTGTTTGGCTAATTTGTACAAATTTGATACTCTCATTTCCACCTAACCAGAGATGATACACATTAGTTAACTAAAATCGTTAACTAAATCACGGCCAAAGGAGTATACTTAGTTTGAAAGGCTTGCGCGCTCAACTGTGCGCGAGACGAAGCGGAACACGTAAAATGAAGTATACCCAGGCCTTAATAGCATATAAATAATACTACATTTTACTTTGTTTAAACTGAAAACTGCTTGATTTTGTCATACAAAATATAAGTTCATGTTTGTTTGTTTTTCTGTCAAAGTATCTGTAATTTGCTCTGTTGCAAATTTTGGCTGAAAACCATTGGTGTTGGCATTTTCAGCTTACAAAATGTTGGTGCATCCCTAGTGTAGTGCTCTCAGCTTCATACAATAAATTTTCATGTGTTTAAATGAGCAGACATTTGTTCCTATTTTCCCTCAAAATAAGCAGAAAAGGTCTGCAGGTTACATCTGAGCCTATGAATGTCCAAATGCGTACTGTTACAGAGGCACTTTAACATGGTACAGCACATGAGACCCTTTCCTGCCCATATTCATTTTACCTGACTGCCTGGTAAAATAAAGAGGGAAAGTTTAGAAAAATGGAATGCAGCTCACATTTGCTTTAAACTTATATGGCTAACATATGTTTTGCGTTTGTGGAGAAAAAAAAGCCCTTACTTGAACATAGTCTCCTTAGGGCTGCTGACAAGAATTCCACAAAGACAGGAAACATAAAAAAACACTCTGCTTGATTTGATGAGGCAAACTTATCCAAGGACTCCCTCACTAGAGGCGGACCCCACAGACGAGCCACCCAGTAACTGCACCCCCTCTGCTCCTATGAATAAAGGCCACATGTTCTGTTAAACTGGAGGTGGAAGTGGGGAAAACAAGCCAGACATCTCCAGGGTACAGGGCCACAGCACTGGCTTTGTGATCTCCCGTGGAATGCCTTCACCGGTTCGGCCGAATCTGAAAGGATTCTGGGTCTGAAAGCACCCCTACCCACCGCTCCGCTCACACATCCCTTCTCGGACTCCAAATGAAGCACCCTCCCCAACCAAACAGTGCTGTGAATGCCACCTATCAGAGCCGGGCTAAACCCTGCGATTAGGGGGAATTTGCCGAAGGGCCCTTTGTAGAAGAGAAAAATGTCTGCCAGAGCAAGGAATGTGGAAAATTCCTGGCAGGACAAGCAGCCTTTTGTTAGAAAGGTTTTTTTTTTTTTTGGGAGGTGGGGGTGGGGGTGGGGGTGCTCTGGAGGGAAAGAAAAGCGCAGACAAATTGGATCTGGTCCGTTTGGGAGCCTCTGCTGTTTGAAGTGAAATCAGTTCCCAGAGTCTCTCAAAGGAGAGAGGAAGAGAAGGGAGAGGGGTGGCGGGGGTCAGCACAGAAATTCAGGTTTTTAATTCAGTTTCACAAAACTTTCCAGTTTTGAGGGTTTTTTTTCCTGCTCTTGAGGCTCTGTGCTCTTTATTGGGAACTGAGTCAACACCTCAATTGGTCCAATCCCATGCGTTAAATACTTAAAATATGGGTTTATAGATCTCAATCTCCTTGCCAAAGTCGGTTTCTATTCTACTAAATATTCCAACTCAATCAATAGAAAAAAGAAAAATAAATTGGTCAACAAACTTGTTATTTCCATAATATTAATAATAATGTAAACACAATGTATACACGTTTGTAGTTTGCCTGTCAACTGAATAAATTATAACAATGATAATGATAAAATATTAATAAATAAACACCAAATATGATATTACGGTAAATGATTAAAAATATATATGAATAATTCTAATTTCATTAATAATAATATTATAAATAGTATTTTTTTATTATTAGTCAATACTTCATAATTTCAAAATAATATATATTACATAAAATATTTACATGCACTATATATACTAACACACACACACACACACACAAAAAAAAAAACCCACACACAAATATATTACATATATAAAGGCCCAGACATTGTTCAAAATACTTTCTGTTTGTGTTATAAAGAGTGACTGCAGAGGTAGAGTTTATGCTTTAAAGTGACTGTAACATGTTGTCATGGAAATTTCCTGCATATGCCTGGACGTCAGTGAAAGAATGTATGTGCGCAACCCTCTATGTGAACCGCTTCCCTAGCACACGGCCATATCATGATAAAGGCCTTGTGTCGCAGAGGTGTCACCATCAATAATGTATGTCACATACCTTATCCTGTTCATCCAAACACAAAGGTTTCCTGTCTTCCTCACACTCTCCCTCTCCCACTTTTCCTTTATTTGTTCACATTACAGCACCACGCCAGCATTGATACTGCCATTATGGATTGATTAATTAAGTGCCAATTATAAGATATAGCTGTTGAGTACAAATGATTGCAATGTGCTGTTAATGTCATAGTTAACAAACAAACCAAAAAATATGACTTTAAAAAAAAAAAAATTATTGAAACTTGTTTTTTTCCCTCTGTTTGTAAGTAAAGCTTTTATTGGAATACCATGCACACACTGTAGCTTATATTAGCCAATCAGAAACCTTGAAGGTCATTCTTTGGAAACCTCAACCAATGGCACGGCATGTTCAGACAACATGCATGGGTTCTGGTCAATTAGAAATAAAGTGTGTGTTTTACAGAATGTTTCACAAACTTGTTCTGAATAATTGTTCCACATTAAATGTATCTATAGAAACCAATTTCAGCCAGATAAGAAAGAAGAAATAGTTTAGGTAAAACATAATAATGACATAAAAAGTCTAAATTAATTCCAACAAACCTAATCATATTTATGAGATGAAAAGTAAAAATGATAATATAAAAAGTAATTTATAAGATGAAAAGTCGACATTATGACAAGTCACAATAAGTATGTTGTTTTTTTATTTTAACTTATCTCATAACAAGGACTTAGTATGTCATAATTAAGATTTACAAGTTTTTCACAGAATGGGCTTCCATAAAAATACAGATTATAGGGAAAACAGATACAGTGTCGTGATGTTATAGAAGCCAGTTTCCAGGTAATTGAGACTTTATTTCTCACAAATTGCGACACTGTTTCTCATAAGTGAAACTCAATATTTTACCAATGTGACTATTTCTTAGCTTAATTTTATTTCACAATAACATTGTTCATTTTTTTAGATGGAAACAAGTTTCCATATGAGGTAAATTATGGCAATACAATTTTCCCCACAAGCTACAACATATTAATCTTCAAATTATAAAACAGAAATCAGTAGAACATTTAATCTCTCTAATATGTGGAAACCCATATAGACACATATGAGGTACACCATGTTATTATAATTGTGTTTTTCCCCAATGCTTTCTCTTACACATTTCTATCTCTCTGCCATTTCAATCTTTTGCCTCTCACATTCTCATCTCCGGAGCACCTATTGAGGCAGCTGTTATGGTCGCTAGCTCAGAGCAAAAATGATTAAAGCGCTTCCAGAAGCTGGAACAGGAAAGGAAGGGGGGGGGGGGGGGGGGCAGCGAGAGATGAGGGGAAGAGGTCACAGGGGTCACTGGTGGAAATCCGTTGAGGTGGTCCCAGCAAACTCCTGCTGTGTGAGTAGAGCCCCAAACTGAACACACGCCTCTATTGGCAGAAATTCAGCTTCTCGGGCCCCAGATAGTGAGGAAGAGTGAGATAGAAAAAGACACGTGAGGAGGGGAAAGGCTCCGGGGAATGCAGGGAATGAAGTAGAGATGTCCACTCTCTCTCTCTCTCTCACGCTGTATCTAACTCGCACAGCCGTCCAAGTGAAGGACAGGAGCGGATCCAAACCACAATGTAAACTAAGCTTTTGCAAGTGCATACTTCAAGACCCCAACTCCTGTCCAGGGTTTCAATAATTGCTAATAAAATGTTTGCAGCTCATTACAAAAATCCACTCACCATCCAACTACGACTAATTGGGAGAGTCTTGCCAAACGAAATCAAAACTATGAAAAGTAACTTTTCCGAACATGCTGTACAAACAAGAAGTTTGTTTTAACTCATGCACAAGACCTTATTATTTATGCTGGCAAACCATTAAATTGACAGAAAGGCACTTTAACTTTCAAAGTCAACATGACGGGATATTCACAACCCTGTTTAGTTCTGTAATGTCACATATTTGCGTGAAAGTTGAGTGAAACAAAGCCCCCAACGAGTTAATAATGTGTGGCAAAACTGGAATTGATTGGATCATGAATAGTGGGCATGACATATAAAAATGAATGAGAGCTTGTTGTCGACTGTGAAGGCGATAAAAATTGTCTCTCAATGTCAGAAAATATTACCTTTAGGAGTACAACAGCGGCAGAACTGTTAAAGGAACAATTTTCTACCTTAATTCACCCATAAAAGGTGCACATTAGTACCTTAGAGAGTATTAATATGTATCCTTAAGGTACTATTATGAACCCTTTCGGGTAATTAAGGGAACAAAGATGTCCCTGTTGTATTCCTAAAGGTAGGTACAAAACTTTCTAAGAGTAAAAAAACAGCCCACATTGGTTTGTTTCTTAATATCATAGCAATTATTGCATGGACTGTCATTCAATTATTACATCAACAATGACAGTACCCTGAAACAGTCTAAATAGTTATAATACATCGAAATACATAATATTACATTAACATTACTCTGGGTGAATCAAACAGAAAGAGAAGTCAGAGCAAGTTATAAAATTCTGATGAAATATATTTAAAAAAAAAACGTTTTAATAATGTGCCTTGATGAATCATGCATCAATAACATGTACTAAGAAAGTAAATAGGGTCAGTTTTAAATCCATGTTGACATAAACATAGTAGCCCACGTTGACACCCGTATGACTCAACATGGACTTCCAAAGTTGCGTTCTTCAAACATTTGGATTTGTTTACAAGTTTAAACAAAGCTGACAGCATCTTACTATTTCAGTCCCATCTAGTGGGGAATAGGAAATGCTAGGAATAAAAACAGGCTGAAAGACCAAGCCAAGCCACTGACTCAGAGCAGGACAGGACCTCAGCTGACTGCCGACTCTCCTGCCTAGAAACGCCGGGGGGCCAAGTACAATATTTTGCCCGGGAGGCTCACGAAGGCTATAAAAAGGTTTTGATGTTTGACACCAAATTCCCATCACAATACCCTCCTCCCACCTCACACATGGACACATTAAGAAAGGGAAGAAGGGGGGGAAAAAAAGAGAGAAAATATCTTTTCACACTTTGGCAGTGACTGAGGGTTTTCCGAGCCTCCCCACCAGATCGAGACTGTTGGATGACTCCCAATCGCGGCCCTTGTTCCCCCTCGAAACGCCGAGCGCCTCCCCTCATCCTTGCCAGACTCTCCCTCCCATTTCCCTCGGCTCTGATTCCACTCCTCACCACCTGACAACACTGTCTGTCCTTCAGCCAAAAGCAGCAGATCCTTGTGTGAGATGAGAGAGAACTTCCTCTCCACCGTCTCCTGTCCTCCGCTCATTTGCGCCTTATTCATTCACTCATTTCCTCGTCTCTTCCTAGAGGTGGGAGTCAAAGTCCGAGCGTTAGGTTTATGACGTCCCAATTCGTGTTTTTCCTCCCTCTAATCTGGCAGTAGCTACAAGCTGCAGAGCGGCCTGCTCAGATGTTTGTGAGGCCGTTGTGATCCAACAAACATTGGTGGAAAGAACCACCTGGGAAGGGAAGAGCGAGTATGAATCAAGGCGCTGTCGTCAACCTCATATCAAAGGAATTCTTGGCGTGAGATGAGGTGGACATCATAGCGTCAACCTCTCGGCCAGATCTTTTGAATGCATGTGACATCCCTCACGGTTTGAAGACGCCATGGGAAGTAAATCTATTGTCTTTGCCGGCATTCCCACTTATTGCTGTGGTAACGAACAGGCAGGGCTGTTGGCTAAGTGAGAACTCACACATGGAGGGCCGTGCAGGCCTAGAGAGAGCGCAAAAAGAGGCAAGAACTTCTCCCTTCTTCGCTATGGTCTCGCTTGCAGAGGAACCGACCGAGTAAACCCGCTGGACACGGGCCAGTTGGCAGTATGAAAGGGAACTGCAGTGCACAACTGAATAATGTTAGCTGTTTGAGGACAGAGATAGTCCGTTCCAACATGCCCCCACCTCCCCAACACAGTGCGGCTTGTCCGCTTGGCACAGCGGACCCGGTCCATCTCCGCACCTGTGCAGGAGGAGCACCCGGAAAAGGAAGAGGGGGGCAATAAATCAGTCTTTTGGCTGCTGAAGCAAATCTAGCAGATAACATTACGCCTGGTGCAGGGGATCTGCAGAATGCTCCCTATAGCAGGACTTCCTGTTGGCCTGATTAATAAATAACTAAAGGACAAAAGCAGAAAGGAATAGTCAAATGCTATAATGCAATTCTACACCCAGTGAATGGAACTATTTAAGTAGTCTGAGTGATATATCAGTTCTAGATTTATTCACAACACGATTTGTGACGATAAAAGTTTTTTTATGTGAATATTACGGTTATTTAAATGTGATTTTTATTTCGTTTCCTGAACACTGCATCATTCTTGTAGTTTCATACAAATATATCCTATTACAATAAATTATGTTTATTTTTTTTGTTTGTTTATTTCACAGCTGGCACAGCTAAGGGTTCTATAATTCAATGCAAAAAATTGTCCTCCCTCATAGTGATAAGAATAAAAGTATCTATAAAATTTGGACAAATCTGCAATGATTTTATATATTTTATTTTATGTATATACGTAGATAGATGGATTGGATTGATAGACAGTTAGAAAAGTTAATTCAGTGAAATACGTGTATTATTTTTAACTAAAAGTTTATCAGTGTTTTTTGTTGTTGCATTAAACTTTTTATACTTGACATTTTACTCATGCTTCGGATAAACTGATTCTTCACCTCATTCAAAAAAGGCATTCAACTTTTATTTCAGAACAAATAAAATAAAATGCTGAAAAATCAATAATATGATTTAGCTGTAATGTACAGCCTTCACCATGACCCATACATTTAAAAATACATTTTTGATTATTTTTGATATTCATGTAGTAGATGCGGTTTAGCAACTGATGAGCTGAACATGGCAGGCTGCTGAGAACAACCAATTCATTTTGTATAAATATTCCTGTTATCAAGATAAACAACTCAAGGTCTTAGAACAACTTTTATTCTTATCACTCTGGGGAGGACAGTTTTTCTTGCAGCAAACCAGCATCCTCACGTAGCAGCTGTGCCACCTGCGAAATGTTATTTTAAGAATCCCAAACCATTCTACATCCTCTCCGACTGCTGAATGTCCTGTCCGATACCATGATGCTCAATGCATCCATCTCAACAGAGGTCATTTTGAAGCTGACGAATCCCCTAGACGGATGAACCGCTCTTGGTGAGCTCTTGGTAAGTGTCTTAAATGTCTCCGGTGGAATGAACATGATTAAACCATTTTTTTCTCTCTTCTCATAGCCAAAGCCACCTTCCACTATTAACCATTTAGGGGGGGTGGAGATACTTAGTTGGGGGAGGGGGCCAAAGGAAAACATTCCAGCGGCCCCTTGTAGCCAAAAAGGATATGCTATAATTAGTTCCAGGAGGGCGAGCAGTAGCTGAATGAAGAAAACTGACTTGTTTATCTAGAAGAGGAATGGCAAAACTCTTGTCAAGTCCACCCTGTATATGTGGAGACCGCCACGCAGACTCTTGGCCATGTTAATTCATCTGTGACATGCTAAACAGATCATAACCCACACACAATGACCCATACAAGAGGACGGAGGGCTGCAGACGCACACGTTTCCCATTGCCCATTCATAAAAAAGCAGACAGGAAGACAAAAAAATTTTGGTTTTCTGCCTCAGACTGCATTGGCTGAACTCAATAAAGCCTTGGCACACATCTGGAGATGCAAGACACCCAAACTTTCCGATCGGAGCGCTATCTCTCTCTCTCTCTCTCTCTCTCTCTCTCTCTGCTTTCCATCTCTGACTCATTATCATTCATACACTTGGCCGTAAGTTCATCTCGGACACATTCACAGGATGTCATACCACTATGCCCACTCCACATTCAGGATGTTTGTAGAATGACTACAGCCTGATGAATATGCCTCCAGATTCACACCAGCTTGTAACACTCAAATCAACTGCAACATGTGTCTATGAGCAACAGAAAAAAGCTTTCGACCGTATAAAGTATGTTAATTGCAGAAACTATGTTCACTTTCTGTAACACTTAGGTTTAGGGTCCAATTCTCACTATTAAAGTTGCTTATCGATATGCATATTACTAGGATGTTGGCTGTTTATTGGTACTTATAAAGCACATTTTAATGCTTTATTCTGCATGGCTATATATATCCCTTAATTATACCCAACACCTACTACTATTACTACTAAACTACTATTAATAAGCAGTAACTAGGAGTTTATTGATGCAAAATTCGTAATTAAGTTAGTTAATAGTAAGAATTGGACCCCAATCTAAAGTGTGAACTAAATTTCCTTTAAAGGTCCTTTGTAAAATAGCGTTTTAAAAAATATATGAAAAAATAATAAAGAAATCTTAGCATTTAATGAATATAAAAATCCATGAGAAAAATCTCTTGTTCTCACAGGCAGTCCTTGCTTAAGTCTAGTTAACCTTTGACCCATAATAGCTTGAGCTTCAATCAGGAAGACAAACAATTATTTTTCTGGTTATATGTCTTTAAAGATGTACTCTGAAAAAGGACCAATATAGAATCTTAAACTTCATATTGAAGGATGCAAATTTTTGGTGGATAATTGATTAACGTCCTCTGCAGCCAAGACAAAAAAGTGCGTAAGCTAGTAATGTGATTATTATCATTTTGAACAATCACTTTAAACACGAGTACTATCAATTTAATTGTGTTGAATGTTTATTATAAAGGAAAAACTTACTCTTTTCTTTGCTATTCCAGTTGCTTTGTGGGGAAAAAACATTTACAAAGTCTACTTAGCATCTACAAAGTATATTGCTCCATTATTTATTTGTCTAAGGCCAACTGACATCAGTGAGTGGGTGGATCAACCGTGTGTGTGTGTGTGTGTTTGTGGGGGTGTAACTGCATCACGCTGCCATCATGAAAGAGCAGCCGAACGCACCTTTGGGCATCGGTACAAAGGAAACAGGGCAATAAATGTAAACTTTATCAGTTCAGTCCAAAGAGTTCAGCCGTTCAGACTCTCAATCTCACAAACCCATTGAAACTGACACTTCTTAATCATGTTTTACCCTGGTATGTAGTAAAATGCCTTTTAATGTGTGATGCAAGACTTTTGAAAGTTGCCTTTCTATCATTTTATCTCATGCATTTTGTCTCTTGAAAAAAAACAGAAAAAATCTAGATAATCTATAATTGACCTACAAATCCTTTCTGTCCCATATTTCACTGTCCACAAGTAGAATAAAGTCCAAACAAAAATTGTTGTGTCCATGAGCAAGGCTCTTGCATTCTAGAGATGCTCCTTTAAGACTGCCCTCATTCTCTGACCTATCTAACCATTTGCGTGTCTCATAAAGTTTAAGTTTCTGCCCTAAAACAGTCCGATGTGGCGAGTGAAAGCTTAACTTTAGCATGTTAGCTATAGGGGCTCAGCCGAGACCTGGAGGTAAAGGGTGTTTTGGAACAGCTCCGCTCACATGTGACTCAAATCGCATTCCTGGATGATAGAGTCAGATGGGGCATGTTTTCCTCCAATACAAATGTACTCATTTCTGTATTGAACCAATAATTTCAGCCCGTCACTATCCTAAATTCGTAAAGAGAAATCAGATGTGACACACTTTTAAATGTATGTCTAGGGGCCTCGGAATGCTTTGCTTTTCCTGTCTGCCTGAGAAAAATCCATAAGGACACAGAGTCGGCATGACACAAAGGGTTCATTCTCTCCATATCTCCCTGCAGTTATCCTGGTGGCACTTTTAACTGCCTGCCGCTTTGTTTCTCCAGCTATCAATCAAACGTGTCATTTGCAGGCTGATAAACACAGCAAAATTCAGGTTATCAGAGAAATTATTGTGTTAAAACTGAATTAAAACAATTTAATTAAAAATGAAATTGTCTGTTGCACACTAGCGATAAACTGAACAAGTGATTAAGTAACATGTACATAACCTACATTTTTTCATTAAGGTTAAAAAAATGAATAAATATAGTCATGCTTTTCTACAACAATGTTGGTAAATTAAAATATTTGCATGATGTTACATTCATGTTTGTATGTATATTATTAATAAATCCAAGACTGAATAGGCAACATGAAAGAAAAAAAAACTTCAAAAAGTGCTCCATAAATGATCAGTTTGATCATAATGTAAATTAATGTATTTAATTCATGAATTATGTCTCATATAAAATAATCTTCATAAAATATAATGGAAAAAGAAACATGATTGAAAATATTTTCTTTTCTTTTTGTGATACACTGAAAAGCAATGCAAATAAATTTGTATCGATAGTTTTGAAAGGTATATGGGATCATGCTGCAATGGATGCGTATAGTTATATACAACTAAACAAACTCACCCATTTCCTGGGTCTTCCTCTAGGTCTTTTCTCCCCTGTGGTCTCAGCTTTCTGCAAACGCCAACAACCATGAATTAGTGGCCGGTATTTCATCAAGTGCTTTAAACAAATTTTTCAGGCACACAATTTGTCACAAGCAGAGTCATTTTCAAATATGGCCACAAAAGGAGAAGGTGAAATGCTAGGGTTCCATTTCCTCTAATGCTTTTAATACATAAAGAGTTTGTAAGGTATATCCGGGCCTCCAACAATGAACTGTCTCCATTGCCCAAGTTCCTGGTCTGTGCAGCGTAATATTTCACTAGAGGAATTTTATGCCATTCAAGTGTAAATAAGAGCGCCATTATCAGCAAACCCACCCAGATAAGGGCCATGAAAGACAGTTATGGGGTTTCAATCACAGCGGCTCCAACTTAATAACAGGGGCCCATTGAAACACCTCACAGGAAAATGTCTTTAAATATCAAAAAGGTCTTGCAACACCCTGTTGCTTAAGTTGTTTGACAGTAAATTCTTCCATTAAAAGCATTTAGGTTTTCCAATTTGACGTTTGTCTGACTTAAGAAAACCAGCATAGGATTTCCCACCGACATTTTGTGTTGTTTAAGCAACAATTCCATTGCCCTCTGAGATTGTAAGTGAAATAAGTATGAGCAATAACAATACTGTTGCCTTGCCTTTGGCAAGCACCATTAATAATCTGACAGGTGGAAGCAGGAAAGTCTTTCCCCGAGGGTTTGAATGATGGTGCCTTCCTGCCATGGTCGAAGGCAATTAACAAGACAAGACACGTCTTCATTATTTATAGGATATAAAGTTTTCCTCTGGCCCTGGACTTTTGTCATGCAGAGCCCTGCAGGAAACCTTACTCAAATCATCAAACATCTATGAATTCTGCGAATGAACCAGGAAAGGTAGGTGTCAAAGGTATCATGTTTGTCAGCAGAGTACATCCAAACGAGTGAGATACAAATCAATGCTGGTAGAGAGTATGCATCTCTATCTCTAACAACACCATAAACTGAGAAAGTAGTGTCATGAATTATGAGAGTATAACTGGTTAGTGTCAAAGTCAAGAACGTGAATCCATAAATGTGTAGCTGATATTAAATAAAATGTATTTAGCAATTAATAAAATAAGCTGATAATCAGTTTGTATCATAAAATTCAACTAAATTCATTAAGTTTTTTCATTTAGTTAGTGTTGTTTTTGTTAACTAAAACTATGTTTTCGATTGTTTTCAATAATTAAAAATTGAAAAATTTCAAACAAAAATTGTTTTCGATAATTAAAATAGAGCTGAAATAAAATGAAATGAAAATAATTGTAAGAGGAAAACTTTGATTAGAAAGGTCGCCTTGCAACTAAGTGATTTTAAGTTGACACTGTAAAAAAAAAGATAAGTACAATCAACTTTGGTGTTTGTCATTTCAGCTTAAATTACATTAAACTGACTTAAAAATTTAGTTGAAAATTGCTTATTTTAAAGAGTTAAAGCAATGTAAATAAATGTTGTCATAACTTATTGATCATATACTTTTTTTACAGAGAAAATTGCAAAAACTAAAACAAATAAATTAAAATAAATTAAATCTAAATGGCAGTATTAAAAACACATCAATAAAAATGATAAAAGCACATAACAAAACCAGTAAAACTTAAAATAAATGTATAAATACTACTCTCAAAAATGTACTAAGATATCCAGAATTTCAGGAAATTCTTTACATTTTGTTTTTTCCTCACACAACGCTGCATGGTATATGGCTATATGGCTTCAGAAGACTTGAAAATCGCAATCGAGTCATATTGGCTACTAGTTTTGGAAATTCTGGACAAAAGATTCACAGACCCACTTTCTCTTTCTTATATCCTTCAAAAAGGTGAACATATAACTACACCAAGGTACTAATATGCATCTTTTAGGAGTAGATCAAGTACAAAGTTGTCCCTTTAAGGGCACTGCCCCAGTGACAAGCTGTTGCACTCCTAAGGGTAATTTTTTTTCTGATAGTAAAAAAAGAAAGTCATATGGGTTTATGAGGGTGAGCAAATGATGACAGAATTTTCTTTTTTGGGCAAACTATGCCTTTAAACCCATACTCTCATACATGGTTGGAATACTTCAACAAAGGCTTCTACAATGCATCTCTGTCTGTTGTGTTGTGTGTGATGTGTTCAGTCCTGTTTGGGTCAGTCTGTTTGCCCTGACGAAGTATGCAGGCATTGTCAAGGCTCACATTACCACTTCTCCAACAAGCAGAGTTTGTTTTGAATACCCAAAGGACACTTCACCGTTCCGCGAAGGCATGATGGACTGGAGAAACATAAACCCGAGCGTCGTAGTTCACGCCACAGCCAGTCACTAAGAAAGGACACAGGCAGCTTCGGCGGTTAGCCTCAGTCCGGCAAACCAATTTTGTGTCCTACACAGTTCCATAGATGTTTATGGGATTGAAAAGGAGTGGAAATTGATGTAAATATCAGACTGCTTTAATGAATTGCAAAGACTTGCACATTCTCAAAAGACACAAACCCTTTAACCTCACCTCTCCTTGTCTGCGTCTTTCTCAGTGTCTCTGTCTGTCTTTCTCGGACCAATCAGTGTCTCCCTACCTTCAGTCCTCTGTTGGGGATGCTGCATTTTTAATCAAGAGATTTAATGGTCTGCAAGTCGACACCCTGATCAATTAATCATGTCTGTGTTTGCGTGTCTCGTCCAGCCATGTCCCGTGTCCACAGCAGACACGAGCCCGGGCGCTCACTGTCCTCTTCGACACCAGGACATCCTGGCATGCGTGTGAGTCCGGGGACAAGGACATCTCTCATTAATGGAACGGGAGGGGCAGTCTCGCTTCTGCCAAACCCACTTTTGCGAATGGAGAGTTTAAATTTAGCCCCCTGGTGCCCCGTATCAAGTTCCAACAAAGTCTGGTCAACGGAAAATATTCCGGCTAGTCATTAGGGCCAATGAATTGAGCAAAATGATCGTAGCGGGGCGGAAATGGTCTGGTTATAGGTCTTGACAGTTAAAACGGTGTACCATCTAGGTATATCATGCATGTTCAGCCTGGAATGTTAATATGATACCACTTCTCTGGGTTCCTTAGAGCAATTAAGAGCTGACAATGTCAGAATCTTTAATGTGCAAATTAAACTGCATTATTTATTGACAGCTACATTTCATGAACCTGGAGGTTGTTTATTCGATGCATTGTCTCAAGGCATTATCGATCTATCTATCTGACCAGCTGGATTCTTCTCTAAAATGTCTTCTTTTTTCCTCCATGTGATATTCAGCTGGTACGTCCGCTGTTTCAGCAAGTACAGCGTGAAGTCAGTCTGAGCCTTTAAATGGAGGGTCGTGAAAGTGTTAGAAGACACAGAAGATGACTGATTTTGGGTGGAAGAGCAAATCTTTCGAGAAGTGTCTCTAGTGAGGCACCTTGCCGATTTTGGCTCCTTTCATCTTGGTAGATTATTCAGTCCACTGTGTATCATAAAAAAGCTAAATAAGATGAAATAGTATTACACTGGCAGAAAATTGCTCAAGCTTTTCAAAGCGGGCCCGTGACTGTTTACAGTGGTACATTACTGTGAAAAGAGAGTGGTCAGAGCTGTCACTGAGTTATTAACGCAGACTAACGTCTCAGCTCCCCTCGACGTCTCGGAGACGAGAATAACATTGTAATGCTTTTAAAAACCAAACGCACAGACAGTTGAGGGGACTTCCCACAAACATTTGCCAGACTAGACCACACACACAAGAGAGGCTGAAATGTTAATGACTTCATTACAAAATGCTCGCCAGAAGAATCCCTCTTTAAAGGCATTCCCAATACATAAACAGAATTCAGCAAATTACAAACGCTGACAGTCACATTCGGCTAAAACTGATGCGCACCAACTAAATCGTATGTGCTTTTCTGATTTGCTTTTCTGTTTACACGGGCATTAGTAAGGAATGGGAACAGAGTTCGCTTGGCAATACGCAACAGTGCATGCTCTATACTCCCTGCGCAGAGCATACGCTTCATGCACGCCTGCATGTTTGTGGTTCTCTCACGTATGCGTGGTCATTTGCCTAAGGCGAGACAAAGAGAGAGTATTTGAGTGTGTAGAATTCACTGCTACTTTTAGGTGTGTAGGTCAGCAGGACTCCCCCTGCCACATTACTGGAGCTTAGTGTTAACTGCTCTGCTGAAACACACAGCAAAGGGGTTCGTGTCACTGCGATCCATTCACAATAGGCAACACTGAGGCGTTATGATTGAGACATCAAGAAGGGAGCCCTCGACATTCACACACCCCGGATTTTGACGCATTTCACATGCTTCTAAATGCACAGATAAATGATTCATAAAAATGGTAAGAGCCCATTTTCTTCAGTTAATAAAGAGATTAGATAGATAGATAGATAGATAGATAGATAGATAGATAGATAGATAGATAGATAGATAGATAGATAGATAGATAGATAGATAGATAGATAGATAGATAGATAGATAGATAGATAGATAGATAGATAGATAGATAGATAGATAGATAGATAGATAGATAGATAGATAGATAGATAGGTGTTTGTGACTGTTGAGGTGTGCAGAAAGTTGCCTGGTTCTCACCTTCTGCGCTGCTTTGGAGGGGCCCTTGTTCTTGCTTCCTTTGGGGCGTCCCCTCGGTCGTTTGGGGACAGGCTCTCCTGTAGGTTCCTGAAGAGGAGAGCAGGTGAACTTAGGCCATGAGGACAGGAAACAAAGCCATGGGCTACTGCCGCTCCATTTTCTATCAGCAAACCAAGTGCCATTTATTTGGAAGAAAGCACAAGCACACTATTCAAGCCAATTTTAAGGTTTCAGTTGATAACATCATAAATATATTGCTCAAAATGACACCAAACGTATTTGGACACTTTCTGGTTGTCAGACGTTAGTGGTTTAGGTTTGTAGTTAATGTGATGAATTACACCTGTGGCTACTCTGCTGTGAGAACTGACTTCATACATCCGATTGCAAAAAGTGCAGGTGCCACAGAAATTCATACTTTTGAAATGTCCAAATACATTTCGACCACTGTATACCCTGATGCACTCTCCCCCCTCTCAAAGAAGACAGGGTTCCTTTCAAGCATACGCACATTTACTGGTGGTCTCCCATTCACTTGTGCTTTATGAGTCAAGACCAAAGCGGACAAAGTTTTGTGTGTCTATGTGTAGTACTAGGCACACAGGAAAAACAACTAATGGCAACTTTATTCCTGGACAGACAGCAAAACATTATTAAACAGACATTTTTACAATACAACTTTTTAGCTTTGTAAATATGTATGTGATTAACATTCTTCTTTCAAATTGTTTCACTTATATTTGCCTTCATATATTGACTATATTAACTATAAAGCGACTTTTTTTTACAATGAATTAACAACTTTTTAATTGAAAATGAATTCTTTCTTTTTTTACATACATGCAACATCTTTACATGCCCAAAAAAACATTTGGCAGTATATTTGGTGACTGATTTACTTTATTTTTAACCCCACTTGCCAGCTCATCCTGATGACTACTTGCATTAGAGGTATTGCAGAGTCACTGGTGAGGAATTGCTTAAGATAGTGAATCACATCCTCTAACCACAAACACTCAAAACAAGAATTTAGATGGATGTGGTCATGACTAAACAGTTTGATGTTCAGTTCAGTGACACTACATTTTAATGACATGCATGTTGTTATAGTAACCAACCACTGCTCACATCAACAGGTACATTTAAAACAGCCTACACACACACACACACACACACACACACACACACACACACAACCTGTTAAAAGTTTCGAAACATTACATTTAATAACATTGTATTATTATTTTCCTATTGTTATTATTATTATATGTGGAAAACCGTTGTGCTGCTTAACATTTTTGTGGAAATTGTGATACTTTTTTCAGGATTCTTTGATTAATAGAAAGTTCAATGAGCATCATTTATTAAATGTATTGTTTCAATTTATTGAAGTATTTATTAAATATAAATATTTTGTAGCATTATAAATGTCTTAACTGTAACTTTTGATCCATTCAATGCATCCATTATGAATAAAAGTATTAATTTCTCTCTCTCTTTTAATCTTACCTTGGTTCCACAAAAATGTTAAGCAGCAAAAACTGTTTTCAACATTGATGATGATAATAATAAATATTTCATGAGCAGCAAATTAGCATATTATAATGATTCCTGAAGGGTCATGTGACACTGAAGACTGGAGTAATAATGCTGAAAACTCAGCTTTACCATCACAGGAATACATTATATTTTAAAATGTATTAAAATAGAAAACAATTATTTTAAATTAAATTATTTTAAATTGTAATAATATTTCATAATAATAATGTTTTTTTTTTTTCTGATTTAATAAATGCAGCCTTTGTGAGCATAAGACACTTCTTTGAAAATCATTTGAAAAAATATGGTTAGGTTAGGTTTTTGGTATATTGTCATTTGTGTTTTGTAACTTAGATTTGGTCTAATGGTTTGCTGATCATTCAGAAGCAAAAAACTAATTTTACTTAGACTGATGCAATATTTCTAAAGCAATCTATAGCTTTGATCTCATCACATTAACAGATAACCCTGTAGCGCAGGCTACACATTTACATTTAAGGCATTTAGCATTAAAGTGACTGTAGCATCAGGTATGATTGTGATCAACAATTCGGAATGCTATCTGATAGAACAAAGTGTGTACTGTACAAATGCAAACAAGTGCTATACACTCGTACAATAACCCTAATACACATAAAAGCTATATATTCAGTCTGCAGGTATTCTTCACAAAAGAAATTCAAACTGAAAATGCAATCACAATCAAGCACTCAAACTTAATACTTCTGTCTTAAAACACGGTCTAAAAAGTGGGTAGCTGACATCATGTTTCAAGCAGTGACAGCTGTGTCCATCAGTGTGCCATGCTTTAATTCATCAAAACGATCTTAAATAAATGTTTTCTAATTCATCTATTATTATTATTTTTTAAGAAAAATGTCCTTTTCCATGCATTTAAAATCGAGTAGTGAATGTAAAAGTATTGTTAACAGTGAAAATAAAATCACACTGTTGAATTAAAAAAAGTAACCCTTATAGTGTCAACTACATAAACACATAGATACACGAGACAGTGTGTACATGTACAAATGTACAAAAGTATGCACATATGCATTGCTTTAAGCAATACAATACAGTAGCCTACACAAACTGAGATATAGTATAGCTGGATAAAGGAAATGTAATAAAAATATTAAGAACATGATAGTGCTGGAAAAAAAACAAAAAAACATTCCAAGCCAGACTAAATTGGTTTGCTGGTCTTGGTGTCCCAACCTGGCTAAGCTGGTCGCCAAAAGTTTCCAAATTCCCTTTAAAACCTGCAACCAGACCAGAATACCCGCGTAGTCTGGTTTTAACGCTGTTTTTGCAGCAGGGGAGCATGTAAATATGAGCCATAAAGTGCGCGTGAAGAGTATTATAGTTACTCCAAGAATGTTTATTGAGCAGTCCAGCGAAGTTTAAACACGTCCATTCCCAATTTAGAATATTAAACGTGCTTGTGGTGGAAGAGATACGAGTCACACACTGACCTGTTGCGGCTTCCTGGGTCTACCCGGTCCCCTCTTCTTTGGCTCGGCCGGGGCGGGCTCGGGTTCGGGCTCGAGCTGCTCCTGCGATCCTGAAGCTTCGCCGGCAGCTTCCTCGCCGCGCGCGCTCATCGTGTGTGTGTGAGTTCCAAACAGAGTCTCGCGCACCTTCTGTTCCTGCAGCACGAGCTCTCCGCCAGTCAGTCAGTGTCTCGCGCTCAGCAGTGCGCGCTTATCAAAAACAATGCGATTAAAACCGGTGCGCTCATGAAGGGTATGCAAAATTTAAATTAAAAGTGCGGTATTGTGAGAAGCACGTGCTGCCTCTTGGTTGAGAATTTGGCTCACACACACAAACACACACACAGAGGGAAAAAAATCTCCTCTGTAGAATTAAGTGGGGGTGGCTTTAGTAATAAAATAAGCCCAGTGATCGATTGCAATTTGAGCGAGACATTCGCAGAGGGAAACTGTGACAGTGCACTGTCAAATCCACGCTACTGCGGATTCAAGAATTTGCGGGGAAAGACTTTCTACGCGGATTGGTTTAAATAAAAATGGGGGCATTTTAAATGCATCCCTGCTGCCCACACGGAAATAAGTACAGAGACTGTGGATGAGGATGAGGTATATACATTTAAAAAAAAAAAAAAAAAAAGGAGAGAGAGAGAGAGAGATAGAGAGAGAGAGAGAGAGAGAGAGAGAGAGAGAGAGAGAGAGAGAGAGAGAGAGAGAGAGAGAGAGAGAGAGAGAGAGAGAGAGAGAGAGAGAGAGAGAGAGTGGGGCGAAAAATCACTTTTCCCGTGGGTGGATAACACGAGGAGGGAGGGGGAACGAAAGGCGCAAAAAAGAGAGAGAGAGAAAGAGAGAGAAAAGAATTGGACAACAGCCAGAGAAAACATGAGAAATACTAAGAGGAGAGACCACATTGAGACAAACTCACGTGTCCAGCACCATTCATGTAACTGGCTACACTCCAGAAAGTTTAAAGACACAGCATAGTTCAACACCGTTTATTTGTTTGTTTAATGAAAAAAAGGTTTGGGATGTGCTCCGACTCTCTTAAAAATCTGGTTTCTTAACTGTGAAACGGTTCTTTCAGTAGGCTATTTTTTTTCGGGAATAAATAGGCTATTTAAAAAAAAAAGTTTTGTAGAAAGTAGAAGGGTTTATAGTAGAAAAAAGTTTAAAGAAAAAGTTTATAGCATTGCTCAGTGCTCACAGCACTATACACGATCAGATTTCAAAATCTTAGTTTAGCTTTTTAGAGCTTGCATATTAGCGATACAAATTGCTAAAGAAATATTGGAAAAAAAAATCTATTAATTTATTTTGATACATTTTACCACACAGGCCATAGTAGCCTAGGCCTATATATATATATATATAGGGAGAGAGGCTATTTGCAACAAAAATCAAATACAAGAGAACAAAACATATCTAGTTCTTGATTTAGAGTCTGGCATGACAAAAATAACATTAGTTGCGGTTCAAGTGAGAATAATGTAATGGCCGGGGTCCCTGCTGATTCTAAGGTGTTTGGGTTTATAGACGGAACGGCCACATAAGATGCTGAATTCGGAACTGCTCACGCATAGCCTACTATTCCCCCCATATCTTTCTTTGGCAAAAATAGTAAGAGTAGGCCTGTTAAATATGCGATTCGAATTCATTAAAGAGGTTTTAGCTTGCATGGTAATCGGACAACACTGGCCGCTCGCGCTGTTAGTCTGTATGTTCTTGTTATAAAAAAAAAAAAACGGTTCATATGAGTATGGTGGCACTGTATGATTTTAATTCACAAAAAAGAACCGCCTTATAAGAGTCATCGGGAGTCGGACAGGTCGACGCGCTGTAGCCGTGTCTGCGTTATTCGGCGATTAAAAACGTGTTCTTTCCGAAAGTTATAAAAACATTTTCAAGTAAAACCTTTTGTTTGTGAGTATGCTTTAAGTGTCTTTTTTTATTGTTAATAGCATAGGCTAGCCTATAATTTTGCGTTCACGTTACGGCTCACGTGCATAGCTGACCATGTAGGCTACTTTAAGCAACTTTACACACTCATCAAAAGTGTGCGTAAGAGAAAGGCAGTTGTTTTTTGTTCCTGAAGGCCGCGAGCACAAGCAGATCGACCTCCAACAGCCGCGTGTCTTTGAAGTCTTCCGCCCATCGACGTGGAGTGAGATCAATTACACAAGAACAACAGTGACAAAGAATAAACTGCTTTACGTGGAGGGCCTTTCCCACGATCTGACCGAGCCTGCTCGACAAACAGGGGGGAATGGCAAAGTCCTCCCAACCCTCTCACTCCAACTGAATACAATTGTGTCAGAGATGGGCTTTATAACCAAGAGCTGGGGCAACTTGAACTCCAAGAGCTTCACAAAAAAGATAACAACGATGGGAGAAAATTAAAAAAGTGCATCAAGAAATATATAAAATGCGTGTTTTTTAGGCTTGACGCCTTTTTTTATTGTCTGGATCTATTACGTCTTACTATAACGTTTTATTAATTAAAGTTATTTGAGAATTTTAAAGCTTAAAAATGTTTAAGAACTGCTAAAGGGAAAAAATATTAAAATGTTTCTTAAAAATAAGCAGTGCAGCACTTTTATTAAAATATATTAAAATACTAATATCAAATATTAACCCTTGTCTGGCAAATCAAAGTCAGTGCGGTTCAATTACGCAGGAAGCCATTTTGTTGTCATGTGACAAGAACATCGTAAAATAGACAATAAAACAGACCCCCATGACAGTGTGTCAAGGTCATTAAATGTTTTAAAATAAAAATATCTTTAAATATTAAATCAAATGTATTTTGTTAAATACAACGATTTAATTAGCTATATTTATCCGTCGTCATCATCTCAGACATACTTATTTGTCATTAACCCTTATATAAATGCAATGAACTAATGAGTGTGCACTTTGATGGGGTTATATATAGCCTACTTACTGAAGATTCTTGCTAATTTGACATTTTTTTAAATACTTGCCATGATTCTGTGTTTTATGTAATATGTCAACATCTGGGTGTAAATCTTATTTTTACACTTCTGCACTTTTATATTATTCCTCACTGCATGCTCTTCGTCATTACACTGAAAACGAGCATGTTTGTGGAGCTGGCTACAGAAGGAGTGCTTTTCTTGTGAAAGAGACTGGTTAATTTGTAGTTGGTATTCAGTTCATTCATAAAAAACAGCTCTCAGACCCCCAAAGAAGGTGGAGAAGAGGAATTTCAGACCACTCCCCCGCAGACAGAGCGGCGTCAGGACCGCCAGCGAATGAAACGAATACGATCAATAGCCCCAGCCACAAATTACTGCCCAAAGTACTACCAAGATCGATTACGGCCAACTTGAAACTTTTGTCAGAACAAGGAGACATATGACTTGAATGTATACATATTGTGCAAAATGCACTTCACTCAGTCCATAGCCAGATTCAAGAATGGTAAAAAGCTTCCCATTGCAAAAGCATTTATTATGTTAAATGCCTAAAAAATCGAATTAAAAAAAAAAAAAAAAAAAATCAAGGTTTATATTGTCATTTATTTTGAAGATGCAATGTTTTCCACCATTAAAAGTAATGATTGTGGTAGTAAATCACAAGAATGCAGACCAAATCTGTAGAAATGTTAAGGAAACAAAGTGCTCACAGGGTGTAAAAAAAAAAAAAAAAAGGAGCATGTGCATTTCAAAAGACATTCTTTGGGTTGGACACAGATTTCCTTTCTCTCTCCCTCTCCCTCTCTCTCTCTCTCTCTCTCTCTCTCTCTCCCTCTCTCTCGGACAGAGGAGGGGAGCGCTCTGGGCAAATTGTGGGAGAACTCGTCCACCGCAGCACACTAAAAAGATTTGAGACCAACCACAGCCCCTTTGCCACCCGATGTCAATTTTAACCGTTTCATCCCCAGACAGCCTCAAAGCGGCCCCCACATATGCAATACATTTATGAAAGCCGGCTGCCAGGGGCCTACAGCCACACATCAGACACAAACTGTTAAAGCATTTTCCTCTTCACTTCAGTCTCAAAGCTGCATAAGTAGCGGTAATGAAAAAAATGAAACAAGAAAATGTTCAATTCTCATGGGGCAGCTTATCAAGTTCTGTAAAGAAGTCTCATGCAAAGAGATGAGCATGTTTGTTATAAATGAACGTCAGACGTTTACTTCAGTGGAGCTTTTCACATGGCACATGACAAGTCCATTTTCACAATATCTGTATTTAAATATGATCAAATGCATTAAATACAGTCTAGTAGCTGAAAGCTAAATCAAGTAAGCCAAATTAACATGTAAAGAAATGTGCATGAGATGGAGGAAGTGTAATGTTTTATACACACACACACACACATGTATACATATACTGTATAGGCTATATATATATATATACACAGTATATATATATATATATATATATATATATATATATATATATATATATATATAGACACATATATACACACACAGTATAGAAGCCAACATGGTCATCCACTAACCAGACAGCCAAACTGCCTTTTTGGTGACTTAGAAATGGACTATCTAGGGTCAGTCACCCTGTCAAAGGGTTAAAGGTGATGTGGGGCCATAAAGACAAATGATCAGCCTGAGCTGCCTCTCCCAAACTCCTCTCTGAAGTGACATAGACGTCTGGCCAGCTCCCAGGCCACCTTGGAGAGACAGGAGGCAATGTGTGCAAGCTCACACAAACTCCCACCTCACTGAACCTGAGTCCCCTGTGAACAGCAGGGTCCGCTGGTCTATTCATAGTCTTCAGGCTCTCGTATTCCTAATGTAGTCATATGGAAAAGGGAAGGGTGGCCTGTGTATATGGAAATGGACCTCTGTGAACTCACGCTCTAGTTTGGGGAGCAGGTACATTGTGGCGTCACAGGGTCAACAGAAGGTTCTGATCCAGAGAGAACACTTGCGTGTCACTGTGTCAAGAGGCTACAGTTAAGTTTACTGTTACTGTTAAGTTTACTGCACTTGAGATGGCGGCTTAGTTTAGATGTCCTGGTTAGAACTGGTGTGAATATTTTGATCAGGCAGATCCCTTTTCTTGTGCTTTCTATTGTCAGTTTGGAGCTTGACCGTTCTAATTTCACTTTATTTTAAAGTAATGGACCAGATTCTCTTCAAAAGATCCAACAAGTAAATAATGACAGAACATGGGTAAACTATCCCTTTAACAAATGACTTGATATATTACCAATTGACAACAGGTGGAATCAGCCATAACACGCTCCCACTGTTCCCGGGACCCTGAGGACCTGACCCGGACCACCTCCATTTACATGAGAAGTTGTGTTTGTGTACAAACACAGCGTAATAGACTGACCTGGGCCGCTCCAGCTGGTGAAGGAGCCTCAGGTAAAGGTGATCTGCTATCAGTACGACAACCATCCGTTAGTCCATCTTCCCTGCTGATAACTAAGAGATGCACAAATAAACATTCTGATCACTTTAATAATCCCACAAAACCAGAAATAGACCTTATGAACCCAGATAAGATGGTAGGTCTATATCGGATATTCCTAAGTACGCAAGAAAAAAAACGTACCTTAATATGGTTACTGGCCCAACTAATGATGCTTGTCCTGTAATTAAGTAAGCCAAGGAAAGCCAAGCATACATCTTCATATTAACTAACATGTGCTGCTCTGTAGTATTGGTCTTGTCATATATCGGGACATTTTTTAACACCATGTTAATTTACTTCAGTGCCATAAAGTGGTCTGTTGTCTGATGGCCCAGAACAATTGCACCGTAGCTCTTGACCCGGTGGGAAGGTCAGATGCGAATGCTGTACTTCAGACATTCTTCAGTAAAGCTACCGTAGGGGAAGTGTGTGTCATTCCATTCTGCTGTGTTGATATTATTTTATGTAGGGATGTATCACTATAAACATCTTGAGTTGTACTGAATGATGAGTGAGTTAGTTAAAATCATTTGAATAATTTAGTTTAGAAAATAATATATGTAGGCCTGTACACACACAAAAAGAAGGTGAGGTTTGGAATGACACGAGTGTGAGTAAATGACGAGTAAAAAACTGAGACCTTCCCTCGTTCCCTGACTTCGTTGCCTATGAAAGCCTATAGACGGATTTTTATCTTGGAATTGAATTGGAATTCAAAAGAAAATATACCATTTAAGAATAGCACATACCATTAATGCTTATTCAACAGTGAGGAAAGAGCTATTCTTTACTGTAATGTCAATGTGTCATACAAAACCTATAACCCTTAACCTATAAATCAATTCATATAAATTGCACTTATTTTTTAAGTAAATTTTTCATGAATATTTTCATGAAATGGCAATCATTTTTGTATGTGTATGTATACGCTAAGCTCAGCAAACTTGCTCTTTGTGTTTAAGAACTTCCAGTGCCGGAAAATCTCAGCATGTCCACTTCCCGTGATGGAGGCATTCAGGAAACCAAGAGCAGAAAAACCCACTGACCTTTGACCTCTCCGCTGCCTGCCAGACTTTAACCTCCACACCTTGTTAAGGTCAAAGAGTAACTAACACAAAGGATGTACCACCCAGGCTGAGGTGAACCGCGAAAACCTTGTTCAATGTTTTTTTTCCCCTCCACCTTCCTTGCTTTCTCACGACCAGATTAACTAATTAGCTGACTAGTTAAAGAATGTGCACAGTCCCGAACTCTTAGTGACTATCCTGCGAGGTCAAAAGCAGCAGAAAAGGAACGATTCATTACATGCTTTTTAGAGCCCTCAAAAACCAATGGTCACCACCAATGCATGGGTGCTGCTCCATTCAAGCAATAGGAACGCTAAGCTGAGCTTTCTCCAGGAATCATAGACCTGCTTGCCATCTGAAGGTACCAAATGAGCAGTGTGCTCCCCTCAATGCCAGCTCTAAATGCGTGTTCTGCAGACGACAGCTGGCAGGCCAAAGGCTCCATCTGCCGGCACAGACGAGAGAAGATGACAACTAACACTCCCCATTCACTCATTCACTAAACTTCAGAGGACGCCAAATGAGCACATTCCACCGAAAGCCTCCAGTCCTGCTAAATCTATCCCGGCGCTTTATCTCTCAGTGCGCCTCACTGCCAAGAGAGACATACAGCAGTCACTGCGTTGTCTCTGAGACATGTTCAGATTTACAGCACACTTAATTACATTTAAATGTTTTTCTCATGAAAAATGGGAAACGTTCAACCGTGGGAGTTTTCTTGTGTAAATATCTTTTTAAACTTTGAAATGATACGGTTTTAAATGCATAATACATAAAAGTCAATAAAGAAATAAAATCTTTCCATCATGAGATCTTTCTTCAGAAAATTTGGACTAAACCGATCAATTCATATGGATTAGTTTTACGATCTCTTTATGAACTGTTTGAAGCGTCAACGTGGTAGTTGCGTAGCTGTCAATGGAGGGACAGAAATTGCTCATATTTCTTCAAAAAGATCTTAATTTGTGTTCCGAAGATGAACTAAAGTCTTACGGGGTTGGAACGACATGAGGGTGAGTAATTAAATGACAGAATTAACTATCCTTTTAAGTTTAGTTTGCTAAAAACAAAACAAAACATAAGTCGTTTTACAGTGTAGAATTGTATGGAGCTTTAAAAAAAAAGAGAAGTCTAAATTGGTGCTGCTGATGGAGTATAGATATAAAAAACCTTGGTAAGTCTGAATGTGACCTATTAGAAAACTGAGGTAGTTGAGAGTGATTATTATCGATGGTTGTAAATCAGTGAGTACATTTCTGTGTACAACTGTTTATTTTACTTCCACGCAGTTGTTGTAAAAGAAATTCCTTTTCTCCACACGCGCTTCCGTCATATGGCGACAGCAATCCCAACTATTTTCTATAGGGGGTTTTGCCAAGTGGAGACACATGTAAAGTTTATGAATAGACCAAGTTTTGGTCAATACAGAATCTATGTTCTTCTATTGGCTGAACGCAGTCTAACAGGGTGCAGCAAACCGCAACTTTGTGAGTTTTTCCTCGAAGGCAAATGTTTTTCCAACAGAGGAAATATTTTCAGAAGCATGATGTCCCTTTCACACACACACACACACACACACGCACACACACGCACACACACGCACACACACGCACACACACGCACACACACGCACACACACGCACACACACACACACACACACACACACACACACACACACACACACACACACACACACACACACATTCATACAGTCTCAGGGTAGACCTGATGAATTCTGCCCTGTTCTTCAATTAACTCAGTTTCATTGACAAATTTATGGAACGTTGGCCTCCTAGACAGGAAGTCTTCAAAAAAGAGCGAATGGCCCACTGCACATTCCAGATCTCCCCAAAAAACAGCTCAAGTGCGGCTGCAACAGTAAACCTCACTACCACTGAACATTGAACAGAATGCATTTGGTTGCTGAAAACTATTTTAGGCGATTATGTATAATTATTATACATGCAGATAAACCTAAAACTCAAACCTAGAACTCATTTGTCACACCGCAAACCAATTATTTAAATTAATATTCAGGTTGAATACATGTTAAGCTGAACTGATAGCACTTCTGGTATAAATGTTGATTACTACAAAAGATCATTTTGACTTGTCCTTCGTTTTCAAGGTTACCATGAGGCATTTACGGTGGAGATGAAGGGGACCATTTTTTGAGGATTTAAAAGCAAAAATATAAAGCTCATCATTTTATAAAAGTAACTATTAAAAATAAGGATTCTTTATTGGCATTGATGGTTCCACGATTAACCTTTAACATAGTACATGGAACCTTTCCAAAAAGGTTCTTTATAGTGGAAAAAACAGTTTCACAGTGAGAAAATGGTTCTTTGGGGAACCAAAAATGGTCCTTCTATTACATTTTTACATCTTTTTTTTTAATCATATACCAAAATCATATTAACATGTTATGTATATTGTTAAAGCTGTGTGGATATACTTTTAACATTTATGGATTGGCCCCTCAGTTACATTGTAGTTGCCTCAGTGCAAGCCAGATTTTTGCTCTCTAAATATAAATAAAAAAAGGAACAAGTGAAAATAGATTTTTGTGGTGAAAATTATGCCACAAATAGTGTTAATTGAGCTTAACTTGTACTGAACATATAATATTACTTTTAATGAACTACAAAAAAGATTTTTAAAAGATCAAAACCATCTTTTAAGAAAAGTGTAAAAGCATCTAAAATATGTTTCCGTAATGCATTTGTATAACTTGTAACCTTTGAATCTTCATTGATTCATTCAGACTTAAGTGTCTTCCTTACGCTCCATGAAAACAAGGGTTTTGTGGGTCATCGACATGAGTTATTGATCAGTTTCCTTTTAAGTAAATGAGTATTTAGACATTTGAGATAAGGAAACAAACTTCAGCTAATGATACATACCTTTCGGAAACCGTTCCGTCGTCACCTGTAGTTTGGTTGGACGCCTGGAGTAAAGGTCAGTCCCCGTGACCTTTGTTTGGTTTCGGGGCTGGGGTGATTGGTGAGTCCTGTTCCAATAGGAATGATCGGAATGTGAGATGCTATAAAATAAGTGAGGGAGGGGCCAACAAAGGTCAATACTGTCAATACCTGAAAAATCCATGAAAGTTTCTCTGTCATTTGCACTCCTTCTCTATTGGGACCAATTCAGAGAAAGTTCTTAATATTCGGACTAATTAATAGAAATGAAATGAGAAAATGAAAAAATGTATGAATCATTTATCTTGAATATATGTAAAGAAAATAAAAAAATGACATAATACACACATCAATATTACAACTCTAAAATAACTCACACATAAGCAATCTGCAAATATATATATATGAGATCTCTATAATATCTATATTAACATTGTTTCTCAAAGAAAGAAATGAGAATAATATAAGAGCAAAAACAATGTCTCAAACAGTGCCAAGATTTGCAGAAGTCCATTCACAGTTTTACAGTTGAATACTTACTAGGACAAAATTGTTTCATTTTTAAGGAATTTTAGGAGAAACATCTGAGACAAAGTTAATACCCAAATTATACATAATTGAGAAACCCATTACAATTAGATTAGATTGCTTAATTGCTGATTAATAATAAAAATAGTGAGAAACATTTGCAACAAATGTATACTCAAATGAGACAACAGAGAAGGCTCCTGAGCTATGCAAGAACAACCTGTGAGTAATAATAATAATGATAAAAATCATCACACTGGGGAATTCTCAATTACGCCTCACCTAAACATTAATATCAATAGCACCACTTCTAATAAAATGATTGTTTTGAAGAAACTGAACCCAAACTAATATAATCTAAAAACAGAGGCATCAGTATAGAATTTGGTGTACAATTTGAACATGGGATTCTTCTGGATTATGTTTAAATATTGATCCCGTAGAGAAAAAAAGGTTTGTTGATTGGACCAAATGCTAACAGCTGCCTAATCTCACTACTCAAATAGGCAACCTGAAGAATTTCCCAAAAGCCCATTCACCATTAGCCAAAGCAAACATGGGAAGTAAAACAACATTGGATCGCTGTTAAACACCTGCCAAGGCCAACAGGAGAACAGCAGATTACAGCAAAGTCAGTTTGACTCATTTGCTTAAGTGGCGGAAAGTGACAACAAGATTTAGTCTTTTGCAATTGGATTTCTAATTGAGCTCTTAATATGTTGTACCTCAATAAGAACAAACATGAACACTCAGTAGAGTTTGTCAATGGTATTTGCACTTTACAATACAAAGTTTCGCTACATAGTAGGCAATCGATACAATTATGCAAATATTAATATGCACAATATATCTAGTATATATATTTGGACTTGTGTAACTAAATGACGTCTCAGTGTGTCTGTCTAGGCGACCTCTGGCAGCAGCGGAGCGCGTGAGCCCTACTCGCAGGGACCCTGAAAGAATGCACTTTCTGTGGGCCCGCTCCAAGATTTGTTTTGAAAAGAAGCCAGGGGAAAGTCTGGAAGGCTAAGTGGAAGCAACTGAGCAGCGGTGACATCCTAAAGATCTGGCGTTCTCTCAATGCTCCCTGCCGCCCAGGGAGCCAGAGGCAAGTTTACTTGCTTTAGAGAGGAAGAAAAAAAGAGTGAGTAAAAAGCGTGAATGAAGAAAAAATGTTTTTTTGTCCGCTGATAAGTGTTTTCTTGGTGCGCCTTAGCAACCACACGTCATGTGGTATGCGTGTCAGGACCTGTGTTCAATTTTACACCGTTTTCTGTTTTAGTACGTTTTTTAAATTTAGATTAAATATGCCATGTCATAATCATTACTTACAAACATGTTTATATATTTAAAAAAAACATTTGGTTCATTTAAACATGTATAATTTTTCGACGACATATATAAAAGTTGGCGTAGATGGAAAACGTAAGAGCCTGCACCCAAATCATAGCTGATATTCAGTAAAACAGGTTAACAAAGCTAACAAAAAGTGTTTTGTTTGCAATTTCATGGATGTAAACCAAAACACGGGAATATGATTTTAAAACCATCATGGTCATCTCAACCTTGCATCTTAAGAAGAATTGCATCTTTGTGCATGGAAATCAATACGTCATTCTGCTGGACTGTTTTTTTTTTTTTTTCTCATAAAGGAACTAGTCTGATTCTTTCTATGGGAAATGGTGAATGAAGTTGTTTGGTTGAAGGCATGGATTTACATTTTCAATTCAGAGTTTAACTCAAAGAGCAGTTGTTCTGAGCAGCTCAATTCTCCAGAAGATTTTCCACATTTCTGGGCTGCAGAGCGGAGGGAAATTCCCATGGCTTCCTCCACAGTTTGGCTAAGTTGTTCCAGAACAGGACCATTTTATTCTCAGGTATGCAAATCATGAGTGCTTTGTAACCATTCTATATTTAACTCTGGGCTCAGAGATCCTGCTTTTCCTCCCATGGGCTTTGGGAGAGAAGGGGCCAGCAAAGAACCTTAATCTTGTCTTTTCCTCCAGATGCAAGTTCTGCACAGGCTGAAACTACAAAGACACAAATGCCCTCTGTCAGTTTTATGGTGTCAGCCCTTGAATACACTTTTATAAAAGCTAATTTTTTCGCTCAACAGTATGAACCGCAGAACTCGGCAACGAAACAAGAGGCCACAATTTCACTCCGCTTTCTCCAAGGCATAATTGATCCCAGAACCTTCGGATGCCATTCTGAACTTCCTTTCTCACAAACACACACCTCTACCTATTAATTAATCACATGGCTAACATGTTCCATACATCCTCTACTTAAAGAATAAATTACCTTTCAGCACATTTCACGGTGTCAATATGGCACCCACTGGTTGTTATCCCAAAAGGGAGACATCAGATTCATTTTTAAACCTGCTTTGCTCGCTCTCCAACACTCCATAATCAGCTCCGTCTCTATGCATAAGCTTTCACTTTACAACAGCGAGCCCCATCCCGCTTGTCCACAAAAGTTACGCTTCTGCATTCATCACCTATTAAAGCTCTCCCAAAGCATCCGCTCAGCCCTCGGGACAGCTGCGGGGTCACGCACAGGACACATTCACTGGGTTCATCAGGATGTGTGCTCAAGATGCAAACTTAAGCAGTCAAAACAACCTGGCAGATTCAAAACAAACACGGACAGAAATTACGTTTTCCCTGCTCGAGAGATGCGGACTCCTCATTCCCATACACCAGCTGCATACGGACACACACGTCCCCAATAACAGCACATACTCCTAAACCAAACACAGGGGTCATGGAGAGCCTCATCCCCTTGACCAACTTCAAAACACAGAGCTGCTTTTTAATTCCCCGTCCTGGGAAAAGAATGTCTTACCGAGGCTGCAAATTAACTATTTGAAGAGCATAGATCACCACTGGACACTTCCTGATAGTAATGCTAGGAATAACAAAGCGGCTAAATCCTAGGGTTTATTTATGTTCGGCATGCCGGAGAGGTGGTGTGGTGATCGCCTGGTGGCATTCCAAAGCTGTGATGTCTCACTTGTAGACGCCCAACTCCAGTTCAGAAAAAGTAGTGCAAGACGACAGTAGAGGGAAAGACATCCTGCACAATTTTCTCAAACAACTGGGGTTACCTTAAAAGATAAATCAGTGGTTTCATGTAGTTTAGTATCGAAACGAGTGCCAGTTTGAGTGTTTTGGGCTTGGAGCCAAAGGTCTGGTCTTTTCTGACCTAATGATTATTTTTGTTATTGGTACAACCTCGGGTAAAATACAGCCGAGTGCATTTGGAACCAATCACTTGGTACAAGCGAGGCCTGGTAGATGGTGAGTGTTGCCTTCATGCTCCAAGACCCTGGCCATACTGCATACCCTCTGCCCTTCATGTGGTTTCAGTCAAATTGCATCATTTGGAGCGAGGCCACAGGCAGACTCTGTCCCTCTGCCCCCACACTGCTCATTGAAAAAAGCAAATACTTGGCAGAAGTTAACAGAGCTGAAATGAGATCATTGACTTTTCTCCAGGAAAGGAGTCACAACACATCCATCAGACGAATGCCTGATAGAGCTGGCAGAGCTACACTATTCCACAAAGTCTTTTTTTTTTTACACTTACTTTAGTGATTTGTCCTCCCTTTCTTCTTGGCTTCTGCAATTGACCAGATTATGACATGCGAAGCATCCCGAATGCAGGGGAAAGGTGAGTCTGACTTTAACAAGTCTGTTAAAGCTTGGGATGAAGCAATTCTTTTAGGATTCCATGATAAGTTGGAAAGGGCCTCCAAAGACTTATCCTATTTCACTCCTGGTCCTTGAGGTGTGTCTAACTATAGAAAAAGTAGAGACATTTCAGAGTAAACATAAGCATTGAATTGATGCTAGACCTAAAGAGATAGTTCAATCAAAAATAAAAATTATGCCATCATTTAATCACCCTCATTGTTCCAAACCCATACTGTATGACCTACTTCTGCTGAACACAAATAAGATAAATAAGTCCAGGTTGCAATTAATCGAGATGAAAGATTTCTATGTTCAAAAAGCATATAGACTTGGAATATGGATGTTTATAATACTTTTATGCTACTTTTGAAGCATAAAAGCTTCAGTCCCCATAATTGCATGGAAAAGCGCCACATATATGAGAGGGAACTTGGTCAATGTTGGATTTGTGTAAGAGCTTCTTTACACAAATCAGGAGATTGCACCTGCGCTTGGAAAGCTAAACAGAAACCACTTCCACTCCGTTCCAAGCACCTAATTTCAGTTTGGTTTGCACAAATGTTCCATATTCTTTGAATATGAGAGTGACTATATGCTGGTTAAAGAGCCCGAATGTATGATTGGTAAATGGGTCTGATTTATTATCAAATACATTTTTAAGTCCTCCACATGATTGAAGGAAGGAAGGAGAAAACATACACTAATAATTCATTAGCCCTGTTTAATTCAAGGTTTCCTGTGCTTGCAACAAAGCTGCAGCATTAAACAAGCAAACATTTTCGGGTGAACACAGAGGCAGGTCTGTGCAAAGCCCCTGTAATCCCTCAAAGTCAGCATAGAGCTACAGTTAATGGCAGGCCACGAAGCAGGAAAGGATGCTTGCACATATACATACCCAAAGAAACCAGTGTGTTCAGTCTATATGGAGAGTGTAGTGTTTGTTCCAGGATTCGAGGAAGGTGTTTATGTGTTGGATGACTGTGTGGATCATGGACTGTTTGGGTTGTACGGCTGCTGCCAGGGGATCTTTTGTTTGGTTTATTGCTTTCATAGAGCAGACTAATGGGGCTAGTGGGACAAGATATAGTATGACTTGCTCAGTGTGACACTTCGGTGGAAGGAAGTGAGGCGGACAGTCTGAATGTGAAAACAGACTTACGGATGAGGTTTACCTACATTCGGTGATTGAAGCGTTAATGTCTGGGCCAGAGACAAGGAATGACTTATTTCAATGGGATGTTTTGGAATTCCAGCTACAAAAGAAAGGCTTGTAACAGTTTGAGTAGTCATGCTGCCTACCGAGAGTGCCTCGCTTGTTAATTTTTGCTCTATAAATGACAAAATTGTTTGACTTCCGGGTGGGAGACGATATGGGGTTGAAAGCTGGTTTGAAACACTCCAGCTGCCAGGCCCCCCCAAAACCCCCATCCTCTGTCGAAAGCCCCCCTACCAGCGTCCCTCAGTCTAAACACACCTGACTTGTAAATATTCTTTATTGCATCGGTAACATAAACGCTCTCAGCGACAGGCCCGTTGGACGATTTTTCCCACACTCTAAGAGTAAGGCCAACCACTCTGTTCTCTAAACAACAGCACTCCAAAGAGGATGGCGAGGTTGACGTCACCTCTTCAGGCTTGGAGGACTTCCAGCATCTCACCCAGCACACCACCGCCTAGTCAACCCAAAGAGGACATAGAGGGTGTCTGGATTTCCTCCAATGTGGCGATTTGCTGCAACAAAGTTGTGGTTAAGATTATCAAAAAGATGGTAGAATAGTAATTATGTTTTATATGCAAATGTAAAATAGCCAAAATGTTTGTTTTTCCAGAACAAAACTGACAAACTATTTATTCATACATTAACATTTACTCACCCTCATGCGAGTAATCCTCAGGAACACTTAATCGATTTTCGGTGCAGCTCTTTTCCATACAATCAAACCATACAGTGACCAGGGGTTGTCAAGGACAAAAACAAGCCACCATACACACAACTAGTGTGCAATATTCACATCTTCAGAAGTCATATGATTGCTTTGACTGAGAAACAGGCGTTCTTCAAAATATGTGTTCCTTACATATGTGAACAAAATTCACAACAACATATTATTCTTAAGATCTCTTTAATCACACAGGTCAATATGGATTAGATTCTGTCAAATCAAAGTAAATCAATATCACAAAAACTCAGGACAAAAATAGGCACTGCAAGCAGGGAGACCAAAAAAAAGGCACCCTTAAAAGTCAGGCTACATTTGTGTTCAGACTAAACATTTGTCAACTGTTCCATTTTATTTCAAAGAATGCTTTGTTCTCCATTCGGTGCTTATTTTACTACTCACAGGAGCACTTGCATAGCATTTTCCTCAAACTTCTTGACCTCCCTGTAACACATGTCACTTCAAAAACAACACAGCACTCTGAGAAAGTATACATTTATCATTTGTTTCCAATCATTGGATATTGAATATACAATGGGGTCCAAAAAGTCAGAGACCACTATTGAAAATGCATTTTTCCATTACAGATTATATTATCAGAATAACAATTGAAGTTAAAATCTGAACTGAAAACTCACCATGAATATGAAAAAACCTATTTGGTTTGTCCTCCTTTTGCTTTAATGGCAGCAGCATTCAAGCTGCATGAACTCCACAAGTTTGTTTACAACCTGATCGTCATGATCTCCAGCATGATTTGAGTATGATCCAAAGAGCTACTTGAGCTTCAATGGAAGAAAATGAATATAAATATATTCATTATAAAAAATCCAAGGTTTCCAATGTGGTCTCAGACCTTTGTACCCAATGTGCCTGTATGTTCTTGGAAGCGATGTGAGCTTTTCAGACGACTCAGTTTAAATGAAGAAGTTGAGGTGCAAACATAAGGCCATTCTAATCTGTTATCTGGACATTGATATTGTTGCATATTGTGATCTTGGATGACCGATCATTCAGACGAATGTTGCACGGTGCGCTTGATTTTTTTGAATTTATAGTACGGGTGTGAATTTGGAGTAGCGTGACATCTGTTTGATCTATTTCAAGTCCTATTAAAGTTCTTCACTCTTACTAGACGATGGAGATTGACCTGCTCCCCCAGATGCTTCCACCTCCTTAGAGGCACTGTTTTTCGACTGGAAATTGAGGGATGCGGAGTTTATGCAGTAGCGTTTCTTTGTTGGTCGAGGTCCATCATCAAAGAGGTGGCCCAGGTGAGCGCCACACTAAGAGAAAAAAATAAATAAAAATTCAACAAGGTGCTTTCATAGCGGTGTAATTTTTTTTAAACAATCTGGTTTTGTACCTGACTGCAGGTTGTCTCCACTCGGTGCATCCCGTAGGAAAAGTCATCCGTTAATTTTATAGTGTCTTTATTGATCAAATCAAAAAAGGATGGCCATCCTGCAAAAGTACAACATTGAGGGTTAAGTGAATCTTCATGGGATCCACAAGCATATAAACCTTGTAAATTTCACTGTATACTTTTACAACAATACACTATAATCAGTAACCTTAAAGGCATAGTTCACACAAAAGTGAAAAATCTATCATAATTTACTCGCCCTCAAATTGTTCCAAACCTGTATGAATTTCTTTCTTCTGCTGAGCACAAAAGATGATAAGAGATAAGATAAGAGAACGATTGAAGAATGTGAGTAACTAAACAGTTGACGGTAGCCATTGACTTCCATAGTATTTTTTTCCATACTATGGCCCATCAACAAACACTTGCTGGTGTCTGAAAGTGAGTTGAGCTGACTTTTTTTTTTAAATGCCATAAATGTTGAAGTTAGCTGGTAGCCTGAAATGAAAACATTTAAAATGAGCAGCGGTGTTGACCGTCTCCTGACTCCGGTAAACTCCGCTTTTGTTCCAGAGCACTCTTCAGCTCCCCCAGTTGGCCCGCTTTGGACCTAAGTATTTGGTCAAAAATCAAGCCCGGGAAGTGACAGTGAAAACGAGGCTAGCCCTGGGACGCACCAGCACACTCGGTTTTGACCCAACAGTGGAAACACGGCTAATAATTTTGTTCAGGTGCAAAGCAGTAGCAAGTTTGTTATGATTATTTTGAAAAGAACAACGGAAAATTTAGGAAAGAAACTTTTGCCAAAGCAAAATTCACCACCGCGATTCGTGGGTGTCTGGTTTCTGACAAAACCAGAGATCTTCCATCTAGCCTACTGCATGGTTGGACGGCATTTTAGAAGATCAGGAAGTGAAACAAACCTCAATGAAAATGGTCAGCGTTATCGGCAGAGTATCAGCTCTCTCACAATCCTGTTTCTTTTATCTGGAAAATTTCTACCCAGTAACAGGGGTGTAAATGGAAAGAAAGGCTGCTCTGGCTCATGGGTGGTCCTGCTCATGGCTCTCTGGGAAGGTGGAACGTCTGGAGGAGAAGAACCTTGGGAGCTTACTACTACACAGCCTCTGCTGGCATATTTGTTTAGGTTTTTGACAAAAACCCCATACAATCTTTAAAGTACTACCTCCTGATTACTGGTAGAGGGAAACGCATTAAGTTAAACACTGCAAAGCAAAATGAATGAGCAGTAAGACTACTGGCACTGTAGAGTATACCATATCCAAATATTTGTCAAAACATCAGAGATAAAGTATGCAATTTTTTTAAGGTTTAAACACTCCAACCATCCCGACATAAATGCACAATATTTAAAGAATAATTAAATTACACTACCAATCAAAAGTTT
Organism: Phoxinus phoxinus; assembly: GCF_949152265.1. Classification (NCBI taxonomy): domain Eukaryota; kingdom Metazoa; phylum Chordata; class Actinopteri; order Cypriniformes; family Leuciscidae; genus Phoxinus; species Phoxinus phoxinus. The sequence goes on from NC_136884.1 coordinate 8,631,878, forward strand.
GGGGTCAGTAAGATTTAAAAAAAAAAAATATACTTTTAATAAGCAAGGACACATTAAATTGATAAATTATTGTGCACTTTCTATTCATCCAAAAATCCTGAAAAACACTGCATCACAGCACAACCTTTATTAAAAGATCTAAATAAGACATTTCACTTTCTGTCCCCACATTTAATAACTCCAAATGACCTTCAAGAAGTGAATAAGACTTAAGGACCCGCAAATACGAAAGAATTGTTCGAGGGCCTCTGTGGGAGATTTGGCTTGATTCAGGGCTTTATTCATACCCTTTATTCTATCTTGCAACCCCAATTATTACCAAGCACATCTTGGTAACACTATCTGTGGGTCAGGCCCACTGCTGTGATATTACGGGTGTTGAGAAACAGAAGTCAGTCGAACGTCCACCCGCTCATTCTATACTTTCCCTCCACAACCCCTCGAACACCCCTCAATCGCACTCTATACGGACCCCCCTCTCTCTCCTCCCTCTTAGGGAGGAGATGCTTGGCCACAACTACAAAGCCACGAAATTCCACTCAGACACAGGAAGCTCTAGAGGGAATATAGGAATCCTATGACTCAGACCAGGAGAATCCCGGCGGATCGTCGCAGAGCTGATCTAATGGAGCTTTATCGCCAGGGCGAGCAGCCCAGTGAATGGAGCAGTGTAGAGGCGCTCTAACAAAACAGGAAATTGAGTCTATATGAGTCTAGGCTGCAGTGTTGCCTGTGTGCAATGCAGGCCGTTTGGCTCCCATCTCCACGTCGAAGACAGAAAAGATTCAACTCGAGAGAAAATCCGATTTTTCAACGCGAGGCCCAGATGTTTCTCATTTCGGCCTGTTTTCTGTAGAGAATTTGTGCATACACATATGCTTTGTTCGGAGAGCGAATTAAAATAGCATGTGTAATGTTGCAGAAGTATGTGATTTGGAGCTCAGATCTGTAAGGGATCAACAAACCGTTGCTGAGATATATTATAATGGCATTGTACTGTATACACTCAGCGTCAACTCAACATTCATTTAGTCAGAGCTGATGAGAGTCTTTTAAAGCTTAAAACAGAAAATATTTAATACACATCTTAAACTCATAACAGAAACTATATGCCATAAGCACTTCCAGGAAACCACCATATGATTAAATTCATAACAACTATGATCTGCATTTATTTTGTGCTTATTTGCACAGCTGCATTAAAATCAAAGTGATTATTAAACACTTTATTATTAGCCAGGCGAAACGAACAACAGATGCATTTTTTTTTTAGGTTTAACTGTTGGAAATGCAACATTCATGGTGAAAGATGCGAGAAGCAATGCAAAAACAACCCTTTGTCATGTCTAGTCAAACTTGTCATCGGCCAATGTCACATCTTTATCCTTATTTTAATTTTAATTTTCTAAACAAATATTATGTTTAAATGAATTAATTGTGATCATTTGTCATTTTTGTAATCCATTAACAGCATTAATCAAAAGAAAAAGAAAACCTCTGTATACATTTCCCCGGGGAGAATTAAATTAATTCAACAGTTATTCTCTAATTGTGAAGGAATATGGATCGAAAATGTTTGATTAAGAACTATAGAATTATTAAAGATTATGGATGACAGTGGCTGAATATCATTCATTTACAGTCAATATCATTAATCTCATAGGGAACAGATGCATTCATTAAGATATTTTGTAAGATCTTTAAGTCATGGTGCCGTTTCCTGTGGGTGCTGTAACTAAATATATAGAGGAGCATATGAGGTTTCATGCCCCACAGCTACAGCCTATTAGGCAGCTGACTGGATTCACATTCGTCCTTGCAATCAACCATAAAGGTCAAACTTTCCCTTAGTGAGATGGACAAGAGAAGAATTAGCAATAAGCCTTAAGAACCATACCTGATCCGGAGTCAAACTTCTTATCAGACCTGCAAGGACAGTAAAGCGTCAATAACAAAATAGCCTAACAAATAGCCACAAAAAAAACTTTTGATTTCTAATGGCAAAACGGATTATATAAGGTGGGCATGTTAAAGATGGGTCATGGGTCATATATTACACTCACGTGAAAAGAGGAGCACCGCAAACGACACAGTGGTAGGTTCCTTCCTCTTTATTATCGGCATATGTTCCTGTGAAAGCACTAAGGATGAGAAAACACAAACGGTGACTTCATAGTTCACACCTTTACATTATTATCTACAATAAATTACATTGCTCACACCAGCTCGTTTCAAAGTTCATTTCGATTTCCCATGCTCTGTGTTTGTTTATGCTGAGCGTTTCTAATCTAGATAAGTTGAGGAGGATTTGTGGATGAACAGAGCAACAGGCCTCAGAATGCATCTTTCAGGATTCTTCCTTACTTTCCTTTCACAGGCATTTTTCACATTCCTACTGCCAATGGGCCGATAAATACTTTCCCCACGTGTGTTTTACCACTGAGGGACGAAGGGAAAGAGGGAAAGTGTCCGTGTTTTCTCTTCTGCGCTACATCCTCCTTATGCTCAACATCTATCTCATGGCCTTGGGTTGTTCAGGAGAGAAAGTGCCATACGTTTTTATCAGCCAATCATAAAGAAATCTGTACAAAGAACATTCAGTCCATTGATGTTTTACTGTCATGATCAACTAACAGAGTGCTTTAACAAGTAGAAAAAGAGGAAAATTCAAGGGAAAGACAAATCCAATATTCCTTTTTGCAACTGTTTGAACACACCCACTTGTTCTTTAATATTTTCCACTTTTTAGAATAGCCTATAATAAGTATTTAAAGACCTCCTATGGTGAAAATCAATATTGTTAATATGTCTATATGGTGTTTTTAATATGCTTTGAGACAAATCATGTCCAAATTCACCAGTCAGCACCATTGCTGAGTATTTTCTCCTTAAAACGTGAACCAAAGACAGTGACTCAAAAACGCAGTTTGAAACCAAGTAACCGGAACAAGTAACCAATCACGTCAGAGTATGGGGCAGGGCTTTTCCTATCATTGATCACGAGAACACCTTTCAGAAGGGACAGGAAAAATCGGGTACATACAGCAATATATTGGGCGAATCAGTGGGTGAAATTATTGACCGCAGGGGGATTTTAGGTCAATGACAAACTAATTCAGTCTAAACGTGTATTTTAAGGTGGTTTTTAGTTAGGGTTGGTCACCCACCTCTCTGTGCCCTTCTCCTGAGTAACATGGTACTGCATGGGGGTCAATCGCTTCTTCAGCTCCTCCTCGGGGAACGTTTTGGGCCATGTCTTCTTACTCCGGCACGTTCCTACAGGAGAGACAAGTGAGGCGAGACAGATATAAGTGTTCGTAATCACCAAAATAAAATTTCAAAGTGCTAAACCATCATTATTATTAAAAACAAAACAACTATCACTCTAATCTAGGTTCCTGGTTCCTATGTGACTTCTTCCAAACAGGAGTCAGCACGTTTGTCTGTTCACTTTGGTTGTAAGTTTGGGTTGGCTGATAACAAAGGATAACTACTTTAATTCCTGACTTGACTCTGGAAAAATCACCATGTCAGTGACAGACACACAATCCAAACGCTCCGTCAGTGAAGTGCTACAGCCAAAGTATTACGCCAAGGCAAATTTGATTTTCCCTGCATAAGTTATGACATTCTAGATGAGTGCTCATGCTGGCTGTTCAAACAGAAGGACGCGATCTCGAGCTTTACACCAATGCTGACCTCTAGAGGTCAAGCTGAGGAGTGAATAAATGTCACCAGATGGACTTTCAAACTATAGTCTACCTCACATGTCAAATGCCGCTCCTGGAGGGCCACTGTCCTGCCGAGTTTAGCTCCAAAACACCTGCCTGGAAGTTTCTAGTAATCCTGACGACTTTGATTAGCTGGTTCAGGTGTGTTTGATTAGGGATGAAGCTAAACTCTGCTGGACAGTGGACCTCCAGAAACTGAGTTTGACACCCCTGCTCTAATTGATCAAACAGTGATACAAATTCCATTGAATATAAACTTTAAAACATCAGCCTGGAGAAAAAAAAAAATCTGATATCTTGCAGCCCGAAATATCCATTCTGGCAACCGTACGGTCCTCAGAAGAAGACAAGCGCTGTAGCCATGTTTTTAAAGGGGGCCAGATGTCCATCTGCACGCCATTTATTCACCAGGACACGCAGCAGTTTTAAATTACATACAATTCTACTGCAATTTCCCATTACAGAGTGCTTTCTCCCTCCTTTCCACTTTTTTTTCCAGCTAATAACGATTTTTTCACTCGTGTTCCTGTGGGGTCTGTCCTGCTCCTGTATTGTTCGGCCGGTTTTACGGCTTGTGTTCTGGTGAGAGCGGGACTCCCTTCATTTAGACTATGTGGAGAATTCCTCTCGACAAGATTGAAACCATGTGAATGGAGGAAATAATGGGGTCTTTAAAGGTCCCTCTGGTGAATGGGCTCCATTGATGGGCCCTGCTCTGTCCAGCGAGTACAAAGTTACTTCTGACAAACATGGGGAAGAGGGGAGGAGAGCGCAAAAAGGAGGGGGTCGCCTCCCTGCAGGACTCTCCTGTATTCCTCTCGACTCTGTGAGAGGGGTCTTCTGGATCATATTAGTGAGACAGAGAGAGAGAATTCCTAGTTTTTTTGTGTATGGAGGACTCGGAACACTATTTATACTGTGAGAGAGAGGGAGGGGGAAAAGGGGAAAAAAGTGTTTTATTTCTTGGTTTGTCTAGAAAAGCCTCTAAGGAGGCATTTAAAGAAATTCAGGAATTCGGTCTGTGTCACCCCCTGCAAATGATTTAGTTTTGGTGCACCGAGAGGTCACGCTACAAATCAGCACGTTGTTCCAACATCCCTTCGCTATAACCTCAAGTGAAAGTTATTTCCTAATTGGAAGCAAGATTTGTTTTTAGCACAGGCCGTTTACTTCAAACCGAACAGATCACGTCTTCCCCCAAACATTCTTCACACTTTTTCGTAGCTATTCTCAACTCATCGCTTTCAAACTTTTTGATAGTGCTTGCAAGGCAGCGCTAGTACCAAAAGGCAGTGCTTGCAAGGCAGCGCTGGAAAGTTTTTTTTGTGTTGTCTCAGGCCTGATTCGGACTGCACGCATAAGCAGTATGTAGGCAAACCAGTAGCATACGTGCAACAGCTATAAAAACCATAAATCTAAACAAGTTTTGTTTCAAATTTGAGGTTGACATCTCAAAAAAATGAGCTTTCAGTAAGATTTTGTTTGGGCGCAGTACCGAACGTTTCCACTAGATGAAATTTGTTTCCCATTTATTTCCAATGCGGCCATTTTTGTTCACATAGCAAGTGGCAAAAGCTTTAGCTACCAAGTTTTGGACCATTTTGATGAAGTAATAAACTTCTAAAAAACCAAAACGTATAATTTTTCGATCAAAAATGACCAAATGGTTAACTGACACTGAGAATATTCATCATTCAAAATGTAGCTGACAGTGATGACTTCATAATATTTGCATACTGAATCGCAATGGTTCTGCCTTAGAGCTATTCAATCATATAACCGTGCCGTGTGTTACTTATCATTCAGAAAAAGCTGCATTTTATTTAGCCTATACACAACCAAAAACTAAAAAAAAAGTATCTAAAATGTGAACATTAATTTTTTGCTACCTTGCAAGCACTGTTATTTCCATCAGGTAAAGCAAATCCAGTTACATGTTATAATTTTGACACAGAAACGTCCAATAATCAAAATTAATCTACTGCTAAATCTTGATGAAACTATGAAGTTTTAACCTGCAACAATGGTTATTTTACTAAATGCAATTAGATACAACTAATGCCCTCAGAAGACACCCTGTTTCTGTGTTTCATCTAGATTCCTAAAATGGAAAATACAAATACAAATTCAATCATTAGTAGTAAGTAAGTTAAATGTTGAAGCATGCAGGCTTAAAAGAAGGTAAAACAGTGAGTTAGGCATTATTCCATGAGCAACTGAAGATCTAAACAGAGAAAAAGAGCAAAGCAAAAAGTGACATTTCAGGGCAAGGGGGTCATCAAATGTAGAAAAACCAACTCAAGCATCAGGGGGAATCTGATATCTGGCAGCCTACTATTTTGAAATGAAAACAAAAGAACCATCTATACACATCCATGCATTTACGCAGACACTTGTCAATGTGAAGGAAACATTAGCCACAGATAAAGCTCACCGTCACGCTGCCTTTAGATAAATCCAGAAGTTGGTTTCTCCACATGTGACCTTATCAACCAAACACGCACCCCTTGCCGAACGCTCTCACACGCGTGTGCAGACACATGAAAACATCAAGAAAGCAAAGCACACTGCACACACACACACACACAGAGCATCCAGGTGACCTGAGGGGAGCCCGCAGGCCTTGAGTTTTACAGGTTGGCCTTGGCTGACCAGATGCAGTAGATTGAACCCGGACATGGCTGCTGCCGACGCTGCTGGGAGAACAGAAACAGCGGCCTGCTAAAACACCCTCCTACCACTCAGGCTAAAAAAAAAAATCATAAAGACAAACATAGGCAAGGAGGGAGAGGAAGGAGAGGAAGGAGAAAAAAAAAACATAACATAGGTCAACACAGATGTCAGTTACAGAGATGGACAATTAGAGCGGCCAATCATGGGACGGCTGACACTTCTCATGCAGGGAAAGACTGATTGACGTCACTGTGTAAAGAGAGAGAGGTGAACAGGAACGATAAAGAAGTTAAAGAAGATAATATTCACAATCACAATGGAAACATTGTCACCTTGTGACATATTTACTTACATGAGAGTTAAACCGTGGTATAATATTGAAAAGCTTCAACTATAATTTTTTGATTTGTAATTTCAATAAAGGCTTTTTAATATTATACCTCACAGTGGCTTGTAAAATGTTTAACCAATGACTTTGAAACTGTTTCTTGTTGTCATTTATATACATGCAGAACCATTTTACATAGGAAACTGATATAAAAGCTGCTTAGGCCCAGCGGTTTGGGCGGCTTAAGCTTATCGGCGGTTTCTATGGCTGTAGCACGTCAGTTGTGTGTCTATGAGCCATAAAGACAAAACTAAACCTCACAATTTAATTTACACTAATACATATCTGCAACTTCACTAATATACTTTCAACTGCACTAGACAGAGCAGGCTTTTGCCGTAAAACAATGCACGGCAAAACAATCTAGTCTGTTTCTCAGTTAATTAAACTTGCCTAATAGACATCGCATATTAGAACCTATGGTCACAGTACCTAGCGCAGTGGGCGGAGTCAGTGTTAGGAGCGGCCCTGCGGATATACGGGAGCGCCTGCATTGGAGCAGGGCCATGGATGCGCACGGGGCCATGCATCGGAGAAGACGGGCAGCCATCCTGGCCTACGGCAAACTCAAGCGCACGCTGTGGATAGAGCTTTGAGGAAGAGAGCGAGAAGGTTTTTAAGACCTTCTTGTATATAGATAAAGACCTATGACAAATGTTACTAAAACTGTTAGAGGCCAAAGATTGTGTGAAATTACAGCTAAACTACAGCAGCAATAACAGGCAAAGCCACAGAGCGCTGCTGAGCAAGAGGGTGAAGCTGCGGTTTGTAAGGAATGAGGTCCATCTAGTGGTTGTGCAGGTGTGTGAGGAAAATATTAACTGTCTGCAACATATAAGGAAGGAGAGTATAAATGAGAAATTGTTATGGAAATTATTATTAGGCTATTATGATTGATTTATTTTCCATTTAGAAAATGTTCTTATAGTGGAGCAAAACATATTTGGAAAAATATAACACCAAATAAGCTTTTCTCAGAACTAACCAATTTGTATCTACTATACATATTTTTTTTACAAAAAATAAATAAATAGTGAGACATTTACTTGAAAAGTGCACATGTGCTATCTGCCTTAAAACATAAATGCAATTTGCAAATGCAAATTGTTTACTAAATTGTTGCTAAAAAAAAAAATTATATATATTTTTTTCTATAGTACAAATACTTTTTTTGGGCCTGCTTTTCAATTAAAAAAATAAAATAATCGATGCAGCAATTTGTGTTAAAGAGGATAAAAAAAATAAAGACAAAAATGATTTTTCTTTAAATGCAACAGCATTCAGACACTTGTTGGTACTCTCAGTAACTCTTCACCCAGGGCTGGTCTGTCTGGAAGGAGAGGTTTTAACACATGCACAGATACAGACAGACACAAGCAAGGCCACATTTTAAAAATAGCCAGCACTCACTTGCAGAGAGGACTACAAATAGAACTCGATTGCAGCTCTGCAGAATCACACCACAGATCTGTGATTGTCTACAGCTTGATGTTTACATCTTTTGCATTCCAGAAAGTTCTTTACAAATTTTAACAACTGATCCAGTGCTTGTGTATTTTATTAATGAATTCATTTTAATATTGAATGTTAAGCTGTACTGTTTAATGATGAACCACTACAGTTTGTATATACACTTAAGGAAAGCCTTATTTTAATTCATTTGTGTAAAGCCGAACTGGAACTTGATGAGAGTGACTCGTTAAACAAATGTTATTTTTGACAATTCACTATTGATCAACTGCCCTTATCAATTTAACTATAAAATTAGCAGGCAAAAAAAGCCAGAAATATCAAGTGCTCTGAGTATCAATGCGGTTTATAAATACAGCATGCTTGATACTTGGGGTAGAGTCATAACTATATATGGTAGTGCAGCGACAGATCTGAAAAGATCTGTTTTAAAAGCAGATCAGATTTGTATAATGAATGGCTGCTATTTAACCAAACTGGTTTTGATGGTTGAAGGGCCATTGCGAAATGATTAGTCTAAAGTGAATGCTGGCAAATAAAACCGCATTAGGAGTATATGAATATCTCAAGCATGTGCAACTTTTGGCAAATGATCTGTGCATGTTTGGCAATAGCCAAATGGACTGAGGCAATAAGCTTGTTTTGTTACCGACAAAGTGAATTATATTTAACATATTGAATAGGACATTTACAAACTCAATGCAGAGAGAAACTAGAAGCGCCAATTTCATGACTCACAAACCCAAACATTCAATTCCATCTATATTATTACATTAAACGTCCATCGGATGACTAATCATCCTGACAGGCTTTTGGAAGTTAATTAAATAGGTGCTAGTACTAGACGACAATTAAATAAACATGACATAAAATATTAATGTCTTTGAATGATCTTACAAAAACGACCATTGTCTACTTGATATTGGAGTGTCATGGTAATACCACAGTGTTTACATTGTATCATAGTAAGTTAATGCCAATGTACTTTTTTGAAAGGGTGTGGTTTACATAAAATGTTACGTAATAATGCCTCGCTACAATGACATCACGTGTGGGAGGATACATAGTATACATTTTGTATACAAAGTGTAACTGATATGCCTCTCACAGAAGACCAATTCCCTGTGGCTATTTACGTAATATTTTGCCATATTCAAATATAAGCATAACAACTAATAACCAGATGGAAAGAACGAATAGGCAACGTATGCGATATATTTCAACTGCGTCAATTTTAAAATGACAGTAAAGTATAACGGTGTTGCGTTACATGTTCAACGCGTAGTCATAGAAACGCTGTCGTCTGCATTAAAGTCACTTAAAAGTGCATAATACAGAATATAAATATAATAATAAGTAGTTACACGTACCAGACAGCAGAAACAATGTTAAAACCGAGTAGGACAGCAGACTAGAGAGTGAAGGGGGGCCGCTGTGAGAGAAGCGCATTTGTCAAACAGCGACACGACCGTGTACTTCTTAGGTAATGACAAGTGCATTCTGGGAAATTCCGCTCGCTGGGCAGACGAGCTCCAAATATGAGCAATGCGTAATTTGCGCGCGTAGTTACTCGGCGCGAAGCAGTTTGTGAGCTTTAACTTACGTCATTAGGCTGTGCCAAAATATAGGTTATTGATAATTTGCATGATTATCATGTTGTAATGATCACTCAATCCACATCCTAAATTCCTTCAGGTCTGAGATCAGCCAACTATGTTACAAATATTAACTATTAGGCAGAATGCGAAAAAACTCACTCTAAACCAGTGGAACATTTTAGCCAATAATCTATCAAAAGTTTATACTATTTAAATATTAATAAGTAGTCAAATAATTTAATCAGTGTGGGAAGTTACCCATTTGTTTCTTTATTAGTCATCCTACTGTTCATTTTCATGTAATGAACATGGCTTAGTGATAAAAAAAAATATTCCATTGAATGTTAAAGAATAGGCTTCTATGGTTATTTTAGAGAAGCAATTTATTTTTACTTTTTTATACTATACTGTTGTCTACATATTACATCTGTACTTAACCTTTTCAGTCCAAGGATCCTTGTCAATGGGTTAACTGGGAATGATGCAGAAAATTAAACAATACAATTTAAAGTGAATGTTAACAGTTGGGTGGATTTTGAACAGCCTCTTTTTCTATGACTAGTAAATAAATTGAAATTGCTGGTGTTGCAAAATAGAAAGTGAAATGTCCATTTTTGCATCTGAAAGAGATAAGATATGAATTAAGAACAAGATTTTATATATAAATATTTACTAACATATAAATTAATCATTTTCAAACCACAATCTGTCACTCATATAACAATATCCATTGACTTTATGAATGATCTCTGACATTGTAAACAATGTATTGTCCTAAGACTTCAATCATAATGCTAATATATTCAGCTATGTACCTGGAGTGGGCAATTACAGACACCTTTAAAGAAATGTTTTCAATCATTAAAAGATTGCCTTCATCTAAAAAGTCATTTCCAGCATTTTATATAAATGTAGACAAGTCATTTTGAGAAAGCACAAGTTAAAATGTGCTCACGCAGAATAAGTAATGAAATTCAACAAGGAAATGAACATTAGTAATAAACAAGTACATTTTATTTACCTCATATCAACCCGAACTGCATCTAAACAAAAGCTGATAAATCGTTCTGTGATCCAAAATAGACATGACCGCAGCATGACATGCTCTGTTTATGAATATGCCCCGATACAAATTAGAATCAGATCACTGGATTAGCTGCGACTGTAGCACAAGTGTTCACGAAAGTCAGAAAACAACTTCCATCAAAAAGGTCTCTTTTGGAAATTTAGAAGGGTCAGGGACAGATTAAAAACAGCAACAGGGTGGCATTTAAAATTTGCCAAGTGACATGTGAGGGGGGGATCCATCTGCACCAATTAATAATGGGAAAAGCATAACTTTTAAAATATAAACAAAAACAACAGTAAATAATTATATACTTGAATATAATCAGGCTGTGACAATTAAGACTAGTGTTCAGAAACATGGCATCGAAGGGGAACAATTGTTCATTTCTCTCGCAAAGCCATGTAGACCCTCCACATGACACGTCTCTGAAAGCAGCAGTGTAGTTATTCTGTTGGCAAGAAACAAACGAGAGCTTATGACGATTTCAATTTCATACAGATGATTTCAACCACCACCATTCAATGAGATATTTACAGCACCCCTTTCTAGAGTGTGTGCATGCCGTTCTTGGACTAAAAACTACAACAAAAAAAAAAGTCAGAAAATAATAAAGGGAATACATCAGCTAAAACATCCTCAGGGAAATAAACATCCACAATATATGATACAATTCAAAGCTTAAATATAGGCATACTTTAACCAGCACATGCAGCTATGTATAGCCCAACACAGCTCCTCGGAATAAAGGAGGGGAGTTAGTTACGTAAAAAATAAGCAGAGGCCGGAAAACTTTCATTCTTGTTGTAAGATTTAAAGTTGGAAGCCATTTTTGTCATTGAATCCATAAAGACGGTATATCAAAAACAAAGAAAATACATAAGAGAAACAGAAATTTTTGTCCACTTGCACCAGATATGGGAAGGACAGAGGATTGTGTCGTCCACCTCTCCTAAAAGTTCTCACCGGACCGAGCAACTCTCTCTGCACCGGTTTCACGCCAGTGTGTGCATCTCCCTTGCTTTCCTTGATACCGAAGGACAGGGGAAAAAACTAAAAAAACACAGCAGCTCACAGGTTTAAACACCATTGCTTGCATATGGCTGACAAAACTGATTGGGCGTCCCAGGTCGCCCAACAGTAAAAGCTCCTGAACGCGGTTCTCTCTGGTAAGGAGGACGCAGGAGGAATGAGCCTCATATATAGCGAAAGAGAGAGCAGAGAGGATGGTGGTGGCCGTTAGCACGTCCCTCAAGAGAAACCCAGTGAGCTGGACGTGCTGGATCGCTGGTTCAGGCGAGACATGCTGTTCATGCTGGAGCTGGAGGGCTTGAGGGGCGTGTTGCTGCCCAGGGCTTGTGGGAAACGCTGGTGGTAGCGATCCAGACGCAGGTACTTGACCGTCACCAGCTTACCTGTAGCAAATGGGTGACAGGTTGAAACGCACTGAAAACCACAGGCTCAGATTAGTCTAGAATAAATATGACAATATGATGGTAGGATTCATTTACCATCAAACCAGGAGCCATGAAGCGCTTTGAAGGCTTTCCCAGAATGCTCTGCTGAAAGGCACTTCACATAAACGCAGCCCTAGACAGGAAGAAGATCATATAGCAAATCAACCCATTAGTTAAATGGTTCTAGGAAAATTACTGTTCCAAAACATTGAAATTATAAGGCAGCAACATGCTCTATTAGAAATAGAATCAACTGTGAGTTCATATTTTCAGTGTATTCAGGCTGTACATTTTGTAAAGACACACACAGGCTCCGGATACTCACCTCTCTTGAGTTTTTGTCAACAGCTATGTGAACGATTCCATCGTTATCACTGCATTTCTCCAAAATGGCTTCTTGAATGGCGAGGTGCCAGTTTTCCCCCACTTCCCTGTTCAAGAGGGAAATACTGAGTAGTGAGATTATTTTTCTCAAAAAAAACACTATAATAACAGCTCAGCCTATATAATCTTATGTAAGTAAATACATTTAACTTCGCTAGCCTTCTTAAACCACAAATTCAATGTGAGGTTGTGTGTTAAATTCCTTGGGAAACTTACATTACAGGATCAAACATGTTGCGAATCTTCAAGCATGGCGTTAAGCTGTTTGGTGGTGAATTTCTTCGGTCCAACGGAAATGCTAAAGAACAAAACAAGCCAAAAACATCAAGTTTGTCCTCCAAACAAGCCAATCAGAAGAAGTTATCCACATACTTATGAATCTGAAACACAACTATGGCACAATGGTTGATTGCACACAAAGTAAGAGTTACCTTGGCCTTGCCACACTTTGGAGGGCATGCTGGACATCTTATCAGGTGACATTGACGGCTGAATCCACCGCCACACCATGAAGTCCGCCCCCCCAATCCTCTGCTTTTCTGTCCGGATGCGAGACTCGTTAGCTGAGAGGAACGCAACAGCTCTGTCCCACACTTTCTTCATCTTCTTTCTGACAGAACAACACAAAACATACTATTCAGGACTGTTGTCGTGAAAAGAGGGCGTTTCATGCAAGAACGCAACCCAAATAAAAACCAAATTCGTTCAGCAACAATGGAATACCTGTCTTGAGGCTGGACAAGAGAGTCACGGACGTGAGGGATGGGCAAGTATGCCTGCAAGTCCTTATTCTCCTGAGAGGCCTCATTGTGGCTCCTCATTACATCTGTAAAAACACAAAGCACATGCATGTAAGACGCTTTGTGTGATTTCTAGTTCAAATTAAGCTTATAGTGATGAGGCAGTCTTACCGATGATTCTCTCCACCATGTCATACATTTGTCTCGTTTCCTCCTCTTCCCTGCGCCATCTGTATTTCATGTAATACACCAAACCCAAAACAATACCAATGCCTAAAGAGAAACCGTGTAAAAGGAGAAAATTAGTGAAATTTTCACCTGCGCTTTTACCAAAAGGAAGAACGACAAATTCTACAAACAGGGGATGCGCACCTGCGAGGATGAGGAGAACTCTGTGGATCACAGTGAAGAAGGCTCGTCTGAAGCGGCAGGAGAAAGACATGCGGGGGTGGATGGACTCCAGCCGTGAGATTTCCGATACGTACTCTATGGGTTGAGCAGGGTCGGCACCAATCAACCTGCCCAGAAAACAGCACACACACAGTAAACACGGGAAAATGGTGCACACAAACACAGCGAGAGATACTAAAGATATGAAAGCTACACCTTGTTAACAGATAGAGAGGCCGATAGACAGACAGACAGGCTGATAGACAGGAAGGCCTACCAACAGACAGACAGAAACATATGGAAGGATATCGGTTACCTTATTCCGACGACATCTTTGGTTTTCATGATCCATTCTAAAGACGTTTCAATCAAATTTTCATATGCTTTATTTTGGAGCTTGAAAGAGAAAGACACTTTATTATTGTGCATTTTAACATTGGCAGAGTCAACTTCCCAAATTATACAATTAAAATGACAAAAGGTCCGTGCCAATTACATTAACCACTTTATTTGACTTAAAATTATTATAAAATATAGCATCAAACCCTTCAAAAAGCAAAACAAACCTTGAGGTACGTGGAGGCGTCACTAAAAGAGACGCTTCTGTTTAAAGGATTTTGAAAGTCTCCACAATCATGCTCTCCTGAAAGGCAATCAAAATGCTTCACATTTTAATGCGTCCATATATATCAATTCCAATCCATACAATGTTTAGATGTTAAAAAAGGAGCTGCAACTGTATGCTCACCTGCAACATTGGCCAGGTGCTCATGTAGAGACAGGAGAAGGTTAATGATGAGGTCTCGGTCTTTGACATCCTGTTGAATCAAACCAAGTACATTTTTTAGGACTGTACAACCATCTTCTTGGTGAATAAAAAAGGGAAATTACTTGACGAAAAGTTTAACGCAGGTGAGAAGAAAGATACTTACATACTGCTTATCAAACTCGGGTCCAAACGGGTGCTGCATGACTGAAAAAGAAAAGTAAAGTAAGATGACAGACCGCATTACTCAGCATCAGCAAAAAATCTCTCAGTCCAGTTATATTATTATGACTGGACGACGTTTCCCAATCGTGCCGAGGACAGTCAGAGGGAGTGACCATAGAGGAGGGCTGCTCATCGTCTCGCACTTGAGGGTGTGACTACGAGCGAGAGCCTCTTGTCGTCTCGCACTTGAGTCATTGTCTGAACATTGCGTTTCTGTCCTCGCTCTGGCCTGGGCCCAGATTTAGCACAGCAACTGCCCTTCCCTGCATGTCTCAATCATAGATCTGCTATCAAACGTGAGCCGTCTGAAGTCGCAAGCCATTTAATATACCAACCTCTAAGATGAAGACATACACCGACAAAACAACAGCTTTTAAGATTCTTGCCCAAGTTTGACCCATTTCGCTGGTTCTGTGGTTGAGCTACAGCTGTGAGTGGCCTTAACCATGGTAAAACCATTGAAATACATGGCATTAAGCGGCTCATTTATAACGGCAGAATCAGCAATAAAATGAAGGATGTTATCTCTTTTATAAAACATTACAGATAAATCATAATATCCCATACTTGACCTTCCAGTCGTTTTTTTTTTTTTACTTTAACAATTCAGAATTGGATACCAGCATACTATAAAAAAATAGCATGTGAAAAAACATACTATACAACGATACATGCTTCAAACAATACTATGCTACTACACTGTTGACAAATGACCTTGTTACATTGCAGTTTTAGTTCACACAGTAGCAAACAGTTATCAATGCAGTAAAAAAAAAAAAGTGTGTTAAAACATCTTACGTCAGTCATAATATGATAATATGACAAAGTCATATACTGGAAGATCAAGTTAAGCGCACTGAATGCTGTAGGACACATTTTATACATGCAGAACATTTTAAACTGTGCAAATGTAGTGAACATTCCAGAAATAGTAATAGTAGTTTGGTGGCATGTTGTTAAAAAAAAACTAAAATCACATAAGCTGCAAAACAAGTCTGTCTGAGCAAGTAAAAAAAAACTGATACACAACACATATAATCACACAAAGTGAGAATGAGCATTTAGCCGGCCAGAGAGAAGTCAGTCACTCTAGCTGGCCGCAAACTCCCAGAGTCCTCTGAGAGACAGACAATTAGGCCGCTTTAGCTTGTCTGTGACCTAGATGTCTGCAGCACGCTCTCCAGTCAAAGCTCCTCTCCCTGAGAGGCTGGCCATGCCACAAATATACATAGTAATTCATCAGTCGCCTTCCTCTCAAGAGTCGTCTCTGCCTCCAGAGCACTTTACTCTGATGGTACTCAAGCTATTTAAACTGAGTGGCTTTGAATGCACATCCAAGAACAGACTTTCTCTCATCGGGGGAAAATGTATCAAAAGATTAATGCTGGCTATCACATTAAGATTATGAATGATGACAACATGTCAAAACGTGGGGACTACCAGACTAGCCATGATTATTCTCAAATAACAGACATTCAGACGGTTCCCACACTTTTTTAAAAGTGATTATCCCCAACTTCCCATCACATTTCTAGTCATTTATAATTGCTGCTGGATAAGGATTTTTTTAAAATCATTTAATTTAATCTATGTAAACAGAAATATTTTAACTTACTATTTTAATTATTTAAAATAGTTTTAGCTACATTTTTTAATAATTTAAATTCTGCCCAATGAATCATTTACAACAATTTGAAGATCAAAGATAGTTTTTGTCTACAAAAAAAGCAATATTTAGCCAAAAAAATGGTTTAGTGCAGAGCATAATAAGAAAACTGTTCATTAATTGATATGTAATCATTCATATTTACTATCTAAATTTATCACAACCTCACTTTTAGTAAAAGAATGTTGAAGGATTCTGGAAAAACATGAAGACACCGTACAATCACACATATGTTGAGAGATATGGAGCGCTGAGACGTTGGGAGTAATTTGGTTAAAAGTTTGTCTCGCGAACATCATGTTGCAGCATTTAAGGTGAAGGTGCAACCAGGGCTGGAACACTCATTTCTGACATAACATGGATCATCACACACATATTTCTAATGCAAATACCTCTCTCTGTCCCATAAAGCACCAGTGGGAAGTGCATTTCCTGTCTGAGGAGGTGCAAATAGTCTGGGGTGATAACTGATGTGTGAATTGGGCACGTTTGACTCATGGAGTTGCCGAAACAGTTAGAAAAAAAGGTTGAGACATTCTACAGCATTAAATGAGTAATTTTTTTTTTTTTTAACTACTCTAAAATTCCCCACATATACCAGATGCTAAACCACACACAATCTTATAAGAGAAGGAACACTATTGCAACTACCATTAATATTAATGAATATGACGGCTCACAGACTACTAAAACTAAAATATATCTGTTATTCTTCATCACACCATGACAATACCTTAGCATTCCTTAATAGTGTGAGTACCAAACAAATAGCACTGGTATTGCAGTCCAATACATTCATTGCACCATTGTATTTGCCAAGCATGTTTTTTTACATCCCATGGTATCCATCATGGTATTCTTAGGAACTGGGTGGAAGTAATACATTCATAGAATGTTTTTTTTTTTTTATATGGTTATCATTCAGTAGCATCAGATCCCAATTTACCATAGTAATTTCATGTTTTGTGGACAAGTAAATGGTTGACTAGGTTTGAAAAGACATGCCACCTTCAGCACTTCATACTCACTGACTGCATCCCCCACGGAGGTGCTGGAGCCCCTCATCCGCAGGTACATGAGGCCCAGCAGCACGAAGAACAGGCAGGCGGCAGTCAGGAGGAACATGGACAGGTAGTGAGCGCTGAAGCCGCCGGTGGCGGACACCTCCTCCCGTTTAAACTGCTGCAAGAGCTCGTCCTCCGGGACCGTGGTGTGCTGCTTGGGCTTGGTTGCTGAGGCATGGCTGTAGGAGTGGTTGGACCCGGTGTGGTTCGAGTGGTTCGCTCGGTATGTCGCGGTGTAGGAGGGAAAGCGCGGTCTGAGCCCGACACTAAACCGGCTATTGCTGCCACTGCTGCAGGCGGATTCGCCGTCTCCGTTGTCGAGGTGGTTCTTATTGAAAGAACCGGACGGGATGCCACTGCGGATGTCATCCGCGTCAGTCCCGGAGAGTTTCGGGTAGCTGCGGCTCACGTAGCTTCCGCTGAACTCCCTCGATTTCTTGCCATCGTCGTCCCTTCGTTCCCCGACCATATCTAGGTTGAAGTCGGGAGTATCATGCGTCGTGTCCGAGCTCCAGGCGCTCCGGAACGGGGAAGAGGAGGCTGGTGGACTCTGTCTGAAAGTCAGACGACGTTCGTGGGGACGGTCTCGCTCACCCTCCTCTTCCTCCTCCTCGTCGGAATCGGAATAATCCCTGGCTAGATTACTGCTGTTAGACTCGTAAAAAGCCTTATTCCCGTTTAAAGCCCGACTGTTTCTTTCCGTTTCCTCCAAACCGCTGGATTTACCCCGGTCTGCCCACCACTGAGACCCAGAAATGCCTTTCCTGTCCACGGATAACCCGAGGGAGGCGGCGGCGGGTGTTCCCGCAGGCCTGATGGTGGGTGTCTGCTGCGCGGATCCTCGGTCTCTCCTGCTGCCGCTGTGATTCGGGCCTCCTTTCTTCTGCGGCACCTCCGCATCCGACTCGTCCGAGCTGAAGCCCAGCACGAACTTTCCGGCTCTGCGCTTTTCGCTCCGGCTGGCGCTCAGGCGCGTGACGTCACTGCCCGGTGGCCTGGCGCTGAATCCCGAAGCTCGCGCGGCGGCGTTGCTATTACTAGCGCTGCTGCCGTTGTTGTTGATACTCCCGGTGCTACTGCGCCCTTTCCCGCTCCGGGAACCCCGAGGCTGTGGCTGCTCCTCCCGCAGCTTTTTCAGTTTCTTCAAGTACACGGGCCGCGTGCTCTCCGTCACCGGGCCAGGGGTGAAGCCGAGCCGTTTTAATTCAGACACAAGCTCCTCATCCGTTAACTGTGCAGACGCCATCTTTGCACGAAAAAACGCACACAGCGAGACACGGCGGAAGTGACGTGGAAGTAAGCGGACAGACGGCCAACTTGAACGGAAAGAAATCAAGAAAGCTTTTTTTGTTTTGTATTATTAAATTAACATTATACAACACTATGAATGACAATCAAGAATAAAGGGTGGAAAACTGGCGGTTATCAGGTGGAATACATAAAGCAAACACAAATAAAAATAAAGTATATAAATATTTTACAAAATATATAGGCTTATTTCGATAATATAACCATATTTAGGCCTACAAAAAAACAAATATTTTGCAGTCTTATCTTCAATGGACTGCTAAATTTCACACAGTAAGAATAGAACATTTACATAATTATGTTTGAAAGGAGGCAGAAACCATTATTTTTTTCTAACAAAGCAGTTTCCACTCACAATGGAGTTCCGATGGTATATAAACGTTTATTTGATTTGTTTTTAAATTATTTATAATTATAATAATAACAATTATTATTATTATTAATTTAAATAAAAATATATTGACTAACAATTGAGAAAATCAAGTCCAAGCTTGCCAAGTAGTAATTATAATAATCTTTTTAAATAAATAATTATACAAAGCATATTAGTTCATATAAATCTAAGGTAATGTGAATTAAAAATATTAATTAAAATCCATCTTTGAATTTTCCAAAAGGTTTGTGTCAAATATCTGACAGAGATTTAAACTTTAAAAGCGTTTATTCCAAGTACAAATAATTTAATTTGGTGTCGACATACATTGAAACAAGAGAAAATAAATAAATAGAAATAGGCTACTACAAATAAAGATGTTGAGAGAAGTATCCATACTGAATTTGGTTGAACCAACAAGAGATGCCTTTTGATGATATGGAAGAAAATATTTAATTATCACGCTGTTTAAAACATTAATGATCAGCATGTACTATGTACATTGCACAAAGATTATGGAGTGGGGCGCCTTAGCTTGTATTACGCTACGCCACCTCGTGGCAAGATCTGTGAATTGCAACTCCTGTTGCGTACAAGTAGCTCGCGGAACAGTCCGCGCGAATCATTCTGTCAATTGAAGAGTAAGACTCGCTCGAGACACATTTAGTGCACGGGATTGGAGCGAGAGGGGAGATACAACAAGCCGGGCAATTCACTTTAAATAAACCAAGGGATGGCTTTCAGGACGCCTGCTGTTCAACTGCACCTTAAAACGTGTTTTCTTCTGCTTTTAGGGGGTCTAATGGAAGCTGCCCAGGAGCAAGGAAGCATGTACATGTGGATTGATGCCAATCAAGCAAGAATATTAATTGGTAATAGTGTTTTGCGTGGCTTCTTAATGGCACATGAATGTTATTAGAGCCCAATTGTAAACCAAGACAGTGTATAATAATTTAATTGAAGTTTTTTTTTTAATTCATGGGAAGCTTGTGAATGCTCAATGCTTTATTCAACAGGTTTTGAAGAGGATATTTTAATAGTTTCCGAGGGCAAAATGGCCCCATTCACACACGACTTCAGGAAAGCACAGCAGCGAATGCCAGCAATACCTGTCAATATTCACCACGTGAACTTCACCTGGCAAGCCACTGAGCAGGTACTGTGTGTGTGTGTGTGTGTGTGTGTGTGTGTGTGTGTGTGTGTGTGTGAACCTTCATTCTGAAACGTTTGATGGCATGATCAGTGTCGCTTTACACTGACAAATCATTATCCTGATTGTCTTTTTCCCCATTAAAAAATTAAACATCTTAAAAAACTGATTTGATTTGAAAAGCAGAATTATTGAATTAAGTTGTTAAATACTTTAAAAATAAGTTGTTTCTTGTATCTGCAAGCTTTCCATTTTATTGATTTGTGATAAAAATGCTCGTATAAATAAGCTATTTTAGTATAACTTTGAATTAGCCTACAATTAAAATTTTGAAACTATTTATTTACAATGTTTATTTTTATTATTGTTATTTATTATAGCCTATTTATTACTCTTATTTTGTTTTTGTATTTTTCTGTTTCTGTAAATAAAAAATAAAAAACTAAACATCCTTAAAACAAGTTAACTTATTTTGTAGAAAATAAGTTCGTCAATGAGTTAAGAATAATAATCTCAATTCAAAATATTATCTTTGAAAGCTAATCTTATTTTATGCCGTTTTGCTTGTCAGCTGAATGTATCATGTTTTAAAAGGAAAAGGGTCAGTTCAACTCTTGTGGTATTTTGCATGTTGGTGTTGTAAAGCGGCACGCGGATCAAAGCGCGGGCCCGCCGCGTGAACGCGCCTCCTCATGCATGTGCCAAACATCTGGGTCGTCATCAGTACACTGAGAGCACGCGTGCCAGAGCCCGCGCTTTATTTCACAACGAAACTTCCATTTGGAATCACTTTGTTGCGTTGTTATTTTTTGTTGATCCTCTTTGTAATTCGTTATGGTTTTGGCAGAAACTGTGGCAATTGATGCAGAGTTTTCCTCCAAGATTTAATAATAATAACAACTATATATTAGGCTGCATGACTAAAATCAGTAAGGATATCTTTCAGATCAGATTTTAAAACTCAATATAAACTAAGGCAGCTATATGTTTTCATGTATAGCCTATTTTATTTTTATTTATAACCATTTTAAGCATCATAAGGCATAATAATGAAAGCAAAATATAAGCAACATTTTATACCCACTAAAATAATATTTAAATATGATCAATTCAAATGTATTTGTATCATACTTTTCACATTAAAAAGCTCTCCAAAGCATTTTTAATAAGAATATTGTCTTTCAGATAACATAATATTGGTAGTTTCTGTTGATTAAACCAATCTCCCTCAAACTAAATTTTTTTATTTCAATAAACTTAAAATCTTTATGCAGCCAGGTTACTTAGGCTACTTTTTTAAGTGAAACCAATAATATTTACAGTGTAATAAGGTGACAACAGCAGTGAGAAAGGTCATAAAATGAGCATATACAAAAATCAAAGCAAAAATGTTTTACAATATAATGAATACAGTGCTCACATAGCGCATGCACCAATTTTCCATAAAAAAATGTCAGTTTATTAAAATGTCAATCCTGAATGATGGCTATTTATTGCCTCTTTAATATGAATCGCTTGTTGTATTCCTCGTTCGGATGAAAGCGCCTGCTAAATGATTAAATGTAAGTGTAAAAACAAACGCTCTTGCATTCACCACAGCTTCATTCACAACTTTGTATGTATGTACCTAAACAGGGATGTACAAGATTCTCTTTTCACAAATGATCTATCTTTGCACGCCGGGATCATAATCTGTGAATGGCATGTTGACTTGACGAAAGAGCAGCAAGAGGGCGAAATTAAAATAGCAAGGGGAGGGATACGGAGGAAAAAGAGAGCCCACTCTGTCCTGGCCCCTGTTAGCTTCAAAGACGGCCGCTGAGGCTTTAGAACAAAGGTCTCCGGCATAAAAGGCTGGCGGCGAGAGTTATCTGTGTTGGTTATTACCATTCAGCTGTAGGATTAGCTAAGCTCTCCACACAGCTTGTGTACTTTTGCCTCCATCAAACGCTGCCCAGCTTTTACACTCCGAAATCTAGAGACCAGAAAAAAAGAAAGGGAAAAAAGAGCCGTCTACCTCGCTTTCATCTCCTTTTGGGACAGTTTTTTTTTTCTTTTTCGTAGCGCATGTTTGGCCTCGCCATCACGGCTGTCCTCACCAGTGTGTAATTCTCAAAGAGTTGAGGTCATTAGTCAGAGAGTGGAGGAAATTGATTGCCTTGCAAACTTAAGGATACCCTGAACCCCTCTTTTTAGTCTTTACAGATGTATGTGTGCTCCTGTCATGAACCACATGCAACCTTTTTTTGTGCTATTGTCCCAGATGCCCCTCTTTATGCAAATCTACACTACCTCTTTTAACGTTTTTGAAGTCTAAAACAAAGTTCACCTCTGTTTATCTTTATTTTTGTCTTCTTCAGGCAGAGTACTTCTATGAGTTTCAGACTCTGCGTTCAATGGATAAAGACATTATGGATGACCCTACTGTCAACATTCCTCTCTTAGGATCAGTGCCACACAAAGCTTCCGGTGTGCTTTTATTCTTTATATACTGTGTGTGTGTGTGTTTATATATATATATATAATTTTTTTTTACTCTTTTTTAAAAATTAATGTATGCATTTCACTGTTTTTCCTCTTAACAAAAGTTTTGATGATAAACTGGTGGAATTGTGCAATAACGATGATGTGCATATACAGGTGAAACTCGAATAAAATTAGAATATTGTGCAAAAGTTCATTTATTTCAGTAATTTAAAAGGTGAAACTAATATATTATATAGACTCATTACATGCAATGTGAGATATTTCAAGCCTTTGTTTGTTATAATGTTGATGATAATGGCTTACAGCTTATGAAAACCTTTTCACAATATTCTAATTTTGAATTTGGGGTTTTCATAAGCTGTAAGCCATAATCATCAACATTATAACAAATAAAAGCTTGAAATATCTCACTTTGCATGTAATGAGTCTATATTATTAGTTTCACCTTTTAAGTTGAATTACTGAAATTTTGCACGATATTCAAATTTTTCGAGTTTCACTTTAAAAAAAAAATCACATCTAAATTATGATTCTTATAACCCATGAGACTTGTGGTACATGGATGCTTAAGGTCAACTAATCAAAAGCGGTTTTGTGTACTCAGTGGTCCAGGTGGGCTTCCCATGTCGAGGTGACCAGGATGGTGTGGCAGCATTTGAGGTGACCATCCTGGTGATGGATGCTGGAGGAAACATCATCCTGAGGACACCACACAATGCCATCTTCTTCAAAACGTGTCAGAGAGGTGAGCTTTCAAACCTTCCATGTTCATGCACAAAATGATTGAGTGAGATAAAAGAGATTGTTATGGGAATGTAAATTCTGGATCAGATATTGAAACTGCCTAGAAAAAGCCTAGAAGCTATTTTATTACTCCGAAGAGTTTAAGGTCATTCACCTCAGCTTAGTTTCATCTAAAATAGAATATAAACAGACATAAATGAAACATTTGTTGACATATAGTATGAGTATAGAGCTGTAAGATGAATATGGTGTTTTGGAAATGGCAAGATGGTAAAACATTATGTGAGACATTATTGAGATCTAAAACTCTAGAGAAGACATACACGGATATTCAAAAGTGTGGGGGCAGTAAGATTTTTTTTTTTAAAGAAATTAATATTTTATTCAGTAGGGATGCATTTAATCGAATAAAAGACATAGCAAATACATGTATTATGTTACAAAAGCTTTCTGTTTCAAATAAATGCTGCTTTTTTAAAACTTTCTATTCATCAAATAATTCTGAAAAAACAACAATTTATTACATTTTCCATAAAAATATTAAGCAGTACAACTGTTTTCAACATTGATAATAATAAGAAATGTATCTTGATCACTAAATCAGCATATTATAATGATTCTTGAAGGATCGTGTGACACTGAAGACTGGAGGTTTAAAATATATGAGTTATTTTAAATTGTTATCATATTTCATAATATTACAGCCTTGGGGAACGTTAAAAACATTAATCTTACTGACCTTAGTTTTAACTTTTGAACAGCAGTGTATGCGAGAGTAAAGTTTTTTTAACCTGGAAACTTCCATTTGCTCTAGAAGAAACCACCTATACCAAAATGTATTTAAAATAAATGTATTTCATACTAAGTATACTACAAAACCATTAACATATTTACTGACATATCACTTGAGACTTACTGATATAAATATTATAATTAAACTTTATTTGGAGTACTTCTTTATTGCACAATGCACACGTCTTAATATTAAGACTAAATATGTGTTTTAATATCACTATTAGGAAGGATAGTATGATCTCTGTATAATATCAGTCTTTAAATTCATGATATTTAAAGTGTACCTAAAGTATGTTTAGGTAAATAGTTCCACTTAAACACAATCAAATATACTTTAGTTATACCTCAGAACTACTTTCCGGATAACTAAAGTACAAAATAATTTGTTCCAATTTAGCAGACTTTTAAGTATAGTACAATTACAGTATTTATTACTACATTACTACATATATTTAGTATAATACTACAATTAGTATGATACAACAGTACAATTGCAGCGTATTTATATTAATGTATTAATATATGTATTCAACATTTATTTGTAGTATACTTAGCATAAAATAAATGTATTTCAAATACATTTTGGCATATTCATTTTTCACTTGGGAGATGTTATTTATGATTTTGAGCACGGTTTGTCTCTTCTTTAAGTGTATTTGGTAAGAGAAGCAGAGATCATGGTACGGGTGATTCTCAACCTCACCCACAAAGCCATCGCTGGCTCATGAGGTCATGTGAATCCTACCAGCTGCAGCCCTTTAGAATGAGCGTGTTATGTTTTTCTCTGATCCCCCCTCCCTTCTCACACACACTAACCTCACGGTGTTGCATTCCCCTACACACCCTTCTCCACCCCTCTCCATTCGGCGTGTAGACTTCACAGATCAAATGGTCCATCTGTCTGAAGCCACCCCGCAGGGAGGAAGCGAAGTGTTTCCTAGTGACAGCTGAGGGTGCCTTAATGACTAGTACTCACAAGTTGTTTTTTTTAAAGTCTGGCTTCTTGAATTTCACCCACAGGACAAAATGACATTGACGAAGTTGATATAGCTTAACACTTTCAAGTTTAACCATTATTAACAATATTGGACATTTAGTTTAATGAACATATCTGCATGGATGCTGCATTGAACGAACCTTAAAATGGTTATTTGAACCAGTAATTAATATTTAGTCATCATTTACTCGCCATCGTGTCATTCCAAACTTGACTTTTCCCTCCATGTGGAACACAAAAGGAGATGTTTAGCAGAATATCCAAGCTGCTCTTTTCCATATGATGAAAATGAATGTAGACTAAGACTAATGGGGGGTAGACCAATGGGAACAGTTTATATTCTGCAATATTATTGGCTTGAATGCACTGACACTATTGGACGAGTTGGATGATGACATCACTGCTTCATAGCTGAATTGAACTCATTAATGAACTTTACACAGTCTTTTTAAATCTTTGTATGATTAAGAGACTTACATTTATGATTTTATTCACTGAAAATCCTGCTTGACAGCTTCAGTCCCCATTCACTTTCATTGTAAGGAAAAGAGCAGCTTGGGCATTCTGCTAAACTTCTCATTTGGTTTTTCACAGAGAAAATAAAGGCATATGATAATAACAGAATGTAAAGTACACTAAACTGCATAGTCTTTAAAGATGGTCGTGAATTACAAATCAAACCTTTCTGCAACAGCATATGGGGCCACATTGTGTTTGACAGAGTTGTTGACATTGTGGTTTCACCTCAAAGCTATTTCCCTCCTTTTATATGCTGGTGTCAGTACTGTTATTGAATTCACTGGCCTTTCAACTTCTCCCGGAATCTGATGTCCTTGAAGTGGCGTAGGAAGGGAGTAAGTTATGGAGAGTTTGGTGAAGATAAAAGAAAGGAAATGTTCTCACCATTTATGTCTTCTCTCCTCTTTCTGAAGCAAAGTGCCCTGGTGGTTGTCGCAATGGAGGCTACTGCAATGACAGGCAGGTCTGCGAGTGTCAGGATGGGTTTTATGGGGTGCACTGTGAGAAAGGTAACCATATTTATATAGACCCACCATCACATTAAAGTCAGTAGGCAGGTTACTGATAGTGTAGTTTACTACATGAAACAAACTCGAATAAAAAATAATAATTTATATTTAATGAAACTTAATTATATATTTTAACATTACAATTTAAATATAATATTTATATACATTTTTTGATGAATAGTTTTGGTCTTTCACTGTCTACCTGCAACAAAACAAATCCATCAACAACAGATGTGAGCATGTAGAACCTTGTGTCCACTGACAATGCCAAATAGATATAAAAAAAAATAAAGAGAAGTAAGACTCTTTTTTTCAGAAAGGCAAGCTTCCTTTGGAAACAAACGAGTGCATATAGTTTATTATGATGATGATTATACTCAACCTCAGGGCATCACTTCCCAAAATGCCTTGTGCAAATTACAAAGTGCGGTTAAGCCCGCTATGTACTCGTTTATATGAAAGAATGGAGCATGCATGTATTCTAGAAGGTTTCTGGAAAAAAATATGAATTACCCAGCAGGTTGGGAGGCACAAACATGTGTTTTTCATCTATTTACAACTTTAAAGAGCGGTTTACCAAAAAAGGCTTCCATTAGACGCTGAATATGCGCTCAATATCCTCATTGTTGCTCTGCTGTGTTTGTACATAAACCGCTTCCACAAAACACCTTTCATCTAACAGCTTTTGGCTGATTTGTTTTCGTCTGCATCGCTGCCAAAACCACAAAGTTTTGTGCTTTTCATATCATGAAACCTGCAGCCCAAACAACAACAGCAGCAGCAAGAATTTTCATTTTCAAAATAAAACATTAATGTATTGACTGCAATAATGTTTCAGCCTGGAAGCTCTGTGAAATATTAAGTGACATTTTGCATTAAGATAATTTGCATCATTTGGGCTGAGCTACTAATCATAAGCATATATTAAGGCGTTATTATTTATATATAACAAACAAAACCCTCTTTTCCTCATTTTTAGCCCTGTGCTCCCCTAGATGTGTGAACGGTGGCCTGTGTATGAGCCCAGGTGTGTGTGTATGTCCTCCGGGCTACTTTGGACCCAGCTGTGAGAGAGGTTGGTTTCCTTCCTGTTACTGCCTATCCATCATGCTGCTATTGTGCTATCTTATGCCACCGTTCATTATAATATTAAAGTGCCCCAACTATGCTATTTTAAAGGCTTCTAATTTTGTTTTGGAGGTCTGCTACAACACTTTTCTTGCATCCAAGGTCCAAAACACTTAAGTTTTGTCATCATAATATACATAGCAGCATCACTTTATATCTCATAGTATCTGAAAGGGTATTTGCTTTTGCTGCACAAAAAACATGTCTTCTTTACATGTCGACAACACAAACCAAACTCTTCCAGGCTTCAGCTACAACTACAGCGTTTGAGGTCAATGGAGATGTTGTTTACAGGCAGACAATGAAGACCATAGGCTGGCATTATGCAAATGTGTTAAAAACCTTCATAAGTTTGTGCAGGACGTAAGACTGTAAATACTGACAATTCGTTCCAGGCCGTTCAGAATCGATTCTTTCTTTTGGGAAGCAATAAATATCTCGTTCAGTAATGAAACTCTGGAGGGCACAGGTCCTTTACATGCAATCTGCAAGCAATTACATCATTAACGCGTGGCATAAGCTGATTGGCCACTGCTGCAGCTAATGAGATTGCTTGTTCAACAATTAAAAAGTTTGGTTCACTGTTTGCTAGTCTATCCGAGTTCATAATAATTCAACTTCTTTAGATAAGCGAATGGTCTTTTCCATGATCTGCATTTATCAGTTTATAAATGAAGCAACACACCTGCTCAAAATCATGTTTGATGTTTTGCAAGTTGTGTTGGATGCAGGGAGTGAATAATTAAGCATATGAGCAAAGCTAGCGTGAGAACGTGTATTCTGAGTCAATAACAGCAGCGGCAGCAGGAAGAAAACTTTGCTTTGAGGTTACAGCCAAGCATAGCTTGCGTGAGATCATGTTTTAAGTGAAAATAGTTTTTTTTTCCATGAAAATACAATGTACAGGATTGCATGTTACCCTGTGGTTTTACTGTTTGTTGCATGATGACTACATTTAGATGGGCAGTTCGAACACTGCAATATATATATAGATAACACTGCAGCATGCATGCTTGCTCAGGTGGTTGCTGGGGGTTATTTTCCTCATCTCTATCAGCTTGCAATGTGACATCATTTGTTAAAGTCGCACATAGTGCTCGTTCTCATTAGGTAATTTTGAGCCATATTGGTTCAGGAAAAAACAAGCTAGTTTAGGCCAATAGTTAAACAAACCTGAGGATATGGCACCGAGGTACACATTGCAAAAGTCACTGGTATTCTGGTCTTCACTAGCACAGATTTAAGAATTTAAGTCATTCGGCAAAGCAGGTCCAGGCACACAAAGCATAGTCCATTAGCGTTAAGTCCAGGCATACAGAGTCGGCAAGCATGCAGTTCTCATATTTGTAGCAGCAGAAGTACATGTCTTGGAGAAAGATCTATGTTGGGGGGACTAGTGTCCTATTGTCTTTCTGTTGTCTCTGTGAGGATTTAAAAATGTCTGCAGCATTTTTTACACAAATACATGCGTGTGTTTGCTTGCATTGTGTCATTTGTCTTGTTCCTGCTTTGTTGGGGGATTTATGTCTATTCATACAACAGCAGCATATCTTACATGCCGTCTTCTATTGGCGGTAGAACGTCCATACTTGCTCTGCAGATCTAGTCAGACAAGACCAAATTCATTATCATGCTATAATTATTTAGTGTTATGATTTAAATCTCTAGTTTAAGTTCAATACCTAGTATCCAGGCTGATAGGTTCTGTGTTTGCTGTAGGCTAGTACTGCAGCACATTATCAGAGATCCTCTGAAACCCTCCACCATTTATGTCTAGATTTATTTTTGTAAAGCAAGAAATTGTGATCGCAAACTCTACATGTTTTTTACATTTTTATTTTACAGCTGTTCTTAAAGGATTTAGAACAAATGCCAAAACCATAAAACATGATCTACCAAACCGTTAGATAAATAAATAAAAGCACAAATTGTTTGTGTGTCATTTCTCTTTGTAGTTTGTGACATGTTCACTGCCTTGTTTTCTCTGCATTAACAGCTAACTGCAGCACCACCTGTTTGAATGGAGGGACGTGTTTCCATCCTGGCAAATGCATCTGCGCCGTGGGCTTTGAGGGGAGCCGCTGTGAGCTCAGTGAGTTCAGCTACACGCATCTTCATCAACACTGTGAAAGGAACAAACTACAGTCAGACCACAGTAGCAGCACACATTCAAAATGATCCAAACAAAAACAAACAAATGCCAACTTGTTGGCCAAACCCAAGGATTTTCAGATGGGCTTTTAGAGGGGGAAAAGGTTGTTAAATAAGGACTGCAAATACTAAAGGGTGTGGTTCTATGTGTGTGATGAATCATGGGACCATTGTAGCCTTTAAACTAAGGTTTCGGCTCAGTGTGATTTAAAAAAAATTAATTCATATTTTTATTCAGCAAGAATGCATTAAACTAATCAAAAGTGAAAGTAAATACATTAATAATGTTACAAAAGATTTCCATTTCTAAAATTTCGATTCCCTATTTTTTAACCGTTCTATTAATAAAAAAAATACTGAAAAACATGTCATGGTTTCCACAAAAATATCAAGCAGCGCAAATATTTTCAACATTTATGATAATAAGAAATATTCTTGAGCAGCAGATCGATACGGATCATGTGACACTGAAGACTGGAGTAATGATGCTGAAAATGCAGGAATAAATTACATTTTAAAATATATTCAAAGAGAAAACTACTCATAAAAAAGTACCATTCAAAAAACATTAGAAATTCCTGAACTCATAGCTTAAAAGTGCTAATTCTCTTCAGAGTATTTGGATTTCTAACTAAACAGCTCTATTGATTTATAATGTTGAGTGTTAACTGGCGGTTACATTTTTATCATCATCTTTCAAAGGGAAAGCTGTGTTGTTTTTCTTTGGTTGTAATAGGCTCACTTCCAGAAATTGCCCTCAGAGCAGGTCTCCAAGTAAACTTCCTAAGTGAAGTGTGTTCTCACATTAGTGTTAAATGGGCCGGCACCTACTTGGGCAAACACAGGATGTAATGCAGTTGTGTTGTCACCCTAATCACTAATAACAACCTCATGAGCTCACATGCACTCAAGCAGTGTGGCGTTTTATCTCAGGCGCTGTTCTCTGGCACAGAAATACTGTATATACACACTTGCTTTGCTTCAAAGGTCTGTAGTCTAGTTCATTGGTGTTTAAACAACTCTACTTTGACCCCAAATATCATCCTTTCCTGTTCAAAGACAGGAAGTATTGCAGTATTCAGAGGTCTGTAAAGAGAGGGAAGAGAAAATATTGAAGTAACATTTATGTAACTTTTTAATAGCATTAAGCCAGTTGTTACTGTCTGATCCATTGCGGTATCGTGTTCTCTGTCAAAACGTTCTGTGACATAAACGCCCGGAGTCCCATTGAGGTCATGTTATGTAAAGACCCAGTTTCATGGGTATTGATTTCGTTGATTTGTCAAGGAACAAAGCCTCCGCTGAATATCAAATATGCAGGTGTAAGAGGATCTGTGAGCGTTTGGAAAGGGTCTGTCCGCCTGTTATTTTATTTCTCAATCACTTTTCTATACTTTTCCATAAATTTTTTTGTGTTAAAAATATATAACATTCTCCAGTTTGTTTACACTGGCATGAAGTATATTTAACATCTTCCTGTCTCAAAAATCTAAATTTTAAATGTTAAATATATCATATTTAAATAGATTTAAAAATTATAAATAAATATCCTCCTCACTTCCATTAAAACTGAATGGAGAAATTAATTTAGTATAATTATCGATTTGTTGTTACTATATGTGTATCAACCATTTTGATTGACTGCTTTAAAATGTTATAAATTTAAAAGAGTTCTTTGTCAAGATGATCTTAGCATAATATGAATAACAGATATTTCCATGCAGCAGTTTCTCATAAGACTTAAATTGTACGGTTAAATAGTAAACAACTCTCCCCTTTGCAGTCTATGTTGTTTTTGGGATTGCGATAATGCAGTTTGCGATGTTGTTGTCTGCAGGTAAATGTCGTCAGCCTTGCAGAAATGGAGGCAAATGCACAGGGAGGAACAAATGCAAGTGCAGCAAAGGCTACCATGGCGATCTGTGCTCCAAAGGTGAGATTATCTCAACTTGGCAGAGGAACTGTGGACATGTTTGATCAGAAGCACATGTTCCACTGCAGCATTGCTCTATACGCTTTGCTCACGCACAAAACACGCACCGTAAAAATGAACCGCCGGTGCTTGATTGCACCTTAAATTTTCCACTTGGGCTGCAGGCTTGCTGAACGGCACATGATACATTTCTAAGACTAAACACTGCGTCTCTGTGTATGGCTGAAAGTGTATGTGTATACGTGTGTGCAGCTGTCTGCGAGCCCAGCTGTGGAGCACACGGGACCTGTGTGGAGCCCAACAGGTGCCAGTGCAGGGACGGCTGGCATGGACGTCACTGCAATAAGAGTAAGACAACATCCCACATCCCTTTTTCCAAGGCCAAGTTTCTAATTGCCACCTGGAAATGGATTAGAGCAAGAAATCCGCTGTAATGTCAGGGTATTACCATGGATATTTAGACATATTACCATAGTTTTCTGGACACGTACAAATTATATTCTTGGTGGCACCGTGGAGTGCAATGCAATCATTGTTTACACAAACTAAAATGAAAACAGCTTTGTTAACTGAATTTTTTTTAAATTACCCATAAAACTAACAAAACATTTATTTTTATTTTTTATCTATGGTATATTATACAACTTTATACACGGGTTTCTGTGCAACGTCATCACATAGATGCGCGCGCATCTAAGAGGCAGAAAGCAACAGTCTTTACGGCTATATCTAGCAGAAGCAGAGATAACGCGGAGCTGTAGTGCTGTAAACTAACCTAAATGCATAGGGTATGTCATGTTTTTATGATTCGCAAACTTAGTTGGACAATTTCATACTAGTCAACTAACTAACGTTTTACATAATTTTATATTAATATGCAAATGAAACACAAGCAAACAGATTCAACTCTGAAATTGCAGTTTATTATTGAGTCAACAAGAATTTACAAACAATGCGAAATCTACGTTAATTACAATGTTCTTTTACAGAACTCGGCATAACATATAGCGGTCTTGCCTCTTGGATGCGCGCGCATCCGGTATTGTTTGTATACAAGAAACCTGTGTATACAACCCACTTGCAGTAAAAATGAAATTGCCACTAGACTGCAATGGCACTAGATTTAAATGTTTTTAAATGATACGAGTTAAGGCATTAACTTTTGCAGCTAAAATTACTAAAACAATCGAAATATTTAAGTGTAGGAAAAAAAGATAGAAAAGCCTTTGTGTAAACAAAAACTAAACTTAATTGTAAAGACAAATTGAAAAAATAAATACATTTAAAAATCATAATCTTCTTGGTGCCATGCGAAAGTAATGGTCTGTATTAAATATTTTATTTTTTATTCATTATTTTAATATTTAATAACAAACATGGTACCACAATATCTTTTGTCTTACCCTTATGCATTTAGTTTATAGTGCAATTTAACCACTGGTTTAGCTAAATAAAAGATTTTTACAGTAAGTAGTACCAGGGGCCAGTTTAATATCCTACCATTATATTTATATATATATTTATATTTACACCATTTGAACTAAAACCCTGGCAAATTGCTTGTTTTTGTAGTATAGTCAAAGGCCCGGTTTCACAGACAAGGCTTAGATTAAGCCAGGATTAGGTCTAGGTTCAATTAGGGCATTTAAGTAGCTTTTATAAACTTGTCTCAAACCTGCATTTTGGTTTAGATCTAAGCTTAAGCCTGGTTTGTGAAACCAGGGGAAAATATCTTATTTTCATGAATTATTTTAAGATTGTATTATTTATAATGACCATGGTACTGCAACAGTAATGTCTGCGTTTGTGTTATCCTCTTACATTTAGTTTACAACCATTGGTAAAGCAATTTTTACCACCTATTTTTTCTTATTTTCCCTACAAGGGTTAAGTAGTATTGAACGGTTTTATAGCAAATATATCAATGCACAATTTGAACTAAAACTTAAGAATAAATGCTGTTCTGCACGATTCAACGCACTACTGAACTGCTTGCTCTCTTCCTCCAGGATTTCGTGGAGGAGTCTCCACCAGCCAGCGGGTCTCTGGTCCCAAGCACAAGTCTCAGCCTGTGGCAACGAAGGACACGAAGGAAGCACCCGAATCCAGTCAGCCCTCTGAGACCAACTACGTGGTTTAAGCCTCTAAATTTTGGGCCAACGGGTCCATTTTCAACGTCGCCTTCCCCAGAACAAAGCTTTCATCATCCTCTTCCGATCCACATCGGGACACTCCCAAGCTGTACTGCTGCTTTCTCAGAGCGAGACTTGTTTTTGTAGGACGGTAACAGTGTCTTATTTTACCACACTAGCGCCTTTGATATAATATCTCCCACAGTCACCCTTCATCGAGCTTCTGCCCTGCGTCAACCGAGAGGGGAGTGAGTCACATGGTTGTGGTGCGCGTCTGATGTTTGTGCGTAGCCCTGCGGTTTAGCTTCAGATGTGGCGCTGAATCACTTTGAGAAGTGTACGTTACGATCCGAGAACTTCCGGGTGTGGATCCAGCTTTTCT
Organism: Phoxinus phoxinus; assembly: GCF_949152265.1. Lineage (NCBI taxonomy): Eukaryota > Metazoa > Chordata > Actinopteri > Cypriniformes > Leuciscidae > Phoxinus > Phoxinus phoxinus. The sequence goes on from NC_136884.1 coordinate 8,666,104, forward strand.
TAGGATGGTAATTGCTGTGTTTGGCTTGTGCTCGAGGTTCGTCTCATTGACCTGCTCATTTTGTAAACATATTGTCGCCATTATTGTCACTAACATTCTTTTTCGTGCAAATCACACTCGTGTAGTAGCTTCTCCAACAAGTACTTGTATAAGTAATATGTATGCTATTGGTGCCATGTAAAATTGAAATATAAAAATATATATTTAGATATGGGTAGATGGTCTTTAAGTGTATGCTTAGAGTTTTCATACGCATGTATAACAATGCACATAAGCTGCTTGTGATGTCATAAACATTAAGCCAAAAAAAAAGTTTGGAAAAAAAATATTTTTCATGTGACTTCATTACACAAATAAAACATGTTTTCTTGGAGCCTGTGAAGATGAAGCGTCTTAACTCTTAAAGGGACAGTTCTGTCATCATTTACTCACCTCCACCGTTCCAAACCTGTATGACTAACTTGTGTTTGTGGAACACAAAGGGTCTTGGACGAAGTCTGTCAAGCTCAAAAAAAAAGACATAAAAGTATAAAAATTGTCCATGCAACTCACTGAAAATCTTTCATTGGTGTGTTCACAAGAACAAATTTGTGAATTAATTTGAATTATATCAAGTTCAGTACCTCTGTTAAACTCAGTCAATGGCTGTCAAGTTAACAGCTCCCTGGAGGTTATTATTGGTGAGTAACAACTTCAATTTCGGTCCGTTCCACACTTTAGGCCATCTAATGGCTTTAGAAAAGTTAAAATATAGTTGTATGGAGGACTTATATAGCACTCTGTAATGTTTGAATGATGATTTTAAAGCTTGAAAGCAGAATGACCAGGAAAAAAAATAATAATAATATGTCCCCCCCTTCAAGGCTGACAAAGAATACAGACAAAGTGAGGAAAGGGCCAAAGCTCAGGAAGTAAATTATATATACACACACACTAACATTTTAAAATGTTGGGTTTTTGAAAGAAGTTTCTTACACTCACCAAGGCTGCATTTATTTAATCAAAAGTACATATTGTGACATTTAATATTTTAACAATGTAATTGATTCCTGTCATGGCAAAGCTGAATAGTCTTCAGTGTCACACGATCCTTCAGAAATCATTCTAATATGCTGATTTGGTGCTCAAGAAACATCATTATCAATGTTGAAAACAGCTGTGCTGCTTGATATTTTTGTGGAAACTTACTTTTTTGTTTTGTAGGATTCTTTGATGAAGAGAAGTTCAATTTATGTTTAATCATTTATTTGAGGCATTATAAATGTCTTTTGATCTATTTAATGATCCTGTATGGCACAGAGCTGGAACATGACTCTTAGATTACTTAATCTTTCTTTAACCTGCTTAAATGTTATTCCGTCATTTGTTCCACAGGGTTTCTATAAGGGAGGATTGTAAAATAAAGCGAGTTTTTACGGGCCAGTCTTGCGGCTTCTGTGCGATTGCGGAGGGACTACACTGTGGTGGGTCTAACTCTGTGTGTGCTGGCAGGCGGATAAGTAGCTTGTTGCTCTCCTGTGCAGAATAAATGATGCTTTCTTACCAAAAAGATCCAAGTGTTCATATATTCCCTGTCTCAAGTATAGTGGAAAAAAGCAAAGCTGATAGAATGGGTGCAGATGTTTACCACCTCCACCATCATGAGATGATTTGTCAGATGTTGGTTTCGGTAAAAGTAACATCATGCAACTGGAATGTTGATGTCTACTTACCAAAATACATGAAGCCTTGTGCAACAGCCACCTGGAAGAGCACTCATCCTTTGAGCCAATCACTCAAAAAGCAATCTTTGGTTTTCAAGGTTGAAAAGGTCTTGGTAAAGAAGAATGATGGCAATGTGCATGCGAGCATACACACACATGCAGACTAGGAAGATCATTCACACATTACACCAATTAACCTCTATGGGGGGCGCCGCTCGATCAGCCGTGCTTCCCGCCGCGGTCCAGAGGAAGCTGGTGTGGTGGCCAGAGAGGACAGGTGAAAATAAACAGCTGGCCGGGTGATTATTTGTACTGTTCCACATCACATAGCAGCTCGGCCCACCATGATTGCCCCGCGGAGCCCATGGGAGCCACGCGAAGTTGCCCTGTCAGGTCACCTTTCATGGAGGAAATACAACAATAACAAAAACACTTTGTGGAATGTCAAAAATGTAGCAGGCGAATGAAATGGCGGTAACCATGGAAACCACTGAGTCATTTCGTGCCTGTGAATTTTCCGAACATCTGGTAACTTGCGTTAAGCAGGTGCAGGAACAGGTATGTTCCATTTGTATCTGCCTCTGGGCGCCGAAAGCAGGGAAACATCAGAAAGATTCGGTCTGTTGAGAATCAAATTGAAATGTTCTCTCCATTACACTTCATATAATGGCTCTTCTGAGAATTACAGCATTTGAAGACTCACCTTCTGATTATAGGACGGAACGAAGGGCAAAAATAAGATGCTCACAGGACGTACTTACAGGAATATTCCAGATTCAAAAGTTGAGCTCAATTGACAGCATTTGGCATAATGTTGGTTACCACAAAAATGTATTTTGACTTTTCTCTCCTCTTACTTTTCAGAACGTTTTTTTTTTTTCAGTACACGAACAACAAAAACATCGACAGCCAATCAGAATCCACCCGACTTTAAAGAGGATGAGCATTTAAAGCTGCAGACGACAAAAGTGAAGCGTGTGCTTATGATAAACAAAGTTATCGTCCTTTAATTTGTGTGGACGCTAGTTAGCATTCTTGGTACGATGGGCCTTAACTATAAAGTACAAAGTTGTATAAAGTAATAATTATTCTAATTACGAATGCTATCGTCTGTTGGTGATGATAAGGTTATCGTTCTTGGTGTGAACAGGCCTTAACTAAAAAGCATAAAGTAATAATTCTATGAAAAAAGAGCACACATCGTTGCTTAGAAAATAATACATTTAGTCCTGGTTCGCTTAGTTCACACTGTCATTTATAAGACCGAACCTAAAGATACAAAAAAATATCCAAAACAAGGCTGTGTTTGGAAAAATGCTCTTGTAATATGTGTGTACGTATGATGGCATTTTGACCAGCTGAGAACACGCAATAGTTTATAAAATGTGTCAAAACAGCGCCAGAAATTCACACAAATGAAAATCTGCTGCAAGGAGACGGTGGTCCTGATGCCTGTATCGAACTGTTATTCGATACAACTCAGCTCCTATGATGAGAAAAAAAAGGTATGACTCAAATTGACACCAGAGAGCTTCATGGAAGGCACTTGTGATGTGAAGATGTTGTGATGGCCCTGCTGGTGAAGAAGAGAGGAGCGAGAGAAGCCAGTCTAGTGGGGTAGTACGAGTATGTTTGTGCCAGTCAGGAAAATTCCCCTGTGGTGTGGAGGAGAAAGACAGAACCAACAAAAGCAACAAGCACATTATGCCCACTGTGGCGAAAGGTTCTCGTCATTGTCCCAGCAAAAGAGAAGCAATGAAAGCAGGACATCAAAGGGCGAGCAGGAGAATGGGTTGTCTGAGCCAAGAGCTTTAGATCTGCTCTGCCCCTCATACATAATCACCCCGCCGGAAAATACAGTAGGCTTACAGGTAGAGGTCGAGAACACTGCGGCGCGGATACTGGGGATGGGCACTGACTCTTAAAGCAAGTGCCGTTGTTACAGACACTCTGGGCTTCAATAACGCAAAGACTTCGAGTGTACAGATAGCTAAACATTTATACTGAATCCTAATGTCTCGCCAAGCACATGTGTGCACTTACACCTCTTTCTTCAAAGTTTCCTGACAAGGTGTCATTTAAGTGTTAGGAATGACTTTATGAATCTTGAGACTCAAACATTAAGGCTTATAATGAAAACTAAACTAAGATTTAAGGCCAAAACAAATACATGTATCTATCAGGGTTCAATCAATTGCATTACATTTGGTTTTCGAAGTCTTTGACTTTAATCAATACACTGAAATAAAGTGATTCCATTGAAGAAACAATTTTGGTTCCCCAAAAAACCTTTCAGTGAACAGTTCTTAAAAGAAACATTTCTTATAGGCCCTGTTTACCCCAGGTATTAAGATGCATTTTTTATTACTTGTGATCTGATCGACCAAAACGCATCTTGATACCAGGTGTAAACAGGGCAAAAAACAGGTGTAAAAATTAAGATCTTGGATGTTAAAGTTTCTTCATGGGATCATGGATGCCTATAAAGAACCTTTATTTTAAAAAATAGTATGCAAATTTATATTTGCAACAGACATTTCTATGAGTTTTCCATGACTTTTTAAGACTTTGCATGAGTTCCTAAGCTTGGAAATCAACATTTTCCCTGATAAATCAAGGTTTTCTATGGGAACCCATGATGCATGGAATTGTGGGTTAATTGCGAGACAGACTTTGTGTTTCTTTGGAACTGCACACCCATAAAACTTTCAATTTTATTTTTACATTTTTTTAATAAATCTGTTCTTTAAGAGCGTATAAAAGGGTTTGTCTATAAACATGTGTGGCACGACTTTTGTTAACAATAAACAGCAAACAGCGCGAATATAGGCATAAATAAAATAAAAAAGTAATGAAAACACCTCTGAATCCTTTAGAGAGAATGCCAAACCACCCACTCCATCAAACTAAACCTGCCAAGAAACATCAGAGAGAAACCTGCTGTGCCACCTTCTTATAATATGGTGAAATGCTATAAATAAAGGCAAGGAAAATTACAGGAATTACAAAAAAAAAAGAAGTATAGGAAAACGAATTAGCAGAGCATCCTCCAGACGCGTGGGATAAAGTGCAGTTATAAGACTCTTAACTAAATAAATCACTTCACTAAGACTTTGAAATGCAATCACATTTACATGGAAAGTGTGCTTTAAAATCTCAGCCTATATGATTGTGTGTGTATAGTCTGAGCTGTAAAGTGAATCAGTGTCTCTAGAGAATAGGATATTTCGCTCTTGTCTCAAGACAGCCCTACCCTGCTTCTCCAGAGACAAAAACACCGACATCAAAGCCTCGCTGTCATCACGCAAGAATTTCTGAGTGCCCCCATCCTTCAAGAACCAGCCACCCTGGAATTTTAAGTGGATTTCTCCATCCCAGTCTTTCTGAACAGAACGGGTGAGGGGGGATCCAGTAGTATGGCTGGCAAATCATGTGACTTCTAAAACTGAGACCAAATGGAACTCCTCTCACTTGGTTTTCAATCCCCAATCTCTAATGCAGACATGCATATGATCCAGAAATGAAGGGTCTGTGGCAGTGGAGATTAATGTTTTGAGAAGCTAATGACTTAGTGAGCCCTGCTTTAATATCTAGGCTCCAAAAATTGCCTGGTAAAATTATGTAAAAAATAACATTACTGACAAGGCAAAAATGACATACTGTAATCAATTTAAAATGGCTAAAGTTATTAAACTTTTAAATGGGGGGTTGGGGTTCTTGGGTCTATACTCTGTCTACTCTGTACAGGTTGAGAATCCCTTCCAGTCAATAGACCTTATTCACAACAGCGCCATCTTTGTTATTGTTGTTATTTTTGGCTGTAATCTCTTCACTGGGTTGTACTGTTACTTATGTGCTTTTGGATTGTTCTGTCGACGACACACTGTGAAAATATCTTTCCAAGAAATTTCAGTGGACAAAAAAGCTGTGGAAAATTATAAGCTTTATACAGCGGATGCCATTGAAAAAAAAAAAGTCTATCCCTCACAGCCTCGCTTTCACTTCATAGCTACCTGTCATGGCGCTGTTCTGAATAAGGTCTATGTCCCAAGCATAAGAGGGTGTAATCCTGCCACCTATCAGTGATACAGTGTCACTGCATCTACGTTCCGTAACAGCAGCACTATGGCTGAACAGGAAGTGCCCGCACCCCTGAAATCTCTCAACTCGTATGATCCAACATTTATCTCCTTTGTTAACAAATCCAGTCGGAATGCCAAAGCATGGTGGCTAAACTTCAAGGGGAAACCCGTATCTTACGGCGACATACAACCGGGGAAAACGCTCAAGATGAACACGTACCTGAGTAAGTACCTTAGACCTAGCAACCTAACCGGTTTGTCGCTTCACTTTGTACTTAAGCAAGTATTTTTTACAGCTCATCCATGGATCTTCAGAGCATCTGACGGAGCTAAACTGCTGGCTAACCTCAGTGAAGTTTACTTTCCAACTCAAGCGCAGTATGAGTACGGATACCCGATGTACCAGTCTGTGTGTGTGACTGCACCAGGTGCGAGTACATCCTTCATCTTATGATGCTTCATATGCACAATAGTTTCATTTCAAATAAATATATATGCTCTGTTTTTGACAGTGTACTCATTACAAGAATATTGTGCACGGTTGATCCGGAGTATGGTGAGAAAAGAAGACATCTACAAGCTGGAAATCCCCGACATTTTGATAAAAGACATCAGTCGTGAACCCGATCTACTGCGAGACATTGAGATCTTATCTGCAAAAATGTCAATAAATGGTGGAGACTGATCCATTTCCTCCCGGTCAACCAGAGAGCAGAAATCATTTATGATATCAGATGTTCAAAGTGTAAAAGTATGCAGAAGCTCATAGTTTCACTTTCTTTGAACATGTGGACAAGTTGTTATTCTATGCAACGCCAGGGCATCGACACTTTCATTTCAATTTCCTAACAAGAGCACTGTAGTATTAGGTTCTGCTACCTATTATACTATAGAAAAATCACGGGTATGTTGTGGCAAATAAATATATAAATACACAAAAACAACTTACATAAAATAATATGGAATGATTGGAGTAATATAGTAAAAGTCTCAGTGCTTTTGGACAATATCATGACTCTTGGAAATCCGCTCAACCATTCAAATTCAAGGATAGTAACTGTTGCATATGAAGACAACACATACAGGGTAAAATATTTTATTTTTTTAAATTATTACACCAAAGAACATTAAATTATATACCATTATCAGTTTTTTTCACACGTGACAATTTTGCCCTTTTAAAAATAAATTAAGAGCAATATTTCTCTATATTATGATAAATATTAATGTTTTTATTATGATTAATATTGCACTTTGGGTACAGGCATATAGAGATCCCTGAATATTGTGTTATATTTATTGATGCTTTTGAAACTGACTGCATGCTGCTGCTCATTTTTATTTAGTAAACAGTATATTGTTACACCAAAGACTGCTGCAAATAAAACAAATATTTTATTACATTTCAAGATGTTTGTGTTGTGGTTTCTTTGCAGCTCTTATAACTTTAATGTAATTCGGGCCTTTTTAGTAAAAGTGTCTAATCATAAACATTCCATTAACACATCCAAACTAAACTAAATATTGCAGGCTTCTCGTAAAGTTTGTTCCCAAACCATTAAAGGGATAGTTCACCCAAAAATGTAAATTCTCCCATCATTTACTCACCCTCAAATTGTTCCAAATCTGAGTTTCTTTCTTCTGCTGAACACAAAAGAAGATATTTTAAAGAATGTTGGTAACCAGACGGTTGAAGGACCTCATTGATTTCCATAGTAGAAAAAAAAAAAAAAAACTATGGAAGTCAATGGGTGCCGTCAGCTGTCTGGTTACCAATTTGAGGGTGAGTAAATGATGACATAATCTTCATTTTTGGGTGAACTATCCCTATAACACTGATTTACTACAACACCTAAATAAATATGAAAAATCAACATGGATTACAGGTCACACCACATTCAGAAACAGAGAAGAATCCAATCAACAACACCAAGTTAAGTTGTACAATCATATTTGAAACATACACATTTGGCCATTAAATCACAATTACCGCTTTGCAAGTTGAAAGTACGCAGCTGGTTTGCAAACAAGGGGGAATTACAACGAGGAGCATCATCTCAACTAATGCCAAATCTAATCTAATGCCAAAAATGAAGCAAAATCAGAGCATGTTTGCTGTTAATGCCCAAATAGACATAAAAAAAAAAAACTGCAAAGAATTCAATGATTTAGATTCAGTGCATGTATTTTTAAATAATTTTCATCATATATAAATATTTCTTATTATGAATCAAAATGTGTGTTTTTTGCAGAGATCTGTACTTTATTTGGATTCTAATTAATAACACAGTATAATTTTTCGATTAGTTCAAACAGTGCCAAAATATAATTACAAAAAAATTAACAAATAATATTTTTGTACCACTCCCAGCACTGCACCCAGAATTCACCTCTGAATTTGAAGAAGAGCATCACAACATTCAGTGTTTCTTCATGGAGTCGAGAATGCGCAGGATGTACAGGAACAGGTTGATTATGTCCAGGTACAGATTGATGGATGCCAGAATGTGTTCCTCGGGGGACAGCTTATGCATCAGCAAGTGGGTATCGAAAATAATGAACCCGCAGAACAGCAGAGCTCCAGCTCCAGCGAAGACTAACTCCATTGTGTCATTGTAGAAGAAAAACTAAAGGACAGAGTTTGGCTTCAATCAAAAACAAATGCGACTTGACCACATGCCACTTAATTTGATAATGTTAATTACAATTAAAGAAGAAAATCATTCCATAGAATAAATAACAAATATATAGTGTTAATATTTTATACCTAGAATGGAAGTAATACTCAAACAGAAGTAAAATTTTAACATATTACTTCCAGAACATTCGGTTTAAAAAAATTGACAGGCCTCAGACTCACCCTCATAAAGCTTGCAATGATCAAGATCCACAGGCCAGCAAACAGACTAAAGATACAAATGAGCAATTAGGATTTTTCTGCAAGTGCATTATTAATACACAGAACCATTTTGAAGGACATAGCAAGAACTGTTGCATCAAGTTGTCTATTACACAATAATATGAATGAAAAAAATCTTCAATTCTCCTCACAAAAGACATTGACTTCTCCCATGCCGACGAGCGGGGCATGCGCCACATCAAATAACAGAGTTATGACTCATGGAGCCCCATTATTTTTGTTACATTTCCATTTAATAACTGAAGAGAATAATGTTTCTCCAAAGACAATTTATGACGCAAAGAACACCATTCCACATGGATTCAGGAGTAAATGGATTAAAACAATCATTCTTGCACTCAGTTACCGTGATGAATGTGACAGATCTGGGCCTTGAGCGGATGAAAAAGAGAGAGTTACCTGGCTCCGAGCTTGCTGAAGTCTCTTTTAGACTGGAAAGTGTAGGCAGTGAGACCCAGGAACACGGCGGACGTGAGCACAAAGGCCTGAAGCACTATGGTGTACTCATAAAATGACACTGAAAGCAGAAAAATATGGTATCAGACGACCATCACTGAGGTGTCCAATAATATTATGAGACTGGATGTTTATCAATGCATAAACTTACCTGCAGTGGCTACAGACAGAGACTCCAGCAGAGTCTGCATAAACATGTACATCCATTACATTACAATACCTAATAAGATGTAATATATACACACACATACACTCACTGGCCACTTTATTAGGTACACCTTCCTTGTACCAGGCTGGACCCCCTTTTGCCTTAATTCTTTGTGGCATGGCTTCGACAAGGTGCTGGAAACATTACTCAAATTTGGTCCATATTGATATCATCACACAGTTGCTGCAGATTCATGATGTGAATCTCTTGTTCCAGCATATTTGCAAAGGATTGAGATCTGGTGACTGTGGAGGCCATCTGAGTTAGTTTAGTGAACTCGTCATGTTCATAAAAACAGTTTGAGATGTTTTGAGCTTTGTGACATGGCGCATTATCCTGCTGGAAGTAGCCATCAGAAGATGGGAACACTGTGGTCATACAGGGATGGACATACAATATTCTGGCGTTTAAATGATGCTCAATTGGTAATAAGAAAATATCTCCACACCATTACACCATCAGCAGCCTGAACCGTTAACCTGAGGGGTTATTTAAGTTACTGTTGCTTTTCTATCAGCTACCAGTCTGGATATTGTCCTCTGACATCAACAAGGCATTCCCACAGAATGGCCAACCACAGGATATTTTCTCTTTTTCAGACCATTGTCCGTAAACCCAAGAGATGGTTGTGCGTGAATCCCAGTAGATCAACAGTTTCTGAAATACTCAGACCAACAACCAGTCCACATTCAAAGTCACTTAAACTACCTTTCTTCTCCATTCTGATGCTCAGTTTGAACTTCAGCAGATCATCTTCTTGACCATGTCTACATGGATTGAGTTGCAGCCGTGTGATTGGCTAATTAGATATTTGCGTTAACGAGCAGTTGAACAGTTGTACTTAATAAAGTGGCCAGTGAGTGTGTATAGCATACTTAAAATCTTGTTTTGAGGTATATACTCACAAATCCAAACAGCAAATAAAGATTGACGGGGTGCTGGTGACGGTACACAGCCAATGCAAGCAGCAGGATAAGGGACCCGATAGCAGATATCAGCACCAGAGCGGGACTGAAAAATTAATGCAGTAGTTCACAATAATATACTTACAAAGGTTAAAGTGTATTTTAAATCATTTATCAGCCACAATGATGTGGTGAATCCACAGGGAGGATGTGGTTACCTTTCGTGCACAAAGGTTTTAATGGGGTTGCAGAGCATGAAAAGGGCAGATACACCAGTGGTGATGATAATCTGCAGTGAAAGGATGGTGTAGACCTTGCGGAGGAAATCTAGAGAGAAATAAGACTTGAGCGTCAACTCCTCAACCATATATATGCACACATGTAGAAAATAAATAATTATAAGGTCACACTTTATATTAGGTGTCTTTAACTATTATGTACTTCCAAAAAAACTGTTAGGTACAATTTACTTATTGTGTTCAAAAATATGGGTATGGTAAGAGATAGGTTTCGTGGAACGGAATTATATGAATAATATATTGACACATTATAGTTTGACAGGGTTTATTTATTCTCAAACAAGGCGTCTATCATTCACACACAACCTCAATAAGCAGGTTTGACAACTACAAGCAACATTTTCAAGAAAATGTAACATTTCTCATAAAACTATAATGACATTGTGAAATCAATAAGGAATCCAACGACTCGTGACAGCTGATTTATATAATGTACGCCATATGTCTCCTCAGTGCCTTATGATGAAACCAAGTGAAATAAATGTAAATAAAATAGGAACACCGCTCCAGCTGTTTTACATGTGTATCCTTTCTAGGCCATGGTATTATGTTACTGACTGTATTACAGATTACGTAGACTCCAAATTATTGTAAACAGCGGCTTAACTCACCCATCCGGATGTGCACGCTCGCTGTCGCGACGTTCGTGCCATAATTAAAATCATCCTCAATAGATGATCGCGGATACTTCTCTTCATTCATGTTTGATCGTATTTAACGAGTATCATTTACTGAGAAGTTTAAGTGATAATCCGAAGGTCTCTTCCGTCGTTTGCCTTTTGTCTTCTTTCGGTGGTTTATGTTGTAAACATTTCGTAGCTCAAAGATGTGCTATTGCCACCTAGCGGATTGTACCAAACCAGCAAGGTGGTACACTGGAAGACAAATATTAAAAAAAAAAAACGTAAAAATAAATATAATTATTTATCATAATAAAATAATTAAAACAAATAAGTAAATAAATAAATTGAATAATATGACTTGAATAAATGATTAAAATTAAATAAATAAATAATACATTACTAAAAATTTTTAATATAACATAAATATTAATTTAACATTTTAGGATGGGGGTTTCTCTCATCACGATGATGATCATATTTAGGAGTTTGTGGCATCTAAGAAATTGCAACCCCTGGTCTATATTTCTGAAATAGTACTAGTAGCCTACCGTATTAAATTATCTGTCGGTTCGTGAACTGCAATTCCCGACTGGTGAATGATTCACTCATTTGAGTCGGTTCTATCGAATCGTTAAGCTAGTTAGCAAAACGGACGGTCTAAATCGGTTCTCAATTAAGTAATTTGGACAGTTCACAAACGCACTTATCTAGCCTACTCATAAAGCTGTAAAAAAACAAAACCAACATATAACGCGATACGAACACAAAGCACAGAAACACTGGATAAATGGAATATGTACAGTCTGCATTAAAAGCAATTAAGCCTGAAGCGCGTCCTGTCGTTTCCCCCACCATTGAGGAGTTTCGTCAACACCTGCAGCTTGTGCACGACTCAGGTAAAGGCATTTTACTTAGAACCAAAATCAAAACCAAAACTTTATCATCGTAATATATCATTAGTATCGTGTTTGTTTATTTGTTTTTTGAAACACTTTGAAGTATCATGATAAGCTACATGAACTGTATTGGTAACTAATAGCCTACTATTTAAACGGCTAGCTGCTAATTCTATAATTGGGCGTTCATTTCACAAAACAAAAGTAAACAATATGCTTTCTCAAATTAACGACGTATGAAAGGCCTACTGTATTTCATCAGTGTAACATAGGTGACCATTTTTGATATTACCAGGGAAAGGATATTTTCTCTGGTGAATTTGTCAACTAGTAGCCTAGGCTATGTCGCCACGACGCACTTGGAGAAAGTCTTGGACTCTTTTATCTGTTCTGCAATATATGTACAGACAGTGATTGATAAAAAAAAAAAAAATAGAATCATATTTTTGCATCATATTATTCAATTCTATTACAATCTACATTTTGGATATCTCCCTCAGGGCCGCATCCTTACTTCTTACTGGGCCCATGTCTGACTTTAAAACTTAGGCCTAGGGCTATATGTATTTTGATGTAGACCTCGTGACAACTTGATCCAGTATTCTCGATTTATACAATTCCTGACATGTGACAACTTGATCCAGTTTTCTCGATTCATACAATTCATGACACATTTGGATCACTAGTTTTGCATCACGTTTTTAAGATGATACCAATCCTCGCCAAACATCACCAATCAATTTTGGTCCCTCCACTTGTTGGTGTACCCTATTATATATCACTAATGACAGGGGAATGACCTTGGAGGACATGAATTCACAATTGTTCTTTGCATAATTGAATTGCAAACTCCTTCATTTAAATTTCCCAACAGGTAGCCCATGTTGAAGTATCCGCACCGGCATCTTCTGCCATCTCTTTTTTTCCATTCTCAGAGGGGTTTCTTGCACCTGCTTCCTTCCTTTGTGGTGCTAATCAGCTCACCGAAATCTGTAAAAAGACCGCCAAGAGCTCCACCTCATATTTAACCAACACATGTTCATTCTCAGATGATTCATCTTTCTGCTATGTTAAATATTCCACTTATTTTATAACCCCAGCAGTGGTCGCAAAGTAATTTCCTTCAGGTTTAATTACAACCTCATCTCCAAAGAGAATACTGTTGTCTTTTCTGTGGGCTGGATTTACCCATTGCTTCGAGCATGTAATGACATGCCCGTGGGATTAGGATATCACTAGAGTTCCTGCAAAAGTTGCTCACAGTCTCTCCTGGGCATGCTTTACAAAATGCACCACTACCCATTGCTTTCCCCCAGGAGCTTGAGGTGGAAGCCATTCTCTTTATGGAGTCCACACACAGCATTTCATTAAAGCCTGTGTGGAGCCAGCCTCGGGGATATGGCCACATAATTCATTTGGAAGTACACTGTCTCCCTCCATCCATTCCCAGGTGTTTCTGAATAACCTTTTGGCTTTCTTGCATCCAGGGGACACTTTCCATCACATTTCTTTCATGTGGCAGTAGCACATAGTGGTGCCTCATTTTCTGTTTCCAATCCTTGCGTTTCCCTTCACACTATTTCAGCTATTAGGCTAATAGAAAAATGTTACATACCAGCAATCTTAAGTGAGCATTAAAGCCCAAGCATGTCTTTAAAACCATCTGCAGGCAGAAGAACGTAGCCTATTTTGTATTTTAAAATACCTTAGTAACAACTGATGTGAATTAAATAAGATTATATTTAATTTCTGATGCACCATTCATCTTGTGTAATTCTTGTTACACAAAAAACAGCCACTAGTAGATTTACATTTTTAAACAACCTTGGTAATCAAATTTACCTGTGAGTCTGCAGCCTGAATGACCACCAGATGGCGCTCTCATTATAAACCGCAAACATGACAAGCAGAGTAGTTCTGGGGAAGCTGCTTTGAAACTGTTTAGCTTACCAATAGGGTGACGACCCATCCTGCATTTTTTGGGACAGTCCCAAAATTGGAAGCTTTTCCCATTGTCCTACATGTCATAAAGCAGTGTCTTGCAATTCAATTGTGTTTGTATTTACTTCTCCATGAAATTACAATACCACAAAGAGTAGGCTAAATCATTTGCAAACTGGGATTTTTTGGGTTAAAACATCAAATTGCGGAGTTTTAATGTTCTAGCTTAGTGGTTCTTTACTCTCGCCCTTGAGGTCCACTTTCCAGAGTTTTGCTCCAACCCACTTGAACATGCTAATCAAGGTCTTCAGGTTTACTAGGGCTGCATCCGAAAACTTAGGCAGCTGACTTGTCGCCTCATTAGGCAATGACTTTGTAGTGTTTGTGCACATAGGGTACCTCACAAAACTGATTTCATACAGACTTCTGAGGCAGCGTAATGGTTTAATGATCAACCGCTAAATAAAACGAGCTTTGGTGATAACTAAGCAAATATTTAATAACTACAATAGTCATTTCTCCCTAAAAATTACTTCAGAAGTGGAAAACATATGTACACACTGCAGACACCTCTTATTAAAGGGGTGGTTGAATATGATTTCACTTTTCTAACTTTAGTGTGTAATGTTGCTGTCTGAGCATAAACAACATCTGCAAAGTTACAATGCTTTAAGTTCAAAGCAAAGGGAGATATTTGCTTTTAAAGAAATAGATTTTTAAGGACTACAACAAACGGCTGGTAGGGACTACACGACATTCCTCCCGGGTTAGTGACATCACCAAACCTAGAATTTACATAAACCCCGCCCCCGGGAACACGATTTATAGATTGTCAAGACAGAATATGCTAATCAATGACTAGAAGATAACTACACATAAGCTATATCAATTAATCAACTAACCATTCAGAAATGTTGTCTACATGTTGTCACTTCTTGAGTCTCCATCTTTCTGACTTCGGTTTGAACATAAAAGCCTAAACGTTTTTGAAGTTTTCAGTGTATGTGTGTGTGGAGGTAAAAGGACACAAGCTGTTGAAGCTCCGCCCCTGTGCCGGGACCAGCAGCTCATTTGCATTTAAAGAGACAGACAGACACAAAAACGGTGCGTTTTTTGCTCGCCCTCAAAAAGTGACAATTTTAACATGCTATATAACAATATCTGTGGGATATTTTCAGCTAAAACTTCACATACACACTCGTTATTATACCACCCCTTTAAAGAGTGAAAGTGAAAGATACATGTATGCCTTCAAAAAGCGATTAGATGAAGGTATCTCAGGAGACAGGAAGTGAAGCTGCCATTTGTACTCGGACGTGCCTTAATGGCTTCCGACCTTGGAATGCATCCTCTGAAGGCAGTATTTTTAAGTTGTCGGACACAGGTTGCATTCGAAAGCTGAAAAATTCGAAAGTAGGAAGGCATCAAGGCACGTCCGAATCCAAATGTTTCCTTTACTTTCTGTCTCCTGAGATACCTTAATCTGATCGATTTTGAATGCTTTTCATTCACTGACAGTTGAGCTAATAAAGATGGTGACTGAAAGTTGCGGTTGGTGGTGAGTTTGTGTGTAAAAGTTAATCGTTTTCCACTTTTAATGCCATTTCTAGCATGAAATTACTATTGTAGTAATTAAATATTTGCTTAGCTATCACCAAGACTCGCTCTATTTTGTTGTAGACCATTAAACTGTGAACCTTATCAAAACTGAACTTGCTACATCTGCCAGGACTTCTACAGACACACAGGAAGGCTCAATTTGTAAAGTGAAATAATATGGACCCAAAATTGCCTGCCGAATATTATAGGTTGTATTTTTAAACTGATTGAATATTTTGGAAGTAAAATCTGAAAGGTGAATATGGATTATTGAATTTTTAATAATGAAAATGTGTGTGAAATGTTTTGAATTGAAATATTCACAGCTTAAATATACAACCATGTTGAATTTCAGCTCATAAAAAGGCAATTTTTTCAAGTAGGGCAATTAAACAAGCTTTTTTGTTTCAAAAACATTTGGTATTATTTTACTTCCGTAGATCCGATCCGACGACAACAAAAGGCTACAAGTTTAAGATTCACTGAATCCGGTAAAAACGTATGTAATCTCTGTACAGTCTAGCCTAGTGACTGCTTATGTTGAGTGGACTGAATATTGTGTCCTATATCACTCGAACCCGGGCAAATTGAGTGCCCTGTAAAGAGCAATAACCAGGTGGTCACCCTACTTGTCTAATTGAAAGTTGTAGAAAAGGTTCGAACAACTGAAAGCTTAATGGTTATGTATCTACAGTAGGCCTCTTAAGGAAGAGTTACTGACATCGATCCCACTCCATCAGCACTGTACCCTGAGCATGACACTTACCGCCTGCTTACTCAGGGAGACAATTGCTGAAAATGCTGCTAGAGTGAGAGTCACTTCGAATAGAAAGCAATTGGTATCTAAACGGCAGAGAAGTAGCAAGTGCACAGACTTTACTTATTTTCTTTCAAGTGTTTCATTGAGTCATTCATAGGTTTCCTTTCATATTCCAGACTTAATCTTAGTTAAATGCTATAGGCTACACCTTATTTTTGAAGTTGGTATAAAAGAAAATATGGCTATTTTCTAAATGGATCTTGTTCATCCTATTTTGAGCAATTACTCCACGCTTGTAACTTTTAATCGATGACTTAACTTTTGCATGTTGTTGTCTCACAATCAAGTCTCCACAAGTTCAATTAAGTACACACAAACAACTTTAAAATATAGATGTAATTGCTTTATAGTGTATAATAGAGGTCGACCAATTGATCGGTTTTGCAGATTAATCGGCACCGATATAACCAATTGCTGGAACAATTGCATTCATCATGCAGCGAAGTTACATATTTAAAGCCCTCTGTAGATATCACGTTCTGGCCGGAGGTAGAAATCTTGCCAAAAATATAGCCTTATATAGTTCGGAGCAGGTTATGTTCTAGGGTTAATTTACTTCAGAGGTGTTCAAGGCATGCGTGCCCTATTGATGAGGCTCAGCATGGGCATGGCAGATTGCGCACAATATCATATATACATATATATTTATTAGTTATATCAATTTTAATTAGGCTATATGTCACCCCATAAATGGATTTCTATAAAAAAACAAAACATATGATATATCTTACCTTTTCAAGCAATGTGGAAGCAAAATGACTAAAGATAAAAAATAAACTTGTTATCTTTGCAAGCACAGACTGTTATTTAGTTAAATCAGTTTTTCTTTTATTATAGAATTGGCATCAAACAAACAATATAGTTCTTATTCACAGTGGTGGTAATATGTAAATTGCCATTAAACAAAGGAAGAAATAAATAGTATGGCACGCTTTTTCTTAGCGACTGTTTCCATGGTGACTCGTCGATTCGCCGCTCTGTTGAGAATGTGGAATGTGTGTCAACCGTTGACATACTCCAGATTGGCTGAACTTCCTACTGGAACCAGCATACCTTGAGTAAGCAACGTAACTTTGGGTTAATCAGCAGAGTTCAGGGTATGTTTGATGGTAAGATAACCTTTCTTTCAGGAATAACCCCCAGTACTTTCGTGTGAGTGTACATGGAATGCACCATTGCAAGGTTTCAAATGTCGGCCATATATTGTGACTGCTTGTTGTTGCAAACTGATATTAATCATCATATTTTAATTCATTTTTATAAAACGTGCTAGGTTGTAGCGTAAAACATGGCTGTTTACTAGGCTTTATTATTCTTCTAGTTATTAACTTATAGTTGCTAATGTATCCGAAGTCTTGCATATTCATTTTAGTGTGTGAAAAACAAGGTGGAGGCTGTGTCCACAATCACCCCCTATATACCCTTATATAGCCCAGTGCACTATTTAAAGGAATGGTTCGGAGTAATTTCGACCTAGGGTCCTTTGCACCATGACCTCGAGCCAAACATAGCTACCGCTAACCCGGACGTCGAGGTCACTTCCGTGATTTAGGAAAAGCCCATTAAAGTCCTGGCAGAAAGCGATGCATAAAGATGTATAACGACGGCCAGTTACAGGAATGCACAATTTTTTAGTTGATAGTACCAGTTTGCAACAATTATTATTTAACACCAAGTTGTCAACACTTCGGAAAATTTTTGGATATACCAAAAAACTTTTTCAGCAACACCGGGTGATTTCCCAAATCACTGAAGTGACCTCAACGTCCGGGTTAGCGGTAAGCCATAAGCCATCAGGCAAGTGTTATTTAAATAAACCATGCCTTGTTTTATGAGTACAGAACCTATTTGTACTACTGTAGAAGTTTGGTACCATTCCGGGCATTATTAGTGGGGTAATTTACGAGATACAACCTTCGAATCCATTAGCGCCTGCACTAAGCCATTCGGCTGATCTCTAAATACGCTCTAACTTTAATAATGTTCGACCAAGGGAAAAGAAATGGGCTCGAGGTCATCATGGTGCAAAGGACCCTAGGTTGAAATTACTCCAAACCATCCCTTTAAGGGACAGCTGTTTGTAGTGTTGTCCAGAGCCATAGTGTAAATGGAGTACACTCATTCAATCACATAATACACCTTAATAATGAGTGCAAAGCCAACGTCTACCCATGCACTGCCAGTGTTGAGCCAAACATCTCACCAGAAGATGCCGTAAGCAGCACTTCTGGCACACTAGTTTTTATTCACTTATTCAGTGGACTATATTAGTGGAGTAATGAAGAGAATAGTGAATGAGGATATAGGGCCGATTTTAGATGCAGCCAGTTCTACAGCTGCATGATTCATCGTTTAAAGATTGCAATTCGGCTCTGTCTATTAAACCTTTGACACGTACGATCACAATGAACATTCAGATCTGCGTTCTGACCTAGTGAGAGAATTTGTCATGTATAGGTTAGGTATGAAACAGCTTCACAAATTATTTTTTTCAACCACACAGTATCATTATTTCTGTGTTACAAAATCATATTATCACAGAAGTACTGGGATAAAAGATTATAGTTTGGATAAAAACACTGAGCAAATCAGCTCTTTTAAAGTAACATGACGCTTCAAATAACGATCGACTACAGCAATTAACATTTTGTCAGAACTTCTAGTAAATTACATGCTATTTTGGTGAATCGTGATCTCTGTTTGAAACAAAAAAAGGTTGTGATTCTCAATTCATCCAGAATCGTGCAGCTCTAGCCAGTTATTTATTCCTTTACAATTATATCATGTGCGTGGAAGGGAATCTTCAAATAGCACCTCGTATAAAGTACCCGCATCAAAGTATCACATGAGATCAAGAGATCATTTCAGTGTCATCTCTCCACTCGGTATGTCGTTTTATTGTTTCTCTGTTCGTCGGCCATACAAAGGATTACAGCTGTAGGAATCCCCAAATTTATACATAGACGATAAACATCATGCTAACAAAGTATTAAATTTGTACAAAAATACTTTACAGCTCATAATACCTGTCCATTAGAAATAAAAATACAATATTTCAGGGACATAACTGTGACATAGAATCATAAATTCATCGTATACTGAAAATGGACACCCACTATTTTTACTGGCAGTGCTTGACTTCACTAAACGTTTCCACAAATGGAACACAGAAATGAGTTTTATTCTACTTCTTTTCACTTGACCAGTGTATTTGCAGTAACACAGTGAAGTGTTGAGACAATTTTAGGTCGAGGTCAAGGAAAGCGTTGCAATGAAAGTGACAACTAACTCTTGAATCAGGCCTCTAGAACCATAATTCAACATGTAGCGTTTATGCATTTGAGAAACATCTCAGTGAGTTGCTCAGTGCATGAGTTTGGGGAATGAACCCGTACCTGAAGGTTTATCTGAAATAGAACAACAAATAAAGACACCTTTTCATCATCGGCAAACTCTCTCCATCAAGTGGGCTCGATGGGTTTTTTGTTCGGTTTAGTAGTTGGACCACAATGTGCCATTTGAAAATAGTGAGTAGACAGGATCTTTGAGCACTGACAAACAAGGGTGACGTCACTCAATCAAAAGCACAGTTTCACACAGGTGGGTGAGGCTCTTCATTGCCATTAGCAGCTTACCCATGGCATTTTTTTCTTTACTAACATCATTTTTTTTCAAACAGAGCTACAAATGTGATGTTTAGTGGTCTACCACATACGGTAGGAAAAACCCATTCTCATGATTTGACACTTTTTTTTTTCTCTTTACAAACGAATTGCGCACCCTTTGGGCTTACACAGTGTGGAAAAAAAAAGTCAGATGAGACATAAAACCATAACAGTACCATATACAAATTACCATAATGATTTATAACCATTTAAACAATGGTGGGAGGAATACAAAAGTCTTTTTTTTTCATGGACATCAACCCCATGCTCGTGTTTTTGTCATAAGTGGGTACTGCAGATTTAAGCAAATGAGATTAATTTGTTCGTTGTAATACTCTCATTTATCACAGACAGCCGAGTAAACAATATGCGAGTACCTACTTGAGCGGCTGTCGTTTTCGTTTAGGAGATTGATGTCGGAATAAATAAGCTGTTCTATCCTTTGGGCCAATGATGGATTTCCTCAAAAAGTGGGGCGAGAGTCTGGAGACCGCAGACCTATGGCGGTTACCTAACAAAGTACAAAGAGTTTCCGAACCGAATGACCTTCTCCGTGCCATCAATCTGCTCCGGTACATGGTCGATAGTGACCTCATGCTAACCAGCCACCGCTCAAAATCACACACATCCCTTATAAATCATCCGCCTCTGTTCATAAAAATAGACATCTGTCCAATTTCAAGATAAGGTGCCTTTGTGCCACCCTCTCCTTATGAGTGACATAGGATTTCATATTTGCGGTGAAAAGAGAACCAAAACATGGTGTATCTCGTGTAGCCAAGCTCTTGTTTTTTTAGGACAGAAGTACTACAAAATAGTTTATTAAAAGGTCTCATGCATTAGGCTATAACCCACATTCAGTCACAATTGAAAAAATGGCTACCGAATTCATTGTGCTGATTATTTTTTCCCCCTACACACAGCTTTATCCTCTCTTGTTGAGCAAGAAATGGGACCAGCTCTGACCTTGGCATCAGATAGAAGGAAATACACGGACATACACTATACACACACTTGTGTTTCAGTATCACAAAAATAGGAGGGTCGACGGTTGCGTTTCGGATGTGGGACTTTGACAGACTTCGTGGAGGCTTGCGAAATAAAGTCCTGGGACACGCGCGCACATACACACACACGCATTCGAACTCACACAAACACGGACGATCACAGAGTGGCCAGTCCGATATCATAAGTAAAAGTCTCAGTGTTGCTTTTATGCATCTTATGCTTTTTTTTTTTTTTGAGTTGTCCTTAAAACTATTCTTGTTTATTGGCAATAAAAATCAGGGATGGCACTGTTTCAGGTTTTTTTTTTTTCCTCACAATTTGGTTTTCCAAGAGGTCAGTGTGGTCTTCGCCGCCTTTTTCACAGGGTAAAAACACACCCAGCGTGTCAGGAAAGGACCTCTCAGTCATGGTGGTTCATGCTCTGACTTAGGAAAGGGACTGGGTGTGTGCTAAAGGACAACAAGCCCCTCATTTTCCTCCACTAGAGGGAGCCGTTTAGGGAGGGGAGGGTTTGCTTTAGCACCATGAGGAGCGCTCCATTGCAGGCACCTTGGAGGAGTTCTGCTATAAGGTCTTGTTGGGGTCTCTGTCCTCTAGTCCCGCTAGCGTGGAGTTGTGCTGGCCCTGCTCCAGCCCTGCAACGGGGTGCTCGAGAGGGTCCCCGGAGTCAGTCCAATTCACAGCCTCGTCATTGGACAACGGGTTCAGTTCTGAGGTCAGCGAGGAAACCGGGTTCCGGCTTATGACTAGATCCAGTTTGTTCCCGGACTCTGCTATGAGAGGAACCACTAAGCAGCAGTCAAAGTCTCTAGTCCGGACGTGGTTTATCTGTGGCACAAAGCAAGAAAAAATTCATCTCATTTAGAGGTACAATTTCTAATGCACTTGGTGTCCCATAATTTAGCGGGACTGCATCACAGTGGCTCACCTGTAGCAGTCTGTCGTATGGCTTCAGGCCTCCGATTTCAGCAGGGCCACCCGGCCGGATATTGTTAATATAAACCCCCTTCTCCAGGACCCCATCAGACACACTAAACCCAAAGTCCTCAAGGTCGGAGTCCTTCAACAGACTCATCTGGGAATGTGGGAGCAGTTACACACATTAAACCTGCTGTATAGTGATAATTGAATCGAGAAATGACCAAAAATACCAGTATTCCCACCTTATGGAGCTCAACTGGGGTAGGTGACATGTCTTTGATCTCCTGCTTCATTCTCCTCATAGAGAAAGCTTTTTTGCCGACGTCGGTGGGCAGGGTGTTGCTGCGGTTTGCCTGTGTGTATTGTGTTTTGTTGCTGCCACGTTCCTGAAAGCTGGCCTGACGGCCCAGATGGCTTCGGGTGGGCGCAGGGTCGTGGTTTAGACTTAAAGAGCTGCCCGACATGATGGTGGCCTACAGGGAAAACCATGAGGAACTGAGCTGAGTATGAGTAAATATAAGTGATGAGTTATACAGATAAATGCACTCAAAACACACTTTATAAATAAAGTTTAGTATACACTGCCGTTCAAAAGTTTGGGATCAGATAGCCTTTCTTAAAGAAATTAATTCAGCGAGGATGCATAAAATTGATCAAAAGTGACAGTAAAGACGTTTACAATGTTACAAAAGATTTCCATTTAAAATAAATACTTTTCTTTTGAACTTTCCTTTCATTAATGAATCCTGAACAAGTGTAACTTTCCACTAAAGTTAAGCAGCACAGGTGGTTTCAACGTTGATAATAATAAGAAATGTTTCTTGAGAACCGTAAAGGCATATTAGAATGATTTCTGAAGGACCTGCAGAAAATTCAGCTTTGATCACAGAAATAAATATTGGAGTTTAAAATATTGGAATAGAAAAGTTATTTTAAATTGCAGTAATATTTCACAATATTACTTTTTTTTTTTGATCAACTGAATGCAGCCTTGGTTAGCATAAGAGACTTCTTTCAAAAACATTTTTTTTTAAAAACCGTACCAAGCCCATACTTTTGACCGGTACTGTATGGAAATACATTGTCAGTGAAATTTAAGTGTAACAGTTACAGTACAAAGGGTGACATTCTAAGCATTTCATTAACAGTTTGTGTTACACTTCCTGTTTAGTGTGTTACAAGAAGCAAAATGCTGATGGACAACGATACACAAACTCTTAGTAACATGCAGTTTTACACACTAATGGGCTTTGACTTCCACCATGGCAAGCCATGGCAATGATTAAACAATGAACGGTGGGCATTTTTTAGATATTTCTTGGAGTCCTTTGAAGATGATCTTCAAAAAGCACCTGGTTCTGGTTCAGACTTTTACCGGGGACATTACTACGCAATACTGAAATATTTTCACAACAAAAGCCTTGCTGCAGCTCTCCCATCATGCTTTGCATGAGCCCACATGCCTTCGTTCTTTCAATCTACCGTCATTTGCTAGTTTGTGTGAATCTCACTCAAACTGCATGGAATGGAGATTCCAGGTTAATGACAGGTGACCACACAGAAAACTCTTCTAAGCCGATGCATTTGTGGTAAGCAGTGTAAAAAAAAATAATTAAACCAGTAATCAGACATGTAATCATGCACCTTGACATAACATTCGATCAATTCAGCACGTGAAAAATGAAAACGTGTACTTTTCGTACAATGTTTTTCGGGCCGTTCCGAGCTCAATAGTACATTTTTACTGACACAAACCAAAGGCAAACACTTTCATCGAATCCAATTGAGGCCAAAGGGTACATTCAGCGTAAAAGGCTTTTGATTTTATCGTGTTTCCACAGACAAGTGGGATGGAAAGTGAAGAGCTTTCAAAGCGATCCCTAACTTTGACTACTAAAAGCTTCTCTGTGCTGACGGCTACCTGTGGTCTGGGTTTAACTCGAGGTACCTGATAAAGCAAAGGCAAGAAAATCAATCTGCTTTCATGAAATGTTTCAAGGCTAGCCACAAAGCATGTCAAATACACCATTGTGTGACATGACAGCAGATATTATCTACTGTGACTGACGAAAAATAAAATGGAATTAACAGCAGACTAAAGCCATTTTCCAAGAAGTTCTATTTACATTTTTTTGTCTTTTATAGTATTTAAAGGGATAGTTCACCCAAAAACAACTATTCTGCCATTATTTACAGACCCTCATGTTGTTCCAAACCTGTTTGACTGAATAGGGATTGTATGGCAGAACACAGTTAAGCTCCAAAAATGAGACACAAGAATCATAATATTAGTACAAATGATGCAAAACGATAGCTTTGTATGAGGGACCAAAAGTTGACTAGTAAAAACACTATTTGAAATTTGCACTAATAAAATCTGTCACCTGAATCATGTCACTGTTACAGCTGAACATGTTGTGTGCGAGAATACATGATGTCGAGGTTGATGAGAGATGCTAACGTGTACTTTCAGGCAGAGCCAAGTGTGGCAATATTTCGATTCTTATTGTAATATTCTCGTTAGAGTCATGCATCCCACAAGATGAGGATCTGCTTTATGATGGGAAGAAAACTGCAATGAGACGCTCAGACCGATATCAGTGTGTCCCTGTGCCGTCAGAGAACATTTTCTTCACAGCAGGCCTTGCTGTTAACAGGCAAAGATTTTCACCACTTGTTTTTCTGAATAACAACATGTGAAACAACAGCAATGTGATAGCCTTAAAATAGAGTTTGTTCATTAGTCTAATGACGACAACCTAGTTTTCAAATGGGTTTCCTTGCGAGCTCAGAGTGAGTGCAAATGCTTTTTAAATTGTTATTTTACAAAAACATGTTAGTATTAATGCATATTGTCCATTATTATTTTTTTCAAAAGAAAAACAGGGTTTTGAAGTTATCTTTTGAAGAAAATTACTGTTGATGTAATGATCATTTCCAGCAGTGTTGTTATTGTTAACTAAAACAAACTATTACTCCTTATTTCAGTAATAAAGCTGAAACAAAATATACATTTTAGATGTAAAAGTTAAACTTAACTTAAGGTTGCCTTGGCAAATAAATGAAATAAAATAAGTATGGTGAATCAGTACTAAAATTACTCCAATAAAAATAATTTAAAGCTAAATAGAAATATTTTCAGAAGCATTACAATGAATATAAAAATAAAAGCTAATTAAAAATAATAAATACTACAATCATTTATAAATAATAATAAAATAACTCATGTTTGCAGTGACTGGATAAAGATTTTTAGAAATAATTTTCTATATATTTGCACTTACAAGAGCAATTTCTGGCCAATGAGCAAAACTGCAACAAATAAATATATTCATTATGATTTAAATAAAAATTTTTTTTTTACAGGCCTGGAAATAACAGTTTTGAAATGTCCTAGTTTTAAAGTATATTTTAACTCATTCCTCAAAAGAAAATCAACGATTTATTTATTTATAAAAAGAATAATAAAAAAAAAAACCTCACTACAAAATTATTCTGTGCCTATCCCTAACATAAAAGAGATTTATGATTTGGAACAACATAATTGTGAGTAAATGAAGACAGAATTTGGGTTAATGACACCGCTAACACGTCATAATGCGTTTTGAATGCACCCCCAGGATCTGAAGTGGATGCCAATAGTGGTTGTCTGCGACCCCCTCCCCCTTTTCAAGCAGGCCCCCAGCAAGAGACACTGAGCCCATTAGCACGACGAGAGCACTTGGGTGCCAGCGCTACAAGCAAAGAGGAAGCCCAAAGGAAAGAAAGGGGTACCAAGATGGCCAGGTTTCTCTTATTCAGAAGCCTGTCTGGCTTGTCCTGGAAAAAGAAGGAGCTGTTACACAAAACAAGGGTTGGTAGGGTACTGCATGCTACTGAAAAAAGATTGTGTAGGGGGGGGGCTGATGAATGGGAAGAGCTAACGGGTGAACGTGGGGAGAGGGAAATGGACACAAACGGATTGCTTTTTTCTTCCCAAGTTACCTCAAGTTCTCGCAAGATCCCGGATTGCCCGCACGTCTCCAGGTCTTCGAGCGCTTGGGACCAAAAGTTCTCTTCCTGGTCTGGCTCCGTCCCATCGTGCCCCACTGTAAACCTGTTTGAAACACAATGGGACGTTTAACCGCCTGGTACGTGAAAATTACGGCGGCCAATGGGCAGGCAGGTGTAACAGTGATGAACGCAGGGGACGACCAATGATCTGTGCAGGCTATGGTGGGGCTCTCGAAGAGTGACACATACAGACACACCCCGTGCGGTCGGACACACTGTGATAGGCGGTGATGCCCTGGTGGATTGTGGGGCTTTGGGTTATGAAGTGAAAGGGCCGGATTGGTTTGGGGAAGCAGTGCAGGTTAACAGGCACAGCACTGAACCTCACCTGCTGTCTGAGATTAAACCGGTGGGGAGCGTAGATGCCCTGTAATGGGAGATCAGCTTCAATCAATAACACAAACGGCATGGGTATAGAGTCAAACCAGATCACAGTCTGTCACTTTTTAACAGCGCTGTTTTAGCCTTTACACCCTGCACATAACACATTTTGAGCGCCTTCGTCTAAAAAGCATTTTACCAACACTCTCAAACAACAAAGAAAAATGTGTTTGAGAAGATGGGGGAAGTTTTGCATTGTACATATTGGATTTAAAATACAAACTGCAGAATGCTGCTGACAATATTTGAAAAGGCTGAATGGATGAAAGTACAGGTTGTTTCTTCTTCTCAGAGCATTTTCTTTTATTCTGTATTGCTAGAGTATGAGATATAGACATGTTTTCCAGATGATTTGTTATATTTCCTAAAATTGACAAACATAAAATGGCATTCGCAACCCATTTTTCTCCCATCCATAATGCAACATATAGTGAAACAAAAAATACACTGCACTGCAACTACTAAAAAAGTAGAAAAATATATATATAATTATCTCCCAAAAGTTTAGGTAATATCATTATATTTTTAAATTGATTATTGTACACAATATATTCACATATAGTGTGAATTAAAAAAGTAATAGCAGCGTAAAAACACCAAAACTAAGCCTGTGCCAACTTTGAATCGTTAATAAAATAAATAAATTGGCCATTGGTAAGTCGTAATCCTAACATGGTTAGTACCCACTCTGCTATTTAGCCAATCAGTTACAACTACTGGATGAAAGTTATGTCAGATAATTAATATTCATGAGCCAGGCTGATTTATAATGTGTCAACTTTTCAGGTCATTCCTACACCCCTAATTTTGAACTGGATTGTGGAAAAATTGGCACAATAAGACCCAGGGATGTGTATTAAGAAACCAAGTAAATGAGGTCAACTTTAAGGCAGCGTACAGTCACCATTAAATGGAAACTGTACAACCCTGAGACAAAACCTCAAAGGGTGATCATAACTCTAGTGTCAGCTAAATACTTTAAAAAGGCCTTTCTTCCTAAGAGCCGCTGGCTTCATTACTGCACACAGGGGCCCTTTAAGCCTTTGATCTACAGCACAATGAATCTGAATTACAAATATTCAACTGCACGAGCTAACAAAGAATAAAGTAGAATCACCCCAAAAACGATCGATCAAAAGCTCCAGTAACAGCCTTTTTGACAATGCAATGTGCCGCAAATGTACCGCACAGCTGAGTTAATATTATGACTGAGAGTCACATTTTAGGTTGAAACAAAGACTATTCCACACAGAAGACCCATAATGTGAATATTAAAGTCAGTTCACTTCTTAAAAATTGTACTGATGGTCTCGTTCGAGATTGTCTTTTGAATTTAATGAATTTGAGAAGTCAACAAAACATTTTAATAGATGCGTTTAAGCAGCATTGCCTTCACACAATACCTTTCTGTACAGTCTGGCTCTAAACTAGTCCATGATTCAATGGATATTGACACTTCAGTACTTAATTTCTAGGGAAATAAAGAGGTAATAACTTTAATGCAATATTAATGTCTTCAATGGAAGAAAAGTTCAATCTATTTCACTCTATTTTCAAGTCTTGTGTACTTGGTTTATGTGATGTCTAGAATTCATTGGATGGATTTTATACTACATTAGCAATCTAATAAACATGGCGGCCTTAACTTAATATTTCACCCAAAAATCTCTCATTATTTTTACATTATTTTATATTGTTTCAAACCAGTATGATTTGTTTCTCCCCTTACAGAAAAGAAGAATCTTTGAAGAAGATCTTGAACACACAATGGTCAAGGTAAAACAAAATAACAGCATATGGTTTTGGAACGACTTGAGGATGAGACCCGTACATAGTGAACTATTACTAGAAAATGAAGATTCGTTATATATGCTGCAATGTGAATTTAAACGACTGAGTGTAGTTTACAGGCAGCATGTTGACGTACCCGCTAGCGCTTGGCCTGTCCCATTCATCCACACCGAGTCCGAAGTCTGGCAGGATGTTGTTCCTCTGCCGGCTGCTGTTGACCGGAGAGAGGCTGCCCCGGCTGGGCTTGGCATTCCTCCACTCATGGCTGTGGAAACTGTAGCCCGATGCCTGGAAACCCGTCGGAGCTGAAACAAACACACACAAGCAAAGTGCAAAATTTACTTTTTTTTGCCACCTTTGCCAATAGTGGGTGAATTGAGAAAAGGTGCTATCCATAAATATTTCTTACATGCCTTGAAATTGTAAAAAAAATCAGTTTGTATAAAATAGCTAAATGATTCCATTTGTGTTAATTTCATAATTTACGAATGCATTATTAAAATCAAAAGTTGTATCTGTTAATGCACTGTGAACTAACGCGCAAACAATGAACAGTTGTATTTTTTACTAACATTAAAGATTAATAAATCATGTATCAATTTGACTGTAAGTGAGAGAGGGGGAAAAAGCAATGGCAATAAACGTTTCCCAGAAGTACATTTCTGGATTACGCTGCACTCTCACACAACACTCCTGGATGCACGGGTTCCCAGGCTCCGCTCATTAATCTGGCTCAAGACTGCTGGAGGGCAGGGTGAGGACTATAGGGAGAGTGGAGAACAACATGCTAGCTGTGTTCACACACTCATCTCCGGAGGGAGTCACGCCATTGTGTTTTATACGCTTTGGTCTGATTCTCCCTCGGCGACCACCGCAAAGCGCTGCATAGCCTCAGGGTTTTAAGATTCACCAGCAACTCAATAAGGATTAACTGCTTGTTATTTGTTCACCCCTCAGGGCTCGAGAAGGTGGAGGAATCCTTAATAAGACTCTCGATGTGTCCCCTTTTCAAGGAAAGATGTTTTGGAAATGCTGAATGATGATACATGCAGGAATTAACATCCCTCTAAACTGCACATGCGCAGCTGCATGCTAATGATGTTGCTCATACACATTGTGCAGAAAAGAACAAACAAAACCAGCAACGATGTCTTGAAACAGTTAAAATGGTCCACTGATTTTTCAGTATGGAGTAGAAGCTGTGAGAAATCTTGTGCATGGAAAAGTGCACAATGCTAAATAAAGGAGAGGAGGCCATAGTGGCACCAAACGTCACACATAATGACTGTTATAAAGCATGTTATTTTATATTATAATATTGCACTGTTATTTTTATGCCTTTCTAAAGGTCCCAACAAATAAGACAGACAAAACAGGTTATCTTGAAAAAACAACAGAGAAAAATAACTCGAGAGTAACTCGTGACCTCTACACCAGTAATTCTCAACTGGTTTTGCCATCAATTTTGTTAATTGTACAAAAGTCAATGGAAATGATTTATTAACAATACCACTAATTACATACAAGGAAGGGTGCAAAATATGCCGAATAAATAAAATGGGTAGAATAGAAAAATTATATACATAAACTACGTTTAGTGCATTCTGGGGAAAAATAAATAAATAAAAGAAAAATATATTTTTTAATATTTAAAATAATATTTTAGAAAAATATTACATAAATATTTGTTTTTTAAATATATATATATATCTGTGTGTGTGAGTGTGTGTAAATATCTATTTATATATAACTTTTTAACATAAATTCTTGCTAAATAGTGACACACGTGTCTGGTAAGTCTGTCTGCTTAGCCCAACAGAAATGTTTTACTCTGCAAGATTGAATATTGCATGCAGGTCGACTATTAATCTTAATAGATGCAAGACACGTAATTTCTTTTAACTTTTCAGGTATCAAGTTCAGAGTCAGCTTTTGCCTTATCTCCAGATACAGCTGTTTACTAGTTGAATCCCATAAGGGCCAATAGATTGCCAGCAACCTTGAATTTATGCTCCTTCCACATCATCCATAATTTAAGGGGCAGATTGCTGCTCCCTGCGAATGGTTTCTGAATCTCTGCAACCATCTGAGATTCATTTATGTATGGAGCCCTGAGAGAAAGAGAGTAGCGCTGCCTGAGGGGAGGAGAGCAACCATACGGACCTGTTAACATGAGCGGAAAGTGTCTTTCCACCCCATCAGAGCGAGGGACATGGAAAATAACATGAGATGAAAGGTGATTTTGAGGAGGTGTATGTCAGCAGGACTTGGATGAATTAATTATCTCTATAAATAAAAAATGACTGATGACATTCAGATATTAATGGGAATTAGGAAAAAAGTTTCGCTCACTGACAGATGGTAATTTGTTTAGAATCAGATTATATTTGTAACTACATTCGCATTTCCAAAAGTAGCCTACACTAAAAATATATATATGATATGTAAGAATATAACAATAAGTTATGACAACATATGTTTTTAATTTTTTTAACTCATCAAAACAAGTAAAGCTAATTTAATTTAACAACTAATTTTTAAAGTAATTTTAATGTAATTTAAGTTGAAATGACTTCAAGGTTTTGTCCAGCTTAGCTCAGCTTTTTCATTTGGCCAAAATCTCATGTAATCTCGATTAAAGACGAAGCTGCGCACAGACTGTTTAAGACAGTATTGGCAATGACTCGACAACAAATACTAGACTAAGATGGTCTTTAACCTTGTGGACCTTTTCAGCAACTATTTTCACTAATATACATGAGCGTGGGAGTAATGCCCATATGTTTTATTCATATATGAATAGAGACCATTTCTCTGAATTAAACATTAAAATGTGTGATGTGCCTACTTGGCATTCTCGATAAGCGATGATTGCGATTAGTTTTGACCAGGAGGCCTCAGTGTCAGGAGAGCTGACTGCAATTCAAACCCATTACTGGCGAGTTATCCAAATGGCCATGTGTATCCCAGCGCTCATTAGGACTCATTTTCCACTTAATAAAATAATGCATTTTTCCATATTAGCCCCAGCACTGTACCACCAGCTGGCCTAATAAAAGACACATATCCCAATGCAGATTACTTGAAATAATTACTTGAGTAAATACATATCTGCTGGTCCAAAGAGAATGGAAAACTCAATTAAACCTACATTAGACTTGCTGGGACTCAACCGATCCCCCAGGATGCAACTTGGCGCTGTAGCTAATGTGCGAGAACAGGTGGTGACCGTGATGAACCCATACCAGGTCAAAAAAGACTGTGTTGTACGTCATTGTGATAAAATAAATAAAAATCAGTCATTATTTACTCTCCCATGTCATTCCAAAACAAATAATTCCAAAGAACCATTAAAGTGATCCACACAACTTTTGCGGTATATTCCAAGTCTTCAAAAGTCATACAATCTTAAATCTCATTCACATTTGCGAATATTCAAATAAACATTATGTGGCTCATTTGAATATATGCAAGAGCCAATGATGTTGAAGTGCTATGGTGAGTTTTCCGGAGCTTTCGATTTTGCTAAACCTTTCCTTTGTGATTTATGGAAGGAAAAAAAAACCCCACATGGAATGACATGAGGAGTAAATGATGCTAAAATGTACATTTTTGAGTAAACTATTAACTATTCTTTTAAATATTGCCTAGAGGCCACTGGAATCATTTCTACTCTAACTTATTCACTGGAAACCAATTTTTTTACATGAACAACGTCAGTCAAAAATAAAGTTTGAACAGTGAACTTTTGGGGTTTTTACCCCTTACCCCAACTTAATCATCACCCCAATTGTAACTAGTACAATATATAAAGTACATAAATCAAATTAAATAAATTATTAAATTGCACAATATAGATACAAATGTATAAAACAACACAGATAAAAGGAAAGAAACCCTCCCCCCTCATAAATATATAATCAATAAAGGGTTGGGTCAAAGAAAAATAATAGTTTAGACCTTGCAGAAATGGTAGGTAACAGCACGTTTCGGAAACTTTTCAAACAAATGTCGTGCTCTCGTTTGCAAGTAGAATCTGAAATGCCTGCTGGAACACTCTAAATGGCAGAAGCAATTTACAAAAGTAATTTTGGCCAGAAAATTTCAACAAATGTGACGGTTCATGTCGCTTTGCTGAAATAATGTAGCTCCAATTATATTTTGCCCAGAGGGTACTGGGACTTATTTACTGCAGTAAAACAGATTTAAAAGCTGAAAGGTAGAAATGCTAATTGCATTTGGCGAAAAGTACAAAAAAAATAAGATAATTATAACCACTCACACTCAAATTTACCCTGGGAGCTGAAGGTGGCGTCAATGGCAGAACCATCCCAGGATTCCACTGCGCTGTCCACACTGGGGATGGTGGTGGAATAGATGTCGGACAGTTTTACAGGTTTCTGCCCACTCTGACCCTCGTCCTCCATATCGCTCAGATCATTCATGCGACCCGTAACCGAGGGCTGCTTCGGGCTTGGCACTATAGAAAGAACGAAATAAAGACGATGATTGTCTGAGCCCTCGGATCGCAGTCAATAGACCAGAGAGATCCAGACTGTACTGGATATTAGGCTCACAAATCAGTGCTCATTTGATCTTTTGCTCTTGGATAAGTAACTTTACTTTGTCTACTGTCAGTCTACAGTATATGATAGATGGAGACAAAACGAATTAGACCTTAGGCTTTAATGACTCACGGCTAGGCAGCCTTATTTCATTTTAGAGCTACAGATGTACAGTACTGTGGGAGGTAATGTGTGTGAGAAAGAGCGACGAGAAAACTAAAGCAAAGAATGTGCCAATCAAAAGTTTCGCCGTTGTCGAAAACATGCCCTTAGATTTTTGTGAAGATATTCATAGGCTCCATTTATATTTGTACACAAAACTAACGTATGCATTTTAGCATAAGCCTTTGGCTTCAAAGCTTTTAAGGATCATGAAAAGTGTGTTCAGACATTTGACTTGTAGTGTACATATAAAAAAGCCATTTGGTCTAAGCTTGCATGTCAGCACTCACATTCTCCCTGCTTCTTGATCTTCAGTGTGACGGACTCTCCTGCCATCTGCAGCAGGTGGATGGCCTCACTGAGGGGTTTGCCCTTCAAACTGTTGCTGTTAATGGCCAGTATGCGGTCACCAATGTGGATGGCACCAGTCCTGTGGAAACAAGAGCACAGCAACTCAGCTGCAATGCATCATTTCTTTTTTTCTGGTTGAAAACATGCATTCATTCAAATTAACTAGGGCTGTCCATAGATTAAAATGTGTAATTGCGATTAATGTCTACAGCAAGACATTAACATATTCAGTACTTTCTGAGAAAAGGAAAGAAACATTTTTATACATTTTAATATTAGAATTCTAATTATATATATATATAAATATATTCATTATTATAATTATACAATTATCATTCAAATTATATCATATAGTTTTATTTATAATATATATTTTACTGAAGACATGACTTAAAGAGGACCTATTATGCCCTTTTTATAAAGTCTTGATTTTGTTTTTGGCGTCTACTAGAATAGGTTTTCATGCTTGAATAATAATTAAAAAATATATATTTTTCACATTGTTGCAGCAAATCTGTTCCCAGTCTTTCAGTAACACTGTTCATTTTCTGTCTATATGAAGCCTCTCCTTCCGAATAAAGCACAATGTGCAATGTTATCGTCTGCCGCTTAAATATTTTAACTTTTAAAGCAGAATGGATTCTGATTGGCTGTCAATGTGTTTAGCATTCATCAGCTACAAAAAAATAGTTCTGAATGTAATTCCGACGATAGTTTCTTTGTGCCGTTATTGTTACAGTATAGTTGTGGTGTTAACTCCTTTTGGAGTGGACTTAGCGTTTTATAACTTTGCAGACCTTCATCTTGCTCAAACAGCAACATTACACTAGCCTGGTTGACACCAGACCCTTCTCAGTTGTAACTGAGAGTGTGTCTGGGGAAGTTTCATTCACAGTCCATTTCCAAAGGGGCGTCGCGTAAAGCCCGCCTCATTGTTGTGATTGGTGTCTCGATTTGGAAAAATTGGAAATGGGCTTGAATGGGCTCTTGGCCAGACGGACTTCAATCTTCAAATCTCAAATTTGCCGGAAGTTCGTCAGGGTTTACCCAGGCTAACATTACACACTAAAGAAAGTTCAAATGTAAAAAAGCACAATAGTTCCTTTTTAAGAAATCACACATTAGCTCTCTCTATATACATGTATATTTAACTTGAGTGTCATTACTGTTGACAGGCTTGAAAGCATGAACAGAGCCGTACCTCTCGGCCAGGCCGCCTTTAGTGAGGCTGGAGATGATGATGGGGTCGAAGGGCTCCTCGGTGCCCGAGATTGTGATGCCCAGCGGCCCGCCGTAGCGTTTCAGCTCCACCGTGTAAATGATGGCGCCGGAGGTCTCCTGCTCGTCTGCAACACAGGCCAACAGCACACGGGCGTCCCTATCAACACTGCCATCACGTAGGATACCTCACAGAGGGGCAGAGAGCAGAGCGAAGACACCCCTCACAACACCGGACAGAGAGAGGAGGTAAGGAGGATTGACCAGAAAATAAAGAGAAAACATGAGGGAAGAGGAACCCAAAGGAAACAAATAGAAATGGGATAAAAATACTAGGGCTGTCAATTTAACATGCAATTGAACATTCGCATTAGGACAAGTCCTGTCCTAAAAAACAACAACCATTTACTGACCAGTCCTCCTACCTTAGCAACTGTTGGAATTTGAAATTTTTTCCAACTACATATAATTTTTGGATTGAATAATTTGCACTGCAAAAAAATAAAAAAATTAGGACATTATCCAGTAATTGTACAACACAATGCAATGCATAATTCAAAATACAGGTAAAACACCTGTATAAAAAACAAAACAATACGGAATATTCTTACACAGTACATTACCCTATTTTTACAGTTGCACATTATGTAATTAATTCCATTACAATTGCTAATTCATTGACAACACCCCAAAAAACAACCTAAGTAAAAGTAAAAGTGATGTCTGATTATGCTCACAAAAAGTAATAAACTGGAGGAACGAAAAAGCAGGAAGAATGGGAAAGGAAGTAAAGGCAATTCAAGAGAAGAATGATGTAAGATAATGGAAGTGGTGCATCCAGAAAAGAAAAAAAAGAAAAAATGAGAAAGAGAAAATACAATTGAATGGCAAAATGGAGATATTCACATGCATAATACAAAAAAAATGGGATATCGGCTCTGTGATCCATTTCAGAAATGGATACTACACCTTACCTCTACAAATCATACATTTTATCATCCAAAGGAGAACTAAGCCTCCATAGCCTGGACCCCAATGCATTTCAGATGTTAGACATTTCTCCCCCCCCCCCAAAGTGACTTAATGCATTCAAGCTGTATATTATATCAGTATGTGTCCTCAGGGGATTTTCTGTGCTAGTTGCTTCACCAGCTGAGCAACAAGAATTATAATGTAAATTAATTATAAGACTGAACTCAATTTGTATGCACTCAAGTGCAGATGTGGCTATAGCAACACCAAAATCCACTTGAAAGTGTTTTATAAAATACTTGTGGCGCTGATTCATAATGCTCAACACCAATTAAGAGGTCAACCTGACGTTTTGACATGACTACACCGAGAAAGGAATGCGCGAAAGAGAAAAATAGAGGAAAATCTCGCAGATCCTCGGGCCAATCGTTGTCATCTCCCACCCGCATCCCCGTCCTAATGAAGCGCTGATATGTGTCAGATCACAGCCGCTCTAGGTTTGTGTTTGTGTGTCTGCGCTGGGGGTCTGGGGATGTTCGTTAACACGAGGTCGGCTCATTACGCCTTTGTTTTTTTCCGGCGGTGGACTAAATGGAGAGATGGGAGGGAAATTACCCCTATTTAGCATGCCAGTTAGCACGACCTCTCAGACTGATGATTTGTTGTCACGGAAAAAAAGGGTTTGTGAAAAATGAATGTCGACCTTAATGTTCCCAGCGAGAAAGATCTAAACGAGCCTCCAGCATTGGGCGAGGACCTGAAACACTAGGTGCCATTTCACGGACACAGTGGACGTCCTGGATGAAATATAAATGCCAAATAAAAGTGATTCGCAGGTCTGCTTTGTAGTACGAGCATAACACCCCTGTAGAAGACTAAGAAGCAGAGGATTGTGGGTAAAGGCTTTTGAGACGCTGGATGAGGGCTCCAAGGGTTTCTAATCGGATAATTGAACCAAACGAGTATTAAATTGAAGCGATTAAACCTCATTTTCTTCAGTGCGCACAATGCTAATAGTGTTAAGGGTGAATTGTGAGGTTGTGGAAGCGAGGAGAGATGTGTGTGTTGTTGTAGCCCAAGAGAAGCAGCTAAAGGTTTACCAGAAGGTCCTTTGGAGATAATAAAGATCTCACTGTGACATTTCCAACAGCAGAGCCACTTCAAATCTATACCTCAACTTAAAGTATAGGCCAGTTGTATGTATATGACAACAAATTAATTTGGGTTTGGAACGACAAGATTTTCTTTTTTGACGGAGCTATCCCTTTAAATGGATACAAAAATCACCAAGCAGTATAACTAGGCAACAAGGCAGGGCGATATATAGAATAGTCAAATAAATTCATAAAAACTTTAATTTATACTGTGAATGAACATGCGCATTAACAGGTTTGACCCATAAATGAGTAGCATTAGCAGGCCATCTGATCTCGATTTCTTGCCTCCTTGTAAAATAAAACTTTTATGTTCTATTTTGACTGTCGGTAATCTTTCTAAAGTACTATTCATTTATTTATGTGTAAAACCCTGACCTTTAAGAAACACTGTGCACATCACGATTTTAAAGTGCTTTTAACTCTCCATTAAGTTCTCTAAAGAGCGTGGCATTATACTAATTTCCCGATCTATCCTTGTCTTGTGATTTACAAACATCACATTGAAAAGACATCTCTGATCTAAACTTCAGCAAAAAAATGCAAGAAGATTGGTAAGATCGATTCATTTTCTGTGATTAATTTCAAGTGGTCCGTTTTAATTAATACATTCATTAATTTGATTCAACAATTTACTAAAGTCAATTAATCAAAAATGGAAATGAAATCCACGCTGGCATTTTTTTTCTTAAAATGTTCATACGGTATATATATATATGTGTGTGTGTGTGTGTGTGTGTGTGTGTGTGTGTGTGTGTGTGTACATATGTACACAAATATATTATATAAAACACAAATTTTCATGTTAAATGAGATTAATCGTGAATTAATATGTTGAATTATGCACTAATATTAATAGTCATATAAAGTGAAAAATATCGAAAATATACTTATTTTCTCAGTATTGCCCAGCACTACTTGATACATATCTGTGTTCTGTACTTAAGGGATTCATGGCTAATAGTAATAATGCTGGCATGTTTTCTCTTATCTTGTCCTTTTTCTGTCCTTGCCGTATCTGGTCTAAACCATATTACATTAGAATAGGTTAATCAGTCAGGTCCTAATAGCTTACTCTTTATCTTGATCCTGGCCAAAATTCGTTCGCATTAGAAGTCTTTGCCGATGTCTTCTGTCCTTGCATGGGGATTTTTAGTGTAAACGTGTGTCCGTGTGGAGTGTGTAGTTGCAGAGGCTCAGAGGTACCTGAGTTGTCCTCGTCCTTGCGGATCTTGAGTTTAACCAGGTCTTCGCACTGCTGCAGGATTTGAACGGCGTCCTCCATGGAGCAGTTGTCCAGACGGATGTTGTCTATTGCCAGAAGCTTATCCCCCAGCTCCAGGGTGCCCGTTCTTTGAAGAGCACACGAAAAAAAAAAAAAACGTTACAAGCTTTTTAGCAGAAGCACAACCAATGTAACATTTCCTCTGCCATACAGCAAATCTCCATTTCGTCTTGCAATATTTTGAAGGAAAGGTTATTTTCTCCCTCATCCAGACATTTACACTCATTTCGTTGTAGTCTGAGCTCACATTCTGCAAGAAAACACATCCATTATTCAGTGGATTGACCATGGTACACAGCAAAGAGCTTCCAGAGGCGCTGAGATAGATCTGAAGCCAAAAAAAAACAAAACCTTACTTTTATCGTATTGGTCATAATTGTGTCGTTCCATATTCAGATTAGACATTGAGATGTAATCCTGCCTGAATTCACAATTATTCCACCACTTCTTCATATTAAATGGCTCACTTATTTTTAGGCCCTTTTAATAGAGCTGAAATGGAGGAGAGCAAAATGTGAAAGATTGCGAGAGCCAAGGCCATCTAATATAGACGTCTCAACAGAAACACGAACATACCTGTATTTAACCACACAGCGATTCATAACCCA
The DNA here is from genome assembly GCF_949152265.1 of Phoxinus phoxinus. Lineage (NCBI taxonomy): Eukaryota > Metazoa > Chordata > Actinopteri > Cypriniformes > Leuciscidae > Phoxinus > Phoxinus phoxinus. Next base: position 8,704,690 of record NC_136884.1, read on the forward strand.
ATTCTCCCTCTTTCTCGCATAATTATCAGGTAAACATATGTTCTATTATGTAAACGTATGGGAAATTAGATGTGCTGAAAGAGCCTTAATTACTTCGTATACAGGAATCCCAAACAACCCTAACTATTACCATGGAGAATTTGTACTTTTTTTCACCTTTGTTAGCCTTAATAAGTTGAAAGTTGAGCTTGAGAAAGGAAAGTACACTACCATTCAAAAGTTTGAGGTCAGGTAAGACTTCTTTTCAAATAAATTAATAATTCAATACATCAACAATGCTTTAAAAGCATGCCAGTAAAAACATTTGTTACAAAACATTTCTATTTTTTACTTTTGGAATGTATTCATCAAGGAATCCTGAAAAAAAGTATTACAGTTTCCAATAAAATTAAGCAGCACAACACTTTTTTTAAAAACATTAATATTAACAATAAATGTTTATTAAACGGAACATCTGCATATTTGAATGATTTCCCAAAGGATCATGTGACACTAAATACTACTAATGGCTGCTGGAAATTCAGGAAATTAATATATTAACAATAATAACAGTTGTTTTTCCCCCCACTATTTTTCAATTTTTGAGCAATTAAATGCAGCCTTGAAGTACCATATCTCGAGCTATGGGTGAAAAGTTATTTTAAAGAAAATAAATCTAAGCTAGTAAATTTTTAGAGGAGTGCAGCTAGATTCGATTTGACTGCGAACAGGCCCGTACAGACCTCAATCAACACCAGTGCAGTCGAACAGCACTCGACACCTTTCCTCAGGGCAACCGCTGAGATTTCAATACGGGGGCTTACGCGTTCTCCCAGCCGCACTCCACTGTAGCCTGGAGAAAATGAGCATTTATATGCATAAGAATGCTTTGGCAAGTCGATGCAGATAGCATACGCTCATAGTCATGCTCAATTCCGTGCGCAGATGTCATTATATTAGCCGTTCGGGTCTAGTTGGAGAACAGTATTTAAGGCATGGATGAAGAGCTGATTTGGATGAGAGTTCAGAAATAAAGTGCTGACGTGTGCCAAAATGAATTTTCAGCATCATTACTCCAGTCTTCCCGTGTCACATGATCCTTCTAAATTCATTATAATGCTGATTTGGTGATGAATACAACGTTCAAAAGACCAGTATTTATTTGAAAGAGAATTATTTCCTTCCCAAAACGTTTGATGATGGGCATTATGCTTTAGAGCACGTAATATCGAGCGAAACATTTCGCACTTGGATATGAAATGTAATCCATCTATTATGTATTTTTTTTATTTAATATAGCAAAGCTTGAGATGCTGGTGGGTGTAAGTGTGCTGGAGGCTGTATGTACGAGTTGTTTTGCATGAGATTAGCATTTTTCTATACATTTAAAACGAGATGCGGTGCAAGACAATGGCGTGAGGCGGTACCTGTGCGCAACGCTGCCTTTCTTTATGTCAGAGATGATGAGTGAATCTCCGGGCTTCCTACTGGAAGGAGCTGTGAAGAGAGAAGAGAACAATCAAACTTGTTTAACAGCACAACCTCACTCGTTTTTTTTGTAGGTAACACTGAGTCATTCTTAGTTTATAACTTAACTTTTTCAAGATTCTGTCTTGCTGACAAAAGTGTCTTTAAAATTGGAGAGTAACTCTGATGACACAGTAAGAGCTTTGTATCGACTCGGTTGGTGGATAACTAGTTGCTTTCGGGAGCATAAACTAAACAAAAGTAGTTGTCAATCCAGTCTAGTCAGAACTGATGGTTTTTGTTGTCTATTTTACATTTTTCCGGCTTGGAGAATGACATGATGGCACTGCAAAAGATGCCACTCCAACTGATTGACAATCGAGATGCGTATTTTCCACTGAGCCGTGTGGATGGCATTCTTACAGCAAATAATAGTGCATATATAAAAATGATATATTTAACCATAAAGAAAGCACTCTGCAGAGAAAACTTAAACCAGCCTAAGATGGTTTGCTTGGCTTAGTTGGGTTAAACCCCCTCTAAAACATGCCGACAAGCCCAGCATATAAGCTAGGCCAGGGATGTTCAACTTCGGTCCTGGAGGGCCACTGTCCTACAGAGTTTAGCTTCAACCCTGACAAAAGCTCTTTTCTAGTAATCCTGAAAACATTGATTAGCTTGTTCAGGTGTGTTTAATTAGGGTTGGAGCTAAACTCTGCAGGACAGTGGCCCTCCAGGACTGAAGTTGAACATCCCTGAGCTAGGCTTTGTTTTAAGTTGCTTTTCCCCCCCGCAGGAAAGTCTAGGACCGTGGTTCTCAAACTTTTTACCTCTAAAGCCACTCGCTGTCCAAAATAATTAAATAATTTGCCCATTTTGTGATTTCAGACATTTTAGAATATGTGTAAAAATATAAATGAGCCTAAAAATCCTGCCAGCTCTCTAGGATTTGGAACAGAGCCATTATGTCAGTATGAAATCGAAAATAGACCTTTTTAGCAGCTCTAGTCACATTCTGGTGTACCGAGAGGACAGATGTGAGTGCATAATCACATGTCATATGGTCCCTAGCCTACCAGGAGCATCTGGAGGTGTGATATCAAACTTCTAGAGTGACGCGCCAGAGCATTTTTCTCTCAGTCAGAGCTCAGGGTGATTCATGTTCACTTAGTGCGTCATTGGCAGACTGGAAGGTTGTGTCTTTTTCACTTTGAATAAGAAAAATAAACTCCTTTGTTAATCCTGCTCACTTTTAAACCTAATATGCACCCCAGATGGCTTAATCATAATCAATTCTGATGCTCTGTGTAGCCTGTCAGTGATCGTCATATGCTGCCTTGTGGAGGTCTGTTCTTTAAGCTCTACGCATTGAGATGCCGAGCATGTGTCTGTGTCGGAGAGGTTGTGTGTTGGAGACAGTCCCAGAGGTTTTCTTTGCTGGGTTGTTATGGTCCAAGAACAACCCTGCAATAATACAAGCTACAATTGACAGAAAAGCCTGATTACGAGGTTTCACAAGGTAATATGATGGATTATTTGATTATTTATTTGATTTCATGTTGGAAAATGGGTGGGTGGGTAGGACACTTAGGTGGGAATTTTTTTAATTTGGGGGCATTTTTTTAATTTTGCTCACTCTGATTTATTTTTCTTTTAACAATGGGGTAATTTAGTTGCACATGAGTTTACACACAGCTCAAGAAAGCTTGATTTAAACCTTGAATTGAATTTACAAAATAAACAAGAACAAAAACAAATTACAAGCAGGATCCCAAATAAATGCAAATGATATAAAGAGTGCTTTAAGGTAGGTCTAACAATATTCAGGTACAGGAATACTACAGAAGTTGAAAAAAATTGAATGTGTCATTGTATAAATCAAATACAGATACATTTTCCTCACTATCTTTTCAGTCAAATGAATGACAGACAGCAGCATGTATATTAGTTCACCTGCTGTCACTTTAAGAGCTAATGCATGGACATCACCGTCTGTGTTTATGTGAATACTCCACTAGACGGGCATTGTTTACATAATTTTGTGCATTTCTGACCGCGTAAGCGCAATGAGTCGTGAAAAAGTACTCGGTTTGGTAAAAATTGCAGCTTTCAAATTAAGAAAAAAAGCTTTCAAAAATTGCAGAAATTAGAGCTTTCCACTTTCAAATTACAAAGCAAGTCGAAGAGGATTGTCAGTTGAAAGAGAACATTAATTTCAGGATGATTCAACTGAGAAAGGTCAAAGATTCAGTCTCGATGGTACAGGCTACAGCACTAGCAGTCTAAAAGAGGAAAGAAATTGCTTTAAGGATGTCAATCAGAGCGAGATAGATTTGAACAAGCTATCTGAGAGCAAATTGTCAAAGTGTCAGCAATGCAGGTGCTGAGGTGTAGCCTATCTGACAATTCAATTTCCAAATGTTAGTGAGTTCTCGGACCAAAGAAATAATCACGTTTTCTGCTCAGCTCAACGAGTGCACATGTCCGCTGGCCTTAAAGGCACCTCACCATATGCTGCATTACAGTTACAGCGGTGTGATGTCACCTTCAGATGGTGCACATCAAAGCACAGCCTTTCAACTCCGTGAAGCTCTGATGAATTTTATAGCAAGTTTCCAGAGCAAAAAAACAGAGGAATGACTAGTTACATAAACAGGCACTCTAGATAGTAAATCGAGCAGCAAGAGGATTCTTATTTGACAGGCAAGCTACATTATGACATTCAGAGCGGAAGAGCACAGCCATCTCCTGCCTGCTTCCTGGTTGGCGGCAACATTGTTGCCAGCGGTCGCTGATTTGTCATAGTTTTCCCCTATTACTTGCACTGCTATTTGGCCTAACCATGATAAATAGCGTGGCCCATTCGCAGTCTCTGCACGTTGCCTTCTCATATTGTTCTGGCCAGGTGAATGTCAATCTGTACACAAGCTTAGGGTCAAACTAGAACAACTTGTAAACTTTTGCTATGAGGTTGATCTAATCTAGTTTATACAGTAAAACTACTATGGTGATCTTCAAAAGCATTTCTTCTGAGTAACCTTGCTGTTTTCGGCAACATAAATCTTTTTATTCATTTATCAAATCTGCAGTCTAACAGCCAAAAAACAAGTGAAATATGGTGTCTATAATCCGGCTTTATATATATATATATATGACTAAAATATATGACTTAAATCTATTTGAAATCTGACTAAAATAATTTTTTTATGAATTTCACAATGTGCTATTCTGGATGTGACTCAGATGTCACATCATACATGGTATATATCCGATTAAAACAAACTCAGATTAGTGTGCAGAGTATATCATTTCATATTCCAGTCCACAGCAGATGAGACGCCACTAGGGGAGTAAGACGCGGTAATCTTTAAGGAGAAGTAAACAAGACATCTATAAATGTGTCCCACTATGGCTTTATTAGTACCTGTGAAATACAGGCCCTACAGAGGTACAAAGCAGAAAGCCATTAAACTGCTAAGAAAGGCCACGAGATCTCCGCAAAGCCCATATACATAAATCGACATGTGGATAGGACACCCTACATCTCTCTCTCTCTCTCTCTCATTCCATAAAAGTTGGAGGCATAATTGAGCAGATTTTCTATGCATATACTGTGTGTGTATACGTGTGTGTATGCATGTATGTATGCACATTATATATATATATATATATATATATATATATATATATATATATATATATATATATATATATATATATATATATATATATATATATATGGGATTTCTATTAAAGTGCACATATCCTCCAGCACTCTGTTTTCATTAGTTAAGAACAAGAGCTCCAACCATTCAATGCAAACTCCCTGATGAGTCTTAAAAGGATAGTTCTGCCAATAAATAAAATAATATCATTATTTACTTGCTTATGTAGTTCCAAACCCAAATGACTTACTTTCCTCTGTGAACACAAAAGAATATATTTTTATAAATGTGCATGCTGCTCTTTTCCATGCATTTAAAATGAACGGGGCTGACAAGTTTAAAAAAGGATGCAAAAAGACGTATACTATATTGTTTTGTGTACGTCATTTAATATTTTTTCGTGAGGAACAGACCAAAAATGTAATGTCTAATTTGTGAATGAATTACATACACAAAGCAATTATATAGTTTATATGTAATACAGAGTCGCATAAACACTTTTATGGTACTTGCAGCTCCAGTCGCCATTCATCAATCTATTCTTCAGAATTTCTCCCTTTCTGATCCATAGAATAAATGCATACCATTTTGGAACAAAAAAAAGGTGAATAATAAAAACAAACTTTACTTTTTGGATGAACTATTATGTTCATTGAATGGAGATTTTTGAGAAGATGCAGAGGAATGGGAACCATTAAAAAAACAATTTTTTAATGATCTGAAAAGCAGTTACAGCAGTACTTTAGCACCGGCATAAATAGTTTGTCTGGTTCATTAAGGAAGTTCAGACAGCTGTAAAAACCCACAAAGAAGCTTTACTGGGAACCGTTTGCTATTATCTTTGGACTGTGTATATCTTCATAGCCAATCCTGGGAGAATTTGCCCCATCACATTAGCAACAAATGTGAGGACTACACAAAAACTTGTACACCAGCAACGCAATAAATGCTTATTTAGAAAGCATGGAGGATGACGGGCAAAATTGCTTTGGAGGTAAACAACTCCACAGATTCAGAGAGAAGCAATTACTGCTGGGTTGTTGCATAGGGGTCCAGCAACGTATTTCACGAGAACGCTGGCTAATAACAGAAAGTTCGTATCATATGGCTGTAATGGGGAAAACAGTCAATGTGACAAAACCGAGCTGGGATGAGGTGATGAATCACTCTCGCTTGACAATGCGGGCGGGCATTGATGAAGCAGCTGGCAAAGGCTTTGAGCGTTCGGCGCGTGGGGTTTACGAGCGAGCACTGCAGAGCCTCTGACTGCAGGCACAAAACAGATTGAACGCGCAGGCAGATCCGTCTACGAACACCTTTCCAAAAAATCAGGTGATTTAAACGAATGACACAACAGGAGAGAAGATACAGTATCTTTGAAGGAAGGAGGGAATAGTTTGGTGTTTATTTCCATAAAAAACAGCACTATGTATGGGCTTTTGGAAGTATAATTTCCCACAATCCAATGTGTGTTCAGCAAATGGTTTCCAAAACACAAATGACGTCTAATGGTAAAAAAATAGCAATTTTTCTCCATTTCTAGTGAGAAATAAGAATTTGCTACAAAATATCATCTTGGTTATCCCTAAAGAAACTTGAATTCATTATAAATCTTTAGATGTGACATTATGGTGCCTTGGAAGACCTTCATACTCAAAAACACATCACACACATAACACAATACAATGAAACTGCCTTCTGGATGCATCCACTGTGACCTACAGTCTGTTCCTAGCAATTAAATTTACAATTGCAATAAATGAGAGGTATTATATAATTAGGTGCTTCTTTTCATGCGGAACCTCAAAACATTTTATAAATAAGCACAAAAAAAAAAGTAAGAAAGGATTTTTTCCCAGTACCCTAATAAGCAACAGCCAGTAACCCAATAATAAGTCACCCAGTTGTGTCTCTTTAATGTCCTTGGAACTGAAACACGGGTTAAATGTCACATATTTATATCTCTGTGGTATAGGGAGTGAAGGAAGACCCAATTGTGAAGTCTTTTAAATGTGTGGCCTGGAAAATGCACAAAACAATGCTGAAGAGGCAAATAAGAGTGCAGTTAAAGCTTTTAATGGGAATGTGGGAAATTAAATGTTTTTTAACAACAGTCTCTCCACTGTATACTTTCTTACATTTGCATTTGGCAGATGCAGATGTGAGAATCAAACCATTGACCTGGTGTTTTTTTTAAAATTATTTATCCCGTGTATGATCAATAGTAATACGGTTTCTTGCCTTAACATGCAACGTGAGCATAGACAAACATTATTATGCATAGAAGAACTAAGAGAAGAATACGTACAGCTGATGGTGATGCCCAGCTCCACACCTGGCTTCTTTGGTAGCTTCACATGGAAGGTTCCACTGCTTGGGATGACCGATTCTGGATGAGACAAAAATAGAGATACAAAAAATTCTCAAGTTTGATTAAGTCTGGATTTTTAAGACCATTTTGAAACTTAAATGTGGAGATTCAGGTGAAAGACCAAAACCAACACTTGTTAAAGGGATAGTTCACCTGAAAATGATAGATCTGTCATCATTTACTCACCCTCATGTCGTTCCCAACCTCTATGATTATAATTATTTTTTTCAATGGGATGCAAAATTAGATGTTTAGCGGAATGTCCAAGCTGCTTTTTTTTTTTTTTACAAATGAAAGTGGATGGTGACCATAGTGGTCCCCATAGTGGTAGCTTTTACCTCCTTTGATTTACATGCAAGAAAGAAAGTAAATGCTAGTAGAACATTCATTTTTGTGTGAACTCTCTTTAAAGTCACTTGTAGACAGCTGTTAAAAATTCAGTCTTTCTCTCAGGCAGCGATATAGATGATCTTTTCTGACAGAAGCCCAGAATCCTCAGTCTGAAGGACTGAAATCTCCATAAAATATGTCCTTCTCCTCTGGGCAGTGAGTCAGACTCAAAAAGAATGACAGAAGTGTCAAAGCGTCAAAAGAAAGAAAACGCACTGCACTCCAGCGACCCTCCATTACACATAAAGGCCTCTGCTCTTGACACGATCATGTAGTATAATTCAAGCCAACTCATTTCTTCCAAATCAACAAAAGAGTCTTTCAAAAACACTTGGCCTGAACTATAAAAAAGAACGTACATGCAAAAACCCTATCAAGTCGTTCTCCTTCCAGCACATCCTTTCAAAAAGCAGATTTTATTGTTCTGTGGTAAAATATTGACATGTTATTGGGTTGCAAGGAAGATTTACATTCAATGTCGCAGAATGTAAATGAGTGGTTCATGCAAATTAGGGTACAGTCATGGCTTGTTATAAAACTTTGGGGAAGGTAAGAAGTCTCTTATCATCAACAAGGCTGCATTTATTTGACCAAAAATAATTCAAAAAATAGGGTTTTCTATTTTTTATTTGAAGTAGAAATATTTTGCAATATTACAAATGTATTTACTGTCACTTTTGATCAATGCATCCTCGCAGAATCAAAGTATTAATTTCTTCGCAAAAAAAAAAAAAAATCTAAAATGCATAAAATACAAATCTTACTGATCCCAAACTCTATGAGGATTCTAACATTCTAGATTCAGCAGTGTGTCATTGTCTTGTTAAGCCCTTCCTATATACAGTATAAGCCCCTGTGTTTTCATTCTTCCTTTGCAAAGTCTTATTGGTGTTACACTGCACAGCGCTACTTCTGGTTTCAGTGTCATGGTCTTGATCTTCTGTCTGTCTCCCTGAATCTCCCATTTTTCCAATGCCTTGAACTTGTCATTATCTGGGTGGTTTGCTCTGTGGTTTTGACCTCATGCCTCTTTTATGGATTACGATTATGGATTACACTCCATAAAGCTCGCGTTTTGATCTTCAACCCAAGTCTCGGAGCAGTAAATAAGAATAAAGTGAACTTCGATTAAACAGCATTTAAGCCCTTACTGACAGAAGTGGCATAAAGTCAGATTAGAGCTTCACAGAAACGTACTGGTTTTTGTGAGCTATACGCATATCGTTAAAGGACAGTAGGCGGTCTATGCTAGTGCCTTAAGGCTGAAACTACACTTGAAGTCATCACAAACACAGTTTAAAAGATTTCTGATTAACTAAATGAAAGAAACTCATTAAATATCATACCGAATTACACAAGACAAAACACTAGGATGACAGGCTAATTACAGCACGTCTCAAGGACTACAGGCGTTCGGCGAGGCCCGTACTGTGATTGCACTGCCAAAGCACAGCACGAGATGGAAAAATGAGAGAATGTATTTTGGATTTTCTGTCTGGAAACAGTAGCTATTAAATCATGGGCCACTTGTCTTGCAGCGCTAATCATTTACATACATCAAATAGACGGCAGATGGTTTGGCTCCCAGAATTATGGCATAACTTAAAAAAAAAAAAAAAAAAAAAGTCAAAACACACTAGGATGAACGCGGGTTATGCCCAGATGGATCCTTCCTCCTCAAACAGGTTTGGAATTGATGAATTGTGTCCCCACCTGCTACGTCAAACTCAATCTCCAGTGTGACTTTGCTGGTGATGCTGGAGTCCCTCAGCAGCTGATTGGTCTCTTCCAGTGTGCTGTCCTCAGTGGGAATGCCGTTTATTGACAGGATGCGGTCGCCGATCTGCAGGATGCCGCACCTGTGCGCAGAGAGCACATTCCTCTTACACTGGCCAACAGACTAGCTGTGCTGCATGCATAAAATACGAAATAATGGACTGCTTGCAGAGGGAGACAAAATAGGTAATGGTACCCAGGCAATGTCTCGCACAGACCAACCAACCACTTATATTATGCCAGCTGGCACCGTTAAATAGACATTAGTGAGTTGAAGTGACATTTTAGGCTAAAATACAAACGTCCTCTTAGCTCCTGCCTCAAGGTTAGAGTAAAAGCACTTTTTAATAGCGGAGGGAACACAAATCTTTATTGAATTCCAAAATGGCTTATGAGCTAAACAGAAGCAGTATTGCTTATGAATTCACTGCTAAAGAATTCAGTAAAGCTAGTCATCATGAATCATATGCTGTATTTTAGATGCTGGTATCCAGCGTGGGCTGCATCCCTACCAACAAAAATTCAATTTAATTCAATTCGCATATCATTTTAAAGCAGCTTTACAGAAAATGCACATCTACATTACATTTTCAAATCACATTGTGATTAACGACAAAAACCAATAGTGTTTTGGTGATTTTAGAGCTATGTTGGAGGGAAATATTGACATTTAAGGTGCTTTTTTGTTCTTTTTAAAGGTTGACAGCCTTAGTTACTATATAGAAACAGGTTGGGCTGATAGCATGCATACTTTTCTGAGATGCCTGTGTGTGTGCGTGTGTGCGTGTTTTCATCTGGAGGATTAAATCTTTAGTGTGTTTGCTCATTTGCAGTGCAGTGTGATTAGAATAGGAAAATCTGATGTTAATCAGATGTGTGCACACATTAATAATTAGAACATGATGATAAACTCTTTAAAAGACTTCGTGGACATATCTTTTTTTTGCAATGATAGCAGTATTCATCTGGCACAAAAAACTAGGATAATGGCATTAAAAAGCATAGAATACTAAATAAAATAATCATAAAAAACAACTAGTTATATACAGTAACTAACATAATTCATTGTAAGACTAGTATTTGACTAATATAATATTATTTAGTGAATTATTGTAGCAGACATTGTAGTATTTTGTATAACAATGCAAAAAAAGATGCACATACAGTACAATGAAATACAACAAATAGCACTGTTGTGCTTGTTTAGTAGTTTGTTACTGGAAAAAGCTACATTATTGTAAAATCTTGAGTTACAGTAGAAAGATGTTAAGATGACAGCATCGCTACTTTAGTTCCCCAACGCCGGTAGATCTTTATCAAATCCCCAACATTATGTCCGTCACTGCAATTACAACTTCAACTGGCGGCGAGAAGTCATTTCTGTTGCTGAGGTCAGTAATTACAGTGAAGTTGGGATGTAAATCCCCATCAGTTCATTTGGATGCCAGCTGAGGCTCTGGCGCTCAGGTAATTATAGTTAAGTGCTTTGCTCTATCACGTAACGGTGTAGTCAATCACAACCCAGGGCAGACTGGAAATCAGATCGTCATGGCCATGCAGTTATATATCATGTGTGATCATCGCATTATATCATCGATGGAGATGTGGCTCTGCGGAGGACAAGTTATAAGCTGCGAGAACAGCGCAGTGATATAATAACTGTGGGCTTTGGGATGTGTTCAGATAATCAAAATTAGATTCGAGATTAACTATTCAAGATTCCCAAAGGGAAGTTCACAGTTCTCTGATAACGCAAACAATTAAGCTGCACCGAGCGCTGCGATCTGTGGAAGGGCTTCTGGAATATTAAAACTCAGAGTTTTAACTAGGTCAAATGAGCCACTGGAGATTAATATAAGTCGCGTTCGGTGAACTTACCGCTCTGCCGGGCTGTCGGGGTCTATGTAAGCGATGAGCGGTGGAGAGGACAGGGTTTCTGTGGCAAAGACTCCTCCTTGGAGCTGGATCCCAAAGCCCATGATGGAGTCGCTAATGAGGGTCACCTCTGTTGTTTCTGTGTGGACCACCTGCCCAGCCAGTCCTACGGTACTGGAAGCCAGAGACACTACAGGAATGAAAAACATAGGACAACAGGGTCACAAATAGCGGGAAAAGTTTCTCACGACAACCTATAAAATGGATTTTTGCTCTTATTGGAGCTCAAAACGACCCGGCCTATTCATTTTTACTATACAGAAGAGAGCAACCTTAAACCTTCTGCTAAAGGACAAGAAAACAAAACAATCCGGTAACACTTTAGTTTAGGATCTAATTCTCACTATTACCTAGTTTCTTATTGGTATGCATTTTAGGATATTGGCTGTTTATAAGTGCTTATAAAGAACATATTAATGCCATATTCTGCATGACTATATTCTACATCCGTTAATCCTACCCAATACCTAAATTTAACAACTACCTTAATAACTATAATAAGCAGTATTTAGGAGTTTATTGAGGCAAAAGTTATGGGTAATAGTTAGTTAATAGTGAGATTTGAACCCTAATCTAAAGTGTGACCAACAATCCTTTTAAAGGTTTTCAAGTAACTGTTCTGTGAGCATCTCAGAGCAGCTTTTCCCAGACTTAAAATGTTGTGAGCCCTGAGTCTTAGCAGTGACTGAGCTGGATCTGTGCCCTCGCTGCAGATAAGAATTCAATGTGTGCACTAGTATCTTTGGGCCAGCTAGGTGCACTTTGAAATAAGAAAAGCAACTTTGATATAGAGCTAGTGTATTATACTGCAAATCAGACCACAGGGGTTTTGGGCAACTCTTTCTGTAGATGGTATGAATTATGAGGTTGTTAGAACTTCTGATCTTATAATTCTGGGTCTGAAATGACTATATTACGCAGTTCTTACATATAGGGTTGGTCATTAAACCAACATTTTGAGATTTTAATACCACCTCAATATCTAATATGCTACTGTACATAGTTCTAATAAAAACTTAATATTAAGGATGCACTAGTATTATTTCTAACTGCTACCGCTCAGTGTTATATTTTAGTAGTATTTATATATGATTATATTATGTATTAATATTTAGAATTAGCTTTTATTTTTATCTTCAAGTTTTATTAAAAAAAATAAAACAAAAAATACTTGAAATACATACCATTATATTATGCAGTATAAAAAATAGATATTCCTTTTGACATTTGATAGCGTTTTAAAAAATTAACTTTAGTGCTAGATAACAGTAAAGACAATCTAAATGTACAAAATGGGATAAACGAGCATAGAAAATTAAATATCCAATATCAACTGTTAAATATGAATGATAATGATCAACTAAAACCTGTTCATGAGTCTAAATCTAGTCTATTTCTATTAGACACACAAACAAGTCTGTGAAAAAAGACAGGCCCTGTTGTTTTCCCTGCATTGATTGAGAGACATTAAACCAGCTTACTGAAAAGCAGACAGGCACATAAGCATAACCAATGTGATTTACACACTGCGCTTCGCCCCATTTACAATTGTCTATATCAATAAAGTCTCATGGGATGCATCTCAATTGCAAAGCCCCAGATTCGAACTGGGCTGCAAAAAGAACCAATTTTGCCAATGTTTATGGACAACAACATTTGGAGATCTTTTTTCAAAGAGACAAGTGAAAATGCGCTCTGACACACGAGCGCCCTTCACACCCTTGACTGACCAAGCTTGAACTGTCATCTCAAGCACCAGGGAGCACAGACGGTCTCTTTCCCCAAAGACACATACAGAAATCTGCCTCCAGGTTATCGACCAGGCTCTCCGCGTTCTTAAAGAGCCTGTTATACTCTCCAGATCGCTCTAGTGTGACTTCAAGAGTGAGTCTATCCGAGATTGATGGCCCTGCTCACGGGCTAGATTTACCGCACCAGACACCTTTATTGTTTTAAATGCGGTGACCTTTCCTTTTTTATTGGGAGTGAGGGATGAGAGAGGGAGGTTAAGGTGACGCAGATGAAGATAGGACGCCTCTTGGATGCTGAAACGCTTTTAGGGACGGGTCTGCGGTGAACATCGATCAGCGGTCGTTCGGGACTCCTTCTGTCTGAAGAACTGAAAGTGATACTGACTGGTCTTTTCGGGAATTGCTCAGGGGCCGCAGACTGAGAATTGACCCGACAAGGCTTTGTGCGCTTCGGAGCCTTGCTTTTTGCGAGGCGATTCGGTTAAGTGGTGTCTTTGGTTCGTGGTAGACTTCAAAAGCTCTGACAGACAAGCAAGCACCTGAGGGGTCATCGACTACACATCTTAAAGAATTGCCAGCTGACTAACTCTCTCTAGCTCGTTCGCTTCCTCCTCTTCCTCTTCCTTCCTGCTAGAAATCTTCCCACAGACCAATGAGTCAGCTGTGACTTGAAATCCTTAGAATGAGTCAGAAGGGTTCTGAAACATCTTTTCTTCGACAGAGAACAGATTTTGGAGGCTTTAAATTGGAAAACGCACCTTTGATCCCAAGGCCCTTGTGACTTGTGTCATCAAATATGTGACCCTGAACCACAAAACCAGTCTTGTGTGTACATTTGGGATTTATACATCATCTAAAATCTGAATAAATAAACTTTCCATTGATGTATGGTTTGTTAGGATAGGACAATATTTGGCTGAGATGCAACTATTTGAAAATCTGGAATCTGAGGGTGCAAAAAATCTAAATATTGAAAAAAAATTGCCTTTAAAGTTGCCCATTTCTGTTGGCGATTGGGCTGCATTCACTCACAAAAATATATTTTATACATATTTAAGGAAGGAAATTGACAAAATATCTTCATGGATCATTATATCGTCATATCTTCATCTGTACTTAATATCCTAATGATTTTTGGCATAAAAGAAAAATCGATAATTTTGACCCATACAGTGTTTTGTTGGCTATTGCCACAAATATACCCATGCGACTTATGACTGGTTTTGTGGTCCAGGGTCACACACACACACACACACACACACACACACACACACACACACACACACACACACACACACACACACACACACACACACACACACACACACACACACACACACACACTTTAGGGCTGTCAAAAGACAAAACACACAATCATGTTTACATTTTAGAAAAATTGGTTATATTTATATAAAAAAATACAAATTATATAAATGTATATACAGTATTTAAATGCAAATGTTTCTTAAATATATACATGAATGTGTGTGTATTTATACATAATAATTATACACAGTACACACATTATACAAACATAAACGTTTATGCGATTAATCACGATTAATCTTTTGACAGCCCTAATAGATAGATAGATAGATAGATAGATAGATAGATAGATAGATAGATAGATAGATAGATAGATAGATAGATAGATAGATAGATAACAATAGAAAATGAGGGTCATTTTGACCCCCTTTATTATTAGTGATAATTTTTTTTTTTTTGCTGAACCATATGAAGGGAACCTAAAAAAATACATGAGGGTGAGTAAATAATAATTAATGTCATTTGTTTGGGTTAACCACGTTACGTATCTACGGGTTAAGTGTATGCCGTAGCCTGAAGATACCAGGAGCCTTCATGTCCTCAACACTGTCCTTTAATGTAATTATATTTTCCTCTAGCAGAACATATTAACTGACAACTGCATGGAAATCATAAACGAGGACTGTAGGCATTAGACAACAATTAAATTATGCTAATATTCTCCTGGTGAGAAGACACGGTGCTAGTTTGGTCACAGTACATTAAACGCAGACTGGTTTGTTCCGGACCACAGAAACACAGAGGGGAACGTTAAAATTAGCATGACACCACCTCCAACAGGGGTAAACAAGATTTAGAAAAGACACAAGTGAAAGCTCTTTACAGTTACCTCAGCAGGAGAAGAGGAGAAAACACACTCAGTGTGTCTGTTTATGGTGCGTGTGGACAAGACAGATAGCTTCACCTCACCTTCACTGCTTCATTGACTGCGTTTGATCTTGCAGTAGACACTTTCCACAAATAGGGAACAAATTCTTCAAGGAAAACAAGCTTTCACAACAAAATACATGGGATTTGTCCCTATAATGCTTTACAAAAAGTAACAGGACACTAAACTGTGCCGGTACAAAGCGCACTTGAAAACTGCACAGCCTTCTGTGTTCTCGCCCGGTGTGAGGAGATGGGTTGGCATCACATCCAGAGACGTGTCATTGCTGTCTGATGGGTGACTTTGCAGCATGTATCTCCCCCCTCCGTCGCTCCACTCTCTCGCTCTCTCTCTCTTTCAGAAGTGTCTGTGAGCTTTATTCTGTCCCTGTGAGCCAGTGACAGTAAAGGCCTCAGGAGGGACTTTTAACAAACCAATGCTACTTTGTATGCTAGAAGACGTCACTCATGCAAAGGCTGGAAATGCGGAGTCAGCGGCACTACATGCAGTGGACCCGTCCTCACTCATTTGCCTTTGCGCTATAGGCTGTCAGAACGCATCTTGGGCAATTGGTCTCCTTGAAATGACTGTCGGGGCCTCTGTGCAGAGCTCTACGGACAGTGAAATCAAGGTGCTATGCAAATAGGGCTCATTTGGAGCATCAATGAAGTTAATCAAGCTTTCATTAAGCTTTCAATTTGGGCCAGTGAGGCAATGAACAGTTTGCTCCCCCTTTGAGCTTCACAGCAATGGGTTGAAACAAGGTGATTGCTGATAAGCTGCTAAAATTCATTAGCGTTTCTTGGGCAATTATAAATCTATATTTGATACAAATTCAAGCATTTCAGCAAGTAGTATTTATTCATATTTTTGATTGAGTTTTTTTTATATTTTCCAGTTTTAGTAATTTTGTGGTCATTTTTATAATTTTTTAACTCTTTAATAATTTTTTTAATGGAAATTTCCATAATTTATGAAACAACGCTTCCCCGTTATTGACGGAATTTTCCGGCTTTCCGTGTTTTCACATACGGAGCGCTATTACGCATGTTCTGAAAGAGTACTGAATCTCCTGATCAAAACATATGCGAAGAAGATGCAGAAACAAGCAATATCATATGTAATCATATGCATAAAATAACACAATCATCAAATAAATCAAAACTGCCTAACTTTACTGAATGAAATATCGACTCAGGACGAGGTATAGGACTGTGTAAGCATTACAGTGTTGATGGGCTCCACCCACTCTATCCATGGTTTTGATCATTGTTCTGAATCCGATCTGGATGTAGTCTTTGACAAAAACGTGATTTTCTCAGCTTTTTGATACAATTTTTGCTTTTATATGAAACTTACCCACATTCAAGTGTTGATGAAAAAATAATGCATGAAGCAAGAATAAAATGGGGTTTTATTTAAAAGCAGATGATCTGTTCTTTTTTTGATATATTGCATGTTCAGATATTCATACAACAAAATATTCTGGGCGCCATAATTTTTGCCAAAATAGTCAAAAACGCTGGGGTGGCTGGCAGCTTTAAAAAAAAAAGTGGGCGGGAAAAGAGTTTAAACAAATTTGAGTTTATCTAATATTTATATATTCTTTTATTTCAATTACCAAAAACTATTTTTACTTTTAATTTCTCAATAAAAACAGTGGTCCAAAGTTTTGACTGGTAGTGTAATACTTAAACCTGGTTATTTCATTAAGCGGACATACCAGTCTGGTCTAGCTGGTGTATATTTGGGTGAACAGCTGGTTTATAAAATGCTCTTCTATAGCATACCAGTCTGAGCGGGCTAGGAGACCAACTAAGACCAGCACACCAGCTTAGACTGGACTAAGAGGTTTTTAAACAGAGTAGCAACTGTGCATTATCCTGCGTGTTCCTTTTTAGCTATTAATATTTTCCATTATGATATAATATACTCTGGTGTGCTCCTCTGATTAAGCATTTTTCATGTTCCTCAGTAAAATAAAAGCTGAGCAAAGACTCAATACAACTATTACAGACCCATTATGGAATCATTTTTCTAAACAAACAGCGTCTATGAGGGGCCATGCACATGCTCAAGGCAGTAAAACTGAAAATAAATGTGTGTAATAGATGAGATGCTCTGTTTCTGTGCGGCAGGTATATTAGCCAAACACAAGCGTCAGGAAGTGCAGTAGGAAAAACTATTAAAAGTGATGTTCAGAACAAGTGCAGCTAAGTAAATTAAACACTTCAAAGTATTTTTTGCCATTTTGAAATACCATCTCATATCCCAGTTTAATGAGACATCTAAGCAAGCCATTTGTAGGGGGACTTCGCATCTGTGGCGCTATCAAACCATGCTGTTGTTCGAGCAAAGCGAAATGTCAACTTCTAGCACAGCCGATGACAGGATTTCAGAGCGGGACAACCAGTTTGACCAAACCATGGAAGAATGCTAGAATTATTTCCAAAGCACACCTACTTGAAATGAAAGGCATTAATGTCATAATTTACCCAAAAATTAAAATTCCGTCATAATTTACTCACCCTCAAGTTGTTATAAACTTCTTTCCTTTGCTGAACACAAAATAAGGTATATTGAAGAATGTCTGTAATTTTCATTTTTGGGTTAACTATGCCTTTAAGAGTGCTTTGGAAACCTGCTAGGAAACAATCATTATTATTGCAATTTCATTTTTGATTTATGTTTTAGTCATGTTGTTATTTGCTTTTTTTCATTTGTATATATAGCTTTATTTTTTTTAGCTTTAGTAATTTTTTAGTACTTGAACTTAAACTTAAAAATAAACAACAACAATGAAATTAACTAAAAAAAGCAACTAACTGAAATAAGTTTTATATTTTAATATAATATTTATAATTTATTTCAGCCTTATTCCTATTACTAAAAAGTAGTTAATTCAGTTAACAATAACAACAACACTTGGTGCAACTAGAGAGACAGAAATACTGATTCCCGTTGGACTGAATGTGAAAACTGATGATGTCAGCAGCATGACCTCATCCTGCATCTCAATCATCACTTTCACATCTACGTTCTCTATAGTTAATAACCAAGCAGCTTCAAATGCAACGAAAAACAGAAACTCACAACAAGTCAGCCACTGAAACTAAAGTTACCACGAACGAGGTCAGTGTCATGGGCAGCTGATTAACCATTTTCCAGTCCCAGCGTTTGTTTATTGGTCTTGTTGACAAAGCCCGCAGATAACACACACCACGCGGCATGAAAGCGTGGTCGGGTAATTATCTGCGGCAGAGGCGGCGACGCTGCTCAGTTGAAGGATATGAAATATCTTTCAGGATCTAATTACTGGGTAGCCAGAGGTGTAATTTCCCTCTTTCACTTGGCGGCTTCAGATATGGGAAGAGAATGCTGATTGTATTCACTTCAGGTAAGTTCTATCACACTCGCTGATCTTATTCAGATTCAGAGCCCAGTCGCGAGAGAGGGAAGGACGGGAAGCATGTGCAACTCGTCTGAATGTACAGATAAAGACAGACCATCATAGCAGAGACAGGAAGAATAATAGACGTATGGCTCTTCTTTAATACCGAGCGACCCCATTGCATTAAGTTTTATTGCTTCCGTCGCTTTCAGTGGCTTGACCAAGCTTCTCTTTTCGCACACTTGCATACGCTTAGCATAATGAGGCAGTTATAAAGGTTCATTTCTGAGTTACAGTAGGCGGTATATTCAACCTCCTGACTTATGTTTCGCACAAAGAATGGCATAGGCAGCTATACAAATTCGAAACCTAATATCAAAGTCAAGACAAGTCCCTGGCCAGAGCCTGCATGGAGGTGCTGATACATTACAGAAGTTTCACAGGAAATCAATAACCAAGCCTTTTTCTGTTTACTTCAGCCATTCTGATAAAAACAAAAGGGTTTAAAGAATGAATCAAAGTGGAACTGGGCAAGAACCATCGATAAATCTGTTGTTTTATGAATGCTTTTATCTTCTCTTCATCTAATTATCAAATTTAAGTTGCGGTTCACTGGAAAAAAAGTTGCTTTGAGTCAGACTTCTTTTTGAATAAATTGTTGAACCGGACTCATAAAACCAAATAATTCATTCTCAAAATTGATTCGGCTCTCAGTGATCCGGTTGCAGCAGATAACAGCTCACTGGAGGTGAAGATTATCAGTGACTCAATCTGCTCTTCACAAAACTGCCAGTGATTATAGTTTATAAAGTTATACATATGGATATTTTTCTAGAGTTTTCAAAGTGCACGCGCCTAAAGAGAGAAATGCACTTTTCATTTGGAAAGAGAATTTGTTTTTGATTGGAATTGGTTCGTTTAAAACTAAGACATTTCAAGCTTTCAGCCTATACGCAGAGTTTCGGTTGATTTGTGAGACACTCCAGTTCTTGCAGTTGAAGACGGAGCAACTTTCTGCTCCTAAGTTTATTCCGTGCATCAGATTTGTCATGTTTCCGGTCTTGGCAAATATGGCATCGAGCCTGGTGAAATGTAGCCACACTTTTGTTATTTTTCCACATCTTATACATCTATGGGGGTTGAGATGCTTACATGCTACAGCCTCACTTGATCCACATCTCTGGGCATAATCGGCGTAAACTAGTGTGTTTACTTAATGCCTCGACACAGCCAATCATGCTGCATGCTTATTGGCTCACTGATGTTGATAAGATTAACCCCTTAGGTATAGAAATTTTGTACCAAACGGCAAGACATGTTTTGATACTCGATAGTATCGAGGCAATTCTGTGCTTAAAAAGTATAGAGTTTGGAATGAAAGAATTGTCATTTTTGGGTGAAAGATCCCTTTAAGAATGAGGCCTCGTTTTGAATTGTACGAAATGTTTAGTTTCGTGATCAATAAAAACAGATTAGTCTAAAAATTCAACATGACTGCATCAAACGTACTTGAGCTCTTGTAGTCTTTCTTCTTCAGTTTGCGTCTCATCATGGTGCCGCGGGGACTTGTGGGATACATGGTGCGTGGCAACGTGTTCATGTTGAGTGAGCTCAGACTGTAGGCACTCATGGAGGTGGGAGAGAAGGATGAACCCAGAGCTGTGTGGGAAAGAGAGAAACTCATTATCAACTCTCAATGACTCATTTCAAAACATTCAATATTTAGTATATAATGTTTAGAATACTTCTATTACTTGTCCATTACAAATGACATTATCAGTATAACAATTCAAGAATTTAGTTTTTTGTAATCTTTCCTCTGGTTTAAAGACAGATGAACTCCAGAAGTTAAGCTTGATGTTTATGATCTCCAGCATGATTTGAGATGATTCGATGAGCATCTTGAGAACATGTGACTATACAAAGATGTCGATGTCACAAACTTACTTAGGTTAGTGACAGAAAAAGTGCAGAATCTGTTATTTTTTCTATTCATTTTGGGTTTTAATAGCCCATCTTTTCAACTGAACTTTTGAACCACAACATTTTCTAAATACAGGTGCTAGAAATGAGAGCCACGGTTTGTCACCACTCGAGGAAATGCACAAAACAACTCATTAAAGTGTAGCAGACTGCCCTCGTGTTTGACGTTGTGTGAACGGCGGTAAGTCTTCATCAAAGCACATCTCTAAAAATACTCCCAATTGCCTAAAAGCCACTTCGTATCACAGAGAAATGCCTAAGAACCGGATCACAGTTCATACTCATCAGATAGAGAGATTCAAAGCCATGTTTTTAGCGCTCACAAAAAAATCCTAACTGGCAGAACATTACTACTACTACAAAAAAATATGTTTTGTTTGGCTGAGACACTGGTGATGCTGAAAACATGGCAGGATTAGAGCAGATTACAGTCTTATTTTTTGCACTGCTGTTTGAAACAGATTGTCTCCTCTTGCCACATGGAAGGACATTCTGCCTTTCTATCTTGTTTTTAAAACACTAAACCATCTACAGCCATAATGAGGCCTTCTTGTCCATTCGTGAATTGTAAAGGATTAGCTCTTCCTAATGCAAACATTAAAGAGTTGATGTCCAGCAAATGCTGGCTAATTTGTCTTAAGGGAAAAAGAAAAACAGCGGCTTAAATAATACAACTCTCGGAGGAGTTTGCGTTCACGCGCATCAAGGACACATCTTTCAAAGATGGAAAAAGCCTTTGAACTTCAAGAACCTAGGGGATATATAATCCAGGAATAAAAAAAACGAGACTGTGACTAAATCGTATTGATGGAATGACAGTAAATTATGTGAAGCCACCAGCATTGAAGTGCCCACAGCATCTTTATGGCCCTCCTGAATGGAGAATGTGAATCATGACTGTGAAGGTTGGGAAGGTGCCGCAAGAGATTGTAGTTGTGTTGCTAACTTTAAATTCAATCATATGTGTGAAATAAGTGGCAAACTGTGAAATCGCTGGAGGTTGGCAGTTTGCTGTAGCATTGGTTGCCGCAGGGGTTTTCAAACTGAAGTCTGCAAGGGGGTGTTACGGATCCAGACATTTTTTTTGGGGGGGGGGGATTGTCAAAATAAACTTAATATTAACTATATTTGTATATCATATCGAATGCATTATTCATTTATAACATATAAATTTATTAAATTACAATTAGATTAAATTAACAATTAAACACGTTTATACATCCAACATCAATGTAATGTAGTGTCCAGTTGTATGACCAGATCATAGAATTATTTTTCTCGCACAGTGTAAATAGGTCTTTACATATGGCTGCCATTATATTTCATGAAAGGAGTTTTTTACAAGATGATCATCCTATTTTGCATCACAACATTCCCTAGGTTGCATCAATGGTCTCTGTCAATCATGTCACCTCTAAATGCCAACTATCACTGATAATGAACAACGTCCAGTTGCTTTAGTGCTGCAAATCACTGTCAGTGTAAACTAACAATTACAGGTCATCTCTAACGGTCTCGCGGTGCCCTTGAAATGCAGAGTGCCACCAAAAGAGATCGATAGGGCCCTGATGGCTGGAATTTATAGTAATGAGTCCATATAATCAAATCAGGCTCGCTGAAAAGGCCGTTGAAAGAGGAAAAGCATGACCTAAAAACACAAATGAGTAGTGCTTTTGTGACAAGTGACAATCTCCCCATCTTATCAGCCAATTAGAGAGCAAATCTAGGGCCTCAGGATGTCAGTCATCATTGACTATATGTCCAAGAATGTATTTGAGACCATAAAGTCCACCCATGACCGCACAGGGAGAAACGATCAGGTCACATTGCTAGAATGTCAATAGTGCAATATCGCTTCCTTGACAAGGATTATGTTCCATATCCCCCTATGAATGGCAACACAAATGAGTCCTGTGTATCTTCTGCACAACAAAAAACACACTTTAAGTCTCCCTAAAATGTCTCAGTGCTCGTCTGGCTTTGTTCGGTGAGTCTGAGCTTTGCCGTAATGTGCTCTCGCCTCTGGTAGAATAGAGCTCAGCTACGCCCACAGATGGAGAATAAAGGCCAGATATAATACGGAGGAAGAGAGCAGTACAGAGAGAAAAACAGTCTTTAGCCTCAGCATAGTTTAGAGACAAGGGAACAGCCGGGGAACAAATTAGTTCTGCTCTGTTTTCCAAAAGAGATCAAATAAAATGCACTAAAAAAGACAAAAACAAAAACAGTCTTATCAAATAAAGCGCAAATGAGACATTCTAACATTTCTTCCTGTATTGCATATCACATTATTTCACATTATTTATTTATGTGAAGCGTGACGCTAGCAACACCAAGGTCGTGGGTTCGATTCTCAAATAATGCATGATTTAAACTGATTGTATAAAATCTAAATATATTTACAATATATATATATATATATATATATATATATATATATATATATATATATATATATATACCTTAAATATAATGTGGTAAAAGTGTCCGCTAAATGCATAAATAAATGTAAAAAAGAAAAATATACAGGATTCACAAAGTGACATTTTTTGACAGATGAAGACATTTTCCCTCCCATTGGCTGTCTATGCTCATTTGCATATTGTTGAACTCCACCCAACTTGATTATGGTTTAGTTGCTCATGTGGCATCAATTAGCCTTGAGTTTTCAATTACGAGACCTTGAGTTTTTATTAAACAATACATTTGAAAATCAATTTGTAAGTATAAGTTATAAAGCCAAAACCCATGAAACAATGGAATAAATCTGTCACTGATGAGAGACGAGGAAGATACAAGAGGATGGGGATGAAGGAAAAGGGAAGGAACATTACGGGGATTGTTTGGAGAGGTTTTCTGCTTGGTCTGGCTGCGGGACTGGTCGGGGTGGTAGGTGTTATAGTGTTGATAGGGAAGGAAGTTGCTGTTGTTGTTGGTTCCGGATTCCCAGGGCAATGTCCGGTTACTCCTCTGCACCTTGACTGACCACACGGAGGGGAGAGAGAGAGAGGGAGGACGTGAGCGGGAAAAGCATACAACACCACATAAATGCCAATGTATAACATACAAGGAGAGGCACTTTAAGGCTTTTCAAACTGTGCTTGACCCTGGAATAAAAAAACCATTGTTAAAAATTACTTATTTGAGCAATTTCATGTTTGAAATGCCCATTAAAGGCTTATGCTTTTTGATTGGACTTTTTTTTCATAAGCGCAAAAAAGGACAAAAAACAAGCACAAGCTAAATAAATTATGCCAAACATTTGGAAAATTTGTTGCATGGATAGTTGACTAAATAATTCAAATACATGTTATTCCAAACCTTCCTTAATTTCTTTTATTTCTAACCGTTTTTGAAAGTCAATGCGTCCCAAAATAAATAAAAATTAACATTACATTAAAACAAAATAAAAAATAAAACGTTGTGAATTATACCTTTAAGAAATGTTCTAGGTCGAGGCAAGCAATGTCACAAATACTGTAGACCTCAACAAAAATGCAGCTGCAAGCTACCTTGCAATATCTTCTGAGACTTTCTTTCGGTTACACATAGTAGACAAGCAGACTTACTCACAAACAAGCATTCCCACAGCAAGGTATTAAATATCCAATAGCTAGTTCTCCCATAAAAGCGCCCTCCTAAGAATACACAACCACGGACACCTGCATTGATTATTTTCTATTTTGGCTCCTTTCTGTTTTTCACGGTTAATTTTAGCAGCATGTTTGCTGTGCTTTCAAACACACAAGCACACAGCCTGGAAAGAGAGATTACAAAAGCAGTCTCAGAGAGAGAGGCAAACCGGAGGGCAGTGGCTGCAGAGGGGATTAGACGGGAAAGAGACTCGGTGAGAGGTGAAGGAGGAGTGTGTTTTTGTGTAAGGCAGGAGACCAGGGATCCATCATCATGATAGCATCAAACAGTAGCATAGAGTTGAAAGACAGTGAAGAATCCATTGAGACTGAAGGTAATCAGGCCTGGACAGATGAGAGCTATTACTTCTACAATTATGTGTGTGTGTGTGGGGGGGAATAAAGAGAGATTGTTCATGAATCATAGAGGGGAAGCTGCACATGGAAATATGATGAGTGTTTTTGCAGGCATCATCAATGTAGAATCTCGATACCAAGGGTGTCAACAAATTAATATAATCAAGATTAATCTTTTTTTTGTTGTTGTTGCATTATCATTATTAATTTTAAGGAGAACATTTTAGTTAAAGTAGAACAAAAATTTTTGTAAATAAATGTATAATAATATAATATAAATTAATATAATATATACTGCTTAATGTGCTCTAAATCTATTATTAAATTGTAGATGTTTTTATTTATTTATTGTGAAGTTAATAGTCTCTCTATACCAGGGCTGCCAACATATACCACATATTGCATATACATACAGCACTCATACAATATTTTGATATGTACAGTATACACTCTGTAGTGTGCACTTCATACATTGTACTACAACAAACTAAATGGGCATGGTAGCCAAGCAACATGATTCTGTTGAGTGTTTGCATCAGAAACGAGTATTATTTTTGTTTTCAGCAGTAACTCAGATGTTTTCTGTGGCACACAGTCACTGCCACCCATGGAAGCCCACCAAACGGATGTTGTGTTTGCATGAGTGTGTGGTGACAAGGCAGAATGTGTATGTGTGATGCATACGTGCGTTGAGGTGTCAGCCAGCTGTCTGGTGTTGTGACGTTTCCGGCATTAGCCAGCTGTCTGGATTTTCACCGCGGCTGGCATTTAGATCTGTGTTAGTATAGAACGCTTCACTGCACTAAATCTGCTCGAGCTGAGGAAATAGAGTACACGTCCGTGTGTGCGAACTGCGTAGTGGACGTGCAGGTGCATAGTAATGCGAGAAGCCTGACAGTAGACATGTGCGGCTCTTCACAGGATTCAGGAGTGCATTTCGTCCTGTGAATGTGTTTGGATGGTGCTCTAAACTCAATTTCCTTCTCTTAAGAGCCAATCAAGACGCCTCCTACCAGCTGACCCAAGGGTCACTTCATTGTTTTCTAGTGCTGGGCCTCTAAAAAACCCTTACGACAGCAAGCAAGAAGCATTAGTATGCTGTGCAGGTCCACGCTTATTTATGTTCTCTGGGCCTAGGCTTTAATCCACATTCTTATTAAGTTTATAGCTTAAAGGTCGTACAGCCACATGACCTTGTTGAAGTTCTGCAAAATAATTCTAATTTGTCAATATTTTTTTGCCAGCAGAACATCAGTACAAGATATATAGGATGCATATAGGATGTTTTATGGTTTTCTAGGTTGTTGCCAAGGTGTTGCTATGCAGATGCTGAGGAGGTTATAGCACGTTACTATGCAGTTGCTAGGGTTTTCCGGTTTTAGCCTGAATGTTGCTACAATGTGGTTGCTTAAGTGTTCTGCAGCATGCTACTCTGCGGTTGCTAGAATGTTGTTGGTGGTTGTTTAGGCATTTCTATGGTATTCTAGGTGGTTGCCGGGGCGTTTCTATGCAGATGCTGAGTTTTTTTTTTAGGATGTTACTGTGCAGTTGCTAGGGTATTCTGGGTGGCTGCTAAGGCATTTCTATACAGTTGCAATGATGTTCTGGATGGTTGCCAGGGTGTTGCTATGTGGTTGCTATAGAGATGCTGAGGGGTTTTAGCATTTTACTGTGCAGTTGCTATGGTGTTCTGGGTGGCTGATTGGTCATTTCTATGCAGTTGATGTTCTGGATAGTTTTCAAGGTGTTGCTATAGTTGCTATGGTATACTGAGAGTTTTTAGCAAGTTGCTGTGTGGTTGCTAGGGTGTTCTGGGTGCTTTCCAGAATGTTCTAAGGGTTTTGTAGCATATTGTTATTGTGTATTATTGTGTGGTTGCTTACTGGCCCAAGTCAAAAGTCTCGATTCTGGTCATTAAATATGACTTTGGTCCGGTCATTCTTACCTGGCTCTACTCTAGTGTGTGGCCTTCTACATCTTTGTGGTATAAATATAGCCCTATCAGGAAGTACAGCAGCATTCAAGCCTTTGTCTCTGGTGTTGAACGTTAACATCCTGCTCCTGATAATACGTGACAGGGCACACATTGGATGTCATGAGGATGTATTCTCTGGGAGAATCACCCTTGCTCTAAACTTTTAACGTCAACGCTTGTTATCATACCATTTGGTGGCGCACATCTTAATAAAATCCTGTCAGGTGATAAGAATGAGCTTTTGAACAACACGTAACCCCTGACAACCTGAGGAAAGATTCAGATATCTGCAGGAAAGATGTTTAAATATTGTTAAGATAACAATCGTGTGGAGAGGATACAGCTGGCCTTGCACTGCTGTCAAATGCTGCATTCAGACAACATATTGTATCTAGGAACTACAGGGTTGATATCAAAGACATGCAATAATTATGTTAGGCATAAATTATGCATATCGCATCACTTTCAATATCGATTAACTCATTAAGGGAATGTCTCCACTCTCAGAGCACTGAGATTTGAAGAGCTACTCTAAGATGCATGTTGTTCAACTGTTCCCATTAATAAATATGACCAAAAATAAAATGCTGAGTGAGTAAAACTCTAAATAAATGTGCATTTATCCACCACATTTTACAATTTGCATCACTTTCGTGGTCTTACACAATATAAATCTCCTGATGGAGTGTAAAAAGAGCCAGGTCAGTTTGAAATCAAGCAGGGAATGCAGTGAATTGTCTATATCCTTACAATGTACAATTCCAGTTTAAATGAATGGATTTTAAGTTTTTATGTTGTAAATCTCTAGTTTACATGTGCCCTTAGAGCTCAGAGTGAGTGTGTAGGTCTCTTACCATGTTCAGGGGCCTTAAGAGCCAGTCTTGTCTGGTGGTGGGGCAAAATCTCCATTTTGACGTGTTCTGAAGCGCTAGCTAGCAGCTGGGTGGCCTCGGCCAGTGTGCAATACTCCATACTTGTGCCATCCACTGACAAGATGTGATCACCCGCATGCAGTGCACCACACCTGCAAAGGCAATTGGATCACTTCCTGTTCTGACAACCCTAAACGTCCACTGAACTGCACATATCACAGGCATAATTTCAAACAATCGTTTAAAACAAATTATTCTCAATAATGCAAATATCACGACTTTCAATAGTTTGTGCAGTAGAAATGCACATAGTGGTTCCAGACTGGGCACATAAACTGGCACCCCATCGATGCAAAAAGGGTATAAAGAGTATTATTAATTCCCACCCAATGTTTCTCCCAAGAGCAAACTCTTGAATCATCTTCAAAGTGCTAATCTGTTCTGATGGAAAGGTTTTCACTTGCTCAGCACTCCGCCACCCTTATTATTGTTCCGGGCCTTTCTGCTGGCATGAAGGCTAGATGAGTTATTGAATTTCTATAATTAGTTGCTAAGCTATATGCATTTCAAACTTTGAAATTTTCACAAGCAGGCATCAGGTTCCTGCAGCATGCATTTCACTCTCGATGCATTGATCTGGCTCACAAAACAATGGAAACATGATGAGCAATGATGCTTCTTTCAGAAGGAAAATTCCTCTTTCATTTCATCTTCCTCTGTGTTGTGGAAATGATTGCCGCTGTAATTACCTATCGGCGATGCTGGCTGGTTTGACCTTGTCGATGATGATGACCTGCTTATTGCAGTACATGGAGGTAGAGAGAGCCAGACCTAAACTGGAGCCCATCGACTTGGCCACCTCCACCAACAGCGGGCCTGAAGCTGTGGCTACAGAATCTGTAAAGTAGGAGAAAGACATTGATTACATTCAGAAAATCCAGTGGTATAAAGCGTCTTTTAATCTCGTAACATTATGAATTGATTCTTGAAAAGCTTTTTTGATGGCATAGCGAGCGTGTGAATATATACAATTTCTCTGCTACGGCACCTGTGTGAACTTGAGGAATTGACAGACTTCATACATCCACTAAGAATCGCTTTTACACCAGCGGTGACAACTTGATTAGATATTTTGCTTCTAATGCATTTGTAAGTGTGACTTAAGTGCCCAAATACATGGGGGGAAAAGAGAAAAAACATTACGAATGAGGGTTATACACCCACACACACATGTACACACACCTCATTAATGTGAATGAGGGCGAGCGGCTGCGGTTGGACCTGTTAAAGTGTAATGGAGGTAATTCAACATCTCAGTTTAGTAATGGGCTGCACTAAAGACCTGATTACACCATACATCTTCAGAGCGTGGAGGAAACCACTACGCGTAAACACGTGTCACACGACCGCTCTTCCAGCCTGTTTCCAACATGTGCTGATTTCACTTGACGCCCATTACAAAGAGAAATAGCTCCTGCTGTTGTGTGTGGAGCGGACAGAATGAGCAGCCGGTCTTTAGTTAGAGCGGGCGTACAGCTGTCGGCTGTCAGGTGTGACAACTTCCTCCCTGCGTTCGCGGTAAACACACTTGCTGCCATCGCAAAATGCCAACATACTGGGGAAACTCCTTCGCTAGTCCGAAAGAAGCTGCTTTGGTCTGTAAAGCGGCTCTATAAAGACTCAAACATGTGGTGATCCAAGTGTATCCAAGGAACATTGTACATTTACGTTTATGCACTTAGCAGAGGGTTTTATCCAAAGCAACTAACAAAGGAGGAACCCAAAGCAATTCATCAAGAGCCAACAACATTCGTAATATACAATGCCAGGTTTATTTGGCGACTACTGTAGGTAAGGAAGCAAGCTACAGTAGAAAAGTTCAAAGAGAAAATAGAAGTTTGTGTGTGTGTGTACTTGAACAACTATATTTGTAAGGACCGGTTTAAGTTTTAGATCATTGGAGTGAGGACAAAGAGTAAAATGAGGACATTTTGGCCAGTCCTCACTTTCTAATACCCATTTAAAGCATGTTTGAGGGTCAGTTATAATTAGGGTTAGGCACGGTTGTGATGGGTTAGGGTAAGGGGTTCGAGATGTTGTCCTTACGATGTTGTACAAGAATGTATGTGTGTGTGAGTTTTTGTGTGTGTGTGTGTGTGTGTGTGTGTGTTTGTATTGGTTTAAGGGTATGGGATGATTAAGTGCTTGCAGAAGATTCAAGTGAAGGTTTGAAGCTCACTCCCCCAGTGACGAGCAGAGAAGTTGAAGATTTTGGAGAGCCACTTTGTTCCTCAAACATAAGGGATTGTCACTTGTAATTGTTTTAAAGCATTCAAGAGTGATCAAGAGTCCAATAACTACAAGCAAATGTGTCGAAATTGATTTGTTATAATGGCATTTTGGGTGGTACATTGCAATCTGGTCGGCTAGAGAAGAGCTGAACTGAAAATTGGCTTGAAAATTGGCTGCTGACTATTCGAGGAGACAAAATGACCAAATTGCACATCCCTAGTGGAAGTGTGAGATAACTAAACATGCTAAATGAGATCCAAGTGATCTCCTTGAGCCACCATGACAGCTGATGATGATTAAACCCCTTTTTCCAGCCCCTGAATCCCACCTTCACCTTCCTGCCAAGCCTCACAGACCCACCTGACATCCGCTAAACAGGGTTGAACTGACTATCCATTAATAAAGCCAGGGGTGGGGAAATTGTTCAATCACATGGGTGCCATCCGGGTGACAGAGGGATGGTGATTAACGTGCCACCGTTATGCGCATCACGCTGATGAGGGCTTGATCGAGGAGCTCGCTAAGGAGCGTTTGTGTTGTCGTGAAGTGCTGGAGGAGCACGAGGCGATGGGAGGAAGAGCAGTTGTAAACAGTGATGAATGTACAATGCATGCTTGGTCTCTGGCGGTTACTTTTAATCAAACCTTGTTACTATATGTGTCCACTGGTGCGGAGCTAAGCACCCATTTTCAATTCCTTCTCTACCGGAGATTGTGGGGTTGACAGTGAAGCCGAGCAAGTGGTGAGAGTGTCGAACAGATGAGATAATGCTCAATATTATGCAAATGAGATACGAAAAAAAAGAGCTATCCGGCAGCCAATCGCTGTAAGTCACAGGAACCAACGCCTGTCAGGAATTCATAAATTAAGTTGGCCTCTTTCCAACTGTAACTGTGCATACATGATTATTTTATGTGATGTATACTCATAATCATAGATTATAGACACTCGTTGTGCATATTACAGAAAACTTGCAGTTATGCTGTTTTTGTGGGCGAAATGCTGTCATTTCATAATAGTAATCCTTGCGATCACGAATTTCAAGTGAGGGCGTAATATTTTCCCACGCAGATTTCGTAACCGGTTCAAGTTGGTCACTCACGCGGATTGATCAATTGCTAAACTATTTTCAATAGACAGTTAACCTCTGAAATTTTGTGAATGTGAGCGGGCCTTAACACCCTTAAACTGACAATTTACAGTAGGTATTGCTTGATTCATGAATGAATCGTTCTTTTGACTTGGACATTTCCAATGAATCATCTGAAACCGTTCACAAAAACAATCTGAACGATTTACTGAATTGGACTGAATTGTTCTGAGCGGTTTGCAAATCAACAACTGACTGACTAAACCTAGAGCCTTCTCTTTCCGACATGTCTGATCCGTTATGAGTTTGGTAACAAACACACACTTGTTGAACTTAACTCATAATGATCAAGCAAATACTAAGAACAATACCACAATAATCCATTAGTACACAATGGCGTACAAATACTGCATAATATAAACAGTTAATTGAAATAAACTGTTTAAAAGAAATGTGTCAGACTAGCATTGTCTTTCGCACCAACGAACATAATGAGCAGGAGAGTTGATAAGACAGAAAGAGAGTGTGAGGACAGAGGGAGAAAGATGGTGTAAATTGCTTTAGGTGTGGAGAAAGTTTTATTTTGGGCAAAATGCCAGGACAGAACGATCTAAAGGTTACACAGCAAAACTTAAACTGAGAAGGAAAGTGTAGTGACCAAAAACACAGTCGAAAAGCCACTGTAAGGTAGTTAGCGTTTAATGCTGTTGGAACAGCACTGTTCTGAGGGGCATATCAGTGCAGTGAAGGATGTGCCTTTTCACTAGACTTCCTCTGGGCACAGCAGAAAGAGAATCTATCACTTCCGGGTCAGCGCCCAATAAAGACATCGGAAAGATGAGTTGCAGCCACGGGCCACTTCAAATCTTAAGAGACTTTCCTTTTCATTTCAGTTCAGCTCACTCGCTGTCACCCTCTTTCTTGTCTTTTTGAACCTTATTCACCTCTTTGGCACTCTGTCATTATCCACAGCATGTTTTCCTTGACATTTACAAATGCAACAAAAACACATTGACATTCGAGAGTTGAAACATGAAACAACTTCTATAAAATTGCTAAAATGTTGCATTCTGTAATTGCTGTTTTCAGTCGATAGGCGTTTACAAATACTGTAATGGTTTTCCAGCTAGAACGATTAAGCCTCAACAATGATCCAGAACACAACAGCACAACTGGTCTGGTCTTCAACAAACCACAAAATGCACATGACACGTCCCTTCTAGACAAAGTCACTGCCATGAACACTATTCAAAGAACTTGCAGAAAAAAAGATGAAATAAAAGTATAAAAAAGTAACTAAACGAAAACTACGTTTTACTACTAAAAAATAAAATAAATAAAAAATACAATAAATCAATAAAACTATAGTCACAGTAATATAGGTGAGTAAATAAAAACTAAATAATTAACAAAATAATTAATAATATTTTAAAGCTGCAGTCCGTCGTTTTTCCTCTTTGTCGCCATCTCTGTTAGAAATCTGCAATTGCAGTTATTCGCGGAATTATTAACTGTGCGTGGGTAGTAAATCGGCATGAAACAGCGCGGATGAACACAATGTATTGAGGCTGCCGCGTCGCTGTGGATACTGTAACGTTACTGTCATCAAGCAATCTCAGAGTATACTTTTTGAAAGTGTCAACATTAGAATTTTCATCGGAAAATGTCATCTGAACAAGTAACATTCACTTTTGTTCTGACCAAATTCGGGGGGTGGGGGAAGCATTGCAGTAGCTATATCATGCTGATTAAATCTAACGATTGCTTATATCACGTCAAAACGTAAAACATATATTTTTTCTGTAGCCACTCTGAAGTCCGAAGTCTTTGGATTTTACAACTGGTGAATCTCCAGTTGTCACTGGTGATTGTCGCTTTAAACTTTCGGGATCCGCCATACCAAGTGCTAAGCTAAACCTCCACCTCCATCATCCACACACGCTAGCCGGGGACTCCTTCTCTATGTGTACAGAAGTGACGTAATGACGCAAAGACATGCTCGAAATTCCCGCGGAAATCCACCAGTACCACTGGAATTAAAATCATTATTACAAGCTTACCGTTTTGAATCGAGGCAAGGCAAGCAGATCGTTTTGAACACTGGCTGGTTAAGTTTTTTTTCAAAAATGTCTTTTTTGATATTTTTAAACCCAAAAAAGTGCCGGACTGCAGCTTTAAGTAAATTCACTTTTATAGAAGTAACAACACATATAACAAAGTTAAGATTGTATTTTTTCTTTTTCTTTTCCTTATCTCTTTTCGGCTATTTCACTTCTCTCGATATGTAAATGTATTAATACCGAAATATAAAAAAAAAATATAAAATGTATTGTTATTAGTGCTGTCACATCGACTAATCACAATTAATCGCATCTAACATAAAACTTTGTAAATATATACGTGTGTATATACACACAACGTTTTTTGTTAGATGCGATTAATTGCAATTAATAATCGATTTGACAGCATCGATTGTAATGTAATTTAGTCTATATTAAATATTATGAACTACATATTTCTGTCTCTATGATAAATTCCATTTTTATTTCCCCATTTAATTAAAAAAATAAATGTGAATTATCTGGGGGGCGGGATTAGATGAAGTGGGAGTGTCCTTACCCATGACTGACACATCGTACTCTATTAGAAGTGTGGCTTCCTGGCCACACTGTTTGAGGATGCTCATGGCCTCCGCGTGAGACGCTCCATGCAGACGAATTCCGTCAATACTGAGCAGCCTGTCACCGGGCTTGATGGTTCCTTCCCTGAGAGAGAAAACAAAAATACAATAAAAGACTGAAATGGCCTTTCTGAATTACAGAAGAAATGTGTTGTATACAAGAGAGGCACCCAGAGACACAATAGCACTTGTATTGTGTGTCTTCCGCTTGTTTGCTCATAACAATAAGCCTTTTAAATGCCGGAAAGGTTACAGACTACATTCAATCTGTTATGGCAGGCAGGCAGGTCACGTCTGTGTTCAACACACCAGAGACCTTTCCAAAAACCACAGTAATTCCTAAACTAAGACCAGGTACCACTCTGAACCTCAAAAGATGGGAAGACCATGGGAAGCACTTTAGAACAAGGGGAACATGTAATTATCAATTATATTGTTGCGTCTGGTACTTTGTGTTCTTGGACCATCTGATGCACATGCACACAAAACTGGCAAGTTCAGGCTGATACATCTGGAGCCAATCTGATTGGCTGACTTCTATGCTTTTTAATCAGTGCGCCTGGAAACAAAGATGTGTTTACAAGATACAGCTGCTACAATGATAGCATCTAAGGAAGAATTAATAACTCGATTTGCTGAAGTTTTCCAGGTCAGCGGTATCAAATCTTAAGTCAGTTTTATTTAAGATAGCTTAATGGCAAGTAAATTAGATATCCATGAGCAGAATGTTAATGGATTTCTGAATTACACTACTATTCAAAAGTATGGGGTCAATGAAATTGAATAAGAAATGAATACTTCTATTCAACAAGGTTGAATTATCAAAAGTGACAGTAAAGATAATACAAAAGACTTCCATTTCAAATAAATGCGGTTTGGAACTTTCTATTCAAAGTATCCTAAAAAAGAATGCACCACAGTTTCCACAAAGATATTAAGCAGCATAACTGGTTTCAACATATAATCATAAATGCTTCTCAAGCACCAAATCAGCATATTACAATGATTTTTATGATCAAATGACAATGTGGCTTTGCCATGCCATCACAGGAATAAATTACATTTTTAAATTATTTTAACAATTTTACTATTTTTACTGTACTTTTAATCAAATAAATGCAGCCTTGGTGAGCTTAAGACTAAAAAAACTTTAAAAAACATTACAAATCTTACAAACCCAAACTTTTGAATGGTAGGCTGGTGTAATTGGGAAATAGTCTTGGAAATGTAACACTCCTCAATTATTTTTTCTGTAAACTGTGATTAGTTGATGTGTACAATCTCTTTATGTTTAAGTCTGGCTAGGTTAGGCTATTGAGCTTTATGTGAGGACAGTTTCAAAGCACATTTTAACCTATAATACCAGGGAGCACCACAAGAGACGAGTTTTGGTAAGAGGCCTGATTTATGACTCATACAAAATGAAATTTGCTGTTTTTATTTTCCAAGGGGGCCGTTCTCCGCGACTGCAAGATGTCAGAGGCAAGTCAATACCAAATTGCAGAGGAACAGAACACAATATTTACCCAGAAAAACAGGAGCCGTACCACTGAACAAAAGAAATGGGAATACTCTGACGGTAAGAAATGAAATTACCAGTGTGCAAAATGAATATTGATAAGGGTTGAGGGGAAAGAGAGAGACGGGCTGGCCGTGTAATGACGGTAATAACAGAGCAGTTCATATGCCAGAGCGAATGAAATATCACGCCAGTCCATTTACAATTCTCAAGCGAGCGCTGAAGTTGCGGGGCAATCTATTCCGGTTCCGGAAGGAACGCCAACTGGGAAACACTATTTTCATCAAGCAATTTCTTGCCATTTCAAAGCAATGACTACAGTCCAGCTATGCTGAACCTGTAAAGATACAAGTCAAACCAATAACAAGGAACACAGAGAGAAAACACACACACATGTACATGAGCTACATTTCATAGTTTAATGTAACAGGAAAAGAAATACAATTTTTTAAATTTTTTTAAAAATCACTATATACACATTTATCGCTAACCAACAACCTCATGCATGCTATTATATTACATTTTTAAATCAGTTCCAGAGAATTGCCTACAGAGAAATCACAATTGCATTCTGAAAGCTGTAAGAAAATTAATTATGCTAACCCATAATTAGATACCTTTTTTTTGAGGGGACAAATTATAAACCTTTATGGCTTTTATCCTTAAGGAAGGAAATCCATTATGTGGGGAGAAGATGGAAGGAAGGCTAAATTAATAGATTTTAAGATTTAAATATAAAGATTATTACTATAATTTACTTATTTATAGTTCACCCTGAAAAAAAACATCTTAAACCAGACTAAGCTGATCAAAATATTATATTTATTCGACTTTAGAGGACTTTTCAGTTGGTCAAGCTGGGCTGCCCAACTAAACCAGATTGGAGATCAGTTTACCGCAGATAAAACCAGCTTAGACTAGCTTAAACCATCTGAGACTAGCAAACCAACCTACAGTACCACAGGTTTAAGTATGTTTTAAAGAAGGACTATGCCATTCAAATTTGATCACTTAACTTAATTATGTGTGTGTATTTTTATGCTTATTGTATTTTAGAGTATCCAAGCCTTAGATAGTTCTAATCATTTACTTTTCAGTCTATTTCAGTTAGGATGCTGCCTAGGTCAAAAAAAGCTTTATTAGCTATGCTTCGATCCAAAATTGCGAATTAACTTATTCGCAAAAATTGGAATATCGCATAAAACATTTGTAAATAAAGCAGCATTCCCATTCCATGTTGTCAAGAGAACAAAATAGTCACTTCCTTGGAAATTGGTGAAAAATATGTGGCTCTTTTTTCCAAGAATCATCAAGACAAAACGCAATAAACACTGTCATGTTGGGATGTTAGGAACAATTGTATAAGACACTTCAGGGTGAGAATTAAACCAAATCATTCTGATGACATATTGCCATTTCCATCCAGCATTTTGTATGCAATATTCCGAAATGCGCATAAAAAAGGTGGATATAAACATAGCTAATGTTGGTGCTGATGAATCCAATACCAACTCACCTGTCAGCCGGACCACCGGGTCTTATGGTTGTAATGGTAACCGGGCGAGATTTGTTCCTGTCTTCATGGGCACCTCCTACACCATGGAAAAAAAAAAAACTTGTTTTGACACATTAAACAAATGTAGCCATAGAGTAAAACACTGTACATTTACACTTGTGGAGATGTATACTCACATTTGATCAACTTAAATAACAGCTCAAATACTGGCTTAGTGGTGCACATCAAAGGCCATTTGCTCACCTCACTGAAATGTCCATATATTTTTCTACAAAAGCACCAGATTATACATTTATAAAGCCGCGCTGCTCGCTATAAAATTGCATACCATTGAATTCACAAATGGAGTCTTGAAGATGAAAAGGAAGTCCTCAATATGCCTCTATAAGACAGATTTGAGAAAAGGAGTAAAGCTAACCAAGACCTTGACAGGAAACATTTTTTTTTTTTTTTTTGGTCTCTCTTCAAAAGACTTCATACTCTAGATGGATCTAAAAAATGGTCTCTTTCTTTTAATGAAGTCTGCTTGGTAAATATTTTGGAAAGTGAGCATTAGAAGTGCGACTGAAAGCTGCTTCGTCTTCTTTCAGCGGGCCCAAGGGCAGCGAAACAAATCTTTAGAGGAAAATAGTGTCTTTTTGTTTGATGTACATGTGAATGAAAGTGTGTTGATGAGGTGGACTCAAAGACATTTTGATCTCGGATGTGAGGAAGTCTACAGAGGCACTCACCTCTGATGACGAAACCGAAAGTATTGCCTTCTTTGTGCAACGTCACCTCCACATTTTTGAACATGACCCCTGAGCCCTGTACAGCTGAGGAAGAAAATGAACAGTTCAAAGTTCTTCCAAGACTTAAATGCTAGACCAGACCATATATAATGAACAAACTAAAATACATTTCAAGTCACTGAGACAGACGTAACTCAGTCAAAGATTGCAGTTATAAAACTAATTTTAACGAATCAATGGTAGATTGAAGGTGGTTAATCACTCATCACTTAAGCAAAAATAATCAGTCACTATTTAGCATTTTCAGATTATATTATATTATATTATATTCAGGGCTTGACATTCACTTTTTTGCTCACCAGCCACATCAATACAATGGGGAAAAACTGCCATTTACATCATTTTAGTATTATCTCATCATAATTTGGCAGCATGAATATTGCACCTGACGCATGGATCCATTATACAGTTACACATGCGTTTTCTTTCTCAACTGTTTACGTTAAAAACATAACTGACTGCATTTACGAGAATACCTGAATTTGGACATTCATTTGTGTGTATTTGACTGTTTAAGCGCAATAAGCAGTGAAAAAGGACTCAATTTAGTCCTGAGAGGCGGCTTTATGTGCGCGCACTTTGGGTGTGAGCACATAATCTGCGGGAATGATGTGTGCAATACGCGCAATCCCACAGCGAAATTCAAGCCTTGTAACACACCAACCGGAGCAAATTCATCTGGAGCAAATGAAACGAGTGTAAGGGGAGGCGGGTTTGTGTGTCAATCTGTCGGAGAGGTGAAAGAGCGAGAAATTGCAGCGTGTCGTGTATCTATTCTGCGGGAAATGAGTATTGGAAGCGTTTCAGATATTTCGATATTGATATGTATTGAAAAATCGAGATTTTGACAACACTACATTGCACTCAGTTTATTATTTCAGATGCCTCTTTAAAAGACTACAATTGAAAAATGTATATATAAAATTAAACCCGCAAAAGTGGCTAGTAAGAGTGACTGGGTTAGAAGCCACTGCTGAAATACACCCGCATTTGGCGGCTCGGCAGGTGTTACTGTATAGCCCTGATTATATTATATGAGGCATTAATATTAATCACTTCTGAAATATATATGAAAAGATCACGTGTATAGGAAATCTGTTGCCTGGAACAATATTA
The DNA here is from genome assembly GCF_949152265.1 of Phoxinus phoxinus. Classification (NCBI taxonomy): domain Eukaryota; kingdom Metazoa; phylum Chordata; class Actinopteri; order Cypriniformes; family Leuciscidae; genus Phoxinus; species Phoxinus phoxinus. The sequence continues at coordinate 8,743,432 of NC_136884.1, forward strand.
AGTTACACAGTTTTTAAGTTTTATTATGAAAAATTATATACTGGAGAATGCGGCGACAAACCAGTCAGAATGATATGTATTCCAGCTGTGCTATATTAAGTAATAGCGTTGTTTTTATAATCTCACTCACAGACAGGCGGTAGCTCGTACTCGACCTCCAGGACAACCCTTTCACCCACATTCTTCAACAGACTGATGATCTCATCATGACGGAACTTTGTCAAGTTGATTCCGTTTACAGATTTGATGTAGTCCCCTACGTTCAACTGGTCACTCCTGCAAAGAAACAGACCAAGAAGTAGATTTGCTGAAGAAAACGTCAGAGGAAACTGCATAAACGAAAGGAGGAAGAAAGAACAGGAAGAGCAAACAAAGAAAGAGAAGAAACAAAGAGAGGCAGAAAATAAGGTGAAGGAGTCAGGTGGAGCTCTGAGACGCTGTGATATAGCCGATTTAAGCACATGAAGGGAACACTCTGTTCTAAGGAAGCATCTAGTGAGATCAAGACAGGCTGCTCCAGTCTCCGTCTCGATCTTTCACTGACACACAGAACACGGAGTTGAAAGCTCTTGCGTTTTACAAGGCGGTCTGATTGTCAACAGATTCTGGAAGAGCGAGTGTGATGTTAGGCAGTTTATTTCAGCTCGAGTAAAATTATCAGGGCAAATGTCTCTGTGGTAATAAGATACAAGACTTGATGTGCAGGGAAACATTTAAAGCCGAACAATTGATTTGCAGAAAAAAAGTATCTGTGACTGTGAAGAAGAGGGTTTAAAACGTGCGTTTTACTATACGGCATGTGCAGTGTTTGTTCTGGGATCTGAATATGGATCTATTCTTTGAGGATTGTGTGCGTGTGTGTGTGTGTGTGTGTGTGTGTGTGTGTGTGTGTGTGTGTGTGTGTGTGTGTGTGTGTGTATGGGGAGGTCTGACACGCTAGCAAACAGTAGGCCGTCTGCCATCCCTGAGTGCCAATATGGAAATGAGAGAAGAGTTCTGGCTTATGCAGTATTGATTAAAAGATTCTGTCTACCTTATTCATACAGACACACATACGCACAGTGTGTACAGATAAAACAATGTGCGCACACACTTCCTAGAGTAGACAATGCTCCAGCACAACAGACTATGAACACATTGATCTCTCAGGGCCCGTCTATAGTTGCTGTCTTAGCAAAAAATCATTAACATAAAGACCAAAAGACAACAATAACCTGAGAACACAAAGCCTTGAAGGTAAATTTCCTCACATTTAGCATCTACAAAACTGAATTGAAAGTCATTTCTTACATTTTCTAAAGAATTATGTGAATGCTAGCTGCACAAAACTAGTCACAATAATGCTGATGTGATGCTAATGTGTGTGATTGCTACAGTAGCCTACAGTATGCAGATGCTAGGGGATGCTCGTAATGTTTTAACCATAGTGCTATGTGGTTGCTAGTGTGTTTTGGGTGGTTGCTTAGAGAAGTCCACTCAAAATGTATGATATTCTGGTCTCTAGATGGCTTGAGTTCCTCTTTCAATGCAAGTCTAATTAATATTTTTTTTCCTGAAAATTGTAAGCGTAATCGCAAGTTTCTAGGTGTCATTCATGTTCAAAGCTGGAGTTAGGCACCAAATACTTTATGGTTATGGGTTTATTCAAGTCCTAACCTTATCACCAATAACAGTCTTAGCAAGCACCAACGACTGTTTCCAAAGATGTTTCCCAACTTCCGAGTCAGATATGTTGGACATCTTAAAAACACAGCAATGTTTTGAAAGTGCTGGAGTGTTTTGTAAAATGAATCCACGAATGGTTCGCTAATACTGACCTGGCAGCGATGCCGCCCTGGCGCAGGTTGGAGACTCTGGGCTTGCCGTCTTTGTCGATGCCTCCGGATACTGTCAGGCCCAGAGTGGTGCCTTCCTTCTTGATCAGCTCCACGGTGCTCGTGCCCTTAAACTCATCTGTGGAGCAAAAAGAGGGATGAGAAGGAGGGTTATTGGGGGAGGTGGGAGAGCAGAGACCGGAGATGAGAGGGTTACAGCCGCTGCCATACCCCTCTCTCATCTAAATGACTGTGATCAGGCGTCCTGGCTTGGCTCTCTCTCTCGCTCTTATTCTACCTCAGCTGGTAATTAGTTATACACTCCAGAGTTCTCAGTGTGTGTACCGTATGTGTGTGTGTCTCAGCACTTGGCTATAGTTGGAGAACACAACAGTCACCAGAGGTGAGCTAAAACTGTCAAAACCTCGCTTTAATGTCCTCTGGGAACATACTCCCTTTGAAAAATGAAAATTGTAATAAACAATAAAAAAATATATAATAATAAAAAAAGATGACAAATTCATTTTAAAATGAATAAATGCATGAATAAATTAATACAAGTTTATATTATATTAGTAAATATAAACAAAACCGATATATACAAAATAAATGTATATCAAGAAAAATCTGAATATATATACATACATACATATGCATGAATAAGTAAATAAAATATGTATTTTTTTATATTTTTTATTTTTGTATATATAGGGTTTAAGGTTAGGACATAGGTATAATGCTTTATCTAAAAAAAAATGTTTTATCTATGCAACCCCCCACCCCCTTTTTCAATCCAATTTTTGTCTTCTGTCTCCCTTGTATCATTTTGTCTTCTATTTGCTGTCTCTCTCGCCGACTTGCACTGATATTGCTGGTCAGCCAGACGTGTTGCTCCCCTATCGACTGGCTGTCATTCAATCCCTCTGTGGGATTGTCAAAGTCGCATTAAGAATATTGCATATCTGTGCAAGCAGGCCTTTCTCTCTCACACACACATCTTACCATCACAACTCCATCAGCTGTCTAAGCTGGAGAAGAAATCAAAACAAGGCATCTGTAATCCCTCTCTCTTCACTGGAGGAAGGAAAAGACGGATTTATATGCGTTCCCTCACTTTCCTTTCCTCTCTCGCTATGTCTTTCCTTTCCTGGTAGCGCAGGACAGAGAGTAAGGGGAGACGACGCTCCAAACCCCCCTGAGGCGACTGACAGAACAGAGCTGCTGAGCATTTCACCGCAGGAGGACGGCAATAACGGGACACAGGGTACAACAAGACAGGACTGACAACTTTTAAGTTCAGCTTGGAGTGAGAATTGGGGGTGAGGGGGGAAAACGGTATTTATTGTTTGAATTTAATAATAATACTTAATTTGAAGGCTGAGACTATTTCATATCGAAAGTATCCTGCTCTGTCTTGTCTGTCAGCGCATTGTTCACGTCCTATTTGCTCTGTGTTTTTTATTTAATTTTAAAATAAGTACAAACAGAACTTGATCTGCTACTCAAAATTCATATTTCTAGTTATCGGTCTTGAGTATGACCATTAGAGCATGCACTTTCAACCTGTTAGGTTGGTCTTCAAAAACCTCATGGTGAACATTTTCTGCATTGATAATGAAATCATGAGATCTGTATATCAATTACGAATCCATCATTTTGTTTATCCTTAAAGTCCATAACTGCGCAGATGCCATTTGCATGCAAATCACCGGCGCAAAAACCTCAGTAGAGGAAGAAACAGATTTGACATTGCACTCTGCCTCCGATCGATACCGCTGCCATATGGACATGGGAAGGGAGCTATGTCGAAACGTGACCCAGAACAGAGGAAGGTTAGCATGGATCTCAATATTTGGCCTGAACCTGAACCTAGTCAAGCCTATGGAGCCGAGCAGAGAGCTTGCAGTGCAAACATGCTGATATATCAAAGACAGCAAAGTAATTAAAACAGAAATCAAACTTAAAATGTGCCAAAAGGAACTGCTGAATAATTTAGTGTCTGTGATTGTGTGTGTTTGGGAGTGATAGAGGCGAAACATCTTGCCGTGAAAAAAAAAAAAAATGCATATTTGAATCAATATTCAAACGGGAGTTCAATCTATAACAAGCCTCGTGTTGTGTGCCTGTCTTTTGATAATTAATTGTAAAAGAACTGCTCAATTTGCCTTCAGCTTTCATCAAATAATTTGATTAAAAAGAACTTTGCACTTCTGGGGATTCGCCTGACAGCGAAAAATTACAGTGGGCCGAATTATAAATGTTGCTGTCATTTCTCTCCTCTCAGTCGGATGAGGAAAAAATTATGGGTCTTTCTGTGGTTTGTGACAGCATTGAATTAACTCCCTTTACATGTGGAAGACAGGAGGGAAAAAAATTTATTTGGTTGACATAACATGTCTTCCGAGACAAGAAACATATTTTATCCGAGTTTGTGAACACGTGCAACTTTAAATAATAACATTCTCTTAAATTAGTTGTTCTGACATGAAAATTAACATGAAAAAGAAAACTGAACAGAGAAAACAAATATAGCTAATATTTAAACAATAGGCAAGTACTAATAGAGATATACCAATATCGGCCAGCATTTTCTTATGGCTGATAACCAATAAATTGTGTTAAAATATTAATAAATGGTAATATATATACACTGTATGTGTGTGTATATTTATATATACACAGATACGTATAATCTAATAAAAAATTACAACAGGTATGATTTTAATTTCTCAGCTCTGATTGTGAAATGTCTTATTGAACGGTTTCTTTTAAAACGTAATCGCAATCCAAGCCAAACTCGGCAGCATCCTGCATGTTGTGAGCCCTGTCGTGCAGCTGCACTGGGGGGCCCACTGGGGGTCATTCAGTATCCAAACAATTTGTGTCACAGTATGCCATGGTCATATTACAAGCTCAGTCTTAAGCTGTCTGGGGAAAGCGTGGTTCTCTCAGTTCACCGAGGGTTCAGCTTAATATCTCGGCCCTGAGCGAGGAAAAGGGCCGCTGGGATCTAATGAGCTGTGCTTTGAGGGCTACACTGGGACAGGTGTGGAAGTTGATAAGTTGATCCCATTACTCGTGGTCTCTCATTTCATTCCATGTCCTCTTTCCCACCTTTTCTCTTTGAATGAGGCAGACAGAGCTAGTGTTGCCTTGCCATGTTGCCACGGTGATGAGATTGGCCATCAGCTTTCTCAAAGCCGACAGATTTCTGTGGCGGGATCGAATGCTGTGCCCATCAGGCAGGTATTGAGGGAGGGAGACAGAAAGATAGAGCTTGAGACAGCATGTGCGAGAATGATACAAAGCAGGAGATAAAAGTACAGATGGAGTGTATGATGGAGAGAGCCAGATATAAACATCTACTCTGCCAGCTGAGGCGCACGCAGGTTAAAAAAGTCATCACTTTTTCAAGCCGTGACAGGAAAACGTTAATCTGCAATCGCAGACTGATCTAGATAGCAAACTTGATAGATCATGCACAGAAAATCCAAACAAAAAAAATCTCTGTGGGTTTTTCTTCATGAGGCTAAAGTTACGTTCATTCAAAAGTAAACAAACTAAAACAACTATAAAAGTCCTTAAAATTTAAAATAAAATAATAATAAAATTTTGGTCCCACTTTATATTAAGTGGCCCTAATACCTGTGAACTTACATGGTAACTACATGTGTACATAGTATGTAACTAAACTGTAAGTACACATTGGTACATAGTATCTACAACTGTATTATTAGTGTAACTACACGTATGTAACAACCCACGTAATGGTATGTGTAAGTACAAATGTGTAACAGGACATTGGTAACAAAACTTTTTCCACATTAGTAAGTACACATGTGTAATAGGAATTATGTAACTACATTCTGTAACAACAATATGTAGCCTATTTGTTGTTCCACTTCCACGTGCAGTCTTAGATACTGCAGTTACCAGTTTGGGTATAAATGTATTTAATTTCCAACAAGTGGACAGTTCCTATGGAATTATCATGTAACGACACTGATGTACACAACAATTACCTTAACAATTACACTTTATATTAAGTGGACAGTTCCTGAGGAGTTACCATGTAACACTGGTATCACAAGGTGAAACTTTAGTTGTAATTCAACATTAGTCCTGCCAGTCATAAATACATGTATTCCAACTGGTAACTGCAGTATCTAAGACTGCACGTGGAAGTGGAACAACAAATAGGCTGCATATTGTTGTTACAAAATGTAGTTACATAATTACTGTTACACATGTGTACTTACTGAAGTGAAAAAATGTTGTTACCAATGTCCTCACATTTGTACTTACACATACCATTCTGAGGGTTGTTACATACGTGTAGTTACACAAATGTTACAGTTGTAGATACTATGTACCAATGTGTACTTACACTGTAGTTACATACTATGTACACATGTAGTTACCATGTAAGTTCACAGGTATTAGGGCCACGTAAAAATAGAGTAAAAATAAAATAATACATACTAAGGCAAAGTAGTATAGAATGTTTTAACAAATATCAAATATTGTAAAGCTTGACTAGACGCGCAACTTTTGATGTCAACTAAAAAATATACGTTTTCTCCTTCCTTTCAAAAACTGAAAGGCCCTGTCTATGTTTATATGCGTTTGATTATTCGCATTTAGCATTGTTCATCCCATCAGTAAAGACCCAACATTTGAGAAACACACACCGTATTTAGAGAAAAGCTGCATTCTCTATGGGAAGCTCAGACAGGGACAGCAGCAAGGTGCAGAATGGAGATTTATTTTGTTTGTAACATTGCTCCGAGGTGCAATGAAAACATTTGGTTAAATGCCCACTGTCAGTTCACGGTTTAACTCTCTATGAAGGCTGTAGGCGTACCAGCAGGTGGGCTCAGCACTGAATTGGCGTTCCACCATTGAAACTTTAGCAGTCAAAATGACAAATTGGGCCATAATTCAATATGGAACCAGCCATGACTAATGGTTGATGCTAGTAAACATCCATGGGACATAAAAACAAACATATTAAGAAACAATTGCTTCAATTACAACAAGGACAAAAATAAATATTCAATTCGAGAGCGGACTCATTACACAATTTCTAAACCGACTCTTCAAAGGGAAAAAAATGATCAACTGCAACTAATCAAATTGATAATTGAATATGATGCATTCAATCTGAGAATAAACGGTCTGGTGTTTGAACAATGGCTCTATTTGATGATGTTCAATCATGCAGACTATTACATCGAGACATGCAACTCCCTTTTTGTGTGCGTTATCAAACTCTATTCAGTGCAGTAGATTGACACTGGTTCTTACATTTTTCTTCTTATGGACGCTATTTTGAAGCTGTACTGTATGTGAGAGAGAGATCAATATTCCCATACGTAGACTATTTAGAGACACTCAAAATGGTGGAAAACAGCACAATAATGCACTTCTTTTACCTCACCCTCCCGTAAGCGAGAGGAACTACAACAATAGGATTAATTATGTGTCATTTTAACATTTAAAGGGCTAAATTCCTGTAAACCTGCTCTTACTTGTTTGTATGCTGGGCTGTCCTCTCCACAGGGGGATAAAACACACACAGGCAAATGAAAAACACTATCTGTTGGCTCCTGCGGCAAACAGGGTCTTCTGGGAGGGAAAAAAAGTTTCAGAGCATTTATCATGAAGATTTCGCACAGGCGCGCTGAGGTATGAAGTGCTAGCCTGCACATCTGCCCGCAATCTCTTTACTCATCCGCTTCTGACGTGCAGTTTTACACCCTCAGAGAAACACCTTGCTTTGGAAGGCTATTTTAAGAGGGTGTTTCTTTGGTCTATGGTCACTTTTGGTCCTGTGGACTTAACGGGATACTGTAATTTACCCCCAAATTAACATTGTCATCATTTACTCACCCTCAAGTTGTTCTAAACAGTTGATGGGCCCCATTGACTTCCATTGTCTTTTTTTTTTTATATACTATGGAAGTCAATGAGGTCCATCAACTCTTTGGCCCATATTCTTCAAAATATCTTCTTTTGTGTTCAGCAGAAGACAGAAATTCATAAGGTTTGGAACAACTTGAGGGTGAGTAAATGAGTAATGATTCATCTTTTGGTGAACTATCCCTTTAAAAACTCTGAATCATCTTTACACACTCAGTAGGTAATTTAATTAGTCTAATAACAATGTACAACAATATTTCACTGATGAATTTTGATATGTTTTGACGGAGTTGGTCATTTTATTTTATGTCCACAACCGTCATTTCCACCAATGATAATTTTGGAAATTACATTTTATACATTTGTTGGCACAAATTACAAGCTACTTACTGTATTGCTAAGGCTCATTTACAATATGCTAAATACACACAATTACTGTAAACAATATTGCATTTATTTAGCGTATATAATACTCACACTAAGTTTGGGCTCAGTCATTCTTTTTAGTGAAATTGGTGCATTCATTCAGCAAGGGCGCATTCAATTGATCAAAAGAGACAGTTAAGTAATGTATAATGTTCCAAAAGATTTAGATTTCAAATAAGTGATTTTCTTTTGCACTTTCTATTTAAAGAATCCAGAAAAAATACAATCAGGGTTTTTTTTTTTTTTTAATCAGCACAACTGCTTCCAACATTAATTAGAAATGTGTCTTGTGCATCAAATCAGCATATGATCACAGGAATAAATTACATTTCAAAATATAGAATTTTTAAATTTCACAATGTTGCCGTTTTTACTCAATTTTTGATCAAATAAATGAACCCTGGCGAGAACATTAAAAAACCCCCAAACCTTTAAACACATTTTTCAGTTTATTCTATCCTCTCTTTTACATCATTGTAGTTTTCTATTGTCATAATGGATTTTGTTAATATTATATTGGTGTATTGGTATTTTACAAGTACAGTAGCAATCTGATAATTGCATGGTAAAAGGTTTCCGAGACAGTTTTAATGTGACCTTCTGCTAGATGTAATAATAATAATAAACAACCCCAGGGACATAAAAGTGCCCAAAGTTGAAGAAACTTCCCTAAGAAACTCTGCTCACAAGAAAGCACCACAAACCGCCTTTAAAATGAGCCACAACCTCCATTAAAGTTTTCCACCTCGGACAGCTTGATAACAGACCTCAGGTGAAAGGAATAGACTGCACCCTGCATCACACGCGCCTCTGAAAGTGCTGAATCACTTTGATGCAACAACATTTTCAGCTCGCAAGCCAGCGCCCAATGCCATCCACAGCGAGCTCATCTGTCAGCAGCCTCTCTCTCTCTCTCTCACTCATCCCGAGCCTGCCCAATGAATGCTAACATGGCATTTAAAAAGAGACGTGCATGCCAGGGGACGTGTATCCAGGGTAAGCGAGAGCTAGTGTTGAAGCAGGAAATTGAGGTTATACATGAATGATGTGTTTGTATCTCTTCACCAGCAGCCCAATGAGCTTTGGGACGCTCCTGCACCGCAGGCCTCAGCTCCCCTGTATGTTGCTTAAAACATATTGTGATTATAAGCAGTTAGAGAACACGACCCCCGGTGGATTCATTTGCAAAATTCCAGGTAACAATTTGCTAATCCCCTCATCCATATTAATAACAACGCAGTGAACTAATCAAGGAGATTTAAATGTGCTGAGAGATCGGTGGCGGTGCGAGAGTGGATAGACTTCAGCAATTCTCAGCTTTATTTTGTGTTTTGAGGCTCATAAAAACACAGATATCATCTTGGGGAGAGGGAGGATACTTGTTGAATCTGAAATGAAATCATCATGCTTTTCTAGCCAAGCTATCTTTACGTTCTGCTTCTGGTTTTTTACTAGCAGGTTTGGGAAAGATTGTGATTTTAACCTTTGGCTCACTTTCGGTTTATTAACTGGAATGTAGAATTGGATTTCTGGAAAGGATGTTGAACTGTCGTTTGAATTCTAATGAGAGGAATTTACAATTCAAGGAAATTCAACACAGTTACTCGAGAGGAAAGACTTGATTCTCAATACTCTTACTCTTCAATACTGTCAAAAACAAATGTCCATACACAAAAAGTTGTCTATTTAACAAATTCATATGTTGCATGTACTGTACACTATTCAAAAGTTTGGGGTCAAGATTTTTTTAAAGAAATGAATACTTTTATTCAGGATTAAGGATGCAATAAATTGAATGAAAGTGTCAGTAAAGGTATTATTTTTAAATAAATACTCTTCTTTTGAACCTTTCAATCAAAGAAACTTGTATTAGTTTCTACAAAAATATGAATTCGCACAACTGTTTCAAAATTGCTTATGATAATAAATGTTTCTTGAGCAGCAAATCAGCATATTATTTCTGAAGGATCATGTGACACTGAAGACTGGAGTAATGATGCTGAAAAATCAGTTTTACATCACATGAATAAATTTATAAAAGTTATTTAAAATTTTAATACTATTTACAATATTATTGTTTTAATGTATTTTTCATCAAATAAATGGAGTTTTGATGAGCACAAGAGACTTATTAAAACAAAAACAAAACATTTTGAATGGTAGTGTAAAATGGGATTATGGATAAAAACTTTACTTCCAGCAGACACATACATTTACTCTATTTTACTTCTACTTTGTTAGATTCAAATTACAAATCTGAATTCACATTTTTAAATCAATTCTAAACAGGAATCAGTGAATTCACGAATAGTCTCAGGTTTGAGGGTGCAGCACAAAATTCATCATCAGTCGCAACATGAATTCATCTCCCACCACTCCGGCATATAATGTATTTTTAGAAACCAACACTTTCTAAAGCATTTCTACACTTAACATTGCATTTATGGTCTTTGGAGAGTCTAAGCAAGAAAAACATTTGCCACTCCGCTCTATTGAACCACATATAGCTTTACTTTGCAAACAGTCTTTTATGTTTTAATTGACTTAATTTGATTGAATTGGAATTTTATATACAAACAACTCATTAGCATTCATTCTTTCTCAGTAGAACAAGACGTACACTTAGTGATGTAATGCTTGAATGATTAAAATAAATGGCTCATATTCAGCACGTCTGGCATACTAAATCATTTAAGGACAATGTGAATGGCCATTAAAAAGAATGTACCAAAGAATATCATCAATTTCTCTTACAAATTTGATAGCGAGTAATTGTGGTTACATAAGGCTCAGGACTTGAGCAAGTCAGGAACGACCAATGAAGCAAATAGAGCGGAAAAAAAATTATGCAACTTCACCTTTGTGTATTTCCCCGTACAATATCCCTCCAGCCTTATATGTGAAGTACTTTGTGACAGTAGCTTCTAATCCCACTCTTGGCAGAAACTGATTTTCTAAGGGAGCATTATGAGACGTGCCACCATCTCTGATACTTTCACCAGCAAAACCATCACACCGATCTCGGCAGGAGCGTCACAGCCTAATCTGTCTTCAGATGGATGGTTTAATACGGCAGTCCAAAGAGCCCTGTGCCTTCGGCGAGAAGCTACATCAGAACGTGGGCACGAGGCCCCAAAGCCGTCATGCTAAACGCTAACCGCTTCTGAAGATGGGTTTGATGTGCTTAGAGCTCTGAACTGAGAGATTATACAGGGAATTTATTTCAACACCCTCAGAGACTTTTTTTTTTTTTTATACCTCTAGCATTGAAATGAGCACGGCTTCAAAACGAATCTCAACTAACACAAAAGGGGCGCTGGGTTTCTGTAACGAGTCATAAGTGAACAAGTGAGTACTGCAAGCAATTTGTTCTCTCTTGTCAAGGAACCGTAAAACTGGTCGTAGATCAGTTGATGTATCGGCATATTATGTACACTGCCAGTCGAACATTCTCATTCTTGTTGTGAAAATGTCAAATCAATAGTAGATTATCTGATTCTTCAGATCACACACCTCTGAATAGATTCAGCCTTAGTATCCAATCAAAGACATCCATTTACATGTTTTAACTAAAATATTATGTTTGTAAAAAAGCTGTTAAAAAATGTCTAGACAACTCATTTAAAGTATTTAAGCAGAGGGTATGAAGGCTTCAATAATCATGACTAAAGTCAATTCAGTCAAATGCGTTCATACTTTTGACTGGTATTAATTGCTAAATGTACAGATCTTGTTTAAAAATAATAACAAAAAAAAATACTGTAATTCTGAAAGGTATTTAGTAACAACCAGTGTTGTTATTGCTAATTAAAACAAACTATAACTTTTTTTCATTCATTGAAATATAAAATACAAATATTAGATAAAAAAAAATCTAACTTAAAGGACAAGTTCGGTATTTTACACTTAAAGCCCTGTTTACAGATCGTATCTGATGAAATAGAACGGTTAAGATTAAACTTTAGACACATGCTCCTGTCCCGAGAATTTTAGGTTTGTTTAGCTTTCCCCCCCCCCCACCCCCACAATGGTTGTCTATGTGCACTGGAAGATTCCTTCCTAAAACACATTAAACTTTCGTTTACAAAGACGTGAAACTCACCGAGTGGTCAGGGGTGTTCACTGATATGATCCCAAAAAAAATCGCTGAAAAAGATGCTTTCCAACAGGTTTTATCGTAGTGTTTGTCCAACTCCATTGATTGTATTGAATGTGCTGTGTGAGGTACGATATTCCTCCGCCGCTTCTTCTTCTGCTTCTTCTGTGTATTCAATGAAATGCCAGCGGTTTGCTTGCAATTGGCAAAGGTGCATTATCGCCACCAACTGGTGTCTATTATTCAAGCTCTCAACGGAAGAATCTGGGTGTGACGCGTTCGGCAAAATAGGTCCACAAAAGCTAAATAAACCTAAAATTCTCGGGACAGGAGCATGTGTCCAAATTTTAATCTTAACCGTTCTATTTCATCAGATACGGTCTGTAAACAGGGCTTTAAATGTAAAATACCGAACTTGTCCTTTAAGCCAAAATGAAAACTAGAAATGTTGTTTTGGCAACTAACTGAAATTAAAATAAGTTTAAGCTGAAGTATTAAAATTACTAAATCAAAAATAAAGCAAAAGAAAAATGACTAAAACACAAAATTGCTAAAACATAAATTAAAAAGAAAAAAAGAAAATTATGACATCTAGGTAGATGAACACTTTTAAAGCAAATAAAATGTTAAAATTTCATAAGCAGCAAACATTTGCAAGGGCAGGTGCAGAAAACGTTATTATTTTCTCTATCGATAATCGCACACAGCAATTTTGGTTACGCGTCACTTTTTTGAGCATCAGACTATCCCACACCTTCAAATAAAAAAAGTGACAAGTTAGACATTGTGCTTTGTACCTGGAATACTCTGTCTCCTAATGGCCAGAGCGCCATCTGGTGGCCTGGAGGGATTGGAGTGTTTAGTGTAGGGCCCCTCATCTGAAAAAAACACACAAAAAACAAGACATTTGAAAACCACACACAACGGTTTTATTAGCAAAGCCACATTCTTTTTTTCACATGCGAACAACATGTACACAAATTCAAAGACACCAAAGAGAAGTGGCTTTCTTCACCATAAAAGAAAGCGGTCACGTAAGCACAGCTACTGTATTACAATGGCCATCACGCTCTCAAAGACACATAGCCTTCAAAAACAATCTTTTGAGTCTGAGGCTGTCAGCTCTTCACGCACACACTCAAACTCCAAAAGACACACAGACACTATCCACAACACGTTGCACTCCCTGCCAAACACGCATGTTGAGCAGAGAACAGAGACCTCCCATCTGTGATGTATGGCGAGTGCATCAGTGTGAGCAGCTCCAGCTGTGGCCATCCGATTGTGTGCTCTGATTTAGAGCCGTGGAATACTGAGCAAAAGCCGTGGGAGTTCCGTCGTAATGGAGCCCTTAAAGAACAGCAGGACGGCACACTGAGCACTGTTTACTTTCACTGCAGTGGCGAAGCACAGCAAGACTGGGCAGCAGATCACGCATATGTGGAGATGAGCGCAGATGCCCAAGAGACCGTGTTGTGTGTGGATGGATATTTATACAGTGGGGAAAGGATAATAATTATGAACATACTGTATCCCATCATTTGTGAACATAAGCGGGCTGCAGTGTGTTGAAATTCCTAGTAGTCCTTGAGGCTTGTTATCACTCTTGCTGGGGTTAGAGATCTGAACAAACTAACTAAGCTAACCCTAAGTATTAATGCATTACATTTAGCATGGAGTTAAGTAGTATGTAGCGCTTAAATCAGAAGTTAACATATTACACAGCTGATAGTCATTACAGTTATTAACTCTTACCCTGCCATTGACTAGTTTTAAGGCAATCCATGTTTCTTGCGGTATGGGGGCGCTGTTCTAAAATAGTAACGCATCCCTGGAACCAAAAATAAGCAAAGAAGAAGATCTGATCATCTTGTTGAGCGGATAGAAGTTGCTTATACACAAGTAAGCTAATGCGAGTGAACCCACGAGAAGGTACAGGACTGTCCAAGGGGGTGTCGATGGACTCGATTTACTCAATCTATGTTTTGATAATCGTTCTGAATCCGATCCGGACTAAGTCTTTGTTAAAAGCGTGATTTTCTCAGCTTTTGTTCAAAATGTTGTTTTTATTATTATTAAACTTATTCAAGTATTCCTAAAAAAGAAAAGAATGATTGCTAGAATAATTTATTTTTGTTTAAAATCAGAGGCTGTGTTCTTTCTTTTGATACGTTCACGGTTTACATATTCATACAGAATATTCTGGTGGCTATGAATATGACCAAAAATGATTGCTCTGACTGGCAACATTTTTGTTTGAGAAAATGCTGGTGGGGAAAAAAAAAGTTTCTATCTAGTACTATTAATGCACCATTGTATCTTTTAACGTGTCTTGACTGCAATATGAATATGGTAATTATATGCAGATGAAGTCTTGAATAATAATTTAAGGCACACACGTGCACACACACACATTGTTTAAGTTGTTAATTATTAAATTATTTTGACTGGAGGCACAAAAAACTTGATCGGGACATCCTAATATTATATATACACATATACACACAATTGAAGTGTATTTTAATGGTATACAAAGCTACCTTTGAATGAAGCAACAGACTATATAAATGAGACATTCATATTAGAATCCATGAGCTATTTTGACAGTCTCACTAGAGATTAGAGCGAGCGTCTGATAGGCAATTTATTCTTGATCATCCGTCATGGTCAGTTTGACTTTACTGTGGTCAATGGGATGGACACAAGTCAGTGAACACAAGAGAGCTCCAAATGAAAGCAACATCCCACTCATGCCTCTTTCTGAACCAAAGGCAGAAAAAGCTCTGAATCAGCCTGTATTAAAAATACCCCCTCATTAATAAGTCATTTCATGGAAATGAGGGGAGGTCAAAATGAAGAGGAACCTTCTGAAGACCACAGGGGATGAGAAATAAGTCTTCTCCAGTCAGTTAGCAGCAACTCCTGGGGCATTTCTGTGTCCAATCAAATGCACCAAATTGTTAAATTAATGAATAGGCTCTTCACTAAAGCTACATTACTGTGTGAAATTAAAGCATGAAAGAGTGCTTTTACTCATGGAGATAAAGCTGAAATTAGAAATGCACATTCCTGCTAAACAAACATGCAAAGATGTCCAAAAGTCAGAGAGCACAATGGAAAAATCAGGGATTCAAAACCAGAAAAAAAGTAAAAGGAACATTATGGTGACATATATATATATACACACACACACACACTGTATATATATAAGAATCTTCAATAATATTAAACAAAATAAAATAAAAACAATACATTAAATAACACTAAAATAAATAGTTTGTTGATGATCAATCAATGCTGTGATGCTTACATGAATTTAGACTCTAAACATTATGTACAGTATAAAATGTGTTTAGCATTGATGACAGGAAAAGTATTTCAGACAGCAGACAAAAGTTCACAATAACACATCCAATATCATCTGCTATGACTGATAGTACCAAAACATTTCCTATTTCTACCAATAACCATGGTCTTATATATCCCTTATCATTTTTTCCCTTTTTTTCAGGGAACGTATGCAGCAGCAGTTTGTTTTTATTTCAATAAACAAGTCGATTTGACACTGGCATTTAATTTGCCAATAGATCTGAAATGAATTTAAGATTTAATCAAGCTTATACCCTCCATCCTCCAATACAATCTGCTGGGTAGTTCTTACATAAAAAAGGGTCTATTGACTGGCACTGCTCGCCGACTATGACGACAACCGACTGCTTGCATCTCCCCAGAGACCAGAGCAGACAGACTCATTTAAAATGCATAGAACTGTAAGCCCACAGTGTCCATAGCTGGTGTGTAGACGTGTCACTGTCAGCCTCTTCACAACTGTCAGATGTTACTGATGCAGATGTTAGTGATGACCAGACCAAAAGAGGGGTCAGTAAATGGATTATTGGCACATCCAGGAATCAGATTTCTCTGAATTTACCACAGGTTCAGAGCTGAAAGCATCTTGGGATGAAGTTTACCTTTATCTTAAATCTGATCATCTGCTTCAAACACGCTTATAGCGCTATTTCGGAAAATCAACACGGGCGAAAGCGTGGGAGCAGATTTATTTGTTTTCATGCAGTGAAAAGCAAGAATAATCCATCAGCGAGATGCAAAATTCTCCGACATTTGAAAGTTTCAAAGCATTTTATGAACGTCTACTACGCAGACGTATAAAACAGCATGTGGGTGTTTTTCATACAGTAGCCCAAGGCTTCGCTCCTTCGTCAGTTCATCAGTCGGTTAGAAGAGACGCTGCTGCTTTTATTCATTGTAAAATTATGGCAACATGGATTGGTTTAGCTTCATGAATTTCAGAGTGTATTCACACTAGCACTTTTGCCGTGGAACAAGTGTGTGTCAAGTTGGGATGGTTTTTGATTGGTGTGAAAACAGTTTAGTTTTCAACAAAATATGATTGGAATCCCTTTACTGAACTGTAAAAGAAAATACAGTTAAGTGCAACATTTTAGGTTACATATGGTGCATATAGGTTACATAAAAATTATAATGATATCATTCAATTCAAAAAAGTAATAAATACTATAAATAGTATATATAATACTAAAATAACACTGTTGCAGAGGCAGAGTTTAAGCAGACTAAATGATTGGAGAATCTAGCTCACATTACCAGGAAAAAGCCATTTCATGGTAAGATCAGAGTTATGACATTTTGATCAATTAAAAAGAAAAAAGAAACGCATGAATGAATAATTCTCAATAAGATCATGAACATGCATTTTAGAAAATAGGGTGAATTTCCAATGCAAACTTTTAATAATTGCCTTTTATATCATTACTATTAAAATGTAAAAAAATGGAATAAAATATTTGGTGGAATAAAACTCTGGTTCGTACCCAAAAAATCCAACTAAATTTCAGTGTCTTGTCAGTGTCTGGCACAAATTATTTAGACTGAGACACAAATCAATTTCAGTGTCAGCGAAATGTGTGGTGTTCAAAAGCCGTTGGATCTCAACGATCTGGGTTACAGAAATGGAGAGAGAGAGAGAGAGAGAGAGAGAGAGAGAGAGAGAGAGAGAGAGAGAGAGAGAGAGAGAGAGAGAGAGAGAGAGAGAGAGAGAGAGAGAGAGAGAGAGAGAGAGAGAGAGAGAGAGAGAGAGAGAGAGAGAGAGAGAGAGAGAGAGAGAGAGAGAGAGAGAGAGAGAGAGAGAGAGAGAGAGAGAGAGGCTCATCTTGGCATCTGAGTTGAAGGTGTTAATACAAAGTGTCTCTCACCTGTCTGTTATACAATCACACAAAACACAGCTCTCCAAATTAAAGCCTCAGTGCTTGTGATGTGCAGATCACTCACTCACACACACACACACACACACACAGGGAAATAAGGTGGCACAGGAATCATAAGACAAGATGCATGTGCAGCGAGGAACTGAATGTAGACCACCAGGAATGCAAGCCTTTGTAACCCTTCCTCTTTGACAAAACACATAGCAGACGCAGATGACATATTTGTACAGTTATACACATATCCAGCAAGTCACAGTTGTAAAAATATGATGCAAATTAAGTTAATTAAATTAGCACATTCCTGCTAAACAAACATACATAAGGGTCCAAAAAGCTAGAGGCCACAATGAAAAGCAGTAATGCTAATAAAAAGCAGGGGAAACAAATAAATAAAAGCAAAATGAAGGAACATAATGACACAAAAATGAATATTCCAGCTTATTCAGAATTTGTAATAAAAAAAATAAATTATAAAAAACCCACCAAAACAGTTTATTTTATATTAAAAACATGCTGTGATAATTTGAGGGATCTCAAAATTATGCACGTTATGAAATTAGTAGCTTTGGTAACACTTTATAATACGGTTTAATTTGTTCACATTAGTTAACATTAACTAACAGTAAACAATACTTCTAAAGCATTTATGAAATCTTAGTTTTCATTTCTACCTTTACTAATACATTAGTAAGATCAAAAGTTGTACAGTATAGGTCAACATTAGTTAATGCGCTGTGAACTAACACAAACTTTTTTTATTACCTAACATTAACAAAGGGTAAGAAAAGCTGTAAGAATATATTGTTCATTGTTAGTTATTGCATGAACTAATGTGATATTATTGTAAAGTGTTTCTGTACCTTTCTACAAACTCAAGGTCGAAGGCTATAAAGCATAAAGCCTAATGAAAAAAACAATGTACAAAAGAGCAGTGACGAAACTATTGTGCTATTACTTTTCTAAGATTAGACTTTTCAAATCAGACTACAGGCAAACATATATCAGCAAAAATGGGCAAAAGCAAAAAAAAAAGCAAATGAACCACTCAGAACTCCATTTCAACCACAATTGACACATTTTCACAGGAAAGCGCCAATCACATTTTAAGAACAACATAAAAATCTAGCTTTTTTTGACAGACCAGGGCCAGATTTGAGAAGTCTTTTGAGGAACCAATCAAACATCATTAAAGCTCAGCTAGCCAACCAATCAGCTTATTCAGCCATGTGTCTTGGATCCTTCATATTGTATTATGCAGATGACATCCAGGCCTGACTGGATAACTGAATGACTGAATATGCATTCGTCTATGATTCAAAGACCTTCAGAAAAAAATTATGAAGGCAGATTTTTTTTTTCTTGGGTTAAAAAAAAGTAGCTTGCAAGAGAACACGATTTCCACATTTAACATGCCATTTTCACACCATAATGTCATCCCTATTCTGATAGATTTGGCAATTTAGAGAAAACAAAGCCGCACAGCAGGATATTAATTAACCGTATTAGCCAAAGCCTATTTTCAGCATCCAATCGCTCATTGTCCCAGTGTCACCATTCCCGGTGGTACTCACCGACGTCACCGCGGAAACCTCTGCTGACACCACAAAGAAATGCCATAGGGTAAATGTGCTCTACAACACACAGGGCTCGTCTGAAATCCACCTCTCCCACAGGAATCCAAGTCTAGCAGTGCCAGAGATCTTCAACCTCCACAGCTGTCCAGCATCTGTTTTCTGCATAGTTCAGCCCTGTGTCCCAGCACGTGGAAACAACCCCGCTTATACGCACACACACACACGAGCTTGAGGAAGCGAGATGTTGTTCGGATGAGTGCACCGGTAGTTTCTGAGGCAGTGGGTGTATTAAAAGTGCTGATGATGGCCCAACATTTCACTTTTTTTTTTACTTCTCTATTCTAAACAAAACCCCAGGGCATTTATGCACTCTAGATTAAAGACGCCGCAAACCAAAAGTCGTACCATTAGAAAAAGTTCTTAAGAGATCAACAAGTCAGCTTGCTTCTTTCCACCGCCGATGGTCCAGGTTGGTTGATGACGCATGCGGCGAGTGCATCCCTCAATACAGGTGGCGAGATGAATAAATGAATAAAACCCTGGGTCTCAAGGCGCCAAGCATTAGCACAGACCGAGGTGAGTTGAGAAATTTCGGTCTTACAGCGCTAGGAAAATGGAAATGAGAGGGTACGTTTGAGCATGGCAGAGAGAGAGAGAGAGATAGAGAGAGCGAGAATGGGACAAGATGAGAGACGCAAGCAAAGCGGCCGTCACGCTGTCAGGTCACAGCATGCTCGCTCATGCATACCCGTACATTCATTTGGAGAGTTGGAGGACATGAAAGCATGGTACAGGAACACTTCCTAAAAGCTTCCTAAAAGATCTGGAACTTCTGCAAATTGCAGGCTTGACAGGCTTTCTTTTCCCCCAAAAAAACCCTGCTAGCAGACTAAATAATTTGCAACACAAATGGCAACAAGCGTACGGACGCGAGGCACGCTGGCCTTAGAAATAACACGACATTGCTATTGTTCGAGATGAAAAGTGACAGGAACAAATAATAATAAAAAGACATTTTCAACTGTCCTCAATAAGAACTACAGTACTTTTGTACAAAACGACTTCAGACTCTGGTTAAAACCAGACTGAAGAGTGCGCACTACCTCAGGGGAGAGCGAAGAAATGGCTCTATTATTTTTAGCTGTGATCTCAGTCTGTGTAAAGTGGGATGACACAAAGTCCACCCATCCTGTTTCAAAGAGTGGAACTACATCATACATAAAGAGAGCAACAATCCCAGCATCCTCCTGGGCACCGTGGAGGAGTGTCGGCCTGTATTCACCTCTAAGTGGAGAGGCGGGACGACCTGGGATTAAAAGTCCTGAAATTTTAACACGGGTGGCCTGAGCAGTCAGTTCATTTCACGCTCAACCACTGGTGCTTCAGATGAGGAACTATAGTCGGGATGAGGGAGACATCGGGGATAAGAAAGATAAGGAATGAGTGAGAAAAAACGTTTAGATTTTCTGAGAGGGTCTAAATCAGACTCATAACCAGTTCGCTAGCCACCAGATGCATTTTGCTGTGGCAAAAATGGCAATAATTTTCTCAAACTAGCCTATAATAAAAAAATAAAAAAAATCTTAAGTTTTTATTGAGTCTTCTTGGACTTCTTTTATAGCAATACCATCAGCTTATTAAGAGTAAGAGATCCAGTTCAGTAACACAAAATATACTTATAAAAGATACTATCTCTGAAAACTCTGCATTAATATCTTTTGCAGTGTTGCTCTGAGAAAATATTTGGATAGATTTGTGGAATTTTAAATATTTAAAAAAAAATACAGATCTATTTTGTGGTTTTATGTAGTAATATCACAAAGCTAAGGGTTAATTTACACGACAACGATGTACTAAAAAACTGAAAAAAAAAATTCCTTAGCGTTTTTGAAAAGTTTTGCATACACACGACAACATTGTCAAAATGATCCCAGTTCACACAGATCCGCAAAAGTGAATAAAACCACTGTATTATGCATGTCAGGCGCCAAATGTCATTTTGGGAAGAAACACTAGGCGCCTATAGACTGACCACGTAATGCGCATGATGTCACCGTTTTTACAAATTCACCTATAGTTAACAAGGTATTGATAATGGTTCAAAAACTTGTTTTCAAAAGTTTGTTTTCAGGCCCCCAAAATGCCATTGTCATGTCATGTATTGTCCAAAACGCATGAAAACTTTTCTGTTTTTAGTTGAAAACGGTGTCGTGTAAACGCCCCCCTAAAACAAACATTAAGACAGTTTCTTAATGTATTCCTGTGACACAAATGACCCTTCAGTTCAGAGAATCATTCTATTTGTGCTGATTATTATTATTTTTATCAAAGTTAAAAACAGTTTCGCTGCTTAATATTTTTGTGGAAACAATGATACGTTTGTTCAGGATTTGATGATGAAAAGAAAGCATTTCTACATTTGCAATAGAAATATTTTGTAACATTATAAATGTCTTTACGGTCACATTTATTTTATGAATAAAAATATCTATCAAAAATAAATCTCTTTCTGCCCAGTATATTTTTTGTTTTGAGCTATTGAAATGACCTTGGGATCCTCAGACCCCAAGCAGAACACGAGTGTCGACTTCTCTGCAGCATTTGATCATATGGCTGCACCGCTATATAAATTTCTAAGAAGTGCGCAGGCATCAGAGCTATAACTCATCCTCTGGTCAGCACCTGCTGTTGTTACTCCACAGAGGGAACATCTAGGCGAGAAGCTGACGTAATCCTTCACTTCTCTGGACTCTGCAGCTGGCGGTTCAACGCACAAACACTTTGACCCAGCCTCCATCACTGAGCTCATTACTGACCACACTGGACCCGAAGCAGCAGCTGACCTCAGAGTAGGTCCATGTGGTCAGTCAGTTCAATTGGTGGTCAGCCAAATGAAGAATATCAGAAGATAAATGAGGAAAAAGGAGTGCTCTATAGCACGTGATTACTCTTTGCAGTTCTTCAGTCTTGGTGTACTTGTGATGTTTCCCAGCAAAAAAAACTGTTAAAAAGCACAATGATGTAGAAGTAAGCAAAGCAAAACAAAACAAGTTTGTCTAGTTTTTTTTACATTTAAATTATTTATAGTACTGTATTTTATTTTATTTTTTGCATTTCTATAAAATATACACAATATATATATTTTTTGCATTTAAAATCCATCCGGCTCACAAATTTCCCTAAGTTTGAATTGCCATGATCTGAGTGTCATTGAAAAAAAAAAATGGCATCACATTTTAAAGAGCGAAATGTGCACGAGTTGCATTTTCTGCTATTTGGTAAACTGAAAGCAGGGATGAACGCGGGACCCCAGGGAGAAATAAAAACAAATGACTGTTCGTGCTAGACAGCTTTTCATTCGCTGAGATTCCCCACAGTGGCGCCGGCCATCTCGAGCAGACAACCCTTCGGCAGAATCCCTCCTGTGGATAAGTGGCTAACTCTTCAGAGTGATTCTACCTTTCATTTCAACCCGCTCGACTCTGAAGCTTATCTGCAGAGCGGGTGAGAGGTGCTCTCCCACTGAAGGACACTGCGCTGGGTAATTGGCTGGGATCAAGTGTTTGAGAGGCCAATCAATTTAAAAGCTAAAATTCAAACTCCAAGTCATGTTATTCATGAAAAGTCAAATGAATGATTCTAATGAAAGTGTCTCTTTGACCACCTTAAAGGGAAGGTGCAGTACGGTGATTTAAAAGATGAAAACTGCTGCCAGCCATGGTAATAGAGTTTTTTTTTTTTTTTTTTTAAGAAAAAGTGATAGCATACAGGTGTTTAAAAATGTTAGAGTTTCTCAGTGGGCAAAAGTGTAGCTAAAACGGTTTCCAAAGGGTAAAACATACTTCAGAGATAATGAAAATTGTCTAATTTTCATCATTTAATATTTAAAGGAACAGTTTACACACAAAAAAAGCTAAAATAATGACTTTGAGATGGATAATTTAATGAATCAAGACTCTCAACCCCCTGGCGCTTTCAAAATAAGAGTCCTGCTACTGACAAAAAAACCAGAGAATGTCTAATTATGGGGAGAACTGCCACTCTCGGTAAACTTCCGGCTTCTGAACTGGTTGCAGTTCCACTCTGGTTCCATATGAGGGCGCTCACAGGACGAGTGCAGAATGAATGGAGGTCTATGGAGCTATACCCCTCAAAATTCACTTTTCTCAGGATATCATTTTTTGTCTAGTAATGTGAATGTTGTATTCGAAAAGAGATGCAAAGAAATGACACATTGCTGGGTGTTAGATTTTTTAGAGTCACTTATTTGCTTTAAAAAGTCTTTTAAAATGTCAATGACGTCATACACATCGTACGACCAGAGATACTGCTTTACGGCAATACTTCAGTCACTTTGGTGCTTTCTCGCTCTGCACTTTCTTTTCTCTCGAGACATCGACAACACAGCTGACACGGGTAAATACGTGCTAGAAGAGTTTCTGCTAGAAGACATTCTGGTCCCGCTTCGGATGCCACGATGCCATCAAGCGCTATCTCTGGTAGTCCGTCACTGACCAATCAGCGTTCATAAGCAGAATGCTAGCGTATTATGGGCAACAATAACTCAACCTGTAAGAAAATCGAAAGGTAAGTACTCGTTCATTCAACTTTCGACCTATAACCCATGTTGAACTTGCAAAACCTACAATCAAATCTGAGATTTCTCAACGGCAATCGGGTGAAAGAAACAAATTTAGCCGTCTAGCTCCATAGACTCCCATTCATTTTGCACTCGGGCGATCGCCCCCAGTGGAACTCTGGTGGAACTACAACCAAAAATTCGGTAAAATAGGACTTAATAGGCTCTCCGTAGACAGGCTCTGGAAAAACTTATCGGCCAATACAGATCATTTAAAAATGCCAAATATCGGCCACTAATCACATTCAATACGGACTGCAAGCTCACATAAAATATGATTTCCTGTGCACATGGATCTTTGATTTTCTGAGTTTTCATTTTTTGGGTGAACTATTGCTTTAAATTTGCACTCTGCAAATATTTGGAAGTTCCTGAACACATCACTTATTAACTCAAGGGTCTTTGATGTTCTCAGTAAACCAAAATGTGTGCGATAGAGAGCAGCGGGCGACACAAGTGCATTATCTTAGAGCAGCACGCTATAACATCGCCTCACAACTTCAGCGCTCCCCCGAATGTAGAAGAAAAAAGAAATCAAAGCAAAGATGGTGGTGGAGGGGGAGACATGCTCACTGGGCAATGGGAACTAACCGTTTGTTCTCTCTCACTCCACCAACTCTGGAGGAATCCTAACCGGCAGAGAAGATTGAGAACGACAGAGAACATACACCTACTTCTCTGCCTCATCTTCCCCTCTCGCCTTCGCTTCCTAACTGAAAATGAACACAAGCCCGATTGCCGCCCGCTGCTACTAAATATTGCGTCTCTCTCCACAGGATCAACCCTCCATCGGACTGTTTTTCTTAAGTCAAGCCCACGCAGTCTGTACAACACAAGGATTTGTGGGGGAAAGAGTTCGCTGGAGGGTTTGACGGTGACCACCTTCCAGGGTCTGGATCCCTGAGGTATCTGTTAACAGGTTTCGCAGTAACTCCACACAAAACTGATCTGGCATGTTCTGTTTGGTTATAACTTTGGTTCACTTATAAGAAGCATTTGGGACCCGACTTGTGCCAACCATCTTCCTATATTTGTAATGAGAAGCGCTTATAAAACTGCCTGTCGTCAACAAAAGAGAAGCTTTCAGGGCTCCCTGCATGCAGCTTGATGGTTTAACATTTAAAATATATATATATATATATATATATTATATTAAGACAGCCATAAATATTAGTATTGTAAATTTACAGTTGTACAGTAAAATAAAATTATTATTATTCTTAAATACTCTGCTTTTTATTTGACAGTGTTTGAAAATATTTAAATAAAAAATGTAATTAGCAATTAAAATGTCTTATTCCGTGTAATATATTTAATAATAAATAATGTTATTTAATAATTATAATAATAAAGTGTAAACTGGTCATTGTCAACAAAAGAGAAGTTTGCTGGGCTCCCTGCAGTTTCCCGCCTAAATAAAAGCATTTGAAAATTAAGAAAGTTATACATAATAGTATTGTAAATGTACAGTTGTACAGTAAAACAAAATTGTTCACATGATATATTATATTTCATTATTATTATTATAAATATTATATTTTCTAATAACTATTCAATTATTTAATAATAATAACAACAACAACAACAAAAAACAACAACAACAATGTCCTATTGCCCTATAAAGTTTAGTCAGATAAAAAAATTATTTGTATTAATATTATTATACATATACAAATACTCTACTAAATATTAAATTGTATTATTAATAACCATAACAACAACAAAAATAATCTCCTATCGCCCTATATAAAGTCCTATTGATGTATAATTTAAAGTTTTTGGACAAATTCTGCAGCCCAACAAGCAAGCAGAGCACACAAAAAAATTATATCACAATTTTTATCAGACAAATAATATTTGTTTCCCCACATCATGCAGCCCTGTATGTTTAGCTTAAAGTGGGAGTGCATTCATGCATTTGTACTAAAGAAGTGCACTTCGATGCGATATTTGATGCCAATGTTTATTGCAATGCTAGCCAAAAGAAAATGTTTATTTACGTCGACTGTTTGGGTTTGCCCGTCAGCCTGGCTGCGTTAGGTTACCATGACACCCTGCGCCAGTTCCAGTTTTACTATATGGACATATGGAATGAGATGATTACGCCCCGCAGGCAGCTTAACCAATCAGACGACATGTGTTTCATTTCACAACCTGTCGAGAAACAATGCTGACATCACAAAATTAAGCAAGCTAGACCCAAGCACTGTCGCTCTGGGTCAGTACACGAATTTGGGGAAATTAGCTACACACAAACAGCACCGCTCGAGGACACGCGGTGCGCTGACACAGGCAAAAGCAAAGCAAGCCTAGCATGTAATGAGGCTAATGAAGGCTTCTGTTCTGAATCACGACGGCTTGTTTCTGTGCACGTACGCGTGTTTATAGGACCTGCATTGGGTTGGCGCTAAACTACTCACTAAATTGGGTCTGATTTCTCTCCAGGATGAACCAAGTCCAGGTTGACGGACATCATAATACCAGAGCAGACGGTTTCCATCAGCCGTCCAAACTTGCAGCGGGCTTCGAGACCAGCTGGAGGCCGTCTATTCCTGCCAAAATCGGACACAGGGCTGGAAATGACTTAATTGGGCCCGTGAGAAGAGACAGCTGACGAAGGACTGCCATTTATGGGTATATTTCTATATTATTATCCTGTCTGAGAAGCACACCAGGGGTTTTTCTTGAATCGAGGTGATATTTAAACCCTGCCAGAGCTGAGGTTGAGTGGTGCTTATCTGTCTCCCATCTGAGGTAGCACAAAAAAAAAAAAACATAGACTTAACCTTTAGAAAACTCTGTGACATTCATACCCTTGGGGAAAAATTACAGAGAGGCTACAAAGCATGGCGACAGAGTGTAGTCCATTCAAAATAACAGACTTCCTCTGGGCACAAAGGTTATTCTACTGAAAAAAAAGACAGGGCTGATTGAAAACGCAATGGACTCTCGTCGCCTAGATCGCCTCACATATCAGCTGAACGACCCGAAGCCCTGACACTTCATCGGCCCATGCAAGGAAGGTAACGTCACAACGCTGATATTGCAGACAAGAATTATTTACTTTAACCTTCCACAGTCTGCTCTGCTAAGGCACCAGCGCACCACCAAGTACGAAAACTTCAGCACATAACTATTATACTACGGACATGAGAGGTGTGATGTGATCTCACTCGGTTGAAGTAAAACTAGTGAAAAATGCATTCGATTTCAGCCTTGCTTGCTCTGAATTGCTGTTGGCTATGAGATTGGCTAACGGTTTTGATCTCAAATGAAATGTACTGCTAGTGAAAGCAAGATATCATTCAACATTTCAACTAAGAATCACTTTTCTTGCAGCTAAAATTAATATTCTGGAGGTGAAAGTGTTTGTATCCACCTTATTTTGCAACATGGAAGTAAGCTATTTTAATTTAATGTCGAATTCATTAACCACACGGGGTAAATAAGTAGAATAATAAAGTGCAGTAAAACTATTTGCACTGCAAATGACTATGATAATAAATAAAAATATGATAAGAAATGGCAGTTTGCAATATTAAGCAGCATAACGGCTTAGCAGCAGACTGCAAATAAAATGGCTCCAAATGTGACTAAATACATAAATAGTTACTGAGATCATTTAAAATCTTAATTCATACAACAAAACTGTTTTATAATTAATAAAATAATGAATACATAAATTCATTAAATTATTAAGAAAATGCATTATTATAGTAGAACTAATTAAATGTATTATTTTTACAGAAAAATATTAGTCATTGTTTAACATATGTGACCCTTGATCACAAAACCAGTCACAAGTCGCAAGGGTATATTTGTGGCAATAGCCAACAATACATTGTATGGGTCAAAATTATCAATTTTTCTTTTATGCCAGAAATCATTAGGATATTAAGTAAAGATCATGTTCCATGAAGATATTTAGTAAATTTCCTACAGTAAATCTATAAAACATTCTTTTTTGTAAGTGAATGCAGCATAATTGCGATCATAAATGGACAACAAGGCGATTTTCTCGATGTTTAGATTGTTTTGCACCCTAAGAGTTCAGATTTTCAAATAGTTGCATCTCGGCCAAATATTGTCCTATCCTAACAAACCATACACCAATGGAAAGCTGTTTTTATTCAGCTTTCATATGACATATACTGTACATCTTAATTTCATAAAAATGACCCATATGACTGGTTTTGTGGTCCACGGTCACATATAAGGTCCAATTGTAAGGTTGAATCGACTATAAGTGAAACTTTGTTTGGATAATATGTTGGAATCACAATCAGCAATAAATATGACTATTTTCCATACGAAATCAGGCAAACTTTCGGTAAGTTGCGAGCAATAGTGTGAATGAGGCTTAACATAAATGACCCAGAACACCCCTTCAACACACTAAATATTACTCCGATCCCATAGCAACCCAATGTTAATAGTCCAGAGTTTTGCACATGTAAGAATCTCTCATATTTTCATCAGAAAAGGTAAAAATCGAGTTAATTAGTATACTTGTTTCCCATGACAGATATTTTACTGGTCGCAAAGGATGAAGGCTGACACATCAGGACCCTGAACATCACACTTAATGAGCTCGGTTCTCCTATCCTCCATTCCACATGCCATGATTTAAATATAGGACACTCATTGGGAGCTGTCAAATCATAATGCCTCTAGGTTTTACGGTTTCAAAACATGCGCCCATAACGCAAGAGAGCCAAAAAAACACCACCTCCTCCTCCTCTTCCTGGCACTAAATCCAGCTGTCAAGAAAACGTAAAAGGATTGATGGAGGCTGTTCAAAGTGAAAGCGGCGGAGATCAGGACAGACGTGTGCCAGCAGAATGAATAAGAGCCAGATGCGGTGATCGGTGAACACAGCATCTCTCATCATCTCTCCCCCCAAAAAACCTGACAGATTTCCTTTGAAAGAGCCTGGCGAAAGAGCTTGAAGCTCAGTGGACTCTTCTGAAGCCGTGATAGTTCCTCCGGTGTGTGAATGGAACAAGAAAAAGGTGTGATGCTTATACGGCTGCTGTTTCTGCGGTTGAATCCTAAGGATGTCTGTGTAAAAGTACATATTACTAAACTAGCAGTGTTCAGTTGCTGAACGACTAGTCCAAAGGGGGTGTTTACATAAGACACGTTCTTGAGTTCAAAAACAGCTAGACAAAACTGAGAAAAAAGGAAATGTATAGATATATTTCATTTTTAAAACTAAAATACAGTAAAAGCAGCAGTATGGTGAAATATTATTAAAACAACCTATTCTAATATATTTGAAAATGTATGTGATGCAAAGCTGAATTTTCAGCATCATTACTCCTGTCTTCAGTGTCACATGATCCTTCAGAAATCATTCTAATACGTTGATTTATGAATATGAAGAAACATTTCTTATGGTCATTAATGCTGAATACAGTTGTGGTGCTTTAAGGCCCATTAAAGGGATAGTTCACCTCGAAATCATCTACTCGCCCTCAAGTGGTTCCAAACCTGTATGAGTTTCTTTCATGCTGAACACAAAAGAAGATATTTTGAAGAATATGAGTAACCAAAAAGTTGATGGGCCCCATTGACTTCCATAATATGGAAAACTAAATATATATTATGGAAGTCAATGGCTACCGTCAACTATTTGGTTACCGACATTCTTCAAATTATCTTCTTTTGTGTTCAGCAGAAGAAAGATATTCATACAGGTTCGGAACAACTTGAGAGCGAGTAAATGATGACAGAAATAAAATTTTTGGGCGAACTATACATTTAACACCAATTATGAGAACTATAACAATTAAGATATAGTTAAATCACTCTAAATAAAATATTAAATCACTCTATTAAAATCACTCTAAATTAAAATAGCTATGCCGTTATCGTTATGGTTGTAGTGTGGACTCACATTTCAGAATGATTTTTTCCAGCTGATAAATGAAAATTGATTTAAAAAAAATCTACAGCCAATCAGAATCCATCCTCCTTTGAAGAGGAAACTGCAGCACGTGCTTATTATAAACAACATTATCATCTGTTGGTGTGGATGCTAATATAGTTCTTTTTTAGTTATCGTTCTGTAAAATAGAAGTATTTCGCAGTCATGATCCATTTAATGTGTCCTTGTTGAAAATAATTATTTCTCTTTAAAAAACACCTACCCCAAACATTTTTAATTCGATGCATTTGTAATTCTATGCAACATTTAACACGGTTCAAAACAAGTGCAAGTTTATTCATTCATGCACCTTTTCATACAGTAAAAATGCAGATTATTAGATGGCGGATCATTTCCCTCGGTTGTCTTGTCTTTCTATCTGCTGTGAATCAAAGCTTAGCAGCTGGTTCCCATAATGCAGCTCTAAAAACTGAGCTCTAAATTGTTTTTCAGTAAGAAAGCAGGTGGCCTAAGCCACTGAGCTCAATGCAAAAGGGTTACAGTGTACCCAGTGACTGCTGAAGAATGGAAATGGAAAATGTGCTTTATCTGAGTCAGGGAGCGATTAGCATACCAATTATTACAGTAGGTACGGCGTGACACTGCTAATATCAGCTGCCACAACCAGACAAGCAAACCTGGACACGAACATAAGCTCAGGCAAACACCGAAAGAAACGTATGAGCACACAATCTCCCACACAAGGACAAATACAATCTTCAAAACAAACAGACATTTTTCCGTGGCTGATATAGCCAGATCTTTCTGCCCACCTCGTATCCCAGGAAAGCAGTGCCGTTGTGAGTGGCAGTGCGGTTGGCTCGGCTCATTACCATACATGCAACTAAAATATAATTGGTGCAGCTCGCAGAACACCTGCAGAGGTGAAGGTAGGCATGCTTTTTTTTTTTCGAGCTGGCGAAAACAAAACATGGAATAAATTAATTAAAATCAACAACCGACCACCGTTCAGGTTGCTGAAAATCATCTTCTAATTAACATTACATTCTAAGCACCAATTTCTTTGGAGTAAAATGAAGAGGAAACCAACACCTTGGGCCTCTTTTTCATTTTCTGACTGAATGCCTGCAAATGTGTAACAGAGATATAAAACCGACAGGCCATGGCACCATAAATGCCACTACCAAGACAAATGCTGCACACGGCTAAGGCCAGGAACACTAGGCGATCTCAAATGAGATGACAATTCATCAACAATAAGGGCTGCGGTGGACCCTGGTGAAAAAGAAAAAAAAAAGCATTTTTTTTATAGAAATAGAGATATTCTACATTATTCAACAATCTTAAATATAAAGGTTCCAACAGCGCTTTTTTTCTTTCTTTCTTTTTTTGCAGTGATGCCATAGAAGAAACATTTTTTTATTCCCCAAAGAATCTTTCAGTGAACAGCTCCAGTGAACAGACTTTTATAGTGTAAAGAACTTTTTTTTTTCAACTATACAGAACCTTTTTGTGCAATGGATGTAAAACGTCCTTCATTAAACAATCCAATGAAGAACTTTTGTATGTAAGAGTGAATAAGCTATTACAATCTGTCCATTTATGTGTTTATTTGATACATGTACAGTCACAGCCTGTCATTCTTGCGAAATAAAGCCTTCAGTGCGATGCAAGACCCCTCTGATTATCCTTTACTTCAATATCAATGCGTCTCACTGTTGCAAAGCATTCGCTAATATCACCAGACAAAGCAACATTGTGACATTTCTGATGTAGCGAAAATTACACATTGCTTTAACCTTTTGTGGCCAGAAACCATTAGCCTACCGAAACCCCAACATCAGTGTCCATTAGTTTACATCATCTGCCATAAATAAGTTATTCATCATAAACTCATTTCACCTAGAAAAGACGACACGCTGACTCACCATGAGTTAAATGACTCTACCTAAGAGTCTAACAACACACACACAGTCCAAATGATTGGCTACATTCACACCAAAAGCTAAATTGGCTATTTTTTTAGGCTCTTCACATGACATTTAAGATGTAGAAGTCTCATCAATATATATAAATATACCTATATATATATATATATATATATATATATATATATATATATATATTAGGGCTGTAAACGATTAATCGCGATTAATCGAATCCAAAATAAAAGTTTGTGTTTACATAATATGTGTGTATTGTGTATAATTATTTTGTATATATAAATACACACACATGCATGTATATATTTGAGAAATATTTGCATTTATATAATGCATATATATTTTTATATGATTTATATTATATATAAATAGAACTATTGTATATATAAATAACACATTTTTCTTAAATATATATGCATGTGTGTGTATTTATATATACAAAATACACACACATATATTATGTAAACAAACTTTTATTTTCTATCCGATTAATCGTTTACAGCCCTGATCTATGCATGCATGCATGTATGCATGTATGTATGTATGTATGTATGTATGTATGTATGTATGTATGTATGTATGTATGTATGTATGTATGTATGTATGTATGTATGTATGTATGTATGTATGTATGTATGTATGTATGTATGTATGTATGTATGTATGTATGTATGTATATATATATATATATATATATATATATATATATATATATATGTATATATATATATATATATAGGTATTTACTCATAAAGCAGACATTATTTTGTGATTGATCTGACTCATGCCTCAAGTCTAGCCAGTGGGGGGAAAACATGCATAACGGATCCAATTTCTTTCCACATTTTGTAAGTGTACTGTACGTGAACTAAAAATGTCAAATTTATGGTGATTTCTGCTGTTCACACTGTCATCCACAACAAATCTGTGTCATATGTGGGGGGATCCAATTTAGGACACATTCAACCATGTTGTAGATGCATTAAACCCCAGGAGGCAAGATCCACAGGGGAAACCATATAACAGACACACAACAGTATTACAAGCGTGTCATCATGGGAAAGCAGATGTGAACACCTGCAGGTACAAGTTTACACCAGATATTTTTAAGACCAGAAATCAGTGCATGCAGAAATAAGCACCATCCAGTTAGAAACTGGTTTGTGCATGGATGAAAGGGATCTTCATTCTGGCTGAAATGCTTTTTTTTTTTTTTTTTTTTTTTAACACAGCCATCTGGGTATTTACTCATCTTATTGAGGTCAAGTGTTTTCCCCTGAGGGAGGACAACTTGCAGTATTTATGACAACACCATTCCGCATCTCTTAAGCAATGCCAAGTTTGTTAACTCACACGTCAGGGTGGAATATACAAAAATAATTCATTGGTGTAGCAGTCCTCTCATAAGAAAACACTATTTATAGTCATTGCACAGTGGGCAAAGCCTCTAGTCAAAGAAACCCACCAGTCAAAATGCAACATGACACACAACTCATCATGTTAAGTTAGCAATAGAGATGCTTAAAACAAACCCTGAGTCGCAAAACATCCGCCTGTGTTTCCCAGGCACACCAGGATCAACAAACAACCAATATTCCCAAACCACAGCATGAAGCAGTGAGCCTTCAGGTATAATGAACAGGGGAGAATCTGTCAGGCAGATGCTAAGAAAAACAGCATCATTGTTCTCCTACAAGTGCACTAAGATGACCAGCAAACTACGGCACTCCACTGTTAAATATTAATGAAGGGGGGCGGGTGTGCGATACTTCAGTGCGTATTTTTTGCCCCAGGCTTCATGCAAGAACATTTCAAAACAAAGGCGCGCGTTTTGATGACCATCGTTGGTCCATTCCGCTGTGCTCCATCAGGTCCGGTGACCCCGCTCTGCGTCTAAATGCCCTGCGTAAACGTCCGTGTATCATACAAGCACGCGTTCGCTTAACGGGGAGGGCTGCATGAGGTATTATCAAGGATGAAAACAACCGAGACCGTACCTTTGTTCACTCTCCGCAGTATCTGGCATCGGCATTTGAAAGAGACGGCTATCATTCTAGCTCAGCCGAAGCGCTCATCCAAGGGCTGCGATGAAAACGGTTCCTCGCACACACATAGCACAGGCGCCGTGTCCCACAGGAGAAAGCCAGACTCCGAACGCGGTGCAGAGCTCGAATCATACACTACGTCCCTGCAGCGCTGAGATCCGTGCTTTATAATGGCAAATCATATTTCCCCCCACATATAAAATCCATTGGAACACGCGCGCAGCAGAAGAACACGCGCAGCGCGGCTGATGCGTCTCATCTGAGACTCAGACTGATCTGAATGGGCTTTTAAAGTTGCATGCTTGGTGTATTCAGTAGTAGTCGTGTACCTGAGCACAGCAGGAGACAAGCGGCTGTTTCGTCGATAGAATTAGTTATTTGCGAGCAGTGTCAGATATTAACTTTTCCATTAAAATGCATTAGCTATTTGCCACTAGAGTTGTTTTTAATCCGTTAAGAGGGCAAAGTTTCAATTTAATCAATTCATTATAATAAATTCGCAATCTGCATAATTCGATTTAGAATGTATTACTTATAAAGCTGTACAGTTTATATTCCTAAAAAATGGAAAAGGAATGACCCCCTTAAGCCATTTCCTTGGGGATTTTAGAATAGCTGTTCTGAATTTGATTGAAACAAATTCGAATTATTCAAATTACCATTAAAAAAAAACACAGGGAACGCATGATAAATTCATTCACAAATAATCCATAACCACATTTCGCATCTGGATGGCATTATGCTATATTATATTATATTAAACAACATTTATAATATGTATAATCTTATTATATAACCATTCGGGATAGACTGAAGTTATGCTTGCCATTTTAATTTAGATGCTTATTCAAGCTGGAAAAAAAAATGTAACCTTACATAAGAGCACAATTAAGAGCCTATCAATTCCCCTGACTGGAGAGCAGAATAATTATCATTAGGAAAAAAATAATAATAACAGCCCATTTTTCTGTCACTTCAAAAGGAGAAATACAATTGAATATGCAACAACAGTGAGATTGTTTCCCACTTTCAAAAACACATTTCAGAACTGTTAATTAGCCAATAGTGTCTGTTTATTTACTTCTTAAATTTGCATTGTGCCAATCATACATCCCTAATTGCAATCAAGAGTGGGCTGGTGTGATTCACACTGTGCTCAAGCTCAATGCTGAGCAGCGGACCTTTTTATAACAGCGATAACATGCATTTAGGTCAGTGGTGGCATCTCTTCGCATTATCAGACATTTGGAGGCACGATAAGCCTAGTGACAAGGGACTGCGTATTAAAAGGGTCTATCTCTGTTTGTGTATGAATGAGTCTTTAACGTGAATGAAAGTATTAAGGTCATCGCCACCATACTCTGTTCCTCCCTTGACGCTTGTAAGAAGAGTCTGAGATAACGGTTAAAACTGCTTGCCTGAGATCAAAGTGTGCGAGCTGAGCTCAGGGTCTAATCTCTCTTTTCAACCCCCCTCGTTTTCTTTTATTTTTACTCCCTTCATTTTAATTTTGTCAAGCTTCCAGGTTGACAGTCCAGCAGAGTGGATCAATGTTCCTGAAGAGAGGGACGAGGTTTAGAACTAGGATTATGCATACTGATCAGATTACACGCATACAGGGATTTGTGTGTCCATTTGGATAAATAATGCTCTGGACTATCACCACGTCAAGACGAGAGATGCATGTGCATGTGGTTCTCTGTGGGGAGAGCTTGCAAGTGCATAACGCCGGTCTGTTAAGTGGTTAATTTGATCTGCACTCTGTAGTTTGAAGGTTTAGAGGAAATGTGCTGCCTCGAAGAGAAATCCACTGGTGCAGGAGGAGATGGGAGCGTGATTTCCGCTCTGTGCAAATTTTATGGAGATGTCCGTGAACTGAGGCACTCTCCCACTGTTTAAGACCCGCCAGTGCCACATTCGGCCCATCCTCTATGTGCTCGGATTTAAAGAATATGACCCAAGAAGAGAAACAAAGGGAGTAAACCACAGTCAGTCGTTTCCATCGTGGGCCCAAGATTAAACCATTCATTTGAAACTGAAAAAATAAACTTTAAATCCAGCATGACTCTATCCCAAAATAGTACGTGCAAGCTCTAATTTATGCATCCCACATGAGAAACCCACAATACAAATGTTCCCTGCTTGGGATGCACGTCTGCATATAATATTTAATCAACAAAGAATCAACAAAAGTTTAAAGACTCCATGAAATTGCTTGACGAGTGAATTTTCATTCTTTGTTCACATCGAAAGGTGTTACGTTTAAAATAGAGATCATGATTCTCCTATGATTCTGAATAGACAACTAAACAAAGTAACTTAATTTACTAAGTCCCGACAAAATGCAGTCCAATTGAATTACTTAATTTGAATTAATTTCTCAAATGAATGATTCAATGACTCACTCATAAAGACTTAACTTGTTTCATTACTGAATGAATTGACCTGTTTAAATGAATCTCTTGAATGAACAATTTAATGACAAATACATTTTTAACAGTATTTTGTCGCCACCTACTGGTGTAACACTGTGTGTGTGTGTGTGTGTGTGTGTGTGTGTGTGTGTGTGTGTGTGTGTGTGTGTGTGTGTGTGTGTGTGTGTGTGTGTGTGTGTTGTCATGGACAAATCAATATCCTCAAGGTCCATGACGACTACCTCAATCTCAATTATAGGAACCACGAAACATTCCTAAATAACAGGCATCGAGTCTCTTGTTCGTCTCCCAGGATGGAGCAATCAATTTTCTTGGGATGAACATGGCAGCAATGGCAATCAAACACCAGTAGGATGCTTTATGCGTTCTCATTACAGCTCTGAAGGTGACAGCTGACTTAATGGGAAACCTCTCCACAAGGGCTGTCCCTGCATTTACATTTGCACGTGGATGAACACACATAATTGGCAGGTTTTGATGTGCATGGATGCATGTATGATTCAACATGACATACGTGTGCAGAGGTCTTATTAAACAAAATTGTGAAGCTGCAAACATGACAATATGGGGGTCCTGGCAAATCTGTCATTGGATGGTGAGTGTGTTCATGGCAACTGCAGTTGGACAGATGGAAAATACACTTCAAATCTCCTTGGCTCACCATAGAGTCTATTATTTATTACTTCTCTTAATGGCTCTCCCGAATGAATTTTTTTTCCCCCTTAGTAAATCTGAAGAATTGAGAACAGTTTTATAAGACCATTATTACTAAAAGAAAGAAAATGTCATTCCACCAAAAGAGGATATAGCTTAGCTGTCAGTATCATGAATGCTGTATATCTCGAGGTTGGGATTAACCAGACCATGAAAAATCGAGCCACCGTGTTTTAGACAAGCAAGCTAGAGGCAGGCCGGGAACATTTTCCCCACAAAGAGCAAAAGCAGTGAACTATTATAAATGAGCAGTAAAAACCCTTCAGCCTGTAAGGAGCAGAAGGAACAATGGCGGGAGCTGTCCATCAGCGCTGGTGCTGAAATGGCGAGGATTACAGTTTCCCCTTATGTACTACATTAGCGGCCTCTAGCGGTGAAAGCGATGAACTGCACTATCAATCAAAGGACTCAAAACAGATTTAATGCTGCAGGGTGGTCACAATTCAAGCCATATTTAATGTAGCTTCAATAAATCAGGGCATTCAAAAAATGTAAAGCTCTTACATACATATATAATTATAATTTTCAGCCTAGATAAAGAGTGTATCCTTTCGCACCTCATCCCACTCGACTGGACTGAAAACTGGGGCTGTGTGTGGGCCATTAAAACAAGTAAACAAACATGTTTGTGGGAGCAGCTTGAAATGAAGCGTACTTAGTGCCAGTGCACATCATTCTGCTGGAAGAATCTATTTAAAAACGAGTAGGGTACATGAGGACTCATTTATACTGAGGGCTGTAATGTGGGCCGAAATAAGTCCTATTCCTTTTCAGAAATAAGACCCTGTCAATTGATATTAAGATTAATTAGAGCAGTTCATACTTTTCCAATCACCAATAATACAGTTTTAGTGTGATCAATGTAGCCTAATCTTCACAGGAACTGAATCTGACATGGTCTTCCACCAATTGTAGTAAATTGACTTGAGCTTGAATACTTAAGTACATAAATTGTGGCATTTCTGTCAGTTTAGTTCATCTTTAATATATTATGATGCATGGCAAATCATAAAATATTATTTGGAGAAAATCTGTGTCTTATTTCTTCCCACTTACAGTTAAAAACAGTCATTGGAGAGCCTAATAAAAACTTCATCTGCTTAAAATAATGTGTTGAATATCTTATTATCCTATGTTAACTTTGACTGCCCTAGAATACATACAGAAAACTGTTTATTTTCTCTCAATTTGATCAAATTAAGTTAAGTGACAATATAGCCAGCACAATAAAGCAGGCACATACACATCTCTCTCGGTCTCTCGTTCATTCACTGTTGTAGTTTCAGAGAAAGCTCTATATTGATTCAGTCTAATGGAAGTAAATTGAAGCCCAGGCCATTACGTGCAGAGTTTGCATCACAATGTTATGCAAATGAGATGCTTCTAATGCGTCTTCAGGGTGCCATTATAATATGAAAATACATATTCTTGTTTACATGGATATACTTCTCGCATTGTCGTACTAGTTGGGAAGCCAAAGACTTCAAAAGGGTGATGCAGCGGCATTACTCAACTGAACTGCGTGGCGACCCCAATTATCTGTGCAACCTGATGGATAGTGCAGAGAGAATCTTGTTAGTTGGTTTACTTTTGCGACCCCTGATAGTGCTGCGCAAACTAAAAATTGGCCAAACAGAAGTGCAGCGATGATACACCCTGGCCAGCTTTTGGCTCAGGCTCTCAAAACAATATTTTGAGTAAATGTAGTCGCATCTTGCCAATAAATATATACAGTATCACCACCTGATGCCATTAAATGTGGCACTTAAAATTATACAATGTAGCAAGACTCCCATAATATCCTCTCATTAACATTATTTATATCTTTAACAGATGTAAATGTAACCAGTTCTACTGACCTGATCCGAGCATTATTCGAACCAGGGTCTCCGGCGTGGGAGTGAAGGCTCTAGTGTCAGTCGCTAGAGCGCCTCTTGAGATCAGGGGAGTGAGGTTTACACGCACAGCCCTTACTGGCCAACCACAGTTTACAAGAACAACTTGGGAAGTTTCACAAACACCACCATGATTCATCAGCTCATCAGTTATCAAACTACTACAACAATCTATAAAAAGACGCTCGGTTGGCAAACCACTACTGCAAGAC
This sequence comes from Phoxinus phoxinus, assembly GCF_949152265.1. NCBI lineage: Eukaryota > Metazoa > Chordata > Actinopteri > Cypriniformes > Leuciscidae > Phoxinus > Phoxinus phoxinus. The sequence continues at coordinate 8,782,283 of NC_136884.1, forward strand.
TGCCAATGCAGGGACCCAATATCTCCCAGCGGACATGACTGGACAATTTAAGGATGTGTGGGGGCCAATACCACTTTATGGAAAATTGACTTGGCCTTGAGCAAAATAATCTTCCATCAGGACCATTTGCTACTTAGGACAGAGTGTGTTTGGGTAAAGTTACTTTTAAAGTAATGTGTTACAATATTGCATTTTGTCACTTAGCTACTTTTTATGGAAAGTAATGGGTTATGTTACTTTTGTGTTATTTTTTCTCACCTGGGCTGGGCTTGCTTCATTTCTTTTTTAACAACAAAATATCTAATTTTGGCAAATGTACTGTAAAGGTCCTTTCACACTAAAAGTGAAATGAAAAAGCTTCAGGCTGAAGGAAGTGCAAACTCACGTCTGTTAATAAAGTGAGATTAAATACATAAAGTATGTGTATTATTTAACACATTTAATTAATGCAAGTTTGTGTAATATTCTTGCATTTCAGTTTTCATTCATTTTTGAGGAATACTGATGTTTAGTAAATGCTCACATTTAGTCTAGAACTACTATAACCATCATGTTTACACCACACACACAATACCTCTCCACTTACTCACGATTTCTCTCAACATGGGGACAGGGGACGGACGGGTCAGTCAATAAATGGGGAAACACAGTAACTTGCATTATTTGAAAAAGTAACTCAAGAAAACAAAATATTTTGTTGTAAATTTAAAAGTAATGCATTACTTTAGCTACTTGAAAAAAGCAATGTGATTATGTAACGCGTTACTTGTGATATGTGACCCCCAACACTGCAGGACAAATGCCAAGAAGAGACAACCAGACCACTTCATCTGACTGAAATTATTATTTTGCAAGACCAAAAGCAAAAGCCCACAGATGTCCCTGTCAGACAGGCTCGTCTTCCAGCCAAGGTGCAGTAATAGGTCTAGTCAAGCATCACCATATCACAGAATTGACTTAAGTGGCTTTTTCCAGATGAAAGAGCAGCAAGGGAAAACCGACGGATAGGGATTTAAAACACAAGAGCGCTGAGTGTCGCCACTGTCGCTACACAAGAGAGCAAAATTAAACTCTTCTGCCGGTTCGGAATGCCGCTTGCAATCAGTTCCATTGTTTCAGGGAGATTGTACATCATTCCCGACGAAACGCTGAGGACGGAGATTCCTCAAACAAACACGGCCATGTTTCCCACAGGAAGCCGGCAGAAAGAGTTAACAAAAGATTCTCCACCATCCACTCCCTTTGAAGGCCACATCAAACATTAAACGCATGCTGTTTGCTCAAGAAGTCTCTCTCTCTCAGAAATATGATCCACAATCCCTTGGAGAAGCATCATCATTCTTTGATCCAAGTGGATTTTGAATGCAACTTTGTAATAACTACAGTATTATCAATAGGCTATGTCTCTTTTCCATAGCTTGGCTTTGCTTCAATATCACTGACCTTGAAAACCCCACTGTTGCCTAACACTTTCAAAAATGAGTTGTTTTCAGTTTTCCTTCCAGCTCCTGTTCTCACCTTGACTGACAACCTCCTCTCCTGCACCTGCCGCTTCCTCCTCAGTGTGACAGTGTCTCCAGGAGAGCGGGAGCGGGACCCCGGCCCAGCCGTGCAGCAGCCGTCGCATGATTCTGTGCTCTGACCTGGGAGAACAATCCCTCAACCTCTGCGCCTCTCTAATCGACCCTCTCCTCTCCTAAAACAGGGGCTAATTGATAGACCCAACACCATTATGCACACATAAAATCTCTCTTGCCTCCACAAGAGGGCGGCAAAACGTAGGTGGAGGGGATTGTCGCGTGTGCACGTGAAGGTGGTTGCCATGGAAATAGTGCGGTCGGTCTCAAAAGGGCGGATCTGAGAACAGCAGCGCGTGGCTTACAGGAGTTGACAGGAAGTGGGACGAGCCGCCGGCAAAATATGGGAGCAGAAGTCCCTCTTTCCAAGTATTTGCGTGCGTGCGTGCGTGCGTGTGTGTGTGTGTGTGTGTGCAGTGTGTGTGGTGAGGCGAGGTGAGGTGAGGTGAATAATATGGAGGAGCTTTGAACAAGCAACATAACCGCATGCAAAGCACAGGGTTACAATATGCAAAGCAGCTCATGAATATTATGCATATGAATGCTTTCTCTGCAGGGTGGATTTGTATGTCTGCACCATATGGATTTAGAGGGAGGATGATGGATAGGATAAGCACACAAGTATAATGACTTGATCATCTGACATCTGACTCAGCAAATGCACACAGCGCTGTTAATGCACTGTGTGTGTGTGTGTGTGTGTGTGTGTGTGTGTGTGTGTGTGTGTGTGTGTGTGTGTGTGTGTGTCATTGACTTTTCCCCATCAGAGTCGACGGCTGCAAATGAAAACCCCTCATTTAAAGGTCAATTGACCCAGAATGCTTCCTGTATAAGACCAGAACACAATGAACCACTGCAGTGAAGGGACACAGTCAAACAGAGAGAGAGAGAGAGAGAGAGAGAGAGAGAGAGAGAGAGAGAGAGAGAGAGAGAGAGAGAGAGAGAGAGAGAGAGAGAGAGAGAGAGAGAGAGAGAGAGAGGTCAAAGTGAGGGTCAGGTCAGGCACAATTTAGCAGGCCAATGTTAACTGATCAATCGAGCTCTTAATGATGTTGAGTTCGCTGCGACAAATGAATATGCCACTGACATTTTAAAAGTGGTTTGTAAATGAATGTAGAGCTTACGATGGCCAGCAGAGGGAGCCATTTTACTTGCTTAGTTCTTCTAGTGTGTCTTCTGCCAAACTCTGAAAACTCACTTAAAAAAGAAAAAAAAAAGTATTAATATATTAATAGGTTTTTTTTTGTTCTAAAGTGAGTATATATAAAAGATTATATCAGATATTAAAAGTATATACTTCTGAACCGTTCGGTTTCTGGTTAGGGGTCAGTAAGATTAAGAAATGAATACTTTTATTCAGGAAAGAAGAATTTAATTTAATAAAAAGTTACAGTAAAGACATTTACAATGTTATAAAATAACATTCTTACGTACTGTATGTAAAATGAATAAGTACTGTTCATTTTAGCTTTCTTTTAATTAAGAGAATCCTGAAAAAATATCCACAAAATATTAAGCAGCACAACTGTTCTGTTAACAGAAAACTATTATAATAATATTTTAGAATATTGCATTTTTAAACAAATAAATGCATATAATATAAATTAAACCTGGCCTGATTTCATTAATATTCAATATCATCAGTCACTCAGCCCACGTGGGATGACTGTGGAAACACTTGCTGGCATCAGAGACAGAGCATGGCCATAATAAAGGAATGACAGACAGAGCCCATCAATCTTCGTCAATGTTATTACTGAACTCTCGGCTCGGCTATCAGCATATCTGCATTTAATCAGGATCAAGGCCACCCAGAGGGCAGATGTCTGTGTGTGTGTGTGTGTGTGTGTGTGTGTGTGTGTGTGTGTGTGTGTGTGTGTGTGTGTGTGTGTGTGTGTGTGAGATAGAGAGAGAGAGAGAGAGAGAGGCTGGAAGTTCAATAGACCTGCACAGCCTTGAACATCTATGCCGATAAGAGCCTTGACAACATTTGACCTCTGCCGCCCGCGACACATCGCGCAGATGCTCTAATGCTGTTTTATCCTGCACACACCTGCTATCATATGCTAGTGCCCTTTAAGCTCTGTGAGAACTTGAACAACGGGTTTTCTGTGACACTGTTCACTGGTCCAAGCTGAGTTTCATGATGCATTTGACTGATGTTCAAGTTATCCTAGACCCCATTCACTTTCTTAGTACACATTCCTGATCTTATCATGCATGATTCCACAGTGCACACTTCTGCAAAGTAAAACAAAAAAGACATTGATTTTCAGCTGATGTCACAGATGGTGGAGAAAACAATCTTAACCAATAGCTCAATAGCAATTTAGTTAATGTTTTACTGTTCAATCTTGTACAAATTACTGTTGTAAGTACCAGGTTGTTGTTTTTTTTAAATTAAAACTACTAAAGAAATGAAACAAAAAGATTAGACGAAAAACTTCAACTTAAATTCAAAAGAAAATGAAAAACATTAGCTTTAGTTAGCAAAATAAAATAAGCTGAACTTGATGTACTGAAATTAGATTATTTTATTTGATAGGCCTATATTCCACCAAATATTTTTCTAGACTATTCAGTTAAAGATTTAGGCATAGTGTAAATAATAGACTGCTGTTAGAGGGGGGGGAAAGCCCTCAGTGGGCAAATATTTCCCCTTGAAAAAGTTATAAAAGTACATTTCTGACACCAGTCAATAGAATAAATAAAATAAAAACATCAATTATATGCAAAGTATATATTGATATGCTTGAGATGAACCTTTAGCCTCCGCGTTCAGGTCAAAAAGCCTCCTCAAAAGTAGAGGGTTCACGAGGGACGCAATCACCTGCAAACTCTTCCAGTTCCCACTTTTCATAATCCAATCAGTTCCCCATGGATAAAATCAACTCCTATCCAACATAGTAAAATAGTTTTTGAACACCATAACAGCAACTTGTGGAATGGAAGCCTGGCAAGCAGTAACAAAAAAATATATATCAACATATAAAATGTGTTATCGTTGCACTTGACTGAATTCCATAAGATGTTTTTGAACTAGTTCACAACATGTAACACCCAGAATGTGACAGTCTCTAAGCTCACAGGTTCTTTGGTCAGTCAGACACCATTTCCGTAGCCTTAGGGCTGTAGGTAATTGCTAGCTGGCCTCCGGCAACAGTAAAGTAAATCACATCTCCATTGGTTTGTCCCAGCCGACTGACATGAGTCTAAAAGAGGTGGATGACCTCTTTACAGCACAGCAGATGTCTTGGTGGGAAAAATTTAATAATTGCAAATGGTGCATTATGGGTGTAGTTGGCATCCCTCTTGCTGGTTGTTCCTTAAAGCCATAAAGCTTTGACAGGGGAAGCCAAGCAGAGAGTAAGACTGGCATTATGCAGGCCTGCCACCCCCATGGGATATGCAGATAAGCACTTCCTGTGCAAGGGGGAAGCGGTTATTTTCAGGGCTGCTATGCACGCCTCTTCTTTCCCAACCCCCAGATCTTATTAAGACCCAGCCAGCTCCACATCAAATGATTTCAGACTTCACAGTGCCTCCTGAAAGACGCTCCACAAGGCATTTCGGAGATTTGGACATCTTTTGTCAAAATGGATTAAATATAAGTAAATAAATATTTTAGAATAAATATCAAAATAGAAAGCCATTAAGGTGCAAATAATAATCTCATAGACATTTTTATTTATTTTTCCAGACCAAAATTAAATAGGTCATATTTAAAAAGTTCAGATTTACCAAATTGGAATGACGGGCCTATTTCTAGCAGATGGGAGTCGAAAACACTCCCTAAAATCTGTCTCGCGCACAAGAAGAAAATTGTCTATTTACTCACCCTCATGACATTCCAAACCTGTATGACTTACTTTCTTCTGTGGATCATTATATGGTATTTTGGAAGAATGTTTAACCCATTTTTTCATTAAGTAAAAGTCAATGGGGTCCAATACAACAATGACTTCCACTATATGGACAAAAACAGATTTTTCGAATGATTTTCTTTTCTTATATTTACCGAAGAAAAAAGTCATACAGGTTTGGAATGACTTGAGGCGTTTCTGGGACAATTCTGGGAGCTATCCTTTAAAAATGAAACACACGTCACCCATCAAACCACTGACATCAACATGACCTTGTAACCATCAACTGCCTGTAAATATTGAGCATCATGAAAAAGACAGGTCTCTCATTGATTCAAAAGTGTGACAGACAATGATATATTTTAAATATTAAAGAGACTTACCTAAATGGCGAAGAGGCAGCAGTGACAGCAAGAGAGGGAGAGAAAAAAGAGAAACATTGTATTAGTGCAAAAACATCTCAATACACTAACTTTTATAGTTTCCCATCAGAAATAAAAATCACAATTAGATCTCTTTAACAAAAAACACTGTAGCTGCAGCTTTGTGTATTCAGAATGTGTGACCTCTGATGTTCATTCATATCATCATCATCCCACCTCGAATAATGGGGAACTTTCTGCTGGAATGACTCTAACATTTAATAGTTTTCCATCTCAACGCACAGAACACCCTAACCGCACCACCACGCACACAAAGGAAGAAAAAAGTGCGACAATTTACATCTTTCAAAATGTTTTTCTACCCCAACGACTTCAGTGCTCGCGGCTGAAAATGCTAAAGGCAGGAGAGGAGAAAATGGCACATGATTTGACAATCAAATTTGCCTCTTGCTAATCTAAATCCGAGAGCACCAACAAATCAAATACAGCGTGCATGCGGTGAAGAAAATTAGCTCTGGGTCAGTGGGGAAGCACTTCTTGAGCCGCCCATAATGCGGCCCATTTTAATGACTGCATAACTCATAAAAACACATCTCAACAGCGTAATCAGGGCCTAATGTGGCCGTGAACCGCAGCTTTAGCTTGTTTACTCTGTGCACACTGCAGAGAGGTAAGAGTCTCGGCTAAAGATGACTCTATATCGAGACATGACAGCTGATGTCATCTCTCACCCGCTCTGGCGAGAATGACGTTAATGCTCCAATCTAACTGCGGATAAAAATGCCATTTAATAGCAGCGCAACCTTATTTACATGACATGACAGCTAGTCCCTAAACTCCATATTGCAATCAGTTGGACGTCGTCACATCATGATCACACCCCAATCATGGACAGAAATTCCCCTTGCTTTGACATTCTCTAACAGTTTCACTCAAAAAAAAAAAAGATATATATATCTTTAATAGGCTCTGATTTTATCCACCAGGAATTGATTAGATTATGAATAGTGGCCTTGATGTAATAGATGGGTGCATTGGAGGATGGAAGTTATTATATCATGATCTTTCCACACATGAGAAAAAAATAACAAGGTCAATTCTGATTTCATGTTGACATTAAACTGAATTTTTATTGTTAGATCAGTGCATTGTGAATGATGCATCACTGCATTTTTAAATCTTTAAGTCAAAGTATTCCTCTGTGCTGAGAACTCCAAAACCAAAATGTAAGTACAAGGCAAAGCTTTCAAAGAAACAACAGCAGGGGGTGTCATTCAGAAAGAGAGAGAGAGAAGTAACTAAACTACAAAAACCCTTTCAGTTTCATGGACCTTCAGTGTCTTTGCTGTTAGTTAAAGTGCAATGAGACTTAATGCAGGATAGGCTGGCCAGTAAATCTAGCGCTCCATTCTTAAATGAAAGCCAACATGCCTCTATTTCCGTTGAGCAGTACAGTTAGTGGAGGGTAAATGCAGTCCTTGAAAGCATGCTGGGCTGAGCAGATTTACTTGGCGACAATGTTTAGTTTTGGGTGTCTTATCCGGTGTTTTCACGCTGATGGTTGTTTATTGCAGAGGGAGATTGTTCTGCCAGTAGAGATGGCTGCGACTCATTGTCCTTTGGACATGGAGGACTGAATTAATTTTCCCCCTCAGTAAACACTGGCTTGTTCTCCAGTCCGAGCGATTAATCCAGCATGGGTAACTTCTACTGTCTAGGGAAATCAAAAGTTACTGTTGGAAAAAAAAAAACAGCACTTGCCCAACTTATCAGTTGACAGGCCATTCACAAATCCTCTATTGTGGTCTCATGGGATAGTACAAATAATAGGTCAAACAGGAACTTTTCACCTACTGATTTAGAAATACAATGAATTCAGACATACTATTTTCACATACAGGTTTTTTTCTGCCTAGTATTTAGTAGGGAAGTATGCGATTTAAAATGCAGCCTCAAATGTACTATAAGAACCGCTAGACAGTCAATGCAAAGTCCCAATTCCCCTCGAGACACAAACATAACTTTAGGTAAAGCGGGTGACAACTGTGATACAAATCTACAAACAAATGCTTGTGTGTGACACATTAGTTTGCGCTTGTGTGTGCGAGTGTGTCTGTAGGAGGGAGCGATGAAGAGAACACAGACGAGCCCTCTGGCTTTGCGATGTGGCCGCGCATCTCAATGAAGAGCAGAGAGAAAAGCTCTCCAGTTCCTCTGCTAGCGTGTTAACCAGACTACAGTGAGGGAGAGAGGGAACGCGAACGTGCTAGCCACTTGCTATTGAACCCGACCGTCCTCGGGAGAGATGCCGGGGGCCTAGACGTTAATTAAATCTGATCCTCTGCTTGCACTTGAGCCACGGGAGCCACGGCTGCAATCGTGTGCATCTATATTACTGCACCGACAGCCAGTTTCAGAGGAAATGCGTGATTGAACTCAAGACACGTCCTAGTGCAAATATTGTAGGGCCATATGATGATTTGGAACAATGGGGGATCTTTCACCCATAATGAAATGTGTTGAACCCTTTAGTTAGTGAGGAATGAAGGCTTATTTTGCAGAAGAAGCAACTATTTGGACAGGAAGAGACCATCTGACTCGCATGTCATTTAGCCAATCACAGATCAACGTGATTAGAATATGTGCTCGTCCAAAAGTACATGCATTTCACAGAACTCGGAAAACTAGGCGAAACATGAAATATTTTGCATATATTCTGCTCGTGGATATCTAGCCTACATAGTTCACCTAAAGCAAAACTCAGAAGCCCAGTTTCACAGACAAGGCTTAGATTAAGCCAGGATTAGGCCTTAGTTCAATTAGGAGAGTTAAGTAGCTTTTATAAATATGCCTTAGAAAAAAAAAACATTACTGGTACTCTTGAGACAAAACAACGCCACTGACAGTGCAAGTTGCTTTCAGTTAAACCAGCTCAAACATGCGTTTTAATCCGGGACTAGGCTTAAGCCTTGTCTGTGAAACTGGTGGTAAATCTTTCATTTAACGTTTATCTAATCCTCCTCTATCAACACAGTATCTTGTAAATTTTGACTTTGTTTCCAGGTGGACTGTTTGAAAACAGAAAAAAAAAGTAATGTAAAATCAGCCAATCACATCAAAGATTACCAAATTGAGAAAGTCCAAAAGGTAAGGGGATAATAGACAACAGTACCAATGAAATTAATCTCGTTTTTTTTGAGAGTACAGCCAATCACTTTATGGTGACAAACACCATACATACTGTATTGCCAATATGTTTAAGTATTAGATTTATGCTTAAATGACTGCATGTAAAGGACAATATGTATCCAGTCCAAGTCTGTACAGCATATAATACAGTACACACATCCTTTAGGCTTTCTATATAAAATATAGCACAAAATGAAATGCATTGCATGCTGGGAACAGCACATAACCTCCTCTTCTCAACGGAATCAAGGCCAACATCAAAGGGCCAGTGGGGTCTCTCTATTCCCAGTGGCAACCTATTACATAATAAATGACCACTGAATGATCTCAGCATACACTTGATTTCTGCACAAATTTCTTTAAAATTTTCTGTCAAAATGTAACATCGAAAAGCAAGTCACACTCCAATGGCCAAAGACATAAAACAAATACAATATTAAGAGTTTAGCTTTTGAATAATGGTAGCAAAATCTTTCCAAATACAGTGCATCCAACATATGGATCAAAACATTCAATGGACAGTTCACTCAATATTGCATCAAATTCGTTGTCAGACAAGTTGTGTAAAGAAATGCTTCTCTACAATCACAATGTGAATCTTGTGGTCAGAAACTTGAACCAGTCTCTGGAAAATGTCTATATTCCACACAAAACCAGGAATCGCTTCATGCATAATTTGCAAACCTAAAAAAAAAAAACATTGAAAGCAAGGGGTCTGACATATTTCTCATGTCATGTAGACCTTAAGGCTGTGCTAAAACAAGACTTTGACCTATATGTAGACAGTTGCTGTGGGTCAATGGTGTAAACCTGGTTCAGGAGAGACCACACAGCATGGCAGGGACAGTGTGTGATGCATGTTGCCGTTTGTTGCCGACAGTAAAAGCAAGCTTAGGTCAATGTAGCCCCGGAGACAATACACAACCTTCTTCTTTCAAAGGTACCAGTTTAATATTGTCTAACTGCTACAGTACCAGTATGTGTCCTGTCAGATTAGGAAATAACTAGACAATATTAAGGTCACTACATCATAAATGCAACTGAATTACGAGTCTAATTCTGATAAGCAACTTGATACAAAGAAATGCATATCAAACCCAGGCCAGCAGATAACATATCAAACAAAAACTATGCAGTTGTTGCACTATCCTCCAGATATCTCTACTGTGCACCAAACTGCAATAAACCAATATTCAAATCATATTTAAACGCTGTGCTTACAGGAAGCCAAACAACATTACAAACATGTTCCATGACAAACGATCAGTAAACAAGATATCTAGGGTCTTTCGAGTATCAAGTGTTGTGGCCTGGCACTTCTGAAAGCATACGGTACTAATTCCACAATTCCAGCTGACACTGAAGGCCAGAGATCTGGCTGAGGGTCTAACATTATCATGTCACCGACTCATCCGGGCTTCCTACGGGTTTCCAGAGTCTGTAATCTAAAACGCACGCAAAGATTGAGCAGATGTGGAAACATGGCAGCTCCATTATCAAACACCCGCAGGGAGAATGAGACGGGAAGCCAAAGAGGGGATGGTGGTGACCAAAGACACGAGAGGTGTGTGAAACACAAAGATGATGATGAAAGATGAGCAACACCTGGTGCTAAATGCTACAAACGCTTTATCATTATCTTCTGAAAAACATGTGCTCATTCAAGTGCTAGTTAGAAAGATTAGCACTTTACACAACCTGTTGGAAGCGTACAGCTTGGAGGGTTTCGAGGGTTAACTGATGTGACAAATACATTAGGAAAATAAAAATATTTTATTTTATTCCGAATGAAGCATGGCTCCATCACACATCAAGTGCTAACTGCAGTTATCATAAGATAGATAAGCTTCCTTATTTTATTCATTTAAGAATAGCAAGTGCAAAAGTCTGCAGAAATTGGATTAATTGTCTAGTATTTACAGATGTTAAACTAGTTTTAGGCTCAGATCTGTTCAGCGTTTTTACTAGGGCTCATTCTCATGGTTAGGGATATGAACAAACTTGTGTGTGTGTAACTTGTCCTGCACTCATCCTCCCCTCTTCTCACCCTGTCTTTTCTGGGTCCTTGTTAAAAACCCACACGCTTCCTCTATTTACAGCCTTGAAAATTACACATTGCACAGTGAAAAAAGACAGCTGTCCTCTAAACTTTGCTAACATAGAGTTGCACACAAAGACGCATACAAAATCACATGCCTTGATGAAAATAGCGCACACTGTTGTGACAGACTAAACAGCTGAAATACAGCACTCTCATTAACATTTCACGACTGCCAGCTACGCAAAAGGACATTACGTTAATCTTTAAAATCACTACATCACAAGAGTAACAAAAGAAAAGTGTCACAAGAACCGTTGACATAAGATAACGTTTCCCACGGGGCCTGTAAATGCTGAAACAGATAGCAACCCTGGGGGTCATAAATGTGCACTAGATAGCACATGTTTTTTATGCCTTTTTTTTAAACATACATTCACATCATATAACCAAGGCAAAAAATGGTCAAAACAATCGAGTTGTCAGTTAGCATAGCATATAGTTTCTTGTTAGTATGACATTGACTTGGATCATGCTCTTGAGCAAAACAAGCAAAACTTCTTCTAGTTTGACAAAATAATGAAAGTGCCGTTTTTGAAAAGTTCACATTTGCAAATATCCCAGAGGATGAGGTATGCAACACGCAATTGAATCAAACATCTGAAAATAAACCAATACAACAGAGAACAAAATAGTCCTCAGATGTTTGTTATTTACAACAATAACCTGTTATTAATTCAATCTCAAACCTTTAGTAGCAATTATTACTCCACCAAATGTGTGATGTAGTTTAAGATGGTTCTATACTGTTGAGTCAACATGGTTTGGTCTAAGGATGTGCAATGAAGTTACTACAGTACGGTTTTGGAACACAGTTTTGTCTAGCTAGTTAATTTCTCCATATCATATTAGTGAAGTAGTGAGTTACGTCGCTCTATGGGAAACACACCCCAGGTCTCTCCGCATATTGAATTGTGGTTAAACTTTGGCAAAATATTGAAAATTCCTGGCTAATGCTGAGATTATCAGTTGTCCACTCTGCAAGCACTCAACTACAATACTAATATAATAATTTGTTACATTTATATAGCGCTTTACTCAAAGTGCTTTACATAGGGGGGAAATCTCCTCAACCACCACCAATGTGCAGCATCCACCTGGATGACACAACGGCAGCCATATTGTGCCAGAACTCCCACCACACACCAGTTTATTGGTGTAGAGGAGACAAAGTGATGAAGCCAATCAGAATATGGGGATGATTAGGAGCCCATGATTATGGACAGAGACCAGTCGGCAAATCTGGCCAGGATTCCGGGGGCTACACCCCTATACTCTTTTTGTGAAGGACATCCTGGGAGTTTTATTAACACAGAAAGTCAGGACTGGACAGAAAAGCCCTAACCCCTCTGTTTAACGTCTCATCCGAAGAAGGGTGCTCTTTGACAGTATAGTGTCCCCATCACTATACTGGGGCATTAGGACCCACACAGAACACAGGGTTAGCGCCCCCTGCTGGCCTCACTAACACCTCTTCCAGCAGCAACTTAGTTTTCCCAGGAGGTCTCCCATCCAGGTACTGACTAGGCTCAACCCTGCTTGGCTTCAGTGGGCAACCAGTCTTGGGCTACTGCAGTCCAGGTGTAGAGGCCACTCTAAAGCCTACGCATAACTAGATTTACTTATGACCTACTTGCAAGCAAAGTCAAAAGATATTTTTCTCAGAGTAACAGTCTGCAACATTTACCGTTTCGCTGATCTCACAAAAAAAGGCAGCGAGTAGGCTCAAACTGTGTCCACATGTTCACAGCAGAAAGTGTATTAGTTCTCTTTTCAGCAGCTGAACCTGTGGCAAGTTGAGGACCCTTATACCGCTTCAGCCACACACAGAGATGCAGCAAGCCACTTAACAGCCTCTGTTGTTTAGAACAGCAAGAATTCTCCCAAGCGCCTGAGGGGGTGGTAACAACCTGAAACTTTTCTGTTTCATTCCCTCGCAGTGGACAGACCCCGTAATGGTCTCCGACAGGCAGTTAAAGGGCATGTGTGACAATGACTCAGGGCTCTTATCAATAGCCGCCCTCACATCCTTGTGTATGTGTACAACCTAGCATAATTATAGACGTGGGCCTGCTGCTATCAAGAGCTGTGCAGACAGAGATAATAGGCGAGAAGAGTTGTTTACCGTGCAAATAGAGAGAAAGAATGAGGGAAAAGACTGAAAACTGCCACAGAGAAGCACAGCAGTTCTAATGAGGTGAGCTGGGCAGCTAAACGAGGCAGAAGTTTAGGCACTGCAGGCTTATCCAGAGACCCGATTTGAGGGATTCCAATCTAATAGCTATAGCTATTTAATTTATTTTGATATAAATTGATTTGAGAACATCCCAGTTACAATCAGTTTGTACATAATTGCCTACAAAATACTTAAAAAACTCAAGCAGCTGAGAGGATCCACCACCGACTCGGCGACATCTGCAGGATGGGAGGTTCATTACAAACAATGTTTAATAAAAAAAAAAATAATGAAAAAGGATAGACTCAAATAATGAAAAGATCATTTAAAAAATACTGAATTGTTCAAATATTGTGATTAAAATATATTTATATTAAATATAGATATTAAACATAATAAAGACAGAACAATATATGTATCGAATATAGATAGATAGAATATAAGGACTTGTGTACGTCACATCCACCAGATCAATGTAAAGCATAGAGGCAACGACTGAACAGAGTCAGTCAGTCGAGTAGGAGTTTAAAGACTGCCAAAAATGAACTAAAACTGACTGCAGACAGAGGGAAAAGAGAACAAGGAGGAAGGAGTCTGAGGCGAGCGGGTCTTGATGTTTCTGCACAGAGAAAATGGCTGGAGGTGAAGAGCTTTTTTGTGGAGCGAGTGGCAGGTTGCTCTTTGACAGCTCCGCACCAGCGCTGGTGAAAAACGAGAACGGCAAGAACAGCGCTGGCAGATACGTGATAAAAATATCAAGGTACGTTAGGATTCAGACTGAAGAGTAGAAGGCAGGCGCTCAAGAAGACATTGCTTCCTATTGAATTACACTGTATTCTTAATGAAATCTATCAATAGATGATTTTGTTAAAGATTCATTATATTACTTACTCAAAATGGTCAAGATAAACATTTTTATTTTTTTTGTCTTATTAGTTTGCACACAAACCGATTAGGCTGCCAAGTTACCATCATGCATTCCCTGCTGTTATCATGCTAAACAATAGGGATGTCTAGATCCGATCACGTGATCGGAAATCGTCCAGATCACGTGGTTTCAGACTCGATCGGAATAAGACGTTACCTCCCGATCAGGACTCGGATATATATGTATATTCTCATTATTTTAACACATCTAGTTATGCGGTATACTTAAAATCAAATGACTCTGACTCGAGGGCAAAAAAACCTGATCGGGACATCCCTACTAAACAATTAGCCTAAATAAACAGCAATAAAAATAGCCTAAAGCTTTAGGTAGCACAATATAATATTCAATATAATATCAAACTATATAAAACATTTAATTTTATGCATTATCCTAATTTAGTCATTAAATAATTACTAATTTGTGAAAAACATAATTTTGCTAATTCTGATTTAATTATCATAAACTCAGATTTTAATACATCATTTTAATTAAGAGACATTATAGGTTCTTGATTACTATTTAAAATCCATTAGTCACACACACCCCAGGACTACTAAAAAAAGTAGATTAAGAATGTTGAAAAACGAAAGAAAATTTAAAATGTTGTTTAAGCGATAAAAAAACATCAATGTAATCTCTATATTCATGTGATCAACTACATCGGGATAATCTGGCAGACACTTCTGATCAGTCATTTGATTTCACACAGCTATACCCTTGGGGATTGAATCTCACATGACACCAGGAAGGGATATGTCAGCCTTAATCAAACGGCACTAAAATAAGAAAACCTTTAACAGTTTTTAATTAGAAACATCAGTTTTTGCCTTGATAGAGTTTCTGGTTCACTCACATCTTCCTCTCCAGCTAGTCAGAATGAGGTTATCAGTGAAACTGCAAGGCTGGATAGAGTTTAAAGAAGTGGTGGCCTGATGTTGCTTAGAATTTAAAAAAATGAGCCAATCACATGACTAGATAAAGCCATCCAATCGGACCAGGCTGTAGCTATGGCTTGCTTTGTACTATTCTTTTGGGGTCAATTTCAGGTTTTGCTCAGAATCAGACAAATGCACCACGCCATCAAGTAATGCAATGAAAACTGTACATCAGGCTTGAAACTTTGCACCCAACAATGATCAGATTGCAGTTTTCAGAGATGTGTCAGACTGGATTCTCTTCTCCATCTTTCAGTCAGTCTCTGCTGGAAACCACACTAAAGACATCAACCATCAAATGCAATTAACAAACGGATCTGCCAACAAACTAGAGGTGAAAGCTCTAAAACTAGCCTCATCATGTTTTTGTTAAATAAAAGTGTCTGCACTGTAGCCTGATTTACTACCCTGCATACTTAATTTAACTTTACCAAAGTCTTCTAAATCCATATGATATATTTATTTAAGAAACATTCATATACACATAATAAAGCAAACAACTTTGGTGCTTAATGATAGAGATGAACTAATATCATTCTGGCAATTCCAATAAGCTAGACCTCCTTATTTGTATGCTTTGGCTGATAACTTCTAAATCACCAAATATTAAAATTAAATACACAATGCCTTGAATGAAAGATGAGATTCTAAAAATCATCTAAGCAATGGATGAATGTCTACAAAACACATCAAACCCTACAGAACGTATCAGGATGTATACAGTCTCCTGAAAGTGTTAGAGGAAAACCCTATTTACAGTCAGCCGAGGTTAAAGACACATTGTAAACATGCAACTTGCAGGTAATGACCATCTATCTTCGCAGAGGCCCAAAGCCAGAGCATAGCTAACAGAGAAGGTTGAAGTAATTGTGACCTCTAAAACTATACATGTACTGTATATACAGTCCTAATCACTGAGCACAGGGTAAGAGCCTTTGAAAGCCAGCCAGCAGCTATGCTGTCAAATGACTCATGTAATATGGGGAGAGAGGTGGCAGCCACAGGCACAAATGGAATCTAATGTAAAAGGTTTAGACCTCAGGTAAGCACAGAATTCTTAAAATAGGCCTGGTTCTGTGTTCGGCTTTTCAAACAGGAAGTGTAAGGACGGGAAAATGCGACTCTAGATTAATGTCCTGTCTCGAATTTCTCTATTCTGGTGCAGTGCTGCATTACAAGCCACAGGTTTATTGTGAACAGTGTGTGTGTGTGTTAGAGAGAGAGAAAAGGAAAAAGTAAAACAATGAAAAGCACATGAATGTAAGTGGTTGAGAGAAAGTGTGTGTGTCGGTTTGGGAGAAAGAGTGCGTGACTGGACTCTACAGAACCCAATGATGTCCATGACCCAAGAGCTGTCCATGAAGCTAAATTATCAATGAGTCTCTCAGAATTATATCACAGCCGAGTGCGCTGACCTTTAATCCGCCTCTACAGCCAGCGTTATGCTTCGCCATCCCGTCCCCTCCATGGAGAGCCTAGTTTTCATTTGTTACACTTCTATCTACCCATCATTCTCTACTACTATACTACTTATGAGCTAGTATTGTTTTTCACACAAAGCCTGAGTAATATAAAAACTAACGTATGAAAAGCGAAACCAGTCAGCTGTCAGACCAAAAATGCTATATATAAATATAATTATAAACGGGCTCTTAAAGTGTCCTATTTCTATAGTGCTTTTAAATTGTTTGCTGTAATCTTATCGTTCACATTTTTGCTAGAGTATGGCAAACTTTTATCTTTTATCTAGAATTAAAATAGAACTAATATTGGTTGAAAACTGATGTGGTAACAATATACTGCACACGTTTACACACAAACACTGTATAGAGTAAATAAATGGAGTACAGACAGCAGCTTGAATCTCAATGCTCCTCAGCCCAAACCCATCCAGTTGTTTGTACATGAGACTTTAGGAGACCTGAGATTGGTGTTGTGCTGTGTGTTGTTAAAATATTAGCCCTGACTGCAGTGGGGGGGATCAAGGGAAGCCTATTAAGATGAAATAACCCGATGTTGTTTTTTTCCTGACTCGATCTGTCGCCTCTTTTCCCTCTATCGCTCTCATCGTTTCATGCTCCCCGTCTCTTTCAGACCTCATTTCCTTCATGTCAGTCTTTCACAGAGATTATCCTGTCCTTTCATCCACTCGCTGTGCATCTCTTTCTAAGCGTAAAGTGCGCGCTGAAATATCTGTGGGTGGTTAACAGGACTTGTTATTAATTTGCTTAAGTCATTATTTAATGCATAAATACCCAATACACATCGCTCGACTGGGAACGGAGCACTGCTGTGTTAAAGGAACCAAATCATATATTCCTGGAGCATGTGAACATTCTTCATCGTATGCGTTCTGCAGAAGAAAGAAAATCATAGAGGATTGAAACAACATGAGAATATTCTCTGCACTAGGCTACTTCGTTGCGGAGTGATTGTTTTTCACTGGAAACAATTTCAGCATTCAAGTAGATTCAAGCACTTCCTGAGAACATTTCCCACTGTGTTGCAGAGAAATATCAAGCTATTTTTGGAGGTAAAACAGGGTGGTCAATCATTTCACACCTACTCCAAACAACAAAAAGTCGCAAATGGAAAAGTTAAAGTATTCATATTATCAGGTATGTTCCTGTGTTTGTAATGAGGTTTCTGGAACAAAATCCACAAAAGATAAATCGCACAACTGCAATACACCCGTTTCAAAAAAACTCTTAAAGGTATAGTTCATCCAAGTCATCATTTAGGCTGTCCACCTAAATGTTTTTAGCCAGCTGAAAAGGCCAGACACTTTACTAAATTATTTTGTTTGTTGTTGTTGTTGTCTGTTGTCATTGGATGTGACGGTTGGTCTGTGTGGTATTTGACCCGCCCCTTCGCCACTGTGATTGGATGCTGAGTAAAAAGTGACAGTGATTTTCATTTCATTCCAAAGTTTTCATTTTTCAACTCTTGGCGACCAGTAAAAAAACAAAAACAAGTGTGCAATGATTAGCTTTAAATAGACGCTCTGTGCCTCATCATGCTGCTGCCGTTTTGAAATATGTGGCGCTACAAACAATATGCTGGCCTTAGGAAAACACGCTTTGGTGGACACACAGCCTTACTCACCCCTCATGTTGTTTCCAAACCTGTATGACTTTGTTCTGTGGAACACAAAATACGATATTTTAAAAAAAAAACGAAAATGTTTGTCGGGACCCTACTGACTTACAATGTGTGGGTAACATCATTGGAAACATTCATTTTGTGTTCTGCAGAATAGAAATGCAGGTGTTGAGGTGAGTAAATAATTACCATTTTTATGTGAACTGTACCTTTAATACTTCCCACCTTGTAAAGCCCCAAGCTCTTTGTGGTAGCTCAGTGTGAGGCGCTTCCCTCACAAAGGCTGCATAGAGGGCTGCTGACTCACATCTTTTGTGTGGGTTGATTGAAGAGAGCCAGGTATGTAGGAAACACTACAAATTGGTTTTGGTTTAGAAAGGCCCTGATGCTTTTTTCCCCTATCTTAAGCCCTCTATTTGGGCTGGCTGAGAAGTCACCATTTGGGAATATCATGAAAACCCACAACTGCATTTTATGAGCACTCAAACTTTATCACACAAAAACATACACTGCATTAATAAAACATTTCTGAAGGATACATTTAAAAAAAGAGATATTTAAAATACAGTACATATCAACAAGCAATTTACAATTCCTTCATTTCCTGTCTCCTTTTTACGAGACCTATATATTGAACTATTGAAGACTGGGTGAAATCACAAAGGTGTTTAGTGCAGGTTTTCTGAATAATGCACGCCTGAATAAATCCCATTTAATACCCGAGTGCATACGGGGGTTTCAAGCATGGCCAAATTCATAGCAATTATCTCTTTTTCCTGCCATTGCCTCTCCATCCAATTGAATTAGTAAAATAATGAGCTGGAATTGAAAAACGCTTAATGACTGTCGGCACTCTGCATTTCCTACTATTTATTTATTTATTTGCCAACTTTGATGTTCCAAAATGAATTCCTTTCAGTACACATGAATGGCATTTAGGTTTGGTGAAATTCGTCATCGAAAAAAAGTAGTTTTGCTTCTGTTTGTATAGAAATAAAAAGTATATAAACAGCTACTCAATGTATTTCTTGCCTTGTTTTTGCATCTTCATGATGACTCGCTTGCTTTAGTCGTCATTTGTAAGTCGCTTTGGATAAAACCATAGGCTAAATGACTAAATGTAAACATGTACATTATAATTATAAAAAATTATAATTAAAACTGAATTATAAAAAAATATATATTAATATTAATAATAATATTAATAATAATAATAATAAAAGTGTATAATAATAATAAAAGTGTATAATTGTTATAATTAGAAACTTTTATAGAAGTACTAAAAAACTATTTTACAAAAATGATGATGGCCATAAAGATGAGACGAATAAATGGCTTAAAATCAAATCAAAATTTATTTATAGAGCACCTTAAAAGCCACAGAGTGAAGCAAAGTGCTGTACAATTTCAAAAGGATAAAATAAAATACAAATAAAACAAATTTAATCATTAGAAAAAGAAATAAATAAAAAAACAATAACAAAAGAAGCATCTAATCCAGACCTAATTGTCCTTACTAGCAAAGGACTCAAACAAATACATCTTGTGATGGGTTTTAAACATGTTTGCAGAGGTAGAGGGTATAAAAAATATACAAAACGCACCTTATACTTTATCCTAAAATTAACAGGGGATATATGATCCCTCTTTATTTTGTTCGTCAGCAACCTTGCTGCCGCATTTTGTAGCATCTGAAGATGTGACAGTGAAGACTGACTTACACACAGGTACAAAACATTACAGTAATCAAGGTATGAGGCATGAATTACTTTCTGCAGATTACTGAAAGATAAGACAGATTCAAGTTTATCGACATTTCGCAGTTGAAAAACTATTCTTCACAACCGAGTCAAACTGTCAAAAATAAAACCCATATTCTTAACATAAGTATGCAATAACTTAGACATTGATATATTATTTAAATAGCTACTAGGGCAAAAAACCTATAATTTCTATGTTTTTTTAGTTATTATTCATTCAACATTGTACGTCTATTCAAAAAGTGATTTAACGGATATATCATCTCCAGACATGAGAGGCAAATACATATTGGTGTCATCCGCATACAATTATACAAAATACTAAATATATATATATTTTTTAAATTGAACCAAGAGGAAGCATAATGAAAATAACACTGGTCCCAAATTAGAACCTTGAGGGATCCCACAGGTATCAACAGAAATTGGAAGATTTTGAAGATTTTGAAGAAACAAACAAACTTATGGCAGTTAATTGGATGCCCAAATGCTGCCTCAGACATTCAGTAAGGATTTCATGGTCAATCGTATCAAATGCTGTTCTAAGATCCAGCAGAACTAAGGCTTAAAGAAAAAAAGAAAAAAATACTAAGATGGATACTACAAAGTCATTTGCATTGCTGTTCATCATAGTCTTTTTACATTTTTAAGGACCTTACAGATAGGTATAACATGAGCCAATAATAGGTGAGAGACATGCTTGAGTTGGGAAGTGTGAGGGATGATTTTAGGGACTATTTCGCACTTCCTACTGCGATATCACCGTAAGGACAGAGTGTGAAAATATTATACGTCGGAAAGATGCTGAAAGTTCAAAGTGAAGCAGATGAGAATGGTCACACATTTTGACTGCAATGACCCCTGCTATAGACTCCTCAGGCAACAAAATGTGGAAAACACAGATGCTCTATTTAATGAAACCCAATTATCAGACACAAATTTGCTTATAAATATGTATGAAAACAGAGAATCGCAAGAGAGCAGAGATGCTAATGGTTTTGTCTGACCCCGTGTTTCACTTGCTTAAGACCTCCCTTCAAGGGTAGCCCACGCAGTTTGTTGGAACATTAGCCTTTATTAGCACAAATGGGTTGATTTGACAGCCAAGTCTGTAGCATGATTTGGCTAACCTTCATTCTTTGAAAGCACATCTAATTTGCTTCCAAAAGAGAATCATTACTCTCCCCGGCTTTAAAGTGGTCTAATTAAAAACAATAGTGAGTGTGTGGTCATTCAAAGTCATTTGGCAGTAGTAATCAGAAGTTGGCATTTAGAAGAGTTTCCTATCTGAGACCAGGTACAGCTTAATATAGTATGATCGACTCATGCACCATGTCATGTGTGTCAAATATGTGTTTAAACACCTTTTGTATCAAGTTGCTTTGGATAACACAATATGTTAACGACTTAAATGTGATATTTTCTTATTCAAAATGTTGTGTTATTTCATCACAGGTTCACAGACATGTTTTATCTTTAAAATTTGTCTCAGACATTTCTCTTGAGAATTAGAGAATTGTTTACATTTAGTAAATGTGGATAAAATAGAGCAAAGGTCAGAGATTTCAATATGAATATTTGATCAAATTAAGACCAAAATATATGCATCTTGTCAAATTTGAGAACAGTTTGAGACAGTCCAGATCCACTTTGTATGCATGGTGTGCTTCCGTTCGCACAATAGACTGTTTGCTTAATCATGACACAAAGCAATGCAGCTAAAAGTTTTCCTAATATTGCTACTTTTTCCTGTTGAGACATGTCTTCACAAGCATCCGTAAGAGCCGTTTGTGATGTTTGAGTTTGGCAGGCATGACGTGCAAAAGGGGCATTTGCAACTTTGTTTGAAAATATATGCTTTATTTTTGTAATTCTGCTTGGCGTCTCTTAGTGTCGCAGAAACTACGTCACTTTTAACGTACAGTACAACATGCTGCTGTATTAAAAAGGTTTTTGTCAACCGGCAGTGCTAGACAGATAGTAAATATTAGTTAAAAAAGGTCACATCCATACCCACTTCTGTTGTAGCCTAGACCCTGTGATGTCAGAGCCTGCAACAGATTAAAATGAACCATGTGACTTGGAGTTCACTCAGGAGCAGTGATAGTAATTACAGATGGCTTTGACAGTCACGCAGAAATAAGAGAGAAGGAAGACTCAATGTGAATTGATTTAGAAACCGTGAGTTTCTCTGGAGGGGGAAGTGGGCTCTCCGAAGACCAAACACAGAGCAAGGAGATAAGAAAGCAAAATGAGGCCACTGCCTGAGGGTCTCAGAAATCTACAGGGACAGTAAAGAGAGGAAAAGAGGGGGCAGAAGAGAAGAGGGTGGCTTTCTGGTACAGCAGTAGACAAGCAGTCAAGAGTAGCTGTCAGAGAATGCATGGACACTTTGCACAGTCAAAGCAATAGTCACCAATGACAGAGGAAGGTTTTAGAAACAGATTTTACAATCAAAGGCTTATCAAGAAGACTGACTAATTCTGTGAATTGATTCTTTTGAACAGCTCGTTTGAATTAACCAGTTCAAAAAGGTCCCTGACATCCCGGCATTGCATGTTCTCCAGTCATACTACTGTATATCAGGTTTTCAACTTCAAAATGTCACATATAATTCAGTTACTTGTCGTTTCTTTGCAATTATTTATGAAATTTTGTGATTTTTGAGTAAAAATTGTTTCAAAGTAAATTCTAAACCATTTTTTTTTTTGCAGTGTCGTTATGTTTTACAACTCAAGCGTGTCTATTTAAAGTCCTAAACTGAAATGTGTTATCTGCTGAACAGCCTGCCAATGTTCATGTGGTATAAATTTCAGCAAACAATTTTCCTCTCCATCTCCGTTGGTTATCCTGCAAAACATCAAACCTGATTTCAACAGCATGCCAAACTGACAAATCACATTTGTAAAGTGCAGGCACTTCTGCTGTGGACAATGAATTTTACTCACATCTTGATAATTGTAATTCAAATCCACAGCTAAGCCAGCCTTTGTCTTTTATAGTCTCTATAGACTCAGTAACGCTGAGAACATAAAGATGAGATGACAAGCTCCATAATGCTTTGCATTATATTCCTCAAAGGTGCAGCCCTCTTTTTGACAGTCTGGATGAGTAGTGAAGGCTCAGAGTATTACATCTGAAAGAGAATGCAATATCCTGTCCTGTATATGGAGCAAACAAGAAGACTACATTGTGAGAGAGAAAAAAGCATCTCTGATCAGAGCTCTGAGGTAATGCTAAGTACAGAGTCTACTTAAAAACACTCTTTGGAGATTTCTAAATAGAAATACTTTTGCTGTAAACAATTGTGCAACTCTCGGAAGCATCCGCATGATACATATTTTGTCTGAAAGTGCAGCTCAATTTAGAGAGACCGTGTCTCTGGCAGCATTAGCTTGCTGTTTTGGGTTGATAAAAAAAAAATGCCAGAAAAGATGATCTAAGATCAGCAGTTACAGTTTAGAAAAGGTTATCAAACTAACAAGTCCACAGCAGTATGAGACACTGCTTGCAGGTGAATGTGTTTGACCAGGCTTGAACTACAGGTCTGTCCTCATCTTGACTGTCCTTGAAAACTCAGTGTGACTGGCCAGGCATTTAACACCACGATGCGTCTCCTGTGAAAATCAATGGAAGGAAATTATAACGTGCTTGCACAAAACTCCACTACAGCAAGTGCGTGGACAAGGTTTTGTTCACAGTTCCAAATGAGCCGTCCCGTTTGTGTTTGGTCAGCAGGAAAATGTCCTTTAATGACACTAATGATAATTAATGAAAAGATTTAATGGCAATAAATGTTGTCTGTGGTAATTAACTTTGGTGTGGAAATTAACAATTAACTTCCTGCTCCTCGCCCCTAGGCATGCACGCCAAATGCCAGTCTTTAAAACCCACCGAATGGGGCTTGTATTCTTAACCTTTAATATAAATAAAGACAAAATTACTCAAGAATTGACCAGATAAAAGAACAACATTTGGGATTACCACGCAAGAAGTTAGTCTAGAGGAAATTATGGTTTTGAAATGGCTCGGCATTAAAAGTGTAGCTTCATAAAGCTAGAGGAGAAATATACCACATTAATCTAGATCGCCTATGGATATTTCTAAATGTCCACTCAAATGACAAACAGGTTTTCTCCTTCCAGAACCAAAACCCTCAGGTTCTGTCAAGTCAATGTGCACCCTTCTGCATCAACACTTAGCGGGAATCTCAACCAGAGGTTAAAGTGCTATAAGGTCACAAACATGGCCAGAAAACATATTCTATGATTCTTCTTGGCAAGACTCTCAACGACAGGATACAATCCATTAGGAAGAAAGCGAAGTGGACCAGTAGTCCTAGCAAATGCAATGTGACAGTGAGAAGAGTTTTCTACTAGTTTTCCCAAGGCCCCTGTAGTACCATATTTCAAGTGTACAGAATGCCAGTCTGTGCAAGCCTGCCTAGTGAACACGCTCAGTAACTCTCCTTCGCCGCAATGCACCTCCAACTGCTAAGAAAAGAAATGATTGATTCTGACTTTGGCCGTTCAATAATGCAATGCAATTAATCTCTATCCCTTACAGCAATCACTACGTGCTTACTACAAGTGCTTGAGAAAGAGGCAGACTGTGTGCTCAAAACTGGCAGAAAGCACTGGCACGAGTACTATTGTGAAACTGGCAGCCAATGTCACATCTCCTGCAGACAGAGCCGAGCTTTTCCTGTATGCCATGTAAGTTTTCAGTCAACCTGGAACATTGAGGGGAGGCAAATAACATACAAAGAGAGTAGAAAAACAGTGACAGTCTATAATTGGGGAACACAACAACCCCTAAACACAGCTGCCATCCATCAAGACCAGTTTATGGAGCCGATAAGAGGCCGTTATTCCCAAATTTTGCTCGTATAGAAACCATGTTGTGGCCAATTCATCTTAATCTGCTCACATACTCACACACCACACACATATTAACCCTGTGCTGTGAAAAAACACCTTTGCGATTTGCAATCTGGCAGATTTTAACAACCGTCGCACTGCAGACAAGCCAAGACAGACTTCCCCCATCATAAAACAGTTAGAAACAAAAATGCATAATGATTTAGCACAACACTTGAAGTGCAATGACTTAATTTTCAAAAAAAATTTTACAGGAGGTCAACCTGGCAACATTGACAGAGGTTTATGCCATAAAAACATTAAGTTTTAACAGCAGGTTCCCATGTGCTGCGGCTAAAAGTAGCTGCCAGTCTGAGGCAATTTAGACGGGCACATTTTCTGGCAGACATTCATTTTTCTTCCCGCAGTCTAGAGGGTGATGCCACTCAAGTTTTCAATCAGTAGAGAAACAGTAATGAGCTTGTGGAAAGGCAATCAATGGTACATGTTCAGAGAAAGACAGAGAAAAATAAACTTGGTTAATACAAAGTGAGCCTTCATATAATAAAGCAATGGTTTGTAACAGCCACAGTAAGTGGGCACGTCAATATTTGGTGTTGCTGAATGAGCTTTCTCAGTTAATTTGTGTATTCTGAGATCCGTGCATGGTGAGGTTAGTGCACAGTAGATCTTGAGTACTGGAAGTGCTTAAGAATCCCTAAAACTACAGATAAATGATGCATTAGATGGTTCAAGCCCATTACATCTTACAGGTATAAGCACACACTTGAGAATCTAGAAGTGTACATCATATTTCCTCATGGAATATTGGAATATTTTCCAACAACTTTCATGTCAACTAATGGTGCCATTACTAGGACAATCCCCAGGAGTGACCTGGGATTAAATGGCTTGATTATGGCCTCAATGGTGATGGCTCACAGATCATTTGTTGAGGAGATAAAAAAAAAAAAAAACTTCCTATAACCAGCCTTGAGTTTAACCCACTGTGTTATATCATATTTGCTTTGAAAATGCAATATTGAGAGCATTTATAATGGCATTTAACAGAGGTTTAGGTTATATTAATATAGTGATATACTTTATTTTTTTAAATAAAAAACTTAATTTGTAATAATGTGTATAAATTATACACACAAATAATATAAATATCCCATAATAATATAAATATTTATATCCCAGTAAGAGTATTAGAGAATCAGAGACAGGAAAAACATCCCATTTGAAGACATGACACAAAGATATCAATGTATTCTGAGCCCCTAAGTGCATTCTGGATATTGTAGTCCTGCCAGCTGCATGCTTTGAGAAAGAAGCCCATATTGAATTGCATTATGATTCATCCACCCAGGATTCAGGCTTTCATCTGCAGAATATAATTACTCTGTAAACTTGTCTCCCTGGATTCATTGTCAATATGAAACGCGCACAAGCTGTCAGATTTTGAAAAGCTCCACCATAAACATGCACTTTGCAGCCATTAACCCTTTACCTATTCAGTTCCGACCTCTGTCCCCTTCTCTGCAAAATCATTTATTCAAAAACCGGGATGCATCCAGGATCACTGTGGTTTGAGGAATACGAGTAGTTGATGAACGCACACACACATTGTCCTGTTATAAAATTCACACTATTAAAGACCGGTGAAGCTTCTAATTCCAATCACTTGCAATCTCATTTTGGACCAAACCCAGTTGTCTCATAAGTCTTATTTACAGCCACTCTGTCCTACGCTCCCACAGTGGAAGAGTAAGAAGAAAAAAAAGCATAACTTTAGGACTCAACAACGATGGTCCGCTGGCCCAGGGCCAGTCTGCAAAGGTTTCGTGCCATCTGACAGAACCGTCACTTGAACTAAAAAGAAAAAAGTCCTTTTTGTAGAGCACTGAACTCACTAAGCACTTCTGATAGCAGTGGCATTATACCGGCCCATCTCTGAGTGCACTGGGCACATGACAACAATGGCTTTTCAGAGTTGCTCTAGAGCAAAAAGTGCCAAAAGCTCCTCAAGCTTCCTCTCTTGGTTGTCCCTTAAACTCCTGCCTCTTAACAAAGGGATGTGACTTTCAGACGTGGAAGTGGGGACAAAGCAGCATGACCGTTGGGGACGTTTTCACCAGGCAATTCTCAGCTGAAGCCAGAGCACTCACCCAAAGTGCACCAGCAATGAGATGTGCACGCACGCAACACTTCCAAGTACACAGAGCCACCAAGATGTGAAAAAACTAGTGCATTAAAGGACAATGTGAAACTGCTTCGACACTGATGACTTGTGAATGCCAGATATCTAGAAGACATTTATGTAACATTTCCCATTATGAATTATGATACTGCTTAGTTCGTTGGACCGTTGGTTCGGATTGCTGTCTCATCTCAACTGAATCACTCCAGAGTTAGTTTTCAATCAGGCCGAGACCACCTTATTCAGGCGATCTCGGACTGATTGTTTTCGTGCAGATCTAAACATGATTGCCGTGTTCATATATGCCTACGAAACTAACTAAAGGAGAAAACATAGGTTCCGAAACAAATGCTCCAAACAAGCCAGAACACCCTTCGTTATTTGCATAATTTACTAATTAATTTTTCCGTTAAAATTAGTTATTGCACTTTGACTACGTAAAAATTTTTTTTTTAAAACATTAAGAAAGATTCATTAAGATTAATTTTCATACAGTGTATCCCTAGGTTTAACAGATCTTCTTTACAGTTCAACTATTCCGTTTGGCTCTGTGTAGAGTTCAGTAAAGGTTTAGCTATACTATATGCACAATTGAAAAGAAAAAAAAACTTGGCTATGAATGTGACTCGGATCATGTCTTGGATGTGGGTGAGAGAAAATTAAATCAGCACAGCTGGGAAGAGGCCGGGTATTAGGCCGGCTTGTTACCACAATGCCAAAGACTGCAGCACTTTTACGCACAACTGAACAAAAGAACTCCCGTGCCATTTTCCCTCAGAGCTAATTTTCTCTAATGAACTCCTTGCTGATTAAAAAAAGTACAGAGAGATCTTTCAAAAAAGAGGTTGTACTTGTGCATCAGGACACAATAGCGGCTGAAGTTAAGAAAACTTTCAGGCAATGCATCACGGTTGGGCTGCTCAGATCAGATTGAAAACCGATTTAGCGTGTAAAACGGCACACACTACAGGAATGAATATTAGCATAGCACCGCTGTGCCTCACCAGGATGTTATCTCAAAATAGAAAAGAAAAAGAAAGAATACCCAAGAGACTCCCTCCCCTTGCGGTAACATGGACCCCAGAATCGGTTTATGGACTACTTTACCATGCTAATCAATGTAGCTCCTGATGACCAATCTTAGCCGCTGTAATGAGGGAGCAAGCGTCAACTGCTTCACGTCGAACGACATTTGCAATGCTCAGACAAAAGAGCTAAAGGATTCTCATTTATTCTATGCCATGAGGGTTTGACCTGTCAGTTGCTGCAATAAATCACCTCATATCTACTGCAAAGTCACTGAATAATAATGGTGGTCAAAACATAATGAGCAAAGCTAAGAAATTGAATGTAATTAGTAGCTACAGAGAGAAACCAAAGACTGCTCTAGCATCAATAAGCAGTAAACGAGACTCTTGTGCACTTTACGTGAGGATTGTTATCTTAACAGTGCATTTGAGTGACAGAGTTGTTGCCTATGTAGACATTTAAATCAGTCTTTTATGAGGGTCCATTTTGGTTTAGGTGCTAACTTACATTTATATCTTATCTACGGTACATGAGAGCTGTGGTCTCATAGGCAAATACATCTTTAATATCTGCTCTTCAGCTGCTGTGGAGTGCACCGCAAACTCGACAACAAGTTTAAACGGTGTGCTATAGCTTTGAAGGAGCATAGTAACATTTAGTAAACAGTGGCACGTATGAGAGAAAGAGGTACACAGACACAATCTCCCACAGGCACACACTGGAAAGTGACACTCTGGCACTCACACAACTGCAGAAAACCAAAGTTGCTTGGGTACTTTCAAAAGAAACCTTCACTGTCTAAACATGCCTACTTCACTTCTACACTGTATGGAAAAAGCAATACTTCATATAAACAGGGTGTCTACTCAGAATTAACTATACAGGCAAACAGTCAGTTGACTTGTATATGCTATTTGCTATCCAATGAGAACGCAGAGACATCAGATTCAAAAAGAAGGGGAAAAAGAGATAGATAACTGTGAGCCATGTGAATGGTTTAAATTGCACGTACTGTATAACAACACCCAATTTTCATGATTGGTACATCACATGTCAAAGAAAGAACACATGGGTCAAAAGGATAATGCCAACATGACAGATTTGAAAAGTATACACGGCCCATGTGAGTTCCTAGTCCTGAAGCCTCATCTGCAATTTTCTTGCACATCTATTGCTCTTTTTCTCATTTTCTCTATTCTTCACTCTCAGCTAAAAGCAAGGTTATCAATGATCGCAGTTCTGCAATGATTAATCATGTTAGAGGTGATTTTGAGAGACTGTCTTTGTTGTGGCGCTGAAATAACTCAATTATGTTCTGCAAATGCAGCATGCGACTAACATCCAACAGAATGGATAACAGACTGAAAGTGCTGATGTTGGTGTGATGCAGGGGGACACAAATGATTATACTAAAAGCAAACCATTTTATTTGGCTGCACTAATTTTGCCATTTGAACAAATGTCGGTGTCCAATGTGAGCTGTTTGAGAGCTCATAAATCAACATGAGATGTCTGGGGGGAAAATAGCAATCAAGTGGCATAATAATTCAGAGATTCACATAATGAGTTTAATGAACTTCAACTACACTGTAAAACATTTTATTAATACCGGTAAGTATGTGTGTCTTTTCCAACATCTAACATCTTTCTTCATATACTAATGCACAATTGCATAAAATAAGACTTGGTTTCATAGAATTTATCTTGAATTCAGGACTTGGTTTCATAGAATTTATCTTAAATAAAAAATAAAAAAGTATTTGTTTTAAGGACAAACCTAGATTTGATATATAAATAATTAGGTTTCTTAATTATTTCTCGGAAAATGTATCTTAAGCAATTTTAACCATTTTTTCTGCAGTGTAATTTACATTGCAGCACACTAACCGGACTGTGTGGGTCACCTAAAGCTGGCATCTACTTCAACAGTCCCCAAATGATGCGCTTTTTCAAACCAATAATTGAAGTGTAATTCATTCTATTTTGACACTTATCCATATGCTGTGAGCAATCAGGGCTAAGCAGAGCTTAACACATATCTTAAGACTTCCACTGAAGCCGTTTTCAAATAACCAAAGGCAGAAGCAGTAAGAAGCAGAGTCGCACATCAAATTTTAAGAAAAAAACTCAAAATTACGGTTTTTAAAACAAGTTATTCAGATTAATTCTGCAGAGACATACAGCCATCCTCAACATATACAATAAAATCCGGCATCAACAAACAGAGAAACCATTCGAGGGCAGAGTTGGGGAAAGTTACTTTTAAGAGTAATGCGTTACAATATTATATTACTCCCTACAAAAAGTAACTAATTGTGTTAATTAGCTCGTTTTTAATAACTATAACAAAACAAAACAAAAACAAAAGTTATATTCTTGGCAAATCAAGGCTCTCACACAAAAGATGAAATGACGCATAACTAAGTTCAACACTTTTACTTAAGCAATACAAACTAAATAATAAAACAAAAATGTGATGTTTAAAGTAATTCTGCTTATTAGTGTGGTTGAATTGGATCATCGAAGGTCAACAGCAAAGACATTGGTTAATAAAGTGAGATTAAATATATAAATTATGCATCATTTAACAGGTTCGCTTAATAGTTTGTGTTTCACTGTTTTTATTTATTTTGAGGAATACTGATGTTTTAGTGCAAGTGGGATGAGTAAGTGCACGCTCATTTAGTCCAGGACTACAATAACCAACTTGGCACACAAAATGCCTTTGCACTTTTTCCATAATTTTCTCACCATGTGGACGAGAGATGTCAGTCAATAAATGGGAAAATAAAGTAACTCCGATATATTTAGCTATAAATGTAAAAGTAATGCATTACATTACTAATTACTTGAAAAAGTAATTGATTATGTAACTCCCGTTACCTGTAATGCGTTACGGCCAACACTGTTTGAGCGGATGGATAGAGAAACGGTTAAAACCATAAACTACAACTGTGCTGTATGCACAAGGCATTTGGACCCTGATCTCATCAGAGCTGATTGATGAGAATGGTGAAATCAGAGAAACCGAGGTAGAAAGAGATGGGAATAAAAGAGGAGTTTGATCAAGCGAAAGGGAGTGCAAAAGTGGAAGATGGGGGAGGGGATCTTCCCAGGCATCCCGTATACGTCTGAGAGGCTGCAGGCAGAGTGGACCATTAGGAGGATCCAGCGCTTGATAATGCAAGCGGTGATAGAATGTGCACAGCCATTTCACTGAAAGCTACATAGGATGCCATAAACCAGTCACATGTCACTTACCTAACCAAAACATGGATACAAGGACATTTTTGGCATTAAATACAACATATATAATAGCACGGAAATTAAAAACAAATGCAGCTAACCTATATCATATGTTTAGGAAAGCAAATTCCTAATTTCATTTTGTCCACATTTCTATTCAAAAGAAAAATGCAACAGAAAAAATATTAAATGCTTTCAATAATTTAGAAAGTTCTTTTAATAATTTAAAAAGTTCTAAAATAACAGAGAGAAAAACATGTTCTAAAATAAGGAGAAAAAAAAAAAGAGAATAAAAAAAGGTATAAAGAAAACAAAATATTAAATTATACATAAAATAAAAAGTGGCTTGTCCCGTAAATGAGAAAAGTGCTCAATGCTGACATTTACCTTTATTATATGATTAAGCAGTGCATGTAAACAGAATACTGTAATTGTTAACCTTAACCTAAATGAGATCATGCTCATAATTAGAACAAACATAATCACGGTAAAATATGTTAAGTACTGCGGTTTTGCACAGACATTTTAGGCACGTTTCTGACTAAATTAGTGAGTTTGGGTCCCTTAGAACCTCATTAGGCAGGCAAACGAAAACTGCAATGGTAAACAATCATGTTGCATTTAAATTGAATGTCTTTGTGATGTGCGATGGGTACAAGTGAGCATTGACAAAATGGTAGTAAACAAACCGCATTTCTTAGCATTTAATCAAAAATAATGACAAGTAGCATGTAAACAAGATTGACGAGGTTTGCCCATGCCATGTAAACATCTTAATCCAAGTAATTCCTTTCTCTGATAATCGTGATAATCCCTAGATTCGGCTCGAGTTCTCCTTTTAGTTTATAGGGGTATTGACCTCTTTTATTACTTACCAGACAAGTAAAGAAATCCGCAATGATTTTCATTGGTTGCAACAAAAAGTGTGAAAATGAATTTATAGTGTTACATTATAGCTCTATAATTTCCACTTTGTAGCATATTTTCTTTTTGTAAAAAAATAATAATTTTATAAAGAATAAAAATAATGTTAACATGGCTCTTCAACCCATGTAGAAAACCAACTAGATTAGATTACTTCACGTGTTATAGAGAAGCACTGACCATAGCTGCTGACCATAAATTGAACAATAACACTTGATAGTTTATCTGACACAATAATGAGGATGAATTCCCAGTGGACTTTGCCGTCTGCAGTGGAGAGTGCCGTGATCGCTGGGGTTAAGATGTCATTACCAGATGAGGAGTTAATATTGCTGTTGTTTACTCTGCTTGGCACTCTTTGTCATTTCGACTGACATTTTCAGGTGTCCCCATCAATTCAAAATTCAAAAAATAAGAATAAAAATGACTGTTTCCATGACTGTAGAGGCCTGGCACACGTTTGACTCACCCCGAGATGAGTGCGATACTCATGGGGAGGATGATACGGTACTGTCATTGAAAATTAATGCTTAATGCATTCCTTAATGGCTCTTACACAACACATCAGAATTCATCATGCCTCTTTGATGCTGAAGGCTCCATCGCATGCAGAGAAAAGGGAGAGATAATAGGTTACGCTTTTGCTTTCAGCGAGGACATTTCCAGCGGGAGGATGAGGTGGCCTTACAGTACACGGTGTGAGGAGGAAGTATCAAGCCCCTTGTAAATGGGGCCAGTGCAGTGACGTGGTATGACAGCCCAAATGTGATGGGATGGTCTAAATGTCATGGGCAGAAAGAACCGCAACATCTATAAGGTGAGGAGAAGGCATTAAAAAAACAAAACAAGCAAGCATTAAACAGTTCAAGTTTTTACTAAACAAGTTAGCTGAAGTTTCGTTAGCTACAAAAACAAAGAGAAAAGTTAATGATGGACAAGGGATGATGTCCTAATATGGACAAAATCAGGTGGTGTAAGCTTGACAAGAGCTCATACTGTATGCCCTGCTAAAACAAGCTTCAAGGGATAGTTTATCCAAAAAAATGAAGTCATGCCATTATTTATTCATCATTGTGCTGATCCAAACCTTTTTCACTTTCTTGAACAGAAAAAAACTAAACCGAAAAAGAAAATGTTTTAATAATATCCTGGCTGGTTCGATAATAAACGTCAAAGAGTACCTGGACAAAAGTTGTTTAAAACACAAAGGGTGGCCACACCAAATATTGATTTGATTTAGTTAATGGACGTTAATTGATCAATAAAATCTATTTATGACACAATTTTTGAAAGTATTCTCACTTTACAGCATTTTTACACAAGCGCTTAAAAGTTTTCACAGGGTCTTGGAGACGTTGCCGCAGTTCTTCCTGTTTCTTCGTTTAATCACAGAATCACAGGCTGTTGTCAACCCTCACTGGATTATTACAATTAATGGCAAAATGAATGGAAAAACTTATTTGGGAAAACTTATGCTGTATTCCAAACCTGAAGTCATAGATTTGTGTGTGGAATTCCAGTGTACTTCTATTCATTGAGAGTCACTGCAGTCAGTGAAAACTGGATCATTCACAGCTGTTTACCAAAAGCATAAACCTAAGTAGAAACTGTTGGCTCCAAAGATGTCGATGATCCACTTTGGCATGCAAAGCTTTTAGGAAAAGCAGCCCTGTTCTGTTTTATGAACTAAAACATTTAACACTCATCCAAGAGATCAGACTTAAAATTAACTGAATGGAAAAGAGTTGCCAGGGTGCTTTTGTCCTTCAAAGAATATTAAATACGGCTGTGAATAGATAATTTTTTAAAATCATGATTAAATCACACCATTTTGTGTGATTAACCGCGATTAATCGCACACTTACCATGAAATTACCATGAGATTAATACACCATTTATCTTGCTTAACATTAATTTAGTCATCATTTGCTATGTGTGTGTATATATATATGCAATTGTATATGCTCACGACTTCAAAGATCATCTAACTTCCTGACGTAAAATACGTTGAAGCAATTTCAATTTCAATTGCACGTCACATAAACGTTGACAGCCCTAATGTTAAAATAAATACATTTATTTAAAAAAGGTTTAGATCTTGTTCTTCACAACAACAACAAAAAACTGTTAGTCAATTACTTAAACATTGCGGTTTATATCAAAGGATGACCATGACTATCTGTGACCTGATCCAGTGCAAGGACAAGCAGTGCAAAGTAGTTAATGAAAGTGGAGAAGAACATCCAGTCATCAAAACACCAAGAGAGTCCTGTGTAAAACAGAAGACAAAAAAAAAAGATGAATCCAGAAAGTGTGCCAAGTACTTTCATCTCATTTTATCCCAAATGAGAATGATGAGACAGTATCCTCCTGCTAGTCAACAGAAGGCCTTAGGTAACCATCTCTTTTTTGGCATAATTGCTAACGCGTAGAGAAAGATCAGCTGACTGTGAATGGTGACTGGGGAGGAGAGAAGATTGTGGAGGGACCGTCAGGCTTCATTATCACCTACTAACTGTGAGCAGCTCGTTAAAATATCAGACTCCATCCTTCTTTAGCAACCACGGGCCTAAAACAGCTGCCACTGCGCAACAGACGTTCCCATAACCATATTTCAAGAAACGCTGCCATCTTTCCAGAAGGATTTTGAGAGGGCTATGGGCAGATTTTAATTTGTGTTTGCTTGAACGTGTCTTTGGAAAGCAAAATTTTGCAACACACAAGTGGTTGAAGGGACAGTAGACGACAATTGCATTTGGATAAACGGTGAAATAAATATGTTGTCAGCTTTCCATCTGCCAATATTAAAAGAGGAAAGAAAGGGAGGTCTTTGATTATCGTTTGGACAAAACAAATTAGCATTTTATCAGAAGGAAACATTTTGTTTGACTTTACTGTCGAAATGATGATATTTCATATGCATTTATTTTTCCTTCAGGGTTTCATGTGACCTACTAGAGGAATCTCTGCTTTGATATAAGGCAGATCCTTGATTTAACTCCCAGCTCCTTTGAGACATCTCTTAGAAGTGCTGCCACTTTCTTTTTGGAAACCAAATGCATTCTGTCATAGCAGCCTTGGTGGCTGTCATGAAGAATCCAACCGAAATCTCTAATCGCACAAGAGGTATTTCCTCTTTATCAGACAAATGCAGGTATTTGCCACTTTAGTCTATATTATACGCAAAAATGTAACAAAGCAATGACAACTATTTTGCACAAATAGTGTCATATTTCTGTAAATTAACCCATGCCCAGCTATTCATTTATTATCCTGGACTATAGCACAAAATAAAGCCATTTTATGTTAAGGGATGAGGCTAACTATCCCAGACAAATACCATAATGTGTAACAAATGCCACCAACAAAAACACAGGGTGACATTAAACTCTACTAAAAAGAGCATTCACAAGCAATTTTACTTCCGTAATGTGACATGTTTCAAGCTGAGACATGATTTCATAATACATCAAACTAATTGGAGTGTAGGAATTTATCCTTAAGCAATTAATGAATCCTGAATAGTATGACAGATATTTAGCAGGAAGGGATTGAAAAATAAAAGGGTTGGTGATGTCAGATAAAAAAAGACAATGTCACTTCAGGGGCAGATCAAGTTATGTATGATGAAATATTACAAAAACATATTTATTTGTACAGTTTTACGACTGGTGCTACAGTGCTATCATGATTTGCATTTTAAAACAATTGGTACTTCAGTGATACTTGAGTCTACTCCTGTGAACAGGAGAAAACAAATAAGCAAAATGGATGCTGTGCATTAGGTTTCTGGGAACCTCACAGCAGGGAAAGGACACTTGCCCTGAGCTAAAATAAGGCAGCTAATGTTTCATTTAGGGAGTCTCTCTACAAGAAAAATATTCAGCATTTAAAACAGTATTTTATATACTAGTATGCTCTGGACGATACCAGTTTGCAGAAAATGGGGGTTTCAAGTTTTGCTTTATCTTGTTGAAAGCCGTAAGTAATAAATAGGAGTACAAATTTCAATTTCACACAAAGCTGCAAATGTAGGAACTATAATGGAATGATGGTTTAAACACTCACAGACTACGTTCACAGTCAGTCTTTCAGATTGACAACCAGATTTACTAACATGTGTGACTTTCGAATTGGACCAGCCTAAGGTTCTCTTGAAATGTGAAGGAATAAGGAATGTAAAAGTCAGTTCGGTTTTATAGCCAAACTGTGTGAGAACGCAACTGCATTTAACCAATAAAACAGAAGTGAAAAACCGAAGCCATATTTCCACTGTAAATAAATGAAACCACATTACATTGGGTCACCTCCACCAGAACGTCCTACAGTCCCTGAATACATCAAACAAATATATTTTCACTACTTTGTTATGGTGATATTATCAATTTATCAGAACATAGTCCTCCCCCAAAGTGTGGGTCCTGCAGTGGTATTAAAATGAAGTGTATCATGGAAGGAATGACAGCAGGCCACACGAGGGAGAATTTGATAAATGAACGAGAATGGACACACTAAAACCTGACCGTGAATTATACATGAGGAGGGCAGAAATGATGAAGAGAGGCAAGAGTGAGGCGAAACAAGCTACCCAGGCATATCGAAGGGGGACGTGGTTGGGCTCAGGGAGCACATGCGTGACATTTCCAGGGTTTTGCTATGGGTTAATTAGCAGTTGATCCCTTTGTGCATGCCAAGCCGCCATTATGTTTTAAAAGCCACATTGCTAGCTTAAAGTCTAATTACATTTAACGCACACCTGAAGCATTAAACCAAACAGAAAATGTAAGTGACATCTCTACATTTCCCACTAATCTAAAAATATTCCAAATGGCATTTATTCCTTCACTTCCTCTGAATGACTCAGTCGGACTCCAGCTGGGCCAATTAGGTGTCTAATTCTATGTTTCGTACAGAGCGCTTTGCTACTGCATATCAAAGTGAAAACCTGACATTAAAAACAACGCTTGAAAGAAAGAAGTCATTAAGGGAACAGGTTGCAGCATTCAGCTGACATCACAATCATCACAACTTGCTGATCAAAAACAAATTATTTTCATTAATGTCTCCCCACAAAAAGAAACCAAAGGTAACGTAGGAATGAAACATGGCTTCAGTCGCACAATTAATTCCCCCAGTCATCCTCAATTCAATATAGCAACGTCTGAGAACGCCAGAGTTCTTCAGGTTTAAATTCTCAGAAAGGTTGATCGTGCAAATCAGCGCTTTCATGCATGGCGGTGATGACTACATCACTATTGCTAATGGTGATGAGTAAGTATCTTGGGCATTGCTTTGTCTGACTAACATGCCCCCACTGATTCAGCACTGTAAAAAATCCTGACATACAATGCAAAACTCAAGCCTTACCCAAAACTATACCCACTGTAAACACTTTTTTTTCCATGATAGAGACTTTCCACTTCTATTGTTTTAATGGTAATTTAACCACTAAGCACATAAATCATGTGTCATTATTTAGTATTTTTATTAATCAATTTGGGGACCCTTGTCTAGTGATCAGATTATACTACCCTTGTTGGGACATTTTGGTCCCTCAAATGTAGACACATGCAGACACAAACAAGGTTCAAGCAACGTTAGCATACTGTAGAAACTTAGACACTATCACAATTTTGAATCCTGATCATCTTCCTTTGATGGCTTCAAAGCTTTTATACAAAGTGCATATCAAAATAAAAAAAGACACAATAATACAAAAGACAATGCAAAAACAAAGCTTTGCTAACACCTGCATTCAATCACTCTTAGACTGTCCGTCATTCATCAGGAGAGCTGTGGAATGAGGATTACAGGACTCCCAGCTCCTCTCTTCCCTGTCATTACCAATGCTGCCCCAGGGCATCTCATGAACGGGAACCTGCATTCTGTATACAGGGAAACTCTGAAACAACTTGAATTGAAACAAAAGGTAGCTTGATCCGAGAAGACCACTACCGTATTGTATACAATTCATTTTAAACAAAGGCAGAACAAAGGTTGAGAAAGATGCTAGTCAGTGGTGTTTTTGAAACCTAGCACCACAGCTACCTGAGACCGCTATGCTGTTGAAAACGATGCCCGTTACACAAACACACACAGGCACACACTCGAACTTCTCACCTGCGATTAAAGGGCAGTGTGCTATCCAAACACACCAACTCAAACAGCAGCAGTTCAACAATGTACACCAGTATGGCCATAAATGTCCACTCTAGTGCACATTTAACGACCAACACAGCATTAAACACATTCTAAATCAATAGAAACAAATGGTGACCGACTGAGGCCATCCATCAGACAAGGGTAGTGAGGTAAACACACCCCCATACCCTTATAAACACTCACACTGACGAGGAACCTCAACTGCAGCAAGCTTAAGTCCCCTCCAGGAGTGTACGTCTACAGATAAACCATTCATTCATCCCTCAAAGAGGAGTTGCTCATGATGTCTGCCCTAGACTAGTGATTTATGCAATAGTAAAACAATGACTGATATCCAAGCTCTAATACCCCCCAGCCAGCTAGTGGAATCACTTACGGTGCAGGTGCTCGGAAGCATAGTAATAGACGTCCTCATAACCCTCATGATAATCCTCTTCCGGACGGTACTTTTTGCCCTTGCGCCTCCTGGACCTCCGGATCTGCTTGACAAAGCCAAGGAAGCGATCCATGCCTGCCCACCGCGTGCAGTCCCCCTGACACAGGCGCAGACCGCTGCACTCCGCCAGCGTGTGAAGGTTTGTGTTCTGTTTCACAAAGAGCACGGCTCCGAGAGATCTCAGAAAGAGAGAAAGAGCGAGACAGAGGCGGAGGGGGAGAGAAGGAGGGGTAGGGAGTTGCAGGGGGGAAGCGACGGATATCAGTCAGCTGGAGAAGATGGGTCAAATATCAGTCTTCTCTGGTGCACTGGTCTCCTTTAAGAACCGTGCGTGGAAGGGTCCTCAGCAAACAGCTGAATGGGTCTTTGTGCAAGCGTACACGCACGTGTAGGTGAGAAAGAGTGTGCACAGGGTAGGAACAAAAGAGAGAGAGCCAAAAAAGGAGAGAAGGGAGGGGGACACACACAGGGAAGTGACAAAAACACAAAGTTCAAAGGAACCAGCAGCAAGGCGAGGAATCCTTGGGCTATGACTGTCTCTTTTCAGAGTGGGAACAGGGGTGGGGAGATTGTCTGCCTTTAAAATAAGCATGAGGGTTTATCATCGTAGGAATGACAAACAAAGCAGATGTGCACGAGTGGGGTGTGGATGGAAATCCTCAAGAGTCTCTCCAGCAATTCCATTGCAAGACAAAAGCCCGATAATTCCACTAGATAGAAGGGGCACTGTGGTCGCCGGGGCACTGACAAAAAGCTGAGAGGATTACAGCAATCTCCAATTCACCGCCAACACCAGCCTAGCCAGCCGGTGCTGCCTGGATCAGCAGCTAATAGCATTAATGGGGCAAGAGGACTTGTTAATTGAGCTGTTTGCCAACAATGACACCCAGGCGTGTGTCAGTAGCCCATTCATTCAGAAGGGGTGGGTGATATGTCACCCCCAGGGTGATAACACAACTCCAGAGAGACTCCCGAGACCTGATTCCTATTGTGCTGATGTCATTCTACCGCCTTGACATTGGGTAAAATGGGCAATGTCAGTTCTAACCTTCAAGTACTTTTCTTCCCAGCACTGGAGATGGACAATCACGTCAAAAACACCCTGTGATTCTTCGACTTATGGAATCACCCATTTTTTTTATTGCCAATTCTCACTGTGATTGGATGGCTGAGGTAGATCATCAAGGTCTAAAACATATCATGGGAGAATAAAACACTTCACAGAAGGCTCGCTTGTCACATGCAAGCGTCTTTTCCGTGGTGTTGAGCTTTTTCTTTTGTGCAACGCAGCAGGGGGGGGCTTTCTTTGTCTGAGGTTTGTCATACGCACAAGCACGTAGTAGGAGGTTTAATCCCACCCCGTAGATCACTCCTTTTCTTATGTCGTGATTTTCATTTAGCAGCTATAGCCAGGTTTTCACACGTTAAGGATTACATATGCATTATTGGGTTTGTCTGAGGTTTTGGAAGGAGGGAGAGAAAGGAAAAAAAAACAGGGTCAGACCGGAGCCATCATCCAGCAGTAAACACACATGGTCTAGACATGTCAAGTATCAGTTTGTATAGGAGATATTCCCATTAAGTTCCCACTGTTTCCGGTTACATTTCTACTGCCATTCTAAGAAAAAAATAAATTTATTAATATGAATATGATTTTTAATGCTTTTATTGTCATTAATAAGATTATATCATCACATATTGACAGCTGTACTAGAGCTTACTGCATGATTCTCAAATATCCTCAATCACTAAAGAAATAGGATCTAAACGTCCTATCAAATAAGACATCCCCTCTCTGATTGTCTACTGATGAGCAGACACATGCTTTCTCATCAGGGAATGGTGCATCAAGGGAATTCACAGCTCTAACAATTTGGAGACCAAGACTTGTTTATCCAATCTGTCTGCCACCTGAGGCAATCAATGCACATTCAACAGATTCATTATTGTTTCAGGAAATACAAAATCTAGACGCAATCTAGCTTGCGGGTTGGGCGTTTAATTAGCTCAGTGGTCGCCATACCTGTAATTAGACATCCTCCACCACATTGGAAGACTGAGTTTGGATTCAGGGCAGCTGCTCTTTGCAAAACTGCAGAACAGAAGTAGTATTCTCAAGCAGGGGCGTATGAATCTGCATGAAGAGAGTTCCTTTATAAAATAATTATTGTCTTTATTGGAGATGTGCAATTCTCAATGCAGCACTATTACTATTTATGAGGTAAGTGCATTGTAATTAAGACTATGGCTAGGAGATGGTGTAATTAGGGCTAATTTGCTATATTTCATAATATTCCATCTGGTACTTTGGAATAAGAGCTGTAATGTGAAGCGTCAAGGAGTAATCATTTTGTGATGGTTTGTGCTTGTATGTTATGAGGATTGTGGCAATGTTCCAGATGTGAGTCTCTCCTGAGATTGTTTTCAGATAAACCACTGCAGTAAAAGCCATCAGGCTTTAAACACTGAGCCTGTGCCAAGCTCTTAGTGTCTCTGCACCTACTCTGAGCTAAGCATTTGCTGCAGTCACCTATTCTCCTGACCAGCTCACAAACCCAAAATATAACTTTCTTTTTTGGCTCAATTCCATTTGTATGGTAAATGCTGCGGTAGGTGCAGAGCTGCAATGGGAGTCATTCATAATGGCTGCATGATGAATTCCCTTAAAGGAACAGTTGACCCAAAAATGAAAAAATATTCACTCACATTCATGTCATTCCAAACCATGTCGTTCCACCTTTAGTACTTTGTTCATGAATGTGTCTAACAGAGATATGTCAAATTTGTGACCGAATCTTTTGAATCTTGTGAAATTGTTTATTCAAGTTCACAAAACAGGTCTAAACTGTTTGTTCTCAAATCAGATTGATTAGTGTCTCCCCTGAATGGTGAATGCTTTTTTTGTTAAATAAAAATCTGATCTGACAGCTTTTATGATGTTTTTATTACAGACCGAGTCCTCATTCATGTCATGAAAAACAGAGAATCCAGGACATTCTTCAAAAATTCTTCAAGTCAATGGAAGAAAGAAAGTCATACGGGTTTGAAATTGAGGGTGAGCAAATGGCAACATTTTCATTGTTAAAAGTGAACTACCTCAGCAGTGACAGGCAGACTGAAAGTGTATGCGTATGAGCAATCCAGGCAGAACTTCTTAAAATCCTCCCTTGTACAACCATTTGAGCGTGAACTGCCTGAGGCTTTTTATGGAACCAGGGCCGTGCCAGTTTGTTGCAATATGGTAGCTCCTCTTTGGAAGCAAATCCATTGCCAGGGTAGAAAAAAAGGCTGTCCAGACACTACATCTGCTATGAGCAAATGCTTCAGATGGTTGAAACAGCCTCTCAGTAGAGGCAGGAGGATGACAGGTTAAACGTTTGTGTTTTCACAGTTATTTGAACTGAGGCATTCAGAAGTCATGCAGGATTGCTGAGTCAAGTGCTTCACACCTTTACAAACAATCCAACCCACACAAATGAAAATTCAGTCTTTTTGAATGCTCAGCCTTCTTTCCCAGTGCCCACAGTCTCACTCTCATGGTTGAGTGAAGCTCTTCCTTTACTAATTTATCACATCGGCAAAGTCTACATTTATTCCGCCCATAGCAAGTTTCATGAAGTACAGAAGGTCTATTTTTAAATTTGAAATAAAATTGTTATGTTGTCAATCCCCTTGTAGCACGTGCAAGTGACTATTCTCTGTCAACCAATCAACGTTCTGCATTGATTCTAACTCCACCCTTTAGGTAAAATTTAGATTGGAATGGAGTAAATTCATAAGTTGTATTTGTGTCAAAGCAAGTTTGGAGCTTTGCGAGTATTACTTTTGAACCTTGACCACACTACATTAAAGTCATGGAAACAATTTTGTGGTAAGACACAAATATTCTATACTGTGAATAGACGAAGGTGACGTAAGTCAGATATCAAATATGAGTCAGAACAACATGGTATCTCTGAAACAGCCAAAAGCAGCAGTAAACCTGTATGAATGTGCCTCCCCCATCTCAGATTAGATAGGAATGTTATTTACTCATTCACAATGTCTCCACTATAACTGTGAATATGGAGCTTATGGCTTGAACAAATTGAAAGCCTTAGCTTCCCAACCTCAATCTTCCATCATGACAGCCCTGATGTACTGTTATTACAAGAACAGAAGCATTTTAGAGTGCAGGCCCGAACATGGATCAGCTAATGGAAGGGTTTAAAGGTCAGGCCTAAATGCTCGCCAAGATGCGAAACATCCCAAGACCTTCATTGACATTGTCATTAACTTAGTACATACTTAATCCTTTGCATCAGTTCCTTTCCGAGCCTGATGTCAACATGAGATTAGGGGGAACCTGACAATGGTTGATTATTTTTGGTCAAGATGGTTGGTAAACCCAGAGGCGATCAAACAAGCCCACCAAATAACTCTGACTGACGAGAACTCTCTCAATGAATGTTGTTAAGAAGCTGGTAAACAGCGCCAGAATGACAAGAATAATGAGGGCAAAAAAACGAGGATGAAAATATGCATCTGTAGGTACTGTATAGCACTGCTGTCAAGAGCAAGCAGAAGAAGAAAGATAGAAGGATTTACTTTCACATCCGCCCTCTAATTCATTTCACGCCCAGATGGTTAACGTTAGCCAAAGCCTTATGGGCTGACACAAGCCTTCATTCAACATCAAAAAACAGTGGGCAGAACAAAACTGTGACCTTCCCACCCTCAACTGGGAGTTCTATAGCGCTATAGTAGAGGAAAGAAAAACATAATTAAATCATTTAATTCAAGTGTGGGTCTCCCCTCTTCATGCATGGAAGGCTAAATCTACTTTCAAGGTAATTATTTATTTGATTAACAGAAAACACTGAAAGGCCAATAAAGTATTACATACAGTATATGATCAACAAATGACCTATGTATGGGAAATAACAATTGT
Source organism: Phoxinus phoxinus (assembly GCF_949152265.1). Taxonomy (NCBI): domain Eukaryota; kingdom Metazoa; phylum Chordata; class Actinopteri; order Cypriniformes; family Leuciscidae; genus Phoxinus; species Phoxinus phoxinus. Next base: position 8,826,086 of record NC_136884.1, read on the forward strand.
ACATAGAAGCTGACTCAACTTCTTGTGCTTTATAGCCAGATATAGAATCATCCAGCTCACTAACACTGCAAAAGTTTGGAGATCAGATTGAGGGAAAAAAAAGGTGAAAATAAAATAAAATGTTAAACAAAAAGCTCTGGTGTGAATCTGCAGCAGTTAATACACAAACTTCATGTCAAGGAGGTAGATTCCCATGCAGTCATTCATTTGGCTGGTGGTCACTGATAAAACATACTCTGTCCTTATTTCTTCAAGGGGAGGGATTTTGCAATTTACAACGCGCAATTCGAACGCGCACGGAGACAACGGAAAAACATACAGAAAGCATCAGCTTTCATTCTGCTCTGACAGACGCAAGACCACGCTGAACGTGGTGAATGCGTGTTAGAAATCAGGAATGGTGAGAGTACATTGTGCTTGGTACATTTTTTGTCTTCAAACCAAACATGGGTCTTCAGCTTACAAAGTTTAAATCCTGTCTGGCTGGCGTGCTACCCATAATGTTTACACCACTGTGGCAGGCAGTCTTTTGTGGATGTTTGAACGCATTCAACCACATGAGCGTTTACATTACGAAAGAAATCCGGTCAACTAGCACTGGAAGCTCAAAACGTTTAAAACACAGTTTACAACTGTAATTAGTCCATCCATGTGTGATCTGGTCGACCAAAATGCATCTAAATACCAGGTGTAAACAGGGCCATAGAGGAAGTCACGCAGAGAACTACACAGCAATGACAGGAAGGCGGCCTCCAATACAAAGCTTAACTTCTTAAAACTCCAATCACCCAGAAAAGGCAAGTCTCATCCCCTTAACTTCCACAATAGAATAAACAATGGATAAAATATGGGTATAATATGTGTTTTGTGATGAACATCACTCTTTATGTGAATGGTCTTATGATTCTAATATTTTTTATATACACAACAATGATATATATATATATATATATATATATATATATATATATATATATATATATATATATATATATATATATATATATATATAACAACAACAACAACAACAAATACAACAACAGCAGTTATTATATAGAATATAATTATATATAAAAATAATTTAAATATAAATCTACTACTATTAATAATAACAATAATTTTTATTTATTTATGTAACACAAATGGAATTCAACAATATCGAACCGAAGCTGATAGTATGTGAATCAAATCAGAAAATCTGTGACAATGCACAGCCTGCCTAACAGAGCCTGAGAGAGCCAAATATATCCAGTAAACAACATTGGATTCATTTAATGGTGGGGATCCTTTATTGATAGCAGTCATGTGAGAAGTGTTCATGTAGAAATTCATTTTAAAGAGGAATGTGGAAAAAAAAGACTGAGAGGGAGCGTGCAGATGGTGACGACTCTGAATAAAACATGAGGGGAGAGAGTGACACAGACCGCTAAAAATCACATTCAGATCAAAGCACAGATTCAGCATGTCACAAACAGCATTTCCAAAAGCAACAACGTCAAGTGAAAGTGTCCAAATCCTGCTTCGGACATCTCGGATGACCCAGGCTGACCTCGGGGTCTCAGACGCCAGTTTTGTCCCCTGAACCAGTCAACCTTTTCAACCGCCATCAAACAACTGCCAGCACTGTGCTATAACTGTGAGCGTGTGTACTTCTACAACACATCCTTTAGGCACTCACATTCCCTAGGCACCCCCCATGTGTCATTCCTGACAGAGGGAGAAATCTTCCGCCAGGCTTGACAGACATGTCCACATTATTAATGTACGTGACGTGACTTCAAATGGAGTCGATTGTTTTCCCTCAAGCCTGTCAGTGACAACACAAAATTCAGCATGGAATTTGGCACTTTTACCGTCTAAAAAAGAGCCTGTCCCACAGGAGTCAGTATTGAAGGGCATTTTAAAATATTTAACCAAGACAGCATCTTAACCTTGTAAACTGTGTGAACACAGCCCCTTACACAACACAATACTTCCAAGAATGAAGTTAGAAAGAAATTATTGTGATTATTTAAATTGACCAATTTTTGCAATGTCCTCCAGAGAAACTGACGAGAGTTGATTCTGTATAAGGCTGGATTGAATAAATATGCTTGCCGTTGTACATTACCTTACATGCCCTTGCACACAGCAGACTCGAAGTGCTCCACAACATGCAGAGGCGTCTGATTAACATTGTTTTATTGTGCATGAAGCCTCCTTAAGCTCTTTGGGAAAGACACCAATTGCCAAAAGTGCCATTTTGTTGAGTGACAGTTAACATTTCCTCTCATTCGTAGGTCGTTCACGCTGTACCAAGACTGTCGTCACGATCCAAATGTAGATTCATTTTTGCAGGCCACGTCTCAAATGAGATGTGAGACTCTCTCTGGCTGTCTACAGACTGTCTGCATTTCTGAAATGTAGACAAATGTGCCTGCCAATCACAAAAAAGACAAAAAATTGTGGAGTACTATTTCAAACAAATACATTTTTGGTGATAGTACATGTTATGACCGATATAACTAATAAATGGTGTATATAAAATTTCACCAAAAAAAAATCTAAATTAAAAATCAATAATTTTAAGGTAAATTTAGGCATCACAACATTACACAACATAAGGCACTGTATAAAAAAATCGATTTAAGACACTGAAAAGTGTTACGTTTGTTTTCGTTTTTTAAAGGTCAGCTTTAAGTGATCATTAGGTCTAAATTTACATGCTAATGTCTCTTCTTTTTTCTTTTTTTACAATTAAGCATTTAGTATCAACCAATAAAATAAAAAATATATAAATTTTACTAGTGTCTGTCGCCTGAATGGCTGTGGAGGATAACATGAACATCTAGACAGCAGCCTGCTTTCTTCAGACAACACTACTACTATAAAAGCATCACATGACTTATATATAAAGCTAGCACAGACGGTAGTATCTCTCCCTTGGGAAAGATGCTGTCCTCTCGAAGACATTACATCTTCATGTGGCACACTGTCTTTGAATCGTGAGGAATGTGTTTGTGACACGATGCCCTGTAGGCCACTAGTTTCGTCTGCCGCAGTAAACACAATCATTCCTCTGAGGATCATGCCATCGCCATGATCTGTCTTCGGCCTTTGTGCCAATATATCGATTCGACATAACCTGCCTAATGGAGTGTGATGCGGCTCAAGCGCCACTGGGGAGTAAGAAAAATTACAAGCACCTCAGATGTCTCGATTTTATATTAAAACCACACAGCGATGCTACATTTCATCTGATTTTTCTCTTATAAGATATAAGCTCCAAATATCGTACTGAAGATATAAAAGATGTTAAGATCTAAATGTGATGATTTGCCAGAATATAAAGTGTTTCTGCTGCAGGCATCTTCTGCGGTGTGAAGAGGGAAAGATAACACCTCTGTAGCTGGTGGGTCTAAAAATATACATTTACAATCACAATAGACCTCTTGTTAGTACATGTTATTGTAGTGTACCACTACTTGCAGATGAATACATCGATGACAACAGGGGTTAGAGAGAGACAAACCGGAGTGAACATGACAAAAAAAAAAAAGTAAAAAAAAAATATATATATAAAAAGGTTAACAACCTCTAGCATCCAACTGCTTACATACATGGAAATCTGTATGCATTTATTTTCTGCTATAGAACACACAAAAAAATGGAAAGGCATGATAGCAATTGAGTTTTTGGGGGTGGGTTTGTGGGGTTAACATAAAACAAGTGTTCAATTTTTAAAAGAAAATAGATTTTGATCATGTTCGGCGGTTCTTATGTTACAACACTACTAAGAAAACCCCAGAAAAAGTGATGCAATTTATTGATTTATTTTGTTTTTGTTTAGGAGTTACCTGATGACTATTAGAAAGTATATATCACAGGTCATAAAATCAAGTTTGGGCTTGTTCACAGTCATGTCTACTGCATCTGGGCCAAATTTTGTCATGACACTGTATCTAAAATTGGAAAACATTGATCGCGGGTCCTATAGCTTTAGCCAAGCAGCATGTCATGTCACAGAGGATTTTCTCAAGATCTACACATCATGTTATGTTGTGTGTGAGCTTGTTTGAATCGAGACATCCTGCTCTAAATAAATGTGTTATTAACAATGGTTTCCTAATACTATACATCGTGAAAATGAAGAATCTGGCGCAAAAGCCTCATCTGTATACTGTGTACATGCGCATCGAGGGTGACTTTTTATGGTTTTACGTCATTAAATTGTGATCGGTTTGAAAATGTAGTGTCTACCAAGTGTCTCATAAATGTATGTAATTATCAGCCGGTACCGATCTGCGGCCGACTGATCAGGGCATCCCTAATCTAAGTACAAATCCTGGCAAAGGTAAAAATAAATTAAACAGTCGTCATTTCCTTTCTTTGCCTGATTAAGTTTGGTCATTACCCCATCTTTTGAATAAAAGAGCTAGAGTTGCTCATTGAACAGCCCTAGCTGTTTATTGCTTACCTACATTTCAACCTGTAATTAGCTAAATCATAATTAGTTATGCTGAGAGGGATTTTTAAATATGAATGGCACCCATGGAAAAGGTTCAAAAAATATTCGGTCTTCAAATGTCTGTATATAGTTCTGTTTGGGGAGTGAACGAGAGGGAGCAATCTCAACTTTAGTCCAGCATGGCTTTCTTTACTTTGAACTTGGGATGCAATCTGACGTCCAATGCAATTCAAATAATCCTATTAACCACAGCTGAGCGAAGCCGTTCTTACAGTCAATTAAGGTGAAGGGAACTCATCCAGGGCATCTTCCAGATTTAACATGGACCAGCATGCTGGTCGACGGTTCTATAATTTAATTCCCGCCTTTGACCGAGCAAATTTAAAAGATGTTCAGATCAGCTGCATTGACCATGAAAAATGGCATGCATGATTGGCTACTGGGTAGGAAGTCCTGTGGACCACAATGGGAAAATATTTGTCATATGCACACACTCTCAGCATGCTAAAAGCGGTGATTAAAAAAAGCACACAGACGTATATTTGTCAAGTCAAATTTGATCCTAATCCTGTGTAAAGCATGTAACGCACCAACTGATGCCAGGTGAACACCGTGTCTGCCAGTTCGTAGAACAATCATATTACACCAAACTGTGATAGTGTTTCCAGGACTAGAGTCTGTTTCACAAATGCCACGTTGAACATTTTATTAGGACAGATTTTCACATAATGCCATAACAATGCTTCGATTTTTTTTTTAAACACGCGTCTATAAAAGGAAATAGACTTCAAAACCCACCCTTGGAAGTGTGACAGTCTCCCCTACAACAGAAGATGAGGGCTGATACCACCTTTATCTTACAGCCAAGCAGTACAGAGCTACTTTCAATGAGAACCAAAACTCTTCATTTTAACGGTGACAGGCTCAGAGAGCACACTAATGAAATTCACTTGATTGAGAATCTCGGGCCAGCCAGAACCAACCAATATCCAAGAGACCTCCATGCAAGTCTGATTTTCACTTTATAAAATGATGGCAAGGACATTATAAAAGCCTCAAATCAATGAAACATTAAAGGCGTGCTTTTGGTGAGCACTTTACTGAGATAACCTTGAAATCTATGAGGACAAGAAACAGAAACCTTTTTTAGGAGACTTGCACCAGGCTGCATTAGAGAAACTTTATCACCGGCATCTATTCTCAGGGACTGTATTTCAGTCAATGTCTAGAAGTCAAAACTGTAAAAGCCTCATCAACTTAGGAAAGTGGCAACGCTACAGATCATTCACACTGCCAAATATTTAGCCACCGTTCCCGACGGATCATATATTAGAGCTCATAATTGCTCACTTGTTTCCTTACTCAGCTGGCTCTGATTTCTAACACTTCAAAAAAAAATCCCCCAGCTCTCAATATGCCAAAGTCAGCAGGACGCCATGAGTCAGACACTATCATTTTAACAGTTACAGCCATGGAAGTCAAAATTATGTAGAAATCATTCAGTGGACAAAAATAATTTGAAATACTGTGAAATCTAGGAAAAGATTGTAAGCATGACTGGAAAATTATATCTATTATTAAATCAAAAGTGAATCTAGATGGTGGACCAGCATGGCATAGCCAAAACTTATCTTGGTGACGCTGGTTGATCAAGAAAGTCTTGCTGGTTAAGGTAGAAAAGCAGCAGTGATGGCATTTAGTAGGAATAAAATGTCTTGAAATCACAAGCAAGGTGCATTAGAGATGAAGCCTGTTTGAATCAGACCGAGCACAGAATGAGCAATTTGCTCCTTTTATGGTTCCAAGTACACTGATCAAATCAGAAGCTGAGTATTACTGCAGCAGTACGCAATCATACCTCACACACTTGAGTCTGGCCAATGCCTGGACTTTTGGAAGGGCTGGAAATGAAATGGAGAGAAGACAGACAATGAAATATATCTGTTGTGTGGGAGCTGAAAGAAAAACACACTTCACGCAATAATACAAATATCACAAAAGAATAGCCCTTTAGATACAATACTTAAGAAACCTTTGCTTTGGTGGACAGAATAAAAATGGCAGACAGGTAAGCACAGACGGTCTGGTTTTAGTATGTGTTAAAACTATAGTTTGAAATATAGGTTGTGAAGAAATAATCGTGGGTTCCATTGCATTCTAATTTTGCTCATGATTGTTAATTATATCTATATTATAACCTTTTTTACCAAGACTTTTAATTAAATATATGAAAAATAATATTTACAAAGACAAATCAAGAAAAAATAGGAATACTTAAGTCTATATTAAGACAAACATGTATTGTTTGTCATTGGCCAATTTACTGTTTGTATTCATTAATTAGTTTATTTGAAGCAGAAATCAAAAATATTAGGGATTTATACTATCCTTCCATTTAAATCAATGCCCCATCTTTGTTCAACCCATGATTCCTTTAATAACACATTGAAACAGGCCAAAAAAAAAAGAAATCTGCAGATGCAGGGTCGTTAACCCTGAGAGCGAAGTCATATAACTACGGTACTCAGTGGGAGGACAAAAAATTACCACCTACAGGAATCTTAATGATATTTAAGACCTTTCTGAAATGTAAATATGCTGCACAGCACATAGCAGGATAAGTGATATGATTGGGTATAGCGCATAATGAATATTTATGAAAACAATATACATAAGTGGTTTGAGCGTGTTCTTAGAGAAAAGTGCTATATGTTTGAAAGCATGATTATATCACCTTGCGTTTGTGTGTGGGAGATAATAATAACCTCTACCATGGAAACGGCATATACAGTAGCCAAGACAAAATATAAAACGTACATAACTTTACCATAACAACCTAAAAGACAAAATCAGCTGGTTGTTATTATTACAACATACAATCAATGGTGCAAATTGTTAAGGGGATTGTGATAATGACCCTAATCTAACATTAGAGGCCTAGAAATGTCACAGTAGGTGAAAAGTGCCCTAAAAGCTCAAAAGGGCTTTTAGGTTTAAACAGAACTGTTAAAAGGCCAGTGGAGGTTGAGCCAGCACGGCAGCCCAATTGGAGGTGTAAGTGAGTGTTTCTAGTGTTAAACGTTACACTCCAGGTCTCCCTGCACATGCTAGGCTGGCGGAGTCGTTGTTAACCTTGCCGTCGACCCTTCGCTGGCAGGAGATGAGGCGAGAAGTGTCTCTGTAGGTCAGCGTGTAGCACATGACTTTTTTTCATGTCCTTTAGGTTACTTCACACAGAGGCTCTGTAGGACCAGATAAGGACGGGTTTGTGCAGTTTGCACGTAATGTGTGTGAAATGGAAACCTCACTGGTTTCTGACAAAACAAGAAACTACTGGAGAGAAAATACAATACAAAGTCCACATTGGAGCATCAGCATGTTTTTGGACATGGCGGCAATATGCATACAAGTCACAAGTCTATAATATTGCCCATGACCAAAACAAAACAAAAACCCAACGCTTTCAGCTAGTTTTGTAGATTAAAATTAATTATGTCTGCATTTTAATTTATACACAAATATTTGTGTAGAAATAGCACAAACAAAAAGCTGGAACAAAGTAAAATTAAGAATTAAAACAAATAAAATCCCATGGTTTCGACAACTGATAAAATCATGGTACCATCACAGTATGTTATTTATAAAGGGCTTTCAGAGAGTTTCAGGTGAGTTTCACAGAATCTCATTCTATTCAAAAATGAAGAGTATTAAGTGATACAATTGTAACACACGGCAATTTGCTTGCGTTCCTGGCTGCTCGCTCGTGAAAGGATTCGTTTGCCGTGACAGCCAAAGAGTCTGGCAGGCGTTTTCTCTTATCTGTGGCCACAGGTACGAACACGGGCAGCCCTAGGACAGGGGAAGCTGTTCTGCCTTGGAACATTTATCATTTCAGGAGATATGCTCTAGTGAACCTACTCTTATTGTTTGCCCAGTGGCCATGGCAGAAGGTTTGGTGTTCACTGGGGAGAAAAACATACAAACAATATGATATTTGGAGAGACAGGAAAAAATAGGCAGAACTAGAGCAGATAGAAAACAACAGGCCCCAGGTATTGTCTCAGATGCCCTCAATAAACTCTAGACATATTCTGACAAATCACAGCAACGCTTCAATATTGCCTTACTCAGGCGCTCTCATTAAAAACGTATATATATGTATATATAAGGCAGAGAAAACGTTCACATTCCTGACATGTATATGACAGCCAGTGTCACTTCGGTAGAAGCAAGGAAGTTTGAGGAACTGAAAGTATATTGAAGAAAATCTTTTCGTGCTCATTCTGTGCACTTTGTCCAAAGCACAATATAACAGAAATGCAATAGTACCGAAACAAGTGTGGTCAGGAGCCTGAGGCTTAAAGCTGAAGAGACGTCGGTTCAAACTTTATTTTAAAGTTGAGTAGTTAACAGATGAGCGGCTTTTTTTTGTTTTGCAAATCACATGCATATTCATTTTCCTGTCAGAGAATAATTTGTCTCACATCAGTACTCCAAGATGCATTTCTGCTCATTCATTAGAGACAAATGCTTCATTTTGTTTCTTTTTTTAGTGTTAAATAGTATTTATTTATAGAATCCATGTATTTGTATTTGAATTTTAGGATAATCATGAAAAAAAAAATCCAGCATAAAACTGTAATCGCTAAAAACTATGAAATAAATGGTTTGAGAACCAAAGATGCGCATAAAAAAAGTAATCTGACTTCAAAAACGTCACTACGAGAAGCATTTTGCATTCATTTTGGACTGAGGTACATCATTGCCAAGCTTTGTTTGCAGCATCCTCTGCATATTCATACACTGATGGGAGAATCACATGGGAAGCCAGTTACTACTAAACCCCTCCCCCCATCGCAGATTAACCCTTTACTAGACCGAGGACTACAGCATCAGCATTAGACAGTATCATTGTCTGTTCCACATGCCCTACTTACTGATTCAAAATACACGAACACACACTCCATATTATCATATTACATGCTCTGCCTCAGCAACCTGGTATATGGAGCATCTCCACCACATGCTGCGCCGTCTGACTTGTTGGTGGATAGTGTGCGGAGATCCCTGGAATCATGATTTTGTTTTATTTGGCACACAAGTGCCATGCCATATTACAGCATATGATATGATAGTGTGACAAGCGCCTTTTACAGGATTACTACGTCACGGACGGGCGGACAGATGGGAGTTAAAAAACAGCTGTATACTGTTTAAAGCAATGCAAAATGCATTTTAAAATGTATAGACTACTACAAATGCATCTAATAATAATAATGTTAAACATAGTATTGGCTGATAATGATAGCTAGATACTGTGTGAACCTCAAATGGAAGGAGAACATGAATTACATTGGACTAAAATCCCAAACCCAGAGAGAGGATTTTGCCTCAATTTCAGAATTCAATCACACGCTGCTGCCTCATTTAATATTCAAGCTGTTGCGATAGTCACATTTAATCACTCTCTTATACAGTCTCAGACATACATATGCAATGATGGATAAACAAACACTACTGGCTGCTTTCGCAAAGTACGTTAGAAAAACTTCAGCTTAATGAGAGACGTTAATGCTCATGAGTTTGTACTAATAGACCACTGATAACAGTATCATGGAATACTGCAGGAGTTAAATAAAGTTGGAAGAGCTTCCCCAAGATTATTAAAGAAAGAACTACCGGAGGCCTACAGTGACACATGGCCTAGAAAAACGTTCAAATGGAAAAAGATACCCAGGTTGGGTTTTATTAGATCCTAGAGTGCTTTCTCTCAGATGGAATTAAAACCCTCTGTCCATAAATGTAAAGTCATCTTTCCAGCACAGACTGGTCAATATACAAATCACATTTCCAACAAGAACACTCTTGCCAAGCATTTATATTTTTCAAGCCTCTCTCATTTCAAAATGATGTAAATGCTAATATAACCAATGTCTCTCCTCTTCTTTACCACATCACCTACAATAGTCTGAAACCGCAAAAGACGACACGTGACACAGGGCTGTATTTGCATTTGGGAGAGAACATTACTGCGTGCAAATGTGCGTAAATTACATTTCATGCTTATTTATTTTTGTATACAGGGACAACAATACATAAGTATAGTACATTTTTTAGCTAAAAGCTATATTTCACAGAAAAGTGGGCACAGTTATTAAATAACACATCTAAACACAAGCAAAAACACTATACCAAAAAAAAGTATGCTCCGATACTTCAGGGACCATCCAGTCTAATAATTTAATGCTTCCTAGTGTGATGAAGGAAAGCCTCGTGAATATTTATTAAATTGCCAGCTGAAAACGCACACCGAGTAAACACTTTGTGAATAATATTCATGAGCAAAGTCTGTAGAAATGACATAATACAGACATCTCCAATAAAAGGTAAAAACAGATATAAATAGTTATAAAAGTTTAAAAACATTCCATGCATATTTCAATATAGTACTGATCTGTTAATCCTTATTTAATGCATGTTAATGACTAAAGAAAGTTATTATAAAGTGTTATGTGATCAAAAAGTTAAAGGGTTAGTTCACAAATTAATTTTGATATTTTTAAAAGTTAATATTTGAAAAAGTTAATAGAGATAGTAAAACTAATCCATGTGAATATAGTGGTTTAGTCCACATTTTTCTGAAGAGACACAAGCACTTTATATTGACTTTTGGATTTTATTCACATATTAAAACTGATCGGCGAACATAAAAAGAAGCTCAACCGAACCTGCTTGACGCACAATAACAAACCTCATTGGTACTTGAGGAAGCTTAAAAGCATTCTGCGTAACACACACAAATGAACCTCACTGGTTCTTATGGAAGCTCAAACATGCGAGAATGAACCTCATTAGTTCTTGCACGTCCTAAATGGTATCTAAATTCAGAAACAAAATGTGACAAAAAAAAAAAAATCACATCATTTCTTGTGTTTTGGAATTCTGTACTAATTCTTAATTACATTTTTGAACGCATGCCTCTGCATATTCGTGTTGTATTGTGACACATTATAACCACAGTCTGAACTTCGACAGCACACCCAAAGGAAGTCCTGCAATGATATCCTGCATAATGGAGGAACACAGAGGCAGCGTTTAACAGAAATCCTTTATTTCTATTTAGACTCAGAAGCGAACGAGCTTTGAAGCGGAATAAACTAGATTTCGATTCTCCTCTATCTCTCCCACTCTCTTTCTCCTGAAAATTCCACTTCCTCTGAGGAGGGGTAATCACAGAGGAACATGCACTCAGATCCCCTCTCCATCACAAAAGCTCTTTGCTTCTGGAACTGGCAAAAGAAAAATTAACAGTGGGCTACAAAATGAAGCATGCTTTCTGCAGCATACTATCTTAAAAATATATAAAAATGGACTTACAATTGAACACAAAAGTGCCACTACACGCATGTATATGCATATATATATACACATGTACAAAAAGACGGCATAAATATCAAACAGAAGCATTTTTACTATGCGTCTCACAAATGTTAGTACACTGTTACAATGCTGATTTTGATAAATATATCCTTTAAATGTCCACTACAGTCCTTTCTCCAAAGCTCAGCATAAAGTTCATGTGGTGAATCTCACGGTTTGTATTGAACTCCTCAATATTCACAGTTTTTTTTTTTTTCAGCGTTGGAAATTTGATTTGCGATTTATGGGATAGCAGTTCGAGAGGGTCAAATGTTGATCATCAGCGAACTAAGAAATTAATTTGAACTAGAACGCTGCATTAATCACAGTGATAAAAATCTGCTGACTGGACATGCAGTTATCTCAGACAGAGGTTACAATCCACTGCATAAGCATGTAAAGGAAAAGTTTTGAGGTCAAAAATGTTCATTTGAGGACACTGTTCTAAAAGAATGTAAAGGTTAACTAATGTTAACACTTTCCCTGCCATTGACAGAATTTTCCATCATTTATGAGACAACGCTTCCCTGCCAGAATGGAATATTTCAGAATTTCAATGTTTTCACTGTTATTCGGTATCTATTAGGCATCTTCTAAAAGAGAACAATCTTGAGATCAAAACACAGGCACAAAAGAAGCAGAACCCAGCAATAAAAGCATTGCTTATGCAAGTTGCAGTCTTTGACAAAAACACGATTTTCTCAGCTTTTTATTCAAAATGTTTTTTTTTTATGAAATGTACCCATAATCAATTGTTGATAAAAATAGAATGCATGCAGTTCACTTCTCTTTTTTTTTTTAAAGCAGAGGCTCTGTTTTTTATTTTGATATTGCATTACTACAACAAAATATTCTGTGGGCCATGGCCCATGACATTTTTGTGAAAATTATAAAAAATGCTGGTGGTGGCTGCCAACTTTTTTTAAACAGGCAAGATTTTAATGCCCAATAACTTCAAATAAGCAAGACCCGTTTTAAAGGCAATCAAATTTGGTCTCGTTTCTTATAACGTCATATAGTGACTACTATAACAGGCTGATTTCACAAAATTATTTGATTTAATAATAGGCCTACATCTCAACAACAGACTGTTAAGTTTTAAATAAAATACACCTGGCTGGCAAGCTGCATCATATTTAATTGCCAGATATCCATTTGAGAAATGTCTGACGTGTATGAATGCATATTTCAAAATGCGCATAACAATAAACACTCTCCCTCAAGAAAAATGCGCATGCATGCACAAGCAGTCAAAAACAAATGGCCACCCTTTGTAAAAATCCCAGTCATTTCCAAGTGCCAACAGAAGCTTGATGACTGAAGCTATTTACTCTGTACTTGATTGCTCTCTCCTCCATTATAGAGCAAATAAAAAAAAGTCTCCATACACCACTCAGTGCTACTCAATGTCTTTTTATAGGTCCGCTTACTTAAGTCTCTCAGAATGCCTTGAGTTATCTCATGAGGACAGATAATGTTTATTACGTCCATACATTTCCAATAGGTACCACTATCATTCATTCATTCATTCATTCATTTCTGGCCTCTCACTCAATATACCTGTAACAAACTGCTGGCTGATAGCGAGTTGAGAAAGTATGCAGATGTAAACTGTTTCCTTAGCGGAGTACCACAAATCATAAAATAAAATGACAAAAAAATGCTTTTTTCACTAAAATTCAGGAACATGAACTTATAGCTGCGTCAGATCCAAGCGTTCGGCTAAAAAGGACAAAGATAGATTTTGATGTTTATGTGCCGGAATCTGGAAGCAGTGCAGTACATCTGGATAAAACATGACTTCGTTGATAGCATCTGTCCAGGACAGCGCTGTGAAATTGTGGAAAGGAAAGTGGAGATGAAAACCTTAGTCACCCAGTCTCTCTCACACATCCCACCTCTCTGACGTCAGCCAGCCTCAACACTTCTTATTTTCAGAGGTCGTGAGAAGTCAAAGGTTCTCTTTATATCTATCTGCGCAAAACGGATGTAGAGGTAGCATTGGAAGCTTTCAAGTCGACAGATGTCTGCTCTCAGCGCATTTGTACAAGACGACGAAGCTTATTATTTATAAGCTATCTACTCCGAGTCATATGGGGGAATGTGAAAGTGACTCTGAGGGCATGTTTTTTCTTTTCCCCATCTCTCATTCAACTTCATAAGACTCTGAGAAATATTGGTTAGGTGAAAACATCAAGGCTGTAATATAAGAATAACTCTATATTAATTATATAACTACTATTATTGTCCAAACCATAGGAGTATCAAAATAATATTGTATCGTGATATGTATTGAATCGTGGCATGAGGGTATCGTTACACCCTTCGTATTTATTTTAAATAATAATCTTTTGTAACATTATAAATACCTTTACTGACATTTTCTATCAATGCATCCTTGCTAAATAAATAAAAAAGATATAAAGCCCCTGTGAAGTAGCACGTCTCCATTAATCAATAAAAAATTATACCTGAGTAGCTCATATGTTTATGAAATATTTCAAACAAATAAGATTCATGCTTGATAACGCAACACAGCAGATGTTTCATCAAGTAATATTTGCAAACAACAATTTAGACACAGTTAAAAGTTCCATCAGTGCTAGGATGAAAAACAGCATTGTAAGGTAATACATTTAAAATAGCACTGCAGTGTAATGAATTTTAGAAGCGCCGATACTTTAACCATTATGAAGAATAATTAGTTACAGGTTGCATAAGATGAAGCCAAATCAAACCATGTGCTATTTCATTTGAAACGGCGAAAAAATAAATCAATAAATATGATAACTGCTTATGGCACAGAGCAGCACACTCATCCATCATGTAGTGCGATAAGGCCTCGGGGTTCGTGAGGTATCATCTTACTTGAAATAAATTAACGATGGTGAGGAAACCATCTGTCCGTGAACACAAGCCTCCTGGTTAATGAGCAAGTTTCTGTGCGTAACGCGGCCTCCCAGCATGCCACGGGAACGTGATCAAAATACCTCAGGGCCATTTGCACACTGCTCTGATTCTGAGAAGAGGCTCGAATTAGCATTTACCTTTCAAATCGCTCATTCTAGTGACAGCTACTGGCAGGAAACGGCTGGCTCATTACTGGGCGACTTCAGGTGCTTGCGTCAAATGCCTGATGCGTCCACTCGAACCCTGCAATCGCAGAGGCTGTCGGACTTAAATGAGACGTGTTCAGAAAACTATAGGGGCTTTCTTTTCCACAGAATGTGTCATCTACTTCACTGAGAGGATACGAAATGCGCTAAAACAAAGCTTTTTGCCCCTGGTGACTTTTTGAGTTACTCCCATTTTCTAAAGGACCAAAGATGATCAATATCCTCTCACATTTTTTATTCAGAAGCTCTTTTGCCAGTTATTGACAAGATGGTAATGTATTGTACAGGGAGACAAAAACTATGTCTATGCTTTACAACAGAAAAGTTTAGTGAGAAAGTGATATGAAGCAATTTTTCCATATTGCATATGTACTGTATACATCAAGATAGTAGCTAACAAGACAGACAAAATGCTCTGACAAAAAAAAAATCACTACATTTCTTAAATATATAAAATCTATTTTCTAATTTGAGATTGATTGCAACGAATTGATTACCGAATTGATTACTGTGTGTGAGATAAATGATTCTTAATGGATTTCATTCCATTAATAAAAAAAGACATGAGGTGTCAACATTCATATGGATCTGTGGTTTTGTTTACATTACGGATATTCAGTGAATCTTCCTCAGACAGGGCCAATTTATTTCAATTAAAGCATGATGACAGCAGGCGGTGCGGATCCAGCCTTTCATATGGAGAGCTTTTCATCCAGTTGGCTGCTCTGATATAGACACCCGCCAGAATGAACCTGAAGTGCGGTCTTTATCGTTCAGTCCTATTACCACAGGTGATTGAGTCAGTGATCAGAATAGAGGCAGACAGTGAGGACGGATCAGCTTCAGAATTAATTGCCCATGAAAAGCAGCAGCTAAACCTGCTAAAAAGAAAGACGTCCTAGGCTAATTTTCAAACCGACCGAGACGTTTCATTCCCACCGGCACAGGGACTTGTGCAAACTATGCGGCGTTTATGCTGATGATACGGATTATGACAATGAGTTCAGTTTACTTTCAGTCCATAGTTGAAATGATAAAATAACAAAATTAAAGGGATTGACCAGTTGTAATGGATATGAGACATGTCCAAAGAGTTTCTCCCTGAAAGCAGTGGAGCAGAATATGATCAGCTAGGAGGAGAAAAAACAAAACGGTGCTCTTCTAATGGCATTAGCTACATCGCTCGGGCTTGCTGAAGCCTGCATGAACAAGACCACCCATATATTATCTCCACCACTGTGCATTTTATGCTTCCAAATCAAACAAACATATAAATAGCCATCCTTCACGCACCTGGGTGGTCATGGACAGGTGTGCAGAATATGGAAAGTCCGGCAGACTGTCGTAGCGTGCAAATGTTTATTAAAAGACCTTCAAGCATTCATGCCATCAACACGGCATAATAAATGTCAGATGCTGTCACTCGACCACAAGCTGATCTGATTTTAAACGTGATAAAATCCATCAAAATTCGATCAGGTCTACTTCTGTTTTACCCAGGGATAAAATAAGATCAATTTTTATTGAAGGCGGCAAAAATGTTGCAATGCATTAGCTAAAAGTTTTTTTTCCTCACATATGCTCACAAAGAAATATTTGTAATGAATAATTAACACATATTTTGGTTATTAAATAATAGACCGAGTTAAAAGCCCTACACTCCTTAGCCACCCAGCTGAGATAGGGACCAGAATAAAACACATTAAGTGCAACTCTGCGTATTTTGACAGTGTTTTACTGCATTCGTCTGAAAGCTGAGTTCAGCACTTTTATATATATAATGTAATTTAAATGAAAGCAGAACAGTAGCCAGTGGTAAACACTCCCTGCACGCACATGTATACTCAAGCACACATCATCTAAGACCAGGAAAAAAAAATGTAATATCATGCAAGCAAAGTCTTACTGACCAGCACATCCCATATCTTGACTGCCTTTCCTACTCTTATCTCCTGCTGACAGTATAAAGTGAGCTTCTTCTTTTACCAGAGATAAAAATCTAAGCGCTCCAACAGTCCTTTTGAATTACTATCAGTTTATCAAGGACCCAGAGAGCAGCGACTTCCACTCAGTCTTTAGTTTTTGCCTTTAGTTCCTTTTTATTCTTAAATTATATTTATACATTAATAAATATATACTATTAATTCAACAGAAGTAAATATAGTCTGCTTCAATGTCAATGACATCAAAACAAAAATCTACATTTTTCCCATGAATAATAATAGTCTGGTTCTCACACAAAATTACTTGGAAGATTGTATGAACAACTTTTTATACTATAAGATTATAGATTTAGACTAAGCCATCAAAAAATGTTAATGAACTTATGAGAAATCTCTGTATAGCTTCTAATAATGTAATATAACATTTTACATTATGTAAATTATATTATTTATATAATAATTGTAATGTATAACAATTAAATAATTGTATTATATAATAGAAATAGCAATAAATTATATAATAGAAGTATAAAGTTAATAATTAAAGAATGAAATTATAATTTAAATGTTTAATACGGAATTAATAGAACATAATGTAATATATTTTAAATACATATTCAATAAATGTTTACAATACATTTAAATTTAACATCTATTAAATATTAAAAAAGCGTTTAATGAATGAATAAAATGTACACTTTTATGTGGTTGCACCAGTTAAAATATTGGTGCTATTTTTTGTTACACATTTCAGTCATTTTATATATGTGTGTGTGTGTATAGATTATATATATGGCAAACACTGCATGATGTTTCTTTCCTCCAAGTTTTCCATGGATAAAAGCATAGCCTTTAAACTGAAATACACAGGGTGTATACATGATGACAATTGTCATTTTGGGGTGAACTGTCTCTTTAAATGGAGCAGCTGCTTCACTGAACACAAGCTTCTGCGGCAAAGAGAAGTGAATTCTTTGATTCTCTGTCACAAGAGCTAAACTCGACTGTGCCGGGTCAAATAGATCCCACACAAAGAAGAGCCTCATCCTTGTCTCCTCCTGCCAGTTCTAACATCACGCAACTGTATTTACAGCTATTCCTCAACATGTTGTGGTTTTTATCCATGACAGGGTTTGTATGCGTGTACAAGTCAAGCTGCGGCACTCTGTCATCGATCTGCTGCGTTGTGAAACACGGGTCGGATTGTAAATCAGGTGGCCCGGGCGTACAGGACTGGTAAAGCCGTCTCACACAGCAGCGAACGCACACAGAGGAGGCCATTCATCATCTTTAAATGAGAATGAGGCTATGCGGCGGCGCTGTATGCGTGCTCTGAACAAACACTAATCTATAAACGCCCTCTTAATCAGGGCAGATGGATAGATTGATGTCAAAGAAATATAGCATGTTGTAAAACAGTTTCAACAGGTTTTAAACACCAAGATCAATCTGAATTTACTTAGTGACTGTGGCTTCCAAACGTGTCCATAACGGGGTTCTGTACTGTTTATTACAAGGATTCCAGGTGACATTTTAGAAAAAGTAAGAGATATATCAAGTTCAACATGACATTTCACCTAATCCACTTTTTAATCTTTCTGGCTATCACTAACACGTCAATTTCATTCAAACTGGCTCTGGTTCCCATGTCAGATCAGGGCACATGGGATCTACTGATGCATTAAGATGATCTTGTAGGAACACTGACATGGCATTTTTTGCAAGAAAGGACAAGAGATGTGCTTGAACATACAAGAAAGAAAAAAGCTAATCACAAATCCAGTGTTTTGAGTATATTCTCTTATTGCAAAGTCTTTTGAATGTACTGAGAGATGAATTGCTGTAATGCATTAATCTAAAAATTCTGGCCGACACTAATAAGCCGATACTTGGTTTCCAATAGTCAATAAATTGTCTATTTTGTCCAAGTAAAAGACAAGTTATCCTGCATTTTATTCACCTCACACAGACTATTTGAGGAGGCTTTTCAGGGTTTATGTGGTCTTTTGTTTACTCCTCAAATCTCAGTATATGGAAAAGTTTTCTAAAACTTCAGAAAGACTTGGTCCAAACGTGGATAAAATGACATCAAACATGATCAGTGGCAAATCCAGCGCAGAAAGATGTTTATGTTGCGGATGGATTTACAAGAAAAGGAATGTCCCACAGGAAAGCGGACCAGTACAACAAAGACTTCCGAAACAGATCTTAAATTATTCACTCACAGATTTATTCATTGTTTTCTTATGTGTGAAATTACACTGCAAATCAAAGAGCGACCTTATTCTTCACCAGGATTTTGGGAGCATCCCAACCTCACTGATGAGAGCAGGAGTGGAGCTGTTGATGACACATGGTGTCACCTAGTGGCTATCACAACACACTGCAACATGATTGATGACTGATACCAGCAGTGGAAGCATTAATAGTAATACAAACCACAATAAATCTCATTCAGTGATTGAAGAAGTGCAATGTAATTCCGATCACAGGGTTTTGAGTTTGCAGGGCTAAACAATAAGTGTGCCCCACAATGTTTTGCCATTGTTTTCCCATCAAAAATTTTAATATAATAAAATACATTTAAATATGAATAAATTAAACAGAATTAAATAAATCAATAATTTATCATTAAATATTACATGTAATATTGCTTAATACATAATAAATAATTTAAAAGCTATTTAGTTATATATAATAATATACATTTATTATGATTACAAATTGTAATAAATATAATAATTGTATCATACAACTTATAATTGTAAATTATAAATATTATAATGTAAATAAATAATGTATTTAACAATAGTGTAAATAAATATTACTTATACTTAAAACATTACATTAAATTTTTTTGTTACATAACATTTGTAACTATTAATAATAGTATTTTTAAGGAAACAATGTTTAATAAAAACAAGAAATATATTTTCATATAGAATAAGTCAGAAAAAGTTACACCTAAAAATTAGAAATCTCCCTTTTTGTGGTGGCGCCACTAAGAATACTGGCAAGTAAACATACTAACTATACAGTCCCATATGCACCAATCGGGGGAAAAAAATCATTATAAATCATCAAAATCATCATTGTTGAGACCCGTTTGCCATTTCGTGTTTTAAAAGACATGAGAGGAAACAAAGGCGACCTACTTCACAGAAACTGATGGGCTAAATGAAACATGGAGACTAGTGGGCGAGTAGCTGACAGCGGCTTAATGGAGACACTGCAGAGTAATAACAGTGTCAAGAGGAAGACGTAATGACCACCAGTATCTGCCAGAGTGTGAACACACACACACACACACACACACACACACACACACTAGCCCTAATGGTCTGCACTGTAATCCAATGTCACCCGCCACACAACAGATGACAGCTAATCTACGGGAATATTTTGGGAGAGTGACTACTTTGTCAAGAAGAGGCCTCGGTTCAGGGTGAATAAAGGGACAGGATGTAAAAATACATTTGAGACACGGTTAAAGCTGCAGACCAATTATTTCATGACAACATCCGATTACAGAGCAAGTATTTCATTATTGCAACCAATCTTCTGAAACAGGAAGATAATTCATTTCAACTGGAGATCCGCACACACTAAGCTAAATAATGTATAGTATAAATAGAGAAGGGTTGTAACTAAGGCAAACACAAGTAGCCACTTTCACACAGCAATCCTGGTTAATTACAGTAAAATTGCCAGAATGACTTTACCGGTAAATATACAAATCTGCTGTTCACAATATCAACATGTTCTGGCTTTTTACCATTAAGAGACCATTCAGCTCCAAAATACTGATAAATTCTGTGATGTCAGTCATCGGAAGTGATATTTAAACACTACCCTGTTGTCTTAATTCAGCCGCACGATGAGAAGTGCTTTATTTACACTATATGTTCAATTTGACAACATTTTTTGACGTTTGAAAGGCATCAGGGGATGATCAAACGGTATGCGTTTTTGCTCTTAAAAACACGAGACGCGAAATAATAGTACCCAACTGCAGAGCACTGATGAATGGAAAAGATGGCTGTTATTAAAAAGCTTACTGTAAACAGTGCCGAGTAATCACGTCATCTCAAAAGAACTTTATGATTAGCCCAAAGCAGACTTCTTAAGTCAGCGCGTTCTGACCTCGTACATGATCATACCGGTAATTTTCATTCCACGGTCACACAGTAATTTACTGGTAATGTTACAACTCCCCTTACTGGTAAATTGCCAGAACCAATTTACCAGTATTTTTGAAAAAAGTCCTGTTCACATGATCTCTTACCTGTAATTTAACAGTAAAGGCTGTACGTGTGAAACGGGCTACTGACTGTTATACACAAGGCTCAGGATCCACAAGCAAGGATTTTATTTCTTCTAACATAGTCGCCCTTTCAATATATTTTCACTGGCCCCAGGGTGTAAAATACATGGTTTAAATCGGTTTAAAAAGATCTATGCAAGTATAACTACGAGGATTTATAATAACCACATGGGTCTCTGTGTTAGCAGAATGTGGCCGACAACCAGACTAATTTGTATATTGCAAAAAGACGTGCATCTTTCTCTGTACCATGCTTTGCTCTAATCTTTATCAGTGGGCTTAATAGTTTTCCTCTTGACAGCAGTGAATGAAGAACGCCATCTAGTGAGAGCTCAGAGAACACAAGCAGGGCTGCCAAATACAGAACATCCCTCTACGCTTCAGTACCCCTGAGAGACGGAGGAGTGGACAAGAACAGGAACGAGAGAGAGACACAGATCAGAGTTAAAGGGCTGACACAGTGGACATGCGAAACCGGTCAACCATATGCAAAAATCACCCCTTCCGAAAGCCAAAACAGCTCAGAGCAGCTCAAAACATTAATTTTCATGAAAGAAACATTAAAAAGAGTCAGAAGGAAATATGTGACATCTTTACTGCATTGTTGGACACTGAAAACAAAACAAAAAAATCATATATTTGAGTTGCATACTTGGTGTAATATAGAATTCTGAGGGCTTCCACTGGCTGAAGGGATTTGCCTCCATTTAGACCCAAGAGGGCATCAGTGAGGTCAGGTGCTGATGATGGGTGATGAGCACTGGCTTCCAATCTGCATTCAAATTTATCCCAAAGGTGTTCAGTGGGGGTTTAAGTCTGGGCTTTCTGCCATGTAATGCACTTCAAGTGTCAAGACTGGGGTGCCTACTGTAAGTCTCTTGAAGTGTAGAGGTCAAAGCTCAAGGCTGGTAACCAGAAGAGTGCAAGTCATCACTACTGACCCCTTGAATGAGTCATTTAACCTCTGAATGCCCCGAGTGTGTCACTGTAATAAGCTCATGGCATAATATGATGATGATCATGGTAAAGTTAAAAACTTGTTTATTCTATGTATTCTTTCATAAAAATAAAAAAAAATTGTTTAACTCAGGTTCACGTCATGTGCACTTTCTAAAGTACAGGACATGAAAGTGGATGAAATTTATTTTAAAATAAAAATCTCTGAATGAAAGCATTATCTGCATAGATAGTCAAATTACATGTTACTCTGCCTCTACTGCCTGCCTGTCTGCCTATTTGAAAAGATCAATACGTCTGGTTCTCTAAGGACCACAGTTGTTTTGGTCACTTTCCAATATGTTTATTTTGTTTCACTCAATGTGTCTGTTGTGCTTTATATTCACCTAATTGCTGTCTGTTGCTATGAAGGTCAGAACAAGAACATGATTCAGTGATAATAACTGTACAAGTCTGTTTTAAATCTCACTCACTCACACACACAAAAAAACTTCCTGCCACTCCAAAGCTACCCAACTATCTGCAGGTGGCAGTGTACCAGTCACACATAAGCCTCTCTCTGGGGGATTCTGGAACATTCTCTCCACTCCAGGCTCTGGGGAGACGCAACTTCATGCTCAAAATAGTCCATACTTTGACTTTCTCAGCTTTGATCAACACTACTGGACTGCAAGGCAGGGAAATAAAAATTGATGGAACCATTTTAGTGCCAAAACTGTTTCCATCTTTCTCCAGCACCATCTCGTAAAGTATGACAATTTTCCCAATGAATTGACTTTTTTTTCTTTCTTTTTTTACAGAAATGTGCCTTAACTGGTGTGATACAACACCTGTCTGGGCTACCAGTGCATTGAGGCTGGTTGAAGCTAAAGGAGAAAAAAGGACTGCTTACTTCAAGCCCAATCTCATCTTCACACACACTCTGCTATCGCTCCCACACAAGCTCCACGTTATCTCTGGGCGTGGAAAGAGCTTAGTCTGCAAAGGAGCGAAGGCGGGAAAGAGAGAATATGACAGAAAAGGGTAGAGATGGAGGAGGGGGGTGGATTTAAAGAAAGAAGCAATTTCCTTGCTTTTAATAGAAGGAATTATACCCGTGCCCACCATGTGGCAGGAATCCATGTGTGCTTGCCAGCTTATACCTGCAGTCACCGCTTGATCCGTAGCACCAAATCAAGCATTCTTGCATAAAGCTGATAGCATAGAAGAGCTCATTTTTAGCAGGGGAACAAATGAGCTTCAATATGAACTGAAAAACATGCCCCAACTACATAGAATCAAGTGTGCTCTTTCCATTTGTATCCTCACCCAAGCATATACTGTACACAAAGTCGGCAGCAGAAGCTTTGGAAAAGAAAAGAAAAGAAAATGGAATGGACGGTGAAAGCAATTTCAGGGTCATTACTGTTCTTGTAAAGAAAGACAATATTTAAACTCAGTGAATGGCATTCTTTCACTTTGCCAAATAGCAGAAAACACACATCCACTTTCGTGTTGTCAACATGTTGTGGGGGAGGGAGAGAAAGTACACTTAACACCTGACCCAAAATTGACTGAAACGGAGAAGAGTAGAACCTTCAGAAACCAGGAAATGTTTGAGAACTGGAAATGGATCTGAGCTGGATTCCAACACAAAAACTTCTACATCACTGTCTTATCCTCAAAATAACTAAATCAATTAGCACCATACTGTAAAAGCCAACTTTCCTCCCAATATATTGATGTTAACATCCTGCAATTGTTGGGTTGCTTGGGAAATTACGCTGGGCTAATTCACAGTGTGCTAGTCAGGATTTGGGCTTAAAGTCTGTATTCCATCTACTAACATCCGCCTTACGTCTCCTCGCCTGTCATGCACCTCCTGTAGACGCAGGGTTACAAAGACAGATGCCTGGCTGGACACAGGCTTTCAAGTCCACACCAACTGCAGACACTTCCCTGGAGAGCTCAAAGGAGGAGGAGGAGGAGGGAGATGGGAGATGGGAAGAGGACAGGTGGTGCACCTTGGAGGGACAGGATGACAGGACGGGAGCAACCAAGTAGAGAATGTAGGATACATGAGATCGGAGCCAAGGCGCTCTGCTGTGACCACCTCAAGACAAAATCTGCCCCTGACAGAAAGTATTAACTTTTAGCCTATTCTGAGTTCATGTCTTTCAACATCTGGTCGCTCACATTCATGTTTTGTTCCATAGAATCAATTTATTCTCATGTCTTTGCTAAAAAATTATTTCTTCCAAGTGTACTGCCTACTTCGTTCATTAAATCGAAAGATCTGACAAGGTCTCCCTCGTCTCCAATCGACCAAAACGCCATCTTAATACCAGGTGTAAACATGGCAAATGACTTAATGTGGGTATAAGTGGTCTCAATCCTAACCTTAAGTTTAGTATCGCTGTAAGGGACACAGTGGCTCATGTTGAGGGAGACAGGGCATTTGTGGTAACTCATTGGGAGGCATTCTAATATTAATAATATTTTAATCACACATGTGCAGCTCCCGTAACTGGCAACACCACTTTAAACACCTTCAGGGATTTAAATCCCTTTAAACCTTCATTTACAATGTGCACACAAATATCCTTAGACTCAGGTGTCCTCATGAATGCAACTTTTGCCATACACACAAAGATATATACAATACAAGTGTCCGTGTATTACAGTATCACAACATTAGACATTTCCCCAGTCTGCATGCAAAACACCAGAGTCCATTTTAAAACGCAAAGAACATCACATTGTTTCCAGTCATGGATGGCCTACTTTCCCATGAATGAATGAGGTGAACATGTTTATGACGGCTTGGAAAAGACAGGAAAGCTATTATCTGCCACAGTCTCAATCCCCCCCTCCTGTGAATCAACAGCTACAATGCACAGCAGCAATGAGCAGATCCTTCAGGGCTCCTTTGTCCCCGCTGTCTCTCAGAAATCATCAAGAAAAATCATCAGCGTTGCAAAAGGCGGCAATGCCACGCCTCAGCAAGACATTCAGATTTTTCAAAGACAGTAGCATCATGGCATGAGGGTGAAAGTGAGGTGAAACAGAGGTAAGGTAGATGTGACATTTGAAATGTAAGGAAGATGCTTTCTGGGCACAAATAAATAGCTGCTTCTTTTTATGCTACCTGTCAGCATGTTTAACAGCTGTCGTCTTACAGAGCCACGGCGCATAAATCGCGTCTACAGACACCATCCGTCGCCCCGGGCCCGATAACATACTGCGTGTTCCACACAGCCTGCCAGACACAAGCTGAAGCCTTCTGCTCATCCTTGCACTGCCTCTGACATAAAAACAGACCAATCTAATATAATCCAACGTCACCAGATGTTTGTTGCAGACACTTCCAAAAAACATAGAAGAATCATTTAAAGCAAAGAGTTAAGTAGTAACATTCCAGTCATTGTTAAAGCTTGACAGAAAACTTTAGAAAAACTGTAAATTTACCTCCTTGGATGTTTGCTGACTTGACTTGCATACAAGGATTTATTCAAATAACTGCTATTATTATTTTCATTACAAGCCACCATTGCTCAGAGAATGTCAGAGCCATGGCTTAGCTATCATCATTATATCTCATCATTATCAATTCCAATTCTCATTCTATGACTCAAATGGCAAAATGGCAAAAACAAACAATATTTTTTTTCAACCGACAAGCTCACCTGACTATCAAAGACGTTCATTTCAAATATTAAGACCTGAGGATATTACCAGAAACTTTTACATATCAAATAACCCACTTAGCTGACTGTATCATATTATAAGCCACAATGTACTTGAGAGGGGGGTTAATGAGCCCAGGCTGGGCGCCATGGACTAGACAGCCAGTAAATAACCAGGGGATCCTCTTCCCTGTTGACAGGGAAACGCCTCCAATAAGTGAGAGCCACAGTGAGGTCACGCTGGCAGAACCCAGCCACGTCATGAAGAGGTTGTGTGCTTCACTTTGTACTCAAGTATTGAAACCTGACTCTGACCACTTCCAATATCTGGGGACTGCACGAAAATAACCCTTCTAGCGGGAATGATGTCAGTGCTGTAGTGCACGACCAGCCAGTGTTACGCCAGACCCTACTGCTAAACACACTGAGCCACATAAACAAGCTGCTTCCAGCTTTTCCACACATTGAGTTTGAGCAAATACAGTCATACAAACTGACTCTGGCAGATCTGAATGTGAGCTTGCATATGATTGTAAGAAAGGGGCTGGGTTTATGTGGACTAAATGATTGGATGTCCAGCATAGGTCAACAGTGAGAAATTAGTCGTTTGAACAGAAGATCGGGTTATGGCGGCAAGGTAAAAAATAAACAAATCTGAAAACTTTGCATGGACGAATTGTTCACAATAAGCTCAATAACATGCATTTATAAAATATATAAATTTTAAGCTCAATCTGCATCATTGGTTGCATAAATGTGGGTTTGGACATAAAATAAATTTGACTATTACATTTTGGATCTGTCTCCCAACATAGATTAAAGGGTACCGGTAAACAGATTTTGTCCAAACCACTTGCAACCGCAACAGAGTTTGATTTCTATATCTCTGCCATTGCAACAGGTACCTCCACCCACACTTACATCTCATTTGACTGAAGTACTGACCCTCGTGTATTATATCACACATGGACAGAGTTACCTTAGCACAGCTAACTGTGCCCCTTTAACCCTTCCCATAGAGCATTGCAGAGTTCATATTTGTCTGATAAGAAATACTAATCATAATTGTTTTGTTTATAATAAAAGCAATTAAAAGAAACACTTTCAATTAAATTAATAAATGCAATAATTATAATGTATGCCAATATCTATAAAAAAAAATACCAATGAGAAAACGCATTAGTGCAATTTACACAGTAGTAGAGATGTGCCTAAGGGAACATTCCTTTCTCAATTTACTGTGAAATTGTTGGGATAAAGATGATCAGTGAACAACATTTAATTACCCTTAAAAATGCAGCAAATAAATCATGATGTTTAAGTATGTTCTTAAAGTTATATATGGACTATGTAACGGTGAACTCAGAAAAGGAGTCTTAAAAGGAAAAAAATAATTAGTGGCGTAAAACAGTATATGTTTGGTTACTCTACAAACTAGCCTTTTTCTTCCAGCAATGCATTTTTTTCCTGAAAGTTGAGAAAGCGAAAGGGAAGAAATATTGCGCCATATTTTCTGTGGAAATCAACTTGCTGCCACAAACAGTCAAAACTTAACTTGCACTGAACCCTAAAAATTTGTTTAGGCCTGACTCGGGACAAAATGACTGAGGGATGTCATTAAAAAGGATCAATGAACCGTAATCAAGACTTCCTTCACTTCCTGCACCAGTTCCACGGTGTTTAGCATTTAATTGCTGCCCCGCTCTGCACCGGTTTCCCGCTCTCTGATTACTGCAGAGGGAACAGCTGCTCAGGGTATCCTGCAGAGCAACCAAGAGAAAGAGAGGGAAACAAAGCTTGGATGGGAAAGGTTGTAATGCTTAAACTGCAACAACCACAAGATCATCTCAGATGATGTTGCGAGTCAGCTTCTGATATAAAAAATTAAGTAAACATATGTTGACAGCTTTTAAGTCAAACACTTGCCATCATTTAAATACAACCACTTTTTTACAACATGATAGGTCTTATCTTTACCTGTGTGGGGCATAGCTAACCACAGGAACAATTTCAGGGAGTAAATTATGATTTAAGGGTGCACGATTAAGATGGTGAGTGCCATTTTCCTCCATTTTACACTCAGTTTTCAGTTTAGATGTGCCAGCTTCCTATCTGTGCACATAAGACCCATGAAATGAAATGTTGTGGCGTGCGCTGCGATTCAATCTGGAAAAGGCGTCAATAACTCGCTGGGGTATTGCAGAGGCTCTTGGTTGAGCTTCGTTGAACGTGTTCAGTAGTGCATTTTGCTCTTGTTCTCAGGGGTGCTACAACAGTCATTGATGATTTGGTGCATAAACACATTGGTTTTCCCTCAATCTCTGTCTGTAGAAGAGGCATTCATCACCACCACATGCCTTCCTCTACTTCGCACTGACACTTGGTAGTAATTTGTGTTCATTACCCTTTGGTTTTCTGTGACATAGGTGTAAAACATATTGACTAAGTAACAACGGAAAATGTAATTTCCGTTTGAGTCGCCATGTACAAGGAATGTCAAGTTGTTCAATAATTTGTGCCGGCCATAAATGTCAGAGTGATGGGAAAGTGTTGCGATATCCGGCAGTGTGGTCGTCCAAAGACATTCATCAGTCGAGACAAAAAGCTGGCAAAAAGAGGCCATCCCACCTGATACCTAGTGCAAATTTATCCTGACACAGGATGGATGTAAACGACTATGGTGGCTAGACAGACAGGCAGTGAAATGTATGCTTTAAGAGTTATTCATTTGTGCAGGGGACGGCTTAATGAGAAAAAAAATCAGTCCTTTTACGTCTAACGTTGTAAACATCCTCAAAGTTTCACTTTTATGTTTGATTCAATTTGGTTTACAGAGATAGGGAAGTAGAGAGAAAAGTCTAAGCTTCCCAGCATGCACAATTTTAATACAATTAGGAAATCATCACTCCAAGACCAGCATTAGCATCCAGTGCGCGCAATGCAGATGAAAGATGGTGGCAATAAACAGCATGCTCACATCACTGTTGCTTTCTCCTGATGGGCTTTCTCCTGAATAATGCGGCTAAGAAAAGTTACGATTTGGAAAATGGTCTAAGAATAGGAACATGATTCAAACTGGGTGGGATTGTCTAAGCCAGTGGTTCTCAACAGGTTTTGCAGGTAGTAGTACTGTACAGTTACAGAAGTAGTTTTTACATCTATCCATTTCACAGTGATATCAACCCAGCACTAACAAAACCGTTTGTTAAATAACAAAAAACGCCCTTAATAGGATTAATGTTTTATGTTAATGACCTTCAATTTAAGGGAAGATCAATAACTTGGCTGGCTAACCATCTCTCTGACAACATACTACTAGACTGCATGAAGTGAGACTGCTTGACTGCTCTGTGTTAAACATTTACCACGGTGTTGGGATGACTCTAGCATCCACAATGGGTCACAGTTGTAGTATGCAATGAGAAGAGAAGGGTGCAGAAGACAACAGGACTGTGACAAACTTAGGGAGATTTAGTTTAGACCAATAACAGATTAAAGCATTTAATCAGCATAAAGCATTTTCCCAACATACTCTCACTGAAGGCAGATCGAGGAACCAAAGACAAAGGAGGTATAAAACAGTCTAAAGGATGTGCCGATAATCCAAAGTAATTTTCTCTCTTTCACAAAAACACAAATAATAATCATTTTCTTTCTTCGAAATGCCAATGGGGCGGGAGAGACTGAGAACAGCTGGCCAATGCAAAGTAACTTTCAATAAGGGCTTAGTCACTCCATGTCTGCACACATGAATAGGAAGCTGATGATTTAGACGGTGACAATATGTGTGGGCATTTGCAGATAATCATAAAAACAAGCATAATAATGGATGGAAGAAAAAAAGAAGAAGTTTATGCAATGGTCCAACAATGAGGGACAGACCCCCAAGCCCCTTACCAATACCTTTCTGGTGTCGTTCAGTGCAATAACTATTTAACTACAATTATATTTAATAATATATTTAATGTGATTTAGAAACATATTTAATTATATGTGACGTGACTAAATATGCATCAAAAGTAGCTTTATTTTCATTTCTGTCTAAAATAAGATATAACGATGATTATATATATGTTGATTGCTATACATTTTATTTAACTTTGGACTGTTGCATCAAAAGCAGCTTACAATATCATGAACGCTGTATTGAATCACTTTGAATGGCTAAAATGTGTCTTAATTTATCGCTTTTCTAAACAAAACAGGCAAGAGAAACATTTTGCAACTGTTTGGCTAGCATGTTCCAATTATCTATGCTGTTTGCTTGATACCTTTTCTCCCTGGTGCAATTACTTTAATATTTTATCATTTTATTCAGTGGATTTCAGTTCATATAACGAACAGTGTGTGGCCTCCATATCCACATTTAACTAGGCTTATGCACAACTGACGGTATCATTTTGCAGATGTCTAACTACTATAAATGCTCATTGTAAATACATTCATGGTAATCATCAGTGTAAGTAAGGTACTTAAAATTGTAGTTCTGCCTAATGTAACAGAATGACAGGTTCCACCTCATTACCAGGACCAAAAATGAATCCTAGACCAACAGTTCTTACCTCCACTATCCCACATTCCATGAAAATGACAATCCAATTCAGGCTTGTACAAATCTGAACCAACAGGCCAACAGAAAAGCAGAAATAACTCAATTTAATACAGTAAATCATCTTCTGTCAGGCTTTAAATAGCTTCCAATGAAGCTCAAATGAAAACATAAACCGTGCAACATCATCAATGCCGTCAAAAACTTATGTGGCATTCGCATACAGGATTTGCATGCAAATCGACAGGACTTGAAGCAGAAAATTTGGTTTTGATGAAAATACAAACAAGCCAACAATCACAGAACAAAACAAACACAACAACCTCCCCAGAGAAAAGCAGCCAGGAAGCCACAACCAAGTTGATGGACAAGTCCTGGAAAATAATCGATTTTATCCATTAAATAAACTTCAATAAATGCACCCAGGGTTACTCAATGGCAATAGTAACACGATTAATACTAAAACAGCACAGCTGCCAGACAGTACAACATATTTTCTCACACTCTAGCATGTTGCGCTAACAGTTTATTAGCATTTATATGGATTTTGAAAAGCTGCTGAATCCACTAGGAGAATGTTGCAATCCACCCTTTGAAGAATATTTATTTAGCTCAACTTTTTTGCACTTGGCCAGGACATTGTTCATAAGGGAGCTGTGATGATGTCACTGACCTACTGCAGTGATCAAACGGTCGCATACCCACCTGAGCTCCTTTTGAAGTGCGGCCCGTGTTGGACTGTTTTCTCTGTGGAGTCCTGATAAGTGTATTAATGCTGATCTGGACTAGCCGTGATAACATGCCCACTGAGAAAGGCACCCATCCAGCAGCCTCTTACCACTCTGAATAAATGTGCCTTCACCCACTCAGAGAACTGACTGTGTCTCTGTGCTAATAAAGACTTCTCATTAGCATTCAGCACTAACGGTCGCCGATGGCCCGCAGGGTAGCGCTCGGGTCTTCTGGTCTGAATTTTGAGTGTCAAATGGGTGTGTAGCGGCAGATGAAATGAATGTGGACCCGGATGGGTAGACTGAGGTGAAGAGGGAACGTCTGTTCAATTCTAGTGGCGAAGGTTCAGCCGCAGCATCATTGTCAATCAAGCTTAGAGCCGCGTCAGAACAGGGATCTGCAGTGATGTGACGGCGTGCAAACGGAAGCAAGCAAATCAGCCTAGGATGCAGGCAGGCTGGCACACAATGAGATAATTCTTATTGTGCTGTGAGAGAGTTTTAAAAATGCAAAACTGAAACCGGCCAAACAAAAGAGCCCTTGGGTTTTGCTCACTTTATAATGTAATGCATTCTGCAGAAATATATTAGGGTGCCAATTACGGTAAACAAGCAACTAAACAATGCTGCAATGTCTTAACCATCATGTTCAGTTTGGGCTCGAGAGATGCCAAGGACCTTTTAGTAGCTCAAAAAATATATAACATTAACCTTACTTCATTTACTTACTAAACAGTATGTTTGGGATAACATAAAAATGCATTACATTTATTTGTCTACAGTTATTTCCACATAACTAAGATTCTCTTGTAAAAGAGACAACACAATGTAAAAGTACACTTGACAATAGATTTTTTTTTCCCGTGTTTTATCTGGGGTCAAACTGAAATAGATACAACTACAATGAATAAGAGTCATATATTCACAAGTCAATGTCTACTCCACATTACACAACCTGTTAAAGCTAATATCTGCCTACCTGGTTTTGATTTGGTCAGAGGAACATTGAAAGGGAATATAAGAGGTTAATTTCAAAATGACTATCGTTATTTTTATATGTACATCACGGGTCTCTGATACCCCAAACATGAACATACTAATCAATTTCAACACAACATGAGAGTTAAGCATTGAAAAGAATCTAAAATAAGCCCATGTATCTGCTTCGTACAAGACAATGGCATGAAGCTTGCTGTTCTACATACAGTCTCTCGTAAGCATGGGCATAATGTTGAGTGTGGCTCAAGGCTTAGAGTGTACTCAATCCACAGGGAAGAAAAGTCATGTAGTGTGTGGATCTCTCCCATCACAACTTCTTAGCTGGTTGTGTAACCTACTGTGTGGGCTATGCGTATCATCTCTCTCCCAAGTAGCGATTCGTCATGCCAAGTGTGCGAAGCAAAAAGCTAGAGCAAATCCGGCAGTCAATGCAGGAGCTCAGAGGGACTGTGTTGACGGTGACATTTCAGTGTTGTGTAACTACTCCTCAAAACTGTCTTCAGATCGGTGTGTTTGGTTTGTGATCTCTGCTTTTCTTTGAATGTCAGATGTGAAGACTATTCGCAAACACTCTTTGTTGACACACTTTTATACATTCCTCACACACCAGGTGCTGATCTGGAACAGTTCAGGAGAATGGACAGAGGTCAGACTGGTCTCTAAAAGCTGCTGATTAAGAGCTATCAGGAGATGGGATAAATGAAAATGTCCTCACCAAATTTAAGTTGTTTTTTTAAAACTTGCATTATAAAAATAACAAAGCTATTTATACTGTAAATGCCCAGTGCACCCAATAACAAGCCAATAAAAAGCTTTGGATGTAAGCAAAAAAGCAAACAGCAAATAAGCCAAAAAGTTTTGCTTAAGGACTTACTTGTAAATAAGGCTAATTTAGCCTTAATGGCATAAAACTCTTTAAGACAGCAATGTACTGTTTGTGGGTAGATTATAAAGTACCAGTCAGTTACATCATAACTGCAATAAAAATCAATGCACTGTCAGAATTTGTTTTGTACCTTTAGGGGAACAACTTCTGTCACTGAGACAGCACCCTCCAAAGGTTCACCTTTGTACCTCATCTACCCCTAAAGGGTACAAATTCATACCTTTTTGATGACACTGCCCCGATTAGAAGCTGTTGTACCCCTATTGTTTAGCTCCGGCACAAGCACCAGCATGATTCTGGATTAAAAAGGGTTCAGTGTGATCTAGTGGTGTTGGTGCCAGAAAGAAACCAAAAGCACAAGGGTACATATTTAGAGTCATTGAAGTTTACTTGCAAGAAACTTGACTACACAATGACATCAGTACAGCTCTACAACAAGCTCAGTACAGCTCTACAAGGGGGCACTTTATTTTTCAAAGTGTACTCAAGAACCTACATTAAGGACACAGTCTTCCATCTGTCAACAAGAATTTCCATATCGACCGTGACCCACTTTTCCTTGACATCTCTGTGATCTCTGACACATCATAGGCTGGATCCCTGTGGATGGCAACTTGAACATGTAGACTTTTGAACCCTGTCAGTGCCTTCTGTACAGGTTCCATACTTCCGTAATCCGGCCAGGTGGAGGAACAGCTGATCTAGGCCCAGTGGCGTTGGCTTCACGGACTTGGCAATTTTCACCTCTGATGAGCACAGCACTGGAGAGAAGCTATCTGTCTCAATGCAGACTAACGTAGGTCAGAAGAGCTCAGGACACATCTTTCAAAAGGGAACAAAACTCTGCCCTTATCTTTTTTTACTCAAAAGCCTGGCAAGCTTGAAAACTCATTATTGCTGCCTGGTTGCAGAGTCGGGGTATGGTGGGGATAACAAACTTTATAGACAGTTCCGCAACAGATATATTTAAGGTTTGTTAGGCACTGACACTGAGCCAAACATAAGTGCCTAAAGGGTTTCCTTGTAACTAAGGCTGACTTGGCCTTGAATATTATTGGCAGAAAACAGTTGGGTGTCTTTTTGTAAAAAAGTGCCAGCACTGCAGTCACTCCTTCCCTCCTCCTCATTTATTTTTCTCTCTTTTCTCACCAAGTTGTTCATTTCCTTTCTCATGGGCGCGGATGAGGATGAATTGGGTATTTCCTCACAGAAAAGCTCTGTGGATTCTCCACAGATCATAGGGCTCAATTAAAGGCTTGCTTTTGCATGCAAACCATGTTACGCTAATACTAGGTACTGTCGAAGAACCAGAACAACTAAGAAAGTGTCACTAAAAATGACTAAACTAAACTAGTTAGTAAGTCTGCACACATGCGTTCTTGAAGAGCTGAAATACAGGGAAGAGAACAAGAATTGCATGAAAAATCACATATTCAATGCCATGTCTTCTGAAATCAAACATAAAAGCTTTACCTGGAAATCCCACAGGCTCTTTCAGTAACAATAATACAGTAGGAGCTGGGATTTCCTAAAGCCAAAAGAGAGAAGCATCCAAACTGAATGAATGGCTGAAGGAGGTGGTGTGAATCCTCCTACCCAGCAGTGTGGGTAATTATTTCAAAAAGCTTTGTACTGCGGGCAACATCAGCTTAAGACATGGCACAGAATGGAACGCTGATCAACACTACCTTAAGGGAAGGTGCCAGAGTGGTGGATGAAGACACGGGTACATTAAACTGTAAGGATGTACATAATACTTGGAAATTATAGCAATGTCAATTATGAAAACACAACTGCGTGACTTGTCGGACTTCAAAACATTTTACACCATTCAAAATGCAGTGACAACTATGCAAACGAGCCTCAATGTTTTACTTTTTGGGGCCGGTTATGGCATTACTTTAGGCACAACCTTGCATTCTGACAGGTAAGTCTTTCAGAGAAAGCACACAATGCTGAGACTTTAGCTTTATTGAAGAAGCCAATAGAGTTGTAATCACATTATTTAGGGCTGTTCATCCAACTTCACACTTCACACACAAACCACACTAATTTAAAATCGGACTAAAACATTTTACAAAAACTGGGGTATTAAGAAGCATTTTAAAAAGGTTAACTATATTAACCTGGCCAATGACCACAACATCCATTCTTAGCCGAGATGATTATTTGACAAAATAAATGTAAATGTCCTAACGGAGGGTTTAGTTTGGAAATAAAGTCTCAAAATAGTTAAATGCTAAAGTAAGGAGAATTTAATTCAAAGGGGTCAAGGACAACATTCTTTTAATTTTGACAACAACTCTATACCTTTGGGTGTGCGCCGCACTGGAAAGTAAAGTCTCAGAACTGTTTTCCAAACATACTGATGAGAATGACTCTGCCAGATGGATTTGCAGGCACTCTGTGGCCCCAATTTCCTTTTGTAACATACTTCATTAACAGTATGTTAATCTCAGGTTTGTTGATATGACTTTGAGAATCCATTTTGCTCTCTTTCTCAGAGTGCATCTACCTCTCGGTCTCTCATCAACCTTCATTCGCGACCTTCTCATAAACTGCCTCTTGTATAGAGTGTGGCGGTTTCAAAAATGGAGCGTATGGAGGATTCATTTGTGCCATTTACTCACTTGAGAGCTCATCCATAGCCCAGAGCTGCACCATTAGCATATGCTACGAGCGGCAAAGGAAGTGTTAGCGCTAATTACTACCGGTATATACACTATAATACAGAAAAAAGCTTCTGAAGAGCTTAATGACACCAATGACTTTGAACCACAAAAATAGCTTTATGCTTCACGATATAAGATTTCACTGTAGATGTTCAGTATTGATGAATATCAAATGTCTTGCCTCCTCATACTCCAACACAGCAGGTTCAGCTAACATCCATAGCTAAATATCAACAAAGATCTGAGCACCAAAAACGCTTTATTCTATAAGAGCATATCATTCCCGAGCAGAACACTGAATGTACCCAAAGCGCTCGTCATTCATACTCAAATTGCTTTTGACTAAAACATCCTTTTCTTCTAGAAAGTTCCGTCATTTATGACTGGAAAAAAAGCACTTTATGAAATCCAGAATTGATTACAGCATTACTTGCAATGTAAAAACATCAGTCAAAATAAGTTGAGAAACAGACAAAAAAAAGGGTATTTGGCATAAAAGCAGCAGTGCATACAAATACGACTGCAGCAAAGAACTCTATAAAGTAAAGCTTGCCTTTCAAAATCAGTACAGTGTCAAATGGGGTGGGGTAATTTCCTGTTCTCTGGATCTGTGCATTACAAAACCATATTGAAATAAAATAGGAATGTGATATAATTTTAAAATGATACATATTGTTTAAAGAAATAATACATATTAAGAGGAGATTCATACCTGATTCTGTTACATCAGTGGCTGTCCTGAGCAATCTGTGATCAGAATCTGTGATTTTAGAATATCAAATGGAACGCCAGCAATACTTGATCTGACAACTTTTTACCCAAAAATTCATAATGATGAAAGCACACATCATAGACATTCCCAATCAGGACAGGATTAGATTTCTATTCAGTTAAAAATCTCATTAAATCAACTACACTGAAGCCTGCCAAAAAGCACCAGATTTATACATTTAACTTTAAAATGTTGAAAACCTCTTTTCCAGGGGTGTTTGCCCCCGAACCCCCGCTCATAGACTAAAAGGCTAATTTGATCTCTTTACCCAGGCTGTATGAAGAAACACACAAACATGTTCGGTTCTGACTGGAAACAAACACACCACTGGCTTCCAAGCTCCAATACTGAAGGCCAATGGCAAAAATATTCCTTTTTCAGACCCATAACTAAACCAACACAACTGATTCAACAGCTACACTCGTCACACACCAAATGTATTGAATCAGGTGTGTTAGTTTGGGATAGCTTTCTGTCATGGGATCGGCAATTTGGATGGCAATCAGATTACTGCACCAAATACAAGGTACTGCACACAGCAGTCAAGCTCATCACTTGCAAACCACATGTGCACAGTTCTAGACACTAAAAATGGCAAATAATCATTTGCTCTTAAGGATCAGCTAGGTTAACAATGGTTGTGAAAGCCTTTGACCGCAAAGGAGCCCTTGAGTGATCTTAAACTTGTACATTAATGAAGGGACAAGACTATTCTTAGGTATTTCTTATAGAGTGGTCTATAAGAGTCATTAGTTAACAGAACTTCAGGGCATATTGCACATAAAAACTAGCAAGGACCTTCTCAAAATTACCACTTCAATAACATTTGATGGTTTTGCTCAACTTCTGGGAGTCTCACATTTTAATTGATCTGCTGAGAAACAGTTTAAAGTTTAAATTAAACTTACAAAAGGAGTTTTGTTTGAGACACTTATTAGGTAGATACAAAATAATGCACATCGACTTTGTTGCCAGGATTATATGGTTTTAGATTGTCCTGAACCGATAATAATAATAAAAAATAAAAATATATATATTGAAAAAAATAAATCAAGCAGCCCTTTCCTGTCTAAGAGGGCAGTTCTTGGGCAGAACATGCTGCAATGCAAAACTTAAATGTCCATAGTCAAATGTCTGGTTGTGCGATGCTAAATGAAATCATGATGTTTACTGTACAGAATGTGACCTCTGGCCAGTGTGCAGAGGCTTTCAAAAAAATGTTTCACTAAAATGCTCTTTACAAACCCCTCCATCCAGTACATCAAAGAGAAAATGCTTTCTGATTAATCCTGACAAGATTCACAAGGTTTTCCTCAAACAAGACTTCATTCTCTGCCAATTCTCATATAAACAAAGGTTTCTTTGTGTAACTACAGACTAGATTATCTTTTGATCTAGCTCCCTATAGCTAGAAAAAGTATAAAAGTTTGGTCAATTTTACTGTTTTTACAAAACCAAAAGGTACTGTAACATGCCTCATCTGATATAGCTAAAATAAAAACAGACTAGTAACTGATCTCATGCGCTGTGTCCTTTATTTAACACAATATACAGTATAATATTTACACACACACACACACACGTTTATCTTTTAGAATGAAAAAAAACTTAAATTTTTTGTTTTTTAGTTCAAAATAAAAGTTTGCAGCACAGCACAAATCTTAGATAAGATGTCATTAAACATTAAACTTGATGAACATACAGTCACATACGCAAAACAGAAAACCTATTCCCTCTGCACTTCAAAAACTGTGGGCTTCCACACATACATCAACGTATCTCCCTCCACATGAGAAGACTTTCTTTGATGGGGGAAGGAGGTGGATTCGAAATTAAAGGTTAATGACGCAGACATAATGGCAGAAGGGTTAATCATACTTCATTAAAATAAAAATAATAATCAAATTTAATGTTGCTGAAATACATGGAACAGTTTTGACAGTATATTGATTGTTTATGTTTCTGGGGTGGTTGCTATGTTGCCCAGTGATGCACATATCTGTTCGATGAAGCGGCCATAGCTATTGAGAATAAAACACGGCTATTGCCCCATATGCATCAAGGTCTGGTACCGTTTAAACAGAAGACTTAAGTCATTTAATATCCTGCTACTGGTTAATATGTTACCGTCTTTAAGTGAGACGCATCTACTCAAAAGTTCCACTAAACATTTATTACAGGAGCTTTATAGATTAAATGCTTTTAGAAGAACTTAAAACTAGCCAGACTATTTGATGTATTCAAAAGTGGAAATGGCTGTGAGCAGTGGCTCAGGCCGCAGCAGACTGAGCAATCGTTTAGATTTCCTTGCAATTATCTCTTCATCAAGCCGATGTGGTAATTGGCCTGAGAGTCCAGACTGGCCGTTTCATAGCATCTAACCTTCAGCTTTACTCAGAAAAGACAACATTACAGAGTTATGTGTTCTCAGAGAGTATACATATCACAGCGCTTTAGAGGTTGGTCTGCATAGTGAATAGAGGGTATGCACATAATGTCACCGTCGACCAGAGTGACTGTGTTACACCCACTGAGTGGCAAAAATATTGAGTGGCCACATTGGTTTTCAGCGTGAATGCCGCAAAAAGCATGTCAATATCCATGGATCACTGGATCTTTAGTAAGTTGAAAGGAACACGATCGAGTCCAACCTTTAGCTTAAACTGATAATCATTATTGTCAATGCACACCCTATTAGTAAATATCCGCTAACTAAAGCACATGGCATGCAAAGTAATCAGGGTGGCCAAGACAGCTGAAATGCTCACTGGGAAAAAGTTTTGCATGGTAAAACCCTCTTGGGGATGTTCAAACAACCACCCTTACTACCATACACATGAACCCTGTTGTCCTCTCAAGTAAAAGTACTGTAGCTTCTTGAGTAAACTAAATCAGCCAATGCAGATCACAGAAAGCCATTCGGTTCAATGTGTTGGATTTTATTGAATTTAACTGTCATTTTGCTTTATTCTGCTTTTAAATCTGTTCTAACCCAGTTTATAAATAAATCAGGTCACCGTAAAAGAAATGCATTTACAATTTCAAAGCATAAATCATTTTCTGCAAATAATACTATAATCAGCATTGGTAAGCAGCATTTGACTTCATAAATCACTACAAGGAAGCTGGCCAAAAACGAAACATTCCCCAAAATAAACAGCCCTAATAATAAGCTCATTTTTACCACTTCACTCCAGCAAAGCAAATGGCATTGGTGTCAGCTCGGCAATGACACCAGTAATGGACGGAGAAAGCTTCTTTCATCACCTGGAACCACACATCTGAACACTCATTGATCATTTGGTTCTCTCTGCTGCCAAAAAAGTATCTCCAGCAATCAATTGACACACGGTGCTAGCAGGCTTTAATTGCTGCACTTTGTCAAGTAATCACACACATAATTATAACAGGATCGCTTCTCATGATGCTCAACGGCAAACCGATTCAAGTTTCTCTGATGCTCTTTTCATTTCGATGGCCACATCAGGGTATGCTTTGTGTTGGAGATAAACACACATGCTCCGCATGAGCTTAGACTCAGAAAGAGCAAGTCATTTTCAGTGAAAATTGGGATGAGCTTGTCAGGGCGCACAAGTGTCCCGCGTCCCCAGCTGTGTTCAATAATCCCAAATGGCTGCTGACGTGGGGAGGCTTTGCTGTTCACGCTTGTGCTCTCCTTTCCTCTCTAGCACTAACCTGCTATGATAAAAACAGTTTTCCCCAAGCCAATTAGAAGTGTGCTTCTATTTCTTCATTGGAAAGGACTTGAAGGCAAGGGAATCTCTCACACCTAGAGCCTCAACAGGGCATGCTAACAAGCCCCACGTGCCTTGCAATGAAAAAAAAAAACTGAAAAAAAACACCTGAGGCATTGCTAGCATTGTGTCGGTCTACCATCCCCTTTGAACATGCACCAATCATGAGCTTCAATTACACAAAATTCAATGGTTTAACTTTATAGGTTGAAGTTTTATATGTCCATTGTTCAGTCTTCAAACATGAAGCTTTGAGGTATAAAAAGTGTCATGTGACTAATGAGAGCCACAGAAGCGGGCCGCTGAGACTGAACTAGTGAATCCTAGTTAATTGCTCCCTCAGAGCAAAAAAGGGGCACCTGGTGGGGAAAAGGTGGTGAAGGAGTGGTCGGCCATGCAAGGTATTGTTGTGTTGGTTTGTCTTGCTTAAAAACATGGTATTTATGACTTCTATTTTTAAATTCTCTCAGTAAGATAATAGCTGCAGTCTGTTGCCATGCTCTCCATCAAATGCAAGACACTTTAAACGGTTTGTTTCAACAAGCCCTTCAACAAAGGGGGTGTCAACACAACAGTACAGGGACTTCCGTTAAAAGAAGAGGGGAAAAACAGATGTCAAGATATCAGAAATGCATCCAATGAGGATGATAACATGATAACTATTGATACCTGATCATTAATTTATTCTGCCGCTTTTCTTACTGACTGTTTACTTGAACAAACCACATGAAAAACTTGACTGCTTAATTGAGAAATACAGTAGACACTCACTGCATTGAATGCAATTCCTTAATATTTGTTTAACATTTTATTAATATACATAAGTATTCAATTGCATATTTTGGCTGTGGTATCATAATTGGTAACCAGAATTGTGACACTGTACTAGTATTGACTACAAAAAAGATGGTACCATGACAACCCTAGTAAAGACAGATGACCTTTACTACTCATCTTTATCATGCAAGCTTTTCACGTTCATTTTCAGGCACGGTCTCTCAACCCACAGACATGAGGTGAACCAAATCCTGAGACTCCCAAAAAGTCATTGCTCCATATCAAGTATACAACTACCTCTACTGCTCAACATCACAATCAGAAATAAAAAATGTGCCATTAGGAATGCCCTCACGGTCAGTCTTCTGTCAGAGGGATTGGGAGTTTCTATGACGGTAATTTAAATGGGCAGTGAAGGAATAAATTAACTCCGTCTTTCACCAAGTGGGAATTTATAACTTGTCACAATGTCATGTGTAATATTTCACTTTCCACTACACAGTTTGGGTGCACCTTGAGTATTTTGTCACCTATGAATGAGAGCCTGAGCAGAAAGAAATAATAGCGGTTTAAAACGTGCATGTCTAGAATAACTAGATTATGAACACAAAAGGCATGTTTGCACCTGGTCACTTCATGCGTTTTGTCTGATCGGATCATGAAAATACCAGGGCAGCGTTTCCCAAAAGCACAGATGAATAGCAGAGTATCTCTTCAGCAAGCCGAAGCGCAAACTGACACAAATGAAGTCACAGATGCTCAAAAAACGATCATCTTCATTAAAAGTAGTGAGACTAAATTATTTTACCAGTGCTGATACCGCTCGGTCTCATTTTGAGGGCTTTAATTTTGAAATTAGCTGATGATAAAAAAAAAAAAATGCAGCTAATATTGGTTGCTTTAGTTGACATGAACTGTACATTTGCATATAGCATGGGAAGATCAGATTTATATTTGTTTTGCGGAGACACATTTATGAAGTGTAAATGGAAACGTTTTATCAAATCAGATGGCTATCTGATCAGTAAAAGTAAAAACACATGAAGTGACCAGGTGCAAACAGGCCCTTAGATTAACACAAAGAAACCAGGAAACTATTTGCTTACATTCTCAGCAAACAAGAAGATCTTTAGAGATACACCAGTCACAAAATAATGGAATAAATCAACCAAAACAAAACAAAAAAACAACAAACAAAAACATATTTTAACAAAATCATAGAAATCATATCAAAACTTGTGGACACAACAAACTACAATAAGTAAAATAACTGTGAAAGTCCAAAACTATTTTTTGTTTTAGTTATGTAAACCTGAAACCTTTACAATTTGCATGAAACATGAAAATGCCACAAGTCAAAAGCTGAGAAATGTTACTTAACATTTTTAAACTATACCAGTTGATTAATTAACTTTGAAAGCCCTAAAATACTAACACTTAAAATGAAAAAATGGCAGCTAGAAAACTAGAGTATCTACTAATAGAAAAAAATTATAAATAAAAATGAATCAAAACAAACAAACCAGAAAATACAAACTGCCATTTGGAGACAAATAAAGGTTTGCTGCCCAACATTAGAATCATCACAGAAGTAATTTGTTATATTTACATATAGCACTGGAGTAATAAATCAGAAATATATCAGTTTTTGCTGAGACATTTATGTTCCTTAGTGTAAAAGGAATGTGAAAACTAAATCGGACAGCAATCCGATCAATCAAGATGCAATCAACTAAGTGTAAAAAGGCCCTAAATGTTATTTACAGAGCTAGTATCTTGGGTTATATTGAAATCCCTTGGCAACATCACAAATCTATCACACTTCACTGTAAAAGCGGTACACGATCTTGAGTTAGGGCATAGCTCCCTCAAAGTAAGGACATTACTCCTGGTCGAATCTAAAATGGACTAGCATTATAGGCACAGTGTGTGTGTGTGTGTGTGTGTGTGTGTGTGTGTGTGTGTGTGTGTGTGTGTGTGTGTGTGTGTGTGTGTGTGTGTTACGACCCCCTGTGCCGAGGAACATGAATTTAGTGGAAAGTCGCCAGCCAGGATCCTGCGGGAGAACACAGTGGCAGACTACTAGACAACACAGAAAACATCCCTAGTGAGAACACTTACACACAAACGCTCACACACACACATTAATGCCAGAGCAATTTACCCACTTGATCTTAATAGACACACGCAGCAGCATTCAAAAATACATCCTGAAGAGCCTCAGCCAAGCTAATGCTCAAAACCCTCAAATGATCTAACTACGGCACTACCTACCGCTGAATGATACTTTCTTGAGCAGAAAAAGTGAAGATAATATCTGCGTTCTGTATGATATGGTGTGTGGGTGGGTGTGTGTGTGTGTGTGTGTGTGTGTGTGTGTGTGTGTGTGCGCGTGTGTGTGTGTGTGTGTCTCTCAGCCTTTGGCAATATTCAATATATATCCTGACATGTATGTGCTTACTATTACAAGAGGGAAACAAATTATTTGTTGAGAATGCATAATTTCAACCATGCAAAAATATTCAGTATAAATCAGTATTATAAATCTATTTAAAAATATATATATTTTCCAAAATAAATGTAACATTTTTGTTTTGTATACACTGAACAGTCCATAAATATCAATATTTACCTACATACATTGTAACTCAAATATTTTCATACATCAAAATATCGTATGGAGACTTTTCAGAATATTTTTAAAGGATGATGCTAACAAATAACTCCATTTATGTCAATTGTTTCAAAACTGATTGTTTTAATTGATTCTAAGGAAATTAATCAATCTTTTTGTCCAAATTTTTTTTTAAATTGCTCACAAAGTTGCTTAATTTTGTCACCCACAAAATCGTCACAAATATATAGTGAACAATCTAAATATCAGCCAGTCTGAGCCAATTTAATATACC
This sequence comes from Phoxinus phoxinus, assembly GCF_949152265.1. Lineage (NCBI taxonomy): Eukaryota > Metazoa > Chordata > Actinopteri > Cypriniformes > Leuciscidae > Phoxinus > Phoxinus phoxinus. The sequence continues at coordinate 8,870,007 of NC_136884.1, forward strand.
ATATATCTACGACACAAGAAAAGGGGTGGGGGAGAAAAAGAGAAAGAAGAAAACATGATCCATTGCCAGTTATTCTTCACAGCTTCTACTGCACAGTCTACTGCCACACTAAAGAAATTACCTCATGGTCTCCAACTTCCTGACCAGTGCCGTCACCAAAAGTGCTGTGAAAGAGATGCAGTCTGGACGCTGATTGACCTCATCACTGCACAGGAAGTGGAAGAGGAGAGGTGCCAGAGGGGCTGGACATAAACGATTGGGCGGTTTGTGAATCCAAAGAAGTCTAGCAGGGTTAATTACCAAGCAAGCATCTCAGAGGATGAAAATAAAGTGGCTAGAGCATTACTAAACACTGTCTGTGCCACAAAGTACTCTATATGTGGCCCGTGTCTCTGGCCAGAGGTTGGATGGAGAGGAGATGGAGAGCACATTATGGAGCATGTGGTTCAGTGTTTGGAGAGTCAACAGTATTACATTCAGAGCAACCTCTCTAAAACAACTGGACAACTTCCACAGCAACCAGAGACAGATGTTAGGTTACGGGCTGATGCTGACCCTAGAATCAAGCTGTGTCAATTCATGGCCATTTGATTTTAGTATTCCTCAAGACATTCAAATTGCTATACAACAGGTGTGGTGCAATGGTAGGTGATGGAGTCAGTCTTTCAATTGCTTTCACGTCCTGTGAAGAGGTAGGAAATCAAGGGGGCAGAAATCAATGTCTGCCGTACATTACTTTGAAATGATGCGTGTCTCCAGGCTGATTAGCGTCCCACCCTGCTAGATAAAATGCCACCGCATGATCAATACTCTAATAAAGACAAGCCATGGCTGTCGCTCTCAAGCAAGATTGCCTCCATGACCCGATGAACTCCGTGTGAGTGTGCATCCGCAACATAAACCGCCAGTTAAGTGTAAGATGAGTGGTCAATCAGATGACCCGGGTTCAATTCAACACAGATTACACTAATCTAAAATAAATGGTTAAAGGACTGATATTAAATTGGGTGAAATTAAATTTCGGTTTAGTCGGATGAGCATTCTAATCAGTTAAAAATGGCCAATATAACTGATTTATAACCTGACCTTGATCAGACACATTTTTTTCATAAAAAAAAGAAATACATTTAGAAATAAATATTTAATTTAACATAAACACGCATACCTCCACACATACATACACACTTATACAAGTTTGGTTTACATTAAAAATCCAGCAGCATCATGTGGTGTGTTCAGCGCTGTGAGCATATCTTTACATGCACTGCAGCAGATTCAAAACCCTACTGTAAAGGTTCACATGCTGACAGTCATTAGCAGGTGCTGTCTTTATGTACAGGCAGATTTCATCCAACACCTGCATTTTTGTCTCATTTTCACGTCGAGTTATAAAGCTTAAGCTCTGACTACTACTTTATGGTGTAGTATGTTATGTCCAGCAAGGAGCACTGCATTATGGGCAGCAAAGCCCTGTTCTCATAAATAAAAGCAGGAGTGGGAACACATCACACTTGTTACATTGCAGCAATACTGCAGGTGCCCCTGTCCAGTCAGGCCAGCAAACGAAGCATGAAAAAGGTCACTGTAACTACCCATACCAGACAAAAAAAGACTAATAAATAACCTTTGCTGGGTACTGGACTCGAATTTCCATGTCATGCCATGTAATATATATATTTATATATCTATAAACAGGAAATAAAAGGGGTAGTTTAAGTTTTATGGTGTTTTGGGCAGCCCCGTTATTGGATAGCCATAGCTTTTTGTTTGACTCTGATGTGCCAACAAGAACCAGAGAGAAATATTAATTCAGGTCGTTTCATTCTCATGCAGCAAGATGGTAGACAGCTAAGGTCGGTACTAGTGCATGCAGGACCCCACAGCAAAGTTAAGCTTCTCATTATCTCTTAGGCAAGGTGAGGATTCATTCAAAATGCTCTTGACTTTGATAACCAAGAACAAAAAAAACAAAAAAAAATCTTAAGTTTAACCTCTTGTTTTGGACAAATCAATGCTAATTCATAAAGTTGGAAGAGCCTGTAACGCAACAGCCAATAAACAGAGAAAGCAAAAAAAACCTAACAAACAAAACTATTTTTGGCTTTCCAAGTACCCTCTGGTTGGGCATTGTTGTTCCAGCAGGCTACCACTCACCCAAGCAAGGACAATTATGAATGATAAGTCCCATCTGCACATCAATCTATCATCACTGGGATGATTTGTTCTCTGCTAGTGTAAATTAAAAACTCAGCGTACACCGGTTTATGAGACGTAGTTGGTGGCAAAGTGAGCCGGGAGAGGCACTCTTCGTCATTAAGCATAATTAAGCCGCCAACCTTGTCACCCGTGAATGCGGATGCATGGGCAAACCCTGACGAAGCATCAATTCAAATCATGGCCCCCATTCGGTTCTGTCACCTGTGCTCGATCAGAACAAGATGCTAATATCCCCTCAATTCCACATCATGTTCATTAAGGTCGTCGGAGGTCTTTGATGCTTAATTACTCTTTTGCAGCTCATCTGTAGAGACGGGCCATGTCTACGCTGTTTGAATGCAGTAGGAGACCACATTGTGTGTGACTGTTTTACTAATAAGACTACTTTTTTCCTTCTGTCAAGACAAGACGAAGAATATGGTACATTAAGCTCTCCCCTCACCTCCGAAACAATTGTTAGAATTTGGTCTTTTCTCAGTGGATGGAAGAGTATGAGATGAAGAGCTGAGTCCGAGCATGTGAAAAGGACTTCCTGACATGGATAAATATTATGCACCATTCAGAATTCAATTGATAATGCCTTGTAGACTCCATTTAAATTCCTGAATTTTAAATTATGTTCTAAACCGGACACAGAAATAATACAATAAAAAATGTATTGAAACTCAAAAGGAATTGTATAACTAACAAATGAACAATAGAACTAACAACATAATGAATGACAGACAGACAACAGACAGAACAAATATATATATTAGAATGTATGATAGATGGACAGACAGAATGAATGAACAATAACCAGACAGATAACTGAAATCCCCCCCAAAAAAATGCAACCAAATGTCCTAATTTCTATACACATCCACAGATATACTGCAGTATCAATTTAAACCAAGCTCATGTCATTTCCCAATCTCATTTCCCATCTCCTCTCTGACTGTGCCCTTTCTATAAAATAGAAAACAGGCAAAATAAAAAATGTAACATCAGTCAGGTCAAGGCTTTTCCTAAGGTATCAGACTGACAAGACTCCATGCCAAATCAAGTCAGCCATTCTGCTCCAGTGCACATTTGAGATTTTGTGCAAAGCCAAGAAGAGACCAGTGCAGACAAAGTATAGTCTGACTGGAGTGACCGTCCCAAGGCACTCTTTCAGACAAGGTCCCGGAACAGGGATGTCCTTCCCCCACCCCCATCTACCAAACTTCAGTTCTGCATCAGTGGAGGAAATCTTTGAAAATAAACAGATGGCGAGGAGAAAGTAAAAAAAAAAAAGAAAGAGACACCGTTATGTTATTCACTCGCTTGGTTCTTCATCTTAATAGAAGGAAGGCACCGGTGCTCCAGAAAGTATTGGTATCCCCCTTTGCCTGTGTTAGCCACCCAGCTTGGGGGTCTGATCCCTTTAAAATAACACTCCAAATAAAAAACCTTGAACTTGACGCAGCACAAAGACAACACAACAAAATGCATGAGAGGGCTTTAAATTGTTTAAATCACGATCTGGCTGATACCAGGCAAAACAAATGGAAATTATTTAACTTCGCCTCAGCAGGCTGTCTACTCCTTTTGTGCATAAATGCATTAAATAAAGTGAAAATCAGGCCAAACTGTACCTTTTCATTTTTAAGAGACCATCTCTCACACAAACATACTCTTCTCTGATTTACTGCAAGGCAGTTTTTCCACATTTTAAACCTAAACAAAATAATAATTAGTACTGTACTCTCACACTCACAAGAGGGTTGATATAGGATAGGATGAGACAGCAGGAACATCTTATGTGCAGTGACAAGAGGGTCTTACTAAAGTACTCTGGTGTATCCTTTTCATTGGGTCATGGAGATAAACAAGCAAGTGAAACAAACCAATTTACCTTTAAATGTTAACATACAGCAAGGTTTGCACTTTGCAGTACAGAGGATCTCCAGTAAGGTGTATTGAGTGACAGCAAAGCAGAATACAAACACCTGTTCTTCTCTAAACGGTGTAATTTATAAATCTTTCACTTATAGAGACACAACATCAGCTGCTAAAGCAGCTACAATCTTTCTTGAGTAAAACACGCCGTTCAATCTTTCAGCTGGCTGTCAGGTTAGTGAAATATGGCCTTCAAGATGAAAAGGTGACAGTCTATTAAAACATCGCCACCCGATTCATCACATCGAGGGGCATTGACTCGATTTATTCTCGGCTGCTTCATCTAAAACCAATCAGGGGAATTTACCTGCAGAGAGTCAATTTACAATGGGATTTCCATACCTCATCTCACCTTATTCACTGCAATGAAAACATCCAATCATTTCACAGCTGACGAGCTGATGCTGGGCTTGGCTTTTCCCTGAAGAACATGAATAACTACAGCACTCACACAGCCCATAGAATCCGTAACGATTTCTGCGGCTCAGATCTATAGCCGAGGACCAAGGAGTTAGCAGTGCATCACAGACACATACAGTCAATATGGAATGATGCTGGTCACACATCCCAGACCAAAGATCTCAGATCTATAATCTGAAATACACATCTACTATAGAATTGCAACAGTGACTTGAAAAAAGCTGAAATCCATGCATCTCACTATTTCATCAAACTGTATTGCTTTTTTCACCTTCCTGCTGACTTGGCTAAACAATATCCATAATCTAGATCCAATTGGTATGGAATGGTAAGGACTTTTTTCAATCCAACTGATACCAGTTCATATTTCTTATTAAATATCCAGTTTTACTCAAAAACACATCAAATGTATGGGGTAAAATGAGGTGTGAAATGGGAATTCGAATATGCAAGGGCCACATACTGGTGTTAGAATTCAATGGATATCTGTGGAGCCTTCTGCTGAATTCTGTGAGTGGAGATTCTTGCAGGCCTACATACTGGTATTACAGCACAAGAGTGTGCCTATATTCAGTCCAACATGCAAACTGTCATTTCACAGGAATTTGAATATGTGGCTTAGCCAACTTTTCCACCTGATGTTCTTTCTGCCGTCTCTTACTCCTTTTGGAGATTTAAACATAATCTGCTCAAGATTTTTCTGAGAGTGTCACAGTCAAACGGAAGTGAATCTGCAGAGATTTTCAGCTTTGACTCATGGGGTAGAAACTGAGGGCTAATGGTTGGTGAGTCAATGATGCGAGGAGGACATGAAACACCTCTTCATTGCTTGAGCATGCATTCCCTGTCTGATTTTTCTGAGCCGTGCGATCTGCTGAAAGGTGTTTTGCTGCGCCTCTGAAATCGTAGAAAATATAAAAGATGCCCTTAATCTGTAATTAACCAGCAAGACATTGAGGGACTGGTTCCTTCATAAATAACAGAAACAGCTTCAAACAATCAGCCACAAACAAAACTGTACAGAGGGGTTCAAAAGTATGAGATCACAAAGTTTGTCAATTACTTTATTTTAATAATTAGATTTACTCATTTGGTCTCAGACCTTTGGACCACACTAATTAGCCAACGTGACAACCACAGCTTTCGTTTCATGCTATGTCTCTGCTACATACTGCATAATATCCCTTTATCACCATGTAAAAAAAAAATATCTAGCAACAATAACTGTTGTTCAAAAGAAGAAGAAAAATCTGCATGTCTCTACTTTGCGGCAGTCATGTGACTCCTTATCAGCATTCCCTCTCTTACAAGAAACTCTTGTTAGTATTCCTACTCTATTCTACTTTAATCTCCATTTTAAAAAGGCTCTAATTAACATGAATAGTAATTAGCAACTTCGTAATTCCACCTCAGTTTTGTCTCTCCTATTCAACAGTGGAGTCCCACCAGTGGAAAGAGCTATGAAAAAAAAAAAAATGCAGAATTGGTACATGAGCCATAATTTGTATTATCTTCAGGAGTTGGCATAAGCATATTGAGATTGCCTTATCCGGTTACAACATTGCAACAATTAGCATGAGTGACATTATCCTGAGGTCGTGAGGGCAGCTTAACTAGTTGAGGTGCCTTTGTACCTGTAGATTTTTCCAAAGACGAGGGTGTCACTAGAGATTTGAGTGTCTTCTGATACTATACTCAGTCTGCTTTTTAAATTGGCCCCCTGAAATATTGCAAAAATAATGAATGCCTCAAATATGCTATATACTGCTCGATGGCAGAGAATAGGGGGCCGCGGGACAAGAATAATTGGTGAATGCTGGCACAATAATGTGAGAAGAGACATCATGGTTATTATTGCAACCTGTCCGCAATGATGCAGATCGAAAATTAAATGGGACACAGAGCGCACTCAGAGTGCTGTATGGAGGTGCGTCCTGAGGGCCAAAACTGTTTATTGTCGTTGCAGTTTAAGATCATTATTATATATCAAGACTGATGTTGGAGTGGAGTGAAATAGCACTTCCCTTCTGGTGGTGTTTGCATTTTCTGAAGAGAAGATGGGCACAGACTGGAGTGAAAATTATGTCTGGGGGTTGACAAATATACCACTGTCAATCATTTTTTCCAAACATTCTTGCGATATGGATGGATGGACAAACGCTACATTAATCCCATATGGGAAATTGCCTTTTTCCAAAAAACCACAGCCATTATTTTCAGTCCCAAAACAAACATGCAAAATGAAACCAGAGTGACCAAGCTCTGGCTCACTACTTCCTGTGGCTTTTAAACACAGGTGGAAAAAAAAAAAACTTGCTGGTTTTTGCACAGCCAAGCCTTGCTTTCCTGCTGATCTGGCCCCTACAGTATGCAGCACACTTCTTCTCTGGGTTGTCTCACAAAAACACTATACATCAACCATGACAGCAGCATACAACACACACACACACACACACACGTTTGCAACTAGGAGAAATATCTGCACAGGTTGAATATGATAATACAAGAGAGCTGCGCAAAACAGAGCAGGTGGTGACTCATTCCAATATTTTATGGAAAGCTTGTTTTTTCTCTTGCGCACTTCCATACTACACAAGCGTCATCTTAAAACTAAACGGCTTGTCATTTTCTCAGCATCTGTGGAATAAGGCAGATCATCATATAATCACATTATCATCACATTCCATATTATTACAGCTCCAGCGGGGTCACTAACCTGACCGTTTTCTCATTATTCTGATGCGTGCAACGGATAGCAAAGTAGTTAAGGGTCAGTCTCTAGAGACATGTATAAAAAGAAATGATTACTACTCACTCTCCTGCTTGCAAAAATGAAATATGTATTGAAACTAAGTACATTTAATGCCATTTAGATTATTTAGCAGCCCTCTTGGTAACAAAATGGATAACAGCTTTCCCCATTCAAATATATCTATCTCAAATAGAGGAGCTTTTCTGCTCGGACATTGGACTTCTATCTCCGAGCCCACTTATAAAGGCTGAAATTAGTTTTTTCAATGGATGCACAATAAAGAGTTCTATTCAAAATACTTTTAGGACCTTTTCACAATCAATAAGGTACTGAAAGCATAAAGGTATGCTATAGGTAGCTGTTGATGTAGCAGATCTACAGTACAATCCACCAAACCATTTTTCACACACAGCCTGCCCACTGAAAGGAGAATGACTTCTCTTCTGAAATGACCCTCTGCATAATTCATCGCTCTGGGGCTGATGCACACCCCTGGAAATGGAGGAAAACACGAAGTTCTACACTATACTTGTTCTGACCCAGTTCAACACACAGATGACATCCAGCTCAAGCTGTTGGTTTAGAGAGCTGCAGGTGCACAGATTGGGCTCGGTGACAGTCAGAAAGTGTTATTATCCAGCAAGCAGGTATTCCCGGTCCTTTCCCTCTGCTGGAGATATAGAGCTGTCAAAAGAGGACTGAGCCAGTGTCCACAGTCTGAAAACTGTGCCATATTCAAACAGAGCACAAAGCTGGCAAGGTTTCCCAGTTTCCCAGTGTGTAACAGAATATTTCAAACTAGCAAAGGAACTTCTCTCAGCCATATAAAATTGAGAATAAATTAATATTCTTGTCCGCCACGGTCCTGAAAATCTGCTCTGAGATTAATAATCTTCAGATGATTAATTTACATATGAATCATTAACACTTCAGGGACTTAAATGTCCAGATGGGAAATTCCTGTTATGCAGTTACTTTGAGGTCTGTAATAAAAAACTTAAAAAAAACTGAATATACTTGTGTTGTATTTAAAGTATTTCTATAGAGCAATATTTCACCCAAAAATTAACAGTCAACAATTTCTCATCCTCTATGACAATGGAGAGCAATTCACACTGTTAAGTTCAAAAAAAAAAAGGCAAAAAAAAAAGAAAATATGTTTTATCATAAGATGAACATTTTCGTTTTGGGATGAATTATTCTTGTTGTACAATATTTATGGAGGCACCTCTGACATGATTATGTGATGCACGTAGGTTAAAATTATCCTTGTCATAATCTAGCTTATATTTAAAAAGGAAATTAAAACTTAAAAAGTGCAGTGGATGAAGATCGACTCGAACAGAGTTCAAAACAGTCCTCTGTGATTCATGCTCAAAAATGGTGTACTGGGAAAGATTATAGCCTCTGATGTGCCTGAACGCGGAAGATCAGAGGCTTTAAAACCGGTCTTTGAAACCAACTAATTAAAACAGATCGGAAGTTACAAAGAGAGATATTAGCAATCATTTCTGTGAGGGCTGGAGCCAAACACTATGATGACCCTCACATGATATCACCCTGAACTACCTTTGATAGGCAATAGCCATAACCCATAAGACTAAGAAAACACATTTCCATTCTGGCTGGTTCATAACAATGATTTTAACTCTGGACAACAGCACTGCAGTGACTCCATATCCATTCTAAAGTCTATGATCAATATAGCATAATGTAATAACTATATAGCTTACAAGGCCAATTATCTAAATTGTACTGCACACTGTAAATTACAATTATACTGTCACCCAAATAAGAATAAATAATATACAAACATTTGTAAATTTTTATTTTATGCTTTATCAGGTTTAATTTAGGGGTTCATTGATAAAAAAAATATCAAACTGCAAGTGGTCAACAATATTGTGTACTGTTTGAGACTTCATGAAGTGATCACCTCAAATATAATTAACTTTATCTTAGTCATCTCTCTCTGCACTACAGCTGCTATCTACAAATGACTGCTATTTTAAGGGGCTTTCATTCATCAATTTAGAACCTACAGGCTCAGAATACAATAAAGCACACAAATCGCTGACGACACTTAATACACTGCCAAAGCAGGGTACATCAAGATGTCGTCATCGCCACAGAGAATTTTATGCACCAGTTGGACAGTCATGGGTGTGATTATTAGCCCTAATGAGAGCCATCCAGAGTGGTACATGTGCTCCAGATTGCAACACTGCATTGCGGGATGTAAATTATTCTCTGTGACAAAAAGAGCAAATTGGAATCCATTACTGAGGCCGCAGAATACTGAGCAAAGGAATTACAAATGGGACAGAAGCATTCATTAATCCCAAGCCTTGTGCTCTTTTGGGGAAGTGATTGATTGCTTTATCAACCCCTTTGACCTCCTGTCTGCATGATGATTCTGCCATCTATATTTGCTGCTATCAAACCGTAGAAAATATTTCAAAGTTCATACAGCGAACCACATTAAACATGGGGTGCATAGCAAAGTGGATTTCAAAGTGGAGTATTAGGCCTTATTGAAAGTTTATTTACAAGGAGAATATTATATATCCATACTGTATAGGCCTATATATTGCCTATATATATATTGGTATGCAAATAATACTCTTTCGCACGTCATGCCTACCTCAACTCAAACATCGCAATCATACAGCTCTTACGGGTGCTTTTGCCGGCATGTCTCAACAGGTAAATGTAGGCTACTTTCAGCATATTAGGAATACTTTTAGCTGTGTTGCTATGTGTCATGAGAGTAAGCAACTGAGTAGCTAACACTCCGAATAGAGCAAACACGTCTCTCTTATAATAAACCCATCCAATGCATCTGTCTTGCTGTTATTTTATTATTTACGCACCACCCAGAATACCCGTTTAAAGAAGCCACCGCTCGCCACTGGCATACACTGTATGTGAAACTGCTGATTTACTCACTCATTCACTATATAGAGGATGCCACATTTCCACTCACTCTTTCCTCATAGCTAAAATAATGTAGATGGACACATTCCAGGCCATATTTCACACCTTGTATAACATTATGTATGTGTTGTATTCAAAATGAAAAAAAAAAAAAAATCTGGTTAAAATCCAATCTGATAGTTATGACAGTGATGCATTTCATTTGGATATGTTTGGGAAAGCATTTCTTTATACCTTTTTGACACTTTTATTGAGAGGAGAGTAGAAAGAGGACAGGTAATGACAGAAAAAAAGATGAAAGGAATGGGATCAGGAAATGTAGCAAGGCAGACGCAAACTTGCATCACCAACACAAGGACTACATTTGTATGTGGAGATTGTGCGCCAACTGCTAGGCTAAGTCCAATACGAAAATTAGAAGTTAACTACATTTCTAAATAGTATATGTACTAGGATAAATGACAGCTAGTTCTGAACAAAACCATTACCATTTTTTTTTATTTTTTTTTTATGATGTTTGCAAAAAGAAAGGCTTCTTGGATTTCCATCTGAAAAAGCATACACTCTGGCATCTCAAAGCACCTTCTAAATGTCTTTGATAAAATATGAAACAAGTACAGTTGTAACAGTGGATCTGTTTTTTGGGTGGTTGTTTGAGTTTTCTTTTTGACATTCATGTGTGTTATGGGGTCTCCGTGATGACTTCAAGAGAAAGAGAGGGGAAAAAATATATTTTACATCTAAAAAAAAATGATGAAGCTAAAAAAAAATATATATATATAAAAAAAATTTAAACATGCACTCCTATAGTTATAATTAAAATTCTTATCTTTTAATGCAAGTAAAACCACTGACAAAGCGACTACACCGAATCCTCTCAAAAACTGCTCTTGAAAAAGACCTTTAATATAATTGTTCTGTCAATAACCCTCTGTATAAGATTCCTCCAGAGATACAAATATTTAAACCTTTATTAGGAGCTATACAGAAACTCCTACACACCTGCATTGAATAAAAGATTAAGTTAAGAGTAATTCATCGCTATATCACTTTCCGAGTCACTGCTGTTTCATTGAATTACCGAGTACTAGTAAAAGCAAGCCATCCCTCCCACAAGTGACAGAAATTGGCAGACGACTTCCCATATTTTCTCTTGCTCTCTGATACATACTCCACAAAGCGCAGAACCCCATAATATACAGGTATGACAGATAAAAAATATTGAAGTGAAATGCGAATCTGACTCAGATACATTTAGAGTGTGTCTACCAAGACGGAAATCACTTTAACCACGCCTGACGAAAGGTGTTTATATGGTTTCCCTGGAACTCAGCTAACATGAAGGCAAATGAAAATTTTATCATTTATTCACTCTCAAGTTGCACTTCACTTCAGTGAGCTTGGTTGCGCCCACAAGCTCAAGCTCACACAGTCAAGTCAGGCCTGCCAAAGTCAACAGCGTCCATCAGAGTTAGTTGACTGGTCCATAACTCTACATAAAATCCACCGGCATTATATGGGGTCCGTAAACCCTCCATTAAAAACCACTGAGTCTGTAATGAGTGCTTCATTTGGAACTCGCAGCCCATGAGGTGATGTTAGTTACACGCTTTGTAATGAAGTTAAATACTCTGTAAACACTGAGAGGCTCCCTCTCTCTCATGGCCAGAAGGCAATCACAAACAGTTTAATGGTAGAAAATAAATCTACGCATAATTCATCAACACTATGAACAAAATTGAAAATTGCATTTGCTGCTAACTGATTGTATGCAGTGATTATTACTTTTTGGTACAATGAATATTAAGCACAATATTATCCCCACAATACAGTAACTGAGAACTTTTTCTTCATAGTGACTTAGAGTGAACTGACTAAACCTAAACCAAAATAATTACCAGATTCTAGCCCAATTCCACAAAGTGGATGTTTGGGATTGAAAACCATATTAGGAACAGATGTGACTCAATTGACCGAATACAACAGCAGTCAGGAGTGACTCAAATATGAATGATTAAAGTCTCGCAATAGCCATGAATAATACCTGTGATCGTGGTGACGGATTAAATATCAAAGATGGCGACTTTCGTAACACCTGAAAGTCTTATCACAATTGACAATATTTAATAAATGACTCAATGTATGAACTCATCAGTCAAATCTTAATCCTAATAGTCTTCAGTGTACATTTTCTGTTTTTTGATTAGAACTGAATATGAAGCACTACATTTGAGATGAGCCGGGACTACAAAACTGATGGGATCAGCAGATCTGCTGAGAAGACAGAGATTAGATCTAAAACCTTTAAATGACACATAGCTTGTTTCTCATGTCTGAGAGTTACTGGAAGATCACAGGGGAGAGAGATAGAGATAGAGATAGAGATAGAGATAGAGATAGAGATAGAGATAGAGATAGAGATAGAGATAGAGATAGAGATAGAGATAGAGATAGAGATAGAGAGAGAGAAAAAAGCACAGGTCACTCCAATTTACTGTGGAATTGTGGAAGGAGCCATTAGGAAAACTAAAACAGGACTGACAACCCGATTCTGCTGTGAGAAAGCCAGATCTACCACCTCTTTAATCATATTGGTGCAAATTCTGTAAAGGGCAGGGAGAAGAATGAAGACAAACAAACTGCGGTTCTTTTTCCCCCCTTTATTCCATGGCTCTAGCTGACCCACTGATTATAATGGCAGTAAAAGAATGAATGGCCAAGGATGCAACACACTAATCCAGCTAAAAGAAATTCTCCAACAAATAGACATACTTGTATCTTGGTAATAATAAATAAGGTGAAACCTCTTTAGTTTGAACCTGCTAAGGGGATATCTACCCACCAGCTTCCTTCTGCTTGGGAAAGGTACCGTTTCATCCAACATCTTCCTGCGCTGCGCCCCACTGGTCTCGTTAATGAGCATTAGCAAGAAGTCTAAAATTTCTGTACAAACATTTATTCAGTTCTGCCTGCTAAATGACCATCTTAATTATGCTGAATTAGAAGTTGCATTTTTAAAACTGCCACTAATGATGTAAACACAAGCGGGTGGGGAAAAGTGCACACAGGCGACTATTAGATTCAGTGTTTCCATCTCCTCCGGCTCAGAAAAATTAATTGAACAAGCAAAATTATCAGTAGAATGATCTTTGACTGTCATTCTTGTCTATATGAGATGGAATTTATTAACACAGTGAAACCACAATTGCACAAGAAGAATATTGATTTTAAAAAAAGCCAAAGGGAACCTTTAATAACCATTTTATTTTAATTATGTAGGGACATTTCTCCTATTACTATTAGTTTAATTACTCAGCATAACATTATTCATATTTTTAATATTCATTATTCATATATTCGATTGCCCTAGAAAAAAAAAAACATTTGGCATAAAAACATACCCAAGAAAAGCCTTTTAAATATTTTTGGCCTCAAAAATTACACTATATACACACCTACAATCATAAAAATCCAACCAAACATCACTTTGTTGAGTTATAATGCATTAAATGATAAGGAAGGGAATTAAGGTATCTGGAGAAGTGTGAGCATAATCATATAAATCTAAACGGAGTATTAAGTCACTTCCTCCACTGCCCTGCAACTTTGAACCTTTAAATCTCATGAACCCCACCTTAAAAGACCAAATGATTTCAGCTGCTTTAAAAGCACCAATGAGGACTCCATTGCCACTAACTTAAAACCTATGACAGTTGCTTACTATACCAGATGAGCAAGACAACTTTAATGCACTGTTTTTGTATTTTGCTATAACTGACCCAGTTTACATTAGGCTAACATGCATCACACTTTCCTTTAGTCCGAACCTCCGTCATAAAAAGGGGTCCTTGTAGGACAATAGCATAACCAGTTATTGCAAGATAGTATTTTAAGAAAACACACACTAAAAACACGACATCATAGTTAGTTAATTACCGATTATTTTTTCCAAAGCAACTTACATGTACAACACTTACTACAGGGAATGTCCACAATCACCCTAGAATCTTTAAAGGCGCAATATTAATAAGGTAACATTGGTAATTGGAATGTTTCCACTTTCATCAAGTCAATTGATTTCTTCTCATGTCATCCTAGAGTGTTCTTTATAGAATTTACAGATACAAATCTAGCTTGATTCACCATTTTATCATGATTCTTCAGATAGGGGTTCAATTGACTACTTGAAAAATGAAATTTCTTTACTATATTTCATCCATGTTAAAACATTTATCACAGGAATAAGGATTCTCATTTTCAAACTGTCTCTCTACTCAGGCAAAAGAAATGTACTTCCCTGTCACTTCTCAATTACATTAAACTAAATATTAGCCTTTCATGGACTCAACATGACCTCTATAAAATGGTAAATTTGGCAGCAGAATTTGGTTAACTATATTAATAGTAGTAGTAGTAAAATAATTACCTGAAAAGGAGAATTCTCCTAATTAAACCTGTTTATTTTAATACTTTAACACAATATTAAAGAGTGATTATAATAATAATATAATGATATGTAATTATTACCTTAAGTAATTATAAACTAATTAAAACCCTTACTATTAAAATTGCTGGTTTTATATAATGGTTTCTTTAAAATCAAACTAGCATACAGAAAAGCTCCCCTAACTGAACAATACCCTTAAACAAATACTAATTTCATATAATTTCACGTTTTGAACATTGGTGTTCAAACCATCATACCCTTTAAACCATTGTCTTACAGAGGAGTAGGGGAGCCATTTCAAGGGGATTATATTCCGTTCCAACAACCCAATGAGAGTTTCCAGAGCAAACACTGATCAGAATATGACATCATCTATACGCCAGCTGCCGTCTGGCTGATGTATTCTTCTCTGTCAGAGATGGGCCCGAGTAGGTTTTTGTCAGCACACCGGAAAAAGAAAACAAACCTGTCAAAGTAATGTCTGGAAGAAAAGGCCTACTTACAGCTGACATTTGCCTCAAAGATTATATCACACATCAGTGCCTGTACATGGAAAATATACCCTTTGTTTTTACAAAAAGTGCAATGAAATGTCACTCTGACATACGCTTGAAAGAGCAATCCCTAAAATGCTGGCTCAAAAGTGTTTATCTCCAAAGCGAGATATGAAGCCTAAACTCCACTCAGAGTAATCTGCAGTGATTTTTGTGCAGAGAGGCACAGCCACTGAGGCCCAAATGAGGCTTTGCAGGGGCAAACATTTACTTCAAAAGAGATAAACAGGTTTAAAATTCTGCAAGGAATTAAAAAAAGAACCATGAGGTGAATAATCTGCGTCTCAGAACAGCCATCTATCAGTGTCTATTTGAAAGTGTATCCAGGGAGACAACACGATTATAGCATAATCCCCCCTGCACTCTGTAATGGTACCTCCCACTCAAATTGTGTGAAGCTACGTGGGTTGTTCCAAAGATCTATAAAAGGGGTCTCCACACTCCTATAGCCACTGTAAACTCCTCCCAGGGGCAGAGCGCATTTCATCTCTCCCAGCTTTAATGCCCTCTGCCAAGTCCTCCGTAGCTGCTTGAGACAGGATTTCACAAGCCACTGTTGGTTTGGGAGTAAAAGTTTCAATTAGGGTGATATTTGTGCAGTGCTGTGGAGGGGCAGAGGGACACTTATAACCTTGGTATTGTCTGCTTTCTTGTGCTAAGCTGCAAGAGGTGGCTGAGCATAAAAGGATCAAAAAGGTTTTAGGACAGCCAGCTGAGAGAAAAACACACTCGCTGCACAGTACATAAAGGGACGGATGAAAAAAAAAAACAGCCGTTCAAACAATGTGGGAGGGATTTTCGAAGGGGAAATCATATATGGAGAGGACAATTCACAACCTTCACATATGTGTTTCAACAAGCTCATGAAGGAGGAGGACACGTCTATGGCTCTTAACAGGAAACACCCTAAAGGGCCGTTCATACTGACAGCGACTTTCAACGACAGAAACGTTTTCCGTTTTCAATAGAGGCAGCAAAAGCAGGTGAGGATGCAACAAAGTTGCAGCATGATGCAATGAAGTTGCAGACGGTGAAGTCCATGGACCGCAAACAAACCATATACTCGGTTTTAGAGGTACTCCACAAGATCTCCCACCCCTAAATTGGATTTTGTAAATGGAGGAACGTCAAACACTTGGCTATATGCCAGAGAGAAAAAAATATATGCCAGCCTAAACAAGATAAGCTATTTATTTAACTCAACAAAAGCATACACCTTGAGATAGACTGCGCTTTTAGCCAACAGTCTTTTAGCATACATCTATGGTTGAAAGAGCAGCAAACAGATTTCCCTGTGTAATTATTCTATGAGTCAGAGACCCGATTCAATCTGCTCCTTTTGCCCAGTCTGTCTTTCAAAGACAAAGTAATTGACACGCTTGCAAGCATCTGAAACAAGTGTGAAGCCCTGAAGGAGACTACACCACTATACCTACTTCTACACACAGACGAGGATTGTCAATGGGAGTCTTGGCCCACATTGACGACAAACTGGCCCCCAGCGACATCTACTCCCAGCGTGACTATTCTCAGCTTCTGAACCTCTGTCAAACTGCTGGATTTTCAACTTCCAGTTGCATTTGAATTAGTTCTTATAGGACTATATCTCAGAGGGTACTTATGTAAAGCATAACACCGGAATTCAATTGAATTCAGCAGGATTAGCTAGTGGTATTGATGACCAGGCTAGAGGAGAAGGTAAAAGAGAGACAGCGAGAGAGGGGTAAAGGGAAACATGTGGAAGAAATACAATGAAAGAGATTGAACGAGAGAGGAAATGAAGGATTGGGGAAATGTGGGCGTTGAAATATATATTTTAGGCAGGCCCTACAGGCATTCTGACTCTTCCAGTTAGCTTCAAAAGGTTCAAAGGAGGATAAGAACCACAAAATGTAAGTAATCCTAACACTGTATCCTCCCTCAGGCACATTTAACCTCAGAAAAGGGGGTGAGGTTCCTTTAGACTTTAGTCTAACAACCCATTAAATTAACAGGTTTTTTTTTTTTTTACAAAATGTTTAGTACAAACGTACAGCTGTGGAGACTGTAACCTGAGGTTTTCTACAGAAGCCACACACACAGTCTACAGTACAATTCTTAGCCTAAATTATTCCTCCTTTCTGGTGATATGAACAGCCTAAATCTCAAGACTTGTGAATAATATTTCCACTTAAGACACTCAGTGCTGATTTAAGGGTGAAGAGAATGTCTCTCAGGCTCAGTTTTATACATCACTAGAGTTTATAAATGAACTGAGAAGCAGTTAGAGTTAGACCGATGATGAGAATTTAAAATTATGCGACACAAGCTACAATTTGCAACTATAATGTGCAATATTTTGTGCTGTTTGTCACAGAAAAACTCACTATTATTGCTCATACTTAGGGATGGGGTTTTATATATTTTTCACACTGCTGTTTGTGCTACAACCATAACTGATACCCAAAATCATGCAGCTTGTTGAGGAGTGGTGTGCTATGACTGAGCAGACAATCAATAAACTTCAATGGATATCGGTCACCTTGCCAAATACAGAACATTGTACAACGTTTGGCTTGATGCATTAGTCAATATTTCAAAACACTGGAATGCACCATTTCTTTATCAGCCATTTGCATCAGAGAGCTCAGATTTCATAGTATATGCATACAAAAATAAATCCAAGGGAAAAGAGGGGTCTAATGGGGTGAAGATTAAGCTAGCACCAGTAAATGTGTTACTGGGTCACTACCATTACATTTTATCTGCAGGCTTACCCAGCAAGTTTTATAACTGATGTATATGTCCATGTTATGAAGTGAGGCATGGAATGACCAATTAAAGAGGATTTAAATCCGTTAGATCTACTGAAAAGCGCTCAAAACTGATCCTGGGCTATTGTGTTAAGTAGTGCCTTTGTGACCAATGAGCATAAGCCATACAAATGGAGTGACATAATCCTCCAATCAGGAGTCATCTCACTGGAAAGTGTGCATATTTAAAATGATCCTTTTATCCAAGTCCAATAGCACTCAGGCACTTATTTCACTACATATGGTGGATTGCTGTTCCCACTTAGGCCAGCCATAAATATTACTTATGAAGATATCAACTGAATAGAGATGTAGCCTATAATTTACCTTCAAGAGACATGGAGCACAAAAGGTGAAGTCTTTTATGGAGGGCAATTAATAATCATGTTCTTAGATTTACATTGTATTTTTCATTGTGGGATAAATGATTCCTTTAACACAAAATTTCATCCATTTATCTTCTAGCATCAAAATATTTAGGCCATATAGCGTGACATATCCTTCATGATGCCTGCTTCTCCTGTAAGAGATAAAACAGGATGTGGAGGGAATCTGACAGACATCCCCGCACTTTCCCTGAGGTGAAAAGATGGCTGACCGACATCAGAGAACAGTAAACCCTACCAAAGTCATCCTACATGAACAGTAAAAGACTTACACTACAAATGCAGAGCACGTATCAGCTATGAGGTGTGAGCATTAAAAATAGTACTAATCATGCAGAATCAATCTTTCCTTGAGAATAACAAGGCAATGATTTTCCATTTAAGACTACTCAAGAACAGCTACTATTTTACGTTAATTTAAGACAAGAATTCTGATTTTGTATTTGAATTCTACCGTATTTAAACATCTATAAAGAAAAATTGCATAAAATATTTAGGATGTTAAGCATATAGGTAACAAAAGTCTGCCTGAAACCAGCCATTTGCAAATGGACTAAGAAAATAATTCAAGATATATTTACTCAAAGGAAGTCTAAAAATTAATGTATTTTGTTTCAAAGCTGTTTTGTTATCCTCACTGCAATACAAAGGAGAAATACTGATTAGCAGACGTGTTAGAAAGAAAGCGATACAAAATGCATCTGGGGAGATGAAAGAATAGTTTAAACATGCACATTATTTCCATTAGGTGTCTTTACAAGTTCCTTTTCTTGCTTGAGCGTTTGCCGATTTGCGGTAGGGCAGCAGAGGCTTTCTCTCTCCTGATGAATAATTAGACAAAAGAACTGTGGTCCTGCATTCCCCCATCAGCTGTCAGGCATCACTCATTCTCCCTAGGCAATAAGCAAGCCACCGTAAACAGTCTTTAGCAGGAGAATTTGTCATTTGCGGTGAAGGCGTGGAGCGACGTAAATGTGCTGTATGTGAATCCATGCAGCATGTGCCGTGATTAAATATGGATGTATTCATGCATGCGGTCTTGAGCAACCATGAGCACAGCCGTATGATGGGGCAACAGTGTAATTATAAACACACAGGTCTATATAATGGTGTATGAGCACACAAAGAGATCCTACACACACTCTTAAAAAAAGATGCGCAGAGCAAAGTCTGAGTCTTAGTAATCTAGTGGCAGGAGTGTGCTAAATCCTGACATCAGCATATCTCAAAGGACTGCATGCTAGCGTACAGAACAGCGCAGGGGGGAGGGGGTGGGAGAGCCCAGCGCAGAGAGTTAGCAGAGGTCAGCTGACATTGCAGTGTGCAGATGATGTGGAGACTGCTTTGTTAACGGTCCAGGCTACCGTGTGCATTTCATGCGAAACCATAACGGAACGTAAAGTGTCGCCAGGCTCAAAAGCACACAGCATGGTTTGGTTAATGAGCAATCAGAGCATCTGCCAGAGACAGCTATAACTACAAAGCTGATTCCAAATGCAATTGAAAAAAAAATAACTTCACCAAGAGGGTTTATATTTTCAAAGTGCCGAATGATGCTAGAATGCCAGTTAACCGTGTAAAGCCTGACATATGAAATAATAGTCAGAAAAATATTTTTAATGAATATGCTTTTTAATTTACTTAACATTTAGACAAAATAAATAAGAAAATCAATTATAAAGATTGATAAATGTACAAGTAAATGTCTCTCAAAAGCCTGTTGTGTCATGCTTGAAACATACATTTTCGCATGATTTTTCAAGTTGCTTCAGTCCAGTAAATGTTCATCTTGAAATATTAATAAAGGTTATTCTTATGTTTCACAGCAAAAAGACAGTACCCTGACCTCAAGGTGGACATTTTGTTTTATTATACTAAAAGGCCTTTTTACTGACTAAACTGTGAATGAAGTAGATTTTGTAGAGAACAATTTTTTCTAATACTAACCATGTTAGTAGTAATTTAAAGGTCTTAGAAATTCATGCATCAAATATGTAGCAATATAGTAGTATACTAGCTTTATATGGATAAGCACTACTGCACAAATTCTAAACAAAATCAATAAAACTAGGCCGAAGCGACATGATGCATTGACCATTTAGACACATCCATAGAGTCAATGTGCAACAAGAAATGTCCAAAGCCCACAGAACAGGTAATGACTCACCATAGTGAGGTCATGGGAACCTCAATGTTGCATTAACACATCAAATGCACGCAGCCCCCAACAACCTCGGTGGACCATTACCGTTTTGACTTAGCCATGTAAACCTTGAGTCATCACCTGGGAGAGGCAACATTAGTGCAAGCCGAGTTGCTTTTAGTGCTTTTGCGTGCATGACATACAGCTGGTGTACTATGCAAACCCTTCACCCAGCATGTGTATTTGCAAACTTAAAAAAATAAAAACAGGGGATTGTCAGTATAGGCTGAATCTGATATCTAGTGAAATGTGCTCCTGCACCAACAAACACAATTACACAATAGTGACATTTCAAATACAGTTTTTCATTGTTAGGACCAATTAAAACAGTCATAAAACTGGTCTTTGCAACTTGATTATGATGCATTTTGGAAAACATTTTAGCATTTAAAATCCCCCCGATTACTGTCAGCCGCTGTCCTTGCAAAT
Source organism: Phoxinus phoxinus (assembly GCF_949152265.1). Lineage (NCBI taxonomy): Eukaryota > Metazoa > Chordata > Actinopteri > Cypriniformes > Leuciscidae > Phoxinus > Phoxinus phoxinus. Next base: position 8,891,064 of record NC_136884.1, read on the forward strand.
TCTAAGACTACATCAGTGCCGTTTGCACGGGAAAGAAAACTACCATCAGGCATCGCAGCACCAAGTTGATGTCTGCAATATCTGGTGATCAATATTGAGCAGTCTAGTCTGCTCTTGCATCACAAGGCTCTTCATCTCTCCCATGCCCTGCTGACAGCATCTCCTGGCATCCTTACACTTCCAGCACCAGGGCCAGTGCGCACTCAAAATACGATGCTCTGCGCTTCATAAGCATCCATCATAATAAATAAAAGACTGATCCCATGAGTGTGGTTTATACAAGAGGAGGAGGGAAAAGACGGGAAGCAGCAGCAGAACAACAACAGGCCAATGCTGATTGACCCTAAGCCGTGCTGATTGACCCTAACCTTAAGCCGTGATGTCAAATCAATCACACGGTTGAGGGCAGTGACCGCCAATCAAAAGCCATCACAATTATGCTGTTTATCAAACCGCACCAAGCGCAACATGCATGTTACTAAGGGGCACAGGGGCGGATGGTACAAACTTTGATGACAAATTACTTTGCATTCACTGTATTTTGAAAAATGCGTTTATTCAATAGCCACAGGGCTTGTTTAAGTGCAATGTGATTTGGGTGCATTTGCATGCAAGGTGTGCGCTCATGAAATGGAAGTGATTTTGTTAAATGCTTGCGTATGGGAAAGTCTGTGAGAAAAAAAAACTAACATGCACAATATTTTTAATGCTCAAGATTAGCAAAATGGGATGCAACCTGAGAATAGATTTAATCGTGGTACAAAATCATGCCTGAAACAGCTCTCTTCCTCGACTCCTTTCTGATCTACATTTGTTTCCTCTAAAAGACAGCTGCATCCTCTGGGTCACAAGCTGTCCCATCATGTTACCATCTCGCTTGGCTTCAAGAGACAACTGTCTGTGTTCAGCGGCGTGCAGAGTCACCTTACAGACATAAAAAATGCGGGTTGAAAAGCCATTATCCTTTGCAGCTGGAATAAATGAATTCACGCGAAATGAAAAATCTAGTTTTACATGCATGAGGGACTAAAATGAGACAAAGTGGGACTGAAATATTAGGTGCATTTGGCACAGAGTGCTATTGGTGTCCAAAGAAGAGGTATTCCAAAGGCTTGTCAAGCCCTTCAGTCACTTTTATCACTTCTTCATTTCCCACAGTAATTTCCTTCCCTTCTAGTTTGCGGACATGGTCAATATGTATTACTACTTAGCAGAACATGACTGCTTTATCTGCTTCACTTTGCAAGGACCTTCCACACTCTGACACTGAATAAAGTGAAACCCAAGGAATGGAGAGTGTTCTGATGAGAAATATGGTGGAGTGATAAGCAACACCCATGCCAAATGTCATGTCCAGTACTGACTACAGAGGATAAGAGTGTATAACAATGCTGGTAAGAGGAGCCTTCAGAATGAAATGCCGTAATTCAGCCGCTGTTTTCAACAAATGTGTCGTTTCTCAGTTGCCTTAAAATTGGTAATTTACCTCCGGCAACTATTAATAGTACAGTCTGATATTTTGAGGGAAACTAAGATGAAAGACCCTAAAAGGTGTATATATGCAAATGCACACTTGTATTTTCAAATGTTTGGTTCAACAACTACCACCGATAATAATAAACTCACTTTATTCAATTATTTTTTCCATTTCCCCAGGCAAGTGTGAAAATGAATCTCAGGCTGGAGGACTCAAAAAATCACCCTTCATTTTGTCATACTCTCCTCACGGTTCAAAGAACCCCCAGTTTCTAAGATGCCACTTCCATATTGTGTCAAAAATGAAAGCCCCTTGCATCTGGAGGAGATCCTTCAGACTTTATGACAATACAGATAACAGCCGCCATCACATTCAAGTTCAACATGTAATTAGGAGTACCCACGCAAGGATCTTTGTGTGCCTCTTTGCTCGGGCTGAAACATCACTGTTTGACAACCTCAAAAAGCTCAGGATGCCATTCTACCAAATCCGATTCGCTGCAGAGGTGCGGAGAAAATTGCGGCTTTGCTCGATATGAACTACGCACCGGGGAGCAGCGGAATGATTTGAGCCTCCTGTTGGGCCCTCGTTCTCCTTCGGTTTTCAATTGTCTCACAAGTCAGCGTGGTAAAAGTGGATTGAAAAGAAAGGATGGTGACACGAGAATAGAGCAACACACGAGTGATGGACAAGCAGCATCCTGATTCAATACGCTTAGATGCAGAAATCAACAGTCTGCGTGAAAGACTAGTCCTTGAATGGGAACAGGTCATGGATTCTCTTTTTCCACAAGAATAAATGAATTGACTCAAGGGAGCGTGACTTCATAAGTATAATTCAAGTTCCTTGGAGGCATGCAAATGCGCAATATTAAAGTGAGAAATCCAGTGAGATTTCAGAATATTAGCACAGATATTTGTATTTTCTGAGGTTAAATGAGCCACAATTTAAATTCTGCCCTTCTAAATCAAATTAACGGATACGCTTGCAGAAACTCATCTACCCTTCCAGATTCAGAAAAACATGCAAATTTGGTAACAGATTTCTCTTTTTTCCCCATATCAATGGACTGACTGATCTCTGTCCAATTTGTTCTGGGTGGTAAGGAGAAAGCCTTTTCTCTGCAAGCAAAGACTTGCGTCTCCTCAGTACTTGAGAACTATGGACTTCATACAGACCAGCAGCAGAAAAGGACAAAACGACAAACCCCTCTCATCTCAACACTCAGAAGTCCAGTACAAAATCAATAGCCGTTTGAACTGACAATTATGAGTACAAAGGAGCTTCTACTTGCTGTTTGACACAGATGAAAGTAAAAGAGGAGTCTACCTTTGTGTGCCACTCCTCCCACCTACATACAGGGTCAGGCGAGTGAAATTAAACTACTACTGAGGAGTAAAACAGAGTTGCGTGTAGTTCCAAGATTAACAAGCTGATGGGGGGGGTCATGAAACTCAAAGTGAGCTTTCAATGAGGATTCATTTAAAGGTGAAGTGTGTAATTTTTTCAATGTTAAAATACTTCTATCCCAATGTAGAATGCACTGGACTATCAAGTAAGGCTTCCTGAAGTCTACACATTTTGGTTCTTTTAAAACATTGAACTGTTTGCTCAAACAGTGACACAAATTAACAATCTTTTCCTCCATATTGTGACACATCAGAGGGATACGGATTATCAAGAAAAAAAAATATAGGACAAGGACTGTTTGAATGGAAGCAGACCTGAACGCTAGCTTGCAGTAGATTGTAAGAAAGCCGCAGGGCTTAAGCTGACTAAATGATTTAAGTCTGGCACACATCAACAAAAAAAGTAATTTCACCTGAAGATAAGAGTTAGGATATTTTCATTATAAATTATGATGTCAAAAAAAAACCTGCACAGATTCATCTTTCCTAATAAGATAACATGCTTTTAGAAAATAGAGAACATTTTAATTGTTTCCCCCATTATTCAAGCTTTAAGAGAACTTTTGTTCCAAGTCTTTTCCGACAGGACAAACTGCTTATTCATTGCTGATTTCTGCAAAGGCCACTAATGCTTCATTGCATTTTTAACAAGCTTTATCCACTTAAACACACAAGAACTCAGGTTGGGTTTATGTTTAATAAGACAGTAAAGAAGAATACAATCAGCCTATCACCTCCCTCTGCCTCTTCCTCTCTTGATGATTCGGTATTGAGATAAATAGCTTACCCTGGGGTGCAACACCTGATTGCAGCATCACACTCTGTCATTCTGTACACTCACAATCACGGCGAAGGGAACAACTCATTATCTCACCTGCACTGATAAATCAAATCGGTTATCTAATGCTGAAAAAGTGTGCCTAACAACATTTCATGCTAATCAAAGGTCATCAGCAAAACACACTCATCCACTGGAAAGACTTCAGACTAATGCTAGAATAAATCATAAAATCAAAGGCTATTTTTTTAAAATATTAATACAAGGTGAGTCATGTTTACAAATCTATTTAAAAAAACTGAATAAAATCCCTCTTGTAACATTATTGTATAAACAACTGTCAACATGAGAATCATTCACAATCTATTTACTTCTGTTATAGACCTAATTGAGTCAGTCAATATTTTTTTTAAAGGGTAATTTATCTATTGCGAGTTAATTGAATATATTCATCAAAAGTGCTTTTTTTATTTATCTAGTCGTGTTCTTGCTTGATGTTCTCACCAATGTTCTTCATTTGTGGTTACTGCCTAGGTAACTACTTCACTATTAAAATCCAGCCTCTGTGTTGATCTAGTGCAGTCTCTTCCCGTGGTGCTTTAGAGTTTACAAGGTTCTTTGGTTTACTCCATGTCGCATGCTTTGCTGACACATCACACCATTAATCTCCAACTATTGATCCTACATTGGGGAGGAACGCTGGGGTCCAATTAGTATCGGCTGATTGTGCTTTTGCATATTCCTCATGATGGCAACCTTTTCAAACTACCCTATAATGATTTTAAGGGGCAGTGTGTTTTAAAGGGCGGTGGTCATTGAAAAATTGACACTGGCTATGTTGATGCTAGAATATTTTGGTGTTACACCAAACTCCTGAACACCAAGGCCTGCTGGACATTACATGCACGCACACACAAATCAAATGTCAATGTAAAACTTGACAATGTTAGGACCGTTGTAATCAGGAACCCGTCCGTGACCTCAACAGGTCAGAGATCGAGCGCATGTTCCACAGCCTTGGGTTGAATCATGCTCCAGCAAATCACTGCTGAATGTCAAAGGATTGCAGTTCCTACATTCTCAAGGTTACTTGGTCTCTGGTGTTTCTGGACACTGAGATAGTAGGAAAACGCTTTGAGAATAATCAGGGCTCAACAAATAGAATTTGTTCTGCTGTCACAGCTGTGCCAGTAGTTCAGATTTATACTTGCCCTGCCAATATTAGCACTGATTGAGCAAAATAAATAAATACAATAAAGAATGAAAACAATGGCCCAATGCAGCTAGCTTGCCCAAAACTCTCTCACACGGTCTCTTATTGTTGAGCCCTAAATTTTTTTGCAATGGTCTGTGTAAGTGAGCAGAGGAAAAAAGCCACTTGGTTGACAGTTTCAATAGAACCTTCAAGAGAGTCTGCAGTAGTTTTTCAACATGTGTGAAAAAAGTCCATATGAAACTCGCACAACATTTTCACCCTGAGCAAAAGGGATCTTACAACCCACACGTCATATTATCTTTGTGAATTGAGACACGCTTGTACTTGCTAACACAAATGACATCTGAGCTGAACGGCAGTTCTCGAGGGGGGGGGGGGGGGGGACAAAACAAACAAAAAGCAATTTCTTTTTTCCAAAAGCAATCATTCTAAAACTTGACTTGGCCATGTAATGTTTCCATCATGACCTGAGAGGCTATTACCCCCATACTGCTGACAGTGACAAACCTCTGGGAAACTTCTGCTTTTGGCAAAATACAATAAAGCAAAAAAAAAAAAGTAAACTTTCTCCAAGTAAACAAAAATAAATAAGGGAGAGGTCATTATCACCATTCAAGCAGGTTCCCTGAACGCTCACTGCCATTGGTCAGAAAAAAACAGATAGTTCCGCCCCAAACTCAAACCAATGGTCAAGCCAATGTTACCATGTTGGGCTGGTCAGTGAACTTAAAGAAAGAGAAATACAGCACCACAGAATCAGTGTTAAAGGCATTCAACCTATGATTATTGTTTTTACTAACAGCTGTCTCTAAATATGAAGCTGGATAAGATAAATTATTTTAAAATCAAAACAAATGACACAAATCACATTTAAAACTATTCAAAAGTCTATATAACCTGAAAATTAGACACTTAAAAGTTTCTGTGAAAGGCCTACCTGAATATAATACCAAAACATCAAAGGTCATGTGTTGTCCAGCATACATCTAAATGCAGCAAGATGGGGCACTGAATCACCTCCTTTCAATTCTACTCTCTTATTTTTGCTTTCTAATTCTAGCCAAATACGGAATAATGGAGAAGCAGCAATAAGCACGAATGAATGCACGATGCCTCCACTCCTCCCCACGCACTTATATAAAAATTCACAATTACCAATTTCAAGAGGAAAATATCATTCGGCTCCAGATGCGGGACTTACATTAATCTGTTGTTCTAGAGGTTTAGCCGTTTCAAAACAGATCAGATTGCAAAACAAGTCTGTTTTTGAGAATGACTACAGGTCATTGCCCATTCATAACTAAGTGGATAGGATACGGAGATAATATAACACGTCACCATGCTGTTTTTGCTTTGTGTTTGTACAATCTTTTGTTTACTGACACTGAACCTTTTGTTAATGTTAAATGGAACATATATGGCCTTGTGTCACTCTCTCTCTTTCTATCAAAAAAAAAATATATATATATATAAGCTATGTTGAAAGGTTAAAGTTCTCCCTAGGAATCAAAAGTATCTCTAAAGTTCTCAACAAGTAGACGGACGTGTTTACAAAAATATTGATACAGCAGCATAAAACCCTTGATAAATGTCTTTTTTAATGTAAACTACAGAATCTCTGCAAAATGAGAAGCATAATCAATATTTTGAGGTTCGACGCTGCAAGAAGATCTGACTTGTGATGCATCATTCAAATCTGCTTGTGCATCATATTTTATACTTCTAACTATTATAAATTGAATACTCTCATTCGATCCCTCAGCAAGTCCTGAAATCATGGTTAAATTATCTTATTAGCTCTGATGATGAATTGCATCTTTACGCAATGTTGAGATGGATGTGTTAGGTGCACACACAAACACACCTGTACGCTCCTGGCCCATGCAGGCATTGAAAACGGCTGGATATTGTTCAATTGAATTACGAAAAAGAGTAATTAAAAACATAAACCTATTTATTCCAACAACAAGTGCAGTCCTGCAGTGCACAAGAAAAGCAGCGTAAAAAACATACAAAGTGTTACCCTCCATGCCCTAGATCTCTCTACCCGTTCAATACAAAGACAGAGAGGAGGAGGAGGTGGAGAAGGCTTGCAAGCCATAGCAATTCTGCACCGATCCAAGGACACAGCATCATCCACAGCTTTCCGCAATATCCCCGTTTTGTATGAGGGGTCTCATTCGGCCCCCGCTGGTTCCCCTCAAACCCAATTACATGCCACATTGCCAGGCAGCAGGGCACCAGATCAGAAGTGCCAGCATGCTGAAGATGGCACTAATGTCATGCAAAATTTACTTTTACATGCAGATCTGCATTCAACAGCATTTTACTAAAGTCTAAAAGTGAATTCACACCATATATCAACCATACGGACTCACAGGGGCAGTTACATGTCTATGTTTTTGCGGTTTGACTGCAAGTGGCTTACAATAACCTCTTCTAATAAATAAACCTAAAGCCTGAACAGACTCTATAAAAAAAAGCATGTAAATGCTTTTACAGTCTCGCAAGTATACAAGGCTCATGCACAAGCAACTCTGAGGTGAAAGCATCAATGACACAATGGAAAACTGTGATTCATCAGTCCTGAGTCATGATGACAATGGCCAAGCGGTCACATTCAACACCCGAGAGAGATGTTTGTCATCAAGAAATGCACACAACCTCAAATGCTTCTATCCACACAAGATTCTCCAAGTCGCATGACCCAGAATTGTTATTAATAAAGGAAATTACCAGCAATCTAATCTCATATGTCTGTTAAGAGGTTAATACGTTTACATTGTGCATGATACATAATCAAAATATGGTCATATTCCGATCTAAATCAGAATGTGCTTGTGTATGTAAACAGTGACAACTGTACTGCTTTTTGTAGAGAACACACCTTTGTAGATAGTCCAAAAAACCAACATAGCATCAATAACTTGCACTAAGTGATGCTCCATTCAGAGTGTGGAAAGCATAATCTTTCACCGACAAACCACGTGCACACATATTCAACTATCCTCTGAAACATGATCATTCAAACACGCTGCTTTTATCGGATTCATTAGAAGCTCGTGCTCGGTACTCTGCTTGTTTGCTATGGGCAAGTGCATCTGACTTATTCCCCTGACCATTCAGACCCGTCTCACTCGACATGCATGGCTGTGATGGATAAGATTTCATTAGGTGCGGAATAGTGAAATTCTGTCGCTGAATTCTAACGCAAAAATGACCTGGGCTGCGTTTCCCCAATGCCTTGCCACCAATCGTCTCTACGATCAACTTGGCTCACGATGCTTTAAACGCGGTCCAGGGCGTGAGGAAATAGTCAGTATTGGTCGCTAACATTACACACCTTACGTTAAGTAACAATGACCACCATAACAGCAACGCGCTGCATTTCAAACCCTACGGCTATGAAGACTTTTAAAGCGAAAGGGTAAGCCCATATGACAGACATTAAATTACAGCACTAGTAGGCTACAATCACACGATTTCATTGGTGTGTATTGTGTAGGCGGTTTTCAAAATAGGAAATGAACTGTCACATACTGCATACACATGGTTATCAGCCAAGTCAAGCCAAGTGGAAGCGACAGAAATGTCATGACTGTAGGCAACATTTTTAACACGGAGTACTATGAACACCAAACATACCATCTATACTATATGGGCGGTGTATTGGTAACAACAGATGTCGAAATGCATACTCCCAAAATTAAGGAAGGAATAAAATAGGAGAGTAAACGTATACAACCTTTAAAATGTCGATTTATGCAAAGAAACCGACCGAACAAGTGCATTACTACAAAATTCCTGGCGGCGGGCGCGGTATTATCTCTCAATCCAGTGATCACCAAGAAAAAGTTGATACAATGTAGCGCCGAACGTTCTAAACATTTCGCGCCAAACATCAACAGTTACAGTGTAACAAACAAACAAACAAACCGAGAGACCATAACAATAAACAGAACGCGCCCCTGAAACAACGCTCGTGCAAAACTATTAAAGCGCTGCTTTTCATACCTCCTTCTTGGTCGGCTTGCAGGCAAGCGGGGATATTTTTCTTCCAACCCGGCATTTCGGTGGCGTCGTGTGCATTCAGGGGGTAAATCTCAGGCGCATTTCACTGACGGCACAGGCGTGCATTTCCCCGCGCCTCGTCCCTTCTATTCACTGGCAGCCGGTGTAATTGAACGCCGTGTCTTCCTCAGCCTCGTTGTGGAGCTGAGCTTGGGGGTGTGAGCAGACACACACACAAACGTGAAGGTGCCCACTACAACCGACTACAATAAAGACTTTTTTTTTTCCTTTCCTACCTTCCCCAGCCCTAGAATTGTCTCATTATTTTGTCAGGTTAAAGCTTCACACCGTTCTATAGGTTACAAACGTAAACGCCAAACACACAACACATTTCTGTTCATCTGTAGCCTAACTGAAGTGTGTACAGTGTTGCTGATTGTTCTATTAATTATCAAATCAACACCAAATTGCAATTTTAGATTATAATTCAAAAATACTTCAAAATCTATTCCATTAAAAAAAAGCTATTAAAAAACTTGTTTTTACATTTTCTGAATTAAAGCTGCAGTCCGTCGTTTTTCCTCTTTGTCGCCATCTCTGTTAGAAATCTGCAATTGCAGTTATTCGCGGAATTATTAACTGTGCGTGGGTAGTAAATCGGCATGAAACGGCGCGGATGAACACAATTGAGGCTGCCGCGTCGCTGTGGATACTGTAACGTTACTGTCATCAGCAATCTCAGAGTATACTTTTTGAAAGTGTCAACATTAGAATTTTCATCGGAAAATGTCATCTGAACAAGTAAGTAACATTCACTTTTGTTCTGACCAAATTCGGGGGGTGGGGGGAAGCATTGCAGTAGCTATATCATGCGGATTAAATCTAACGATTGGTTATATCACGTCAAAACGTGAAAAATATATTTTTTCTTTAGCCACTCTGAAGTCCGAAGTCTTTGGGTTTTACAACTGGTGAATCTCCAGTTGTCACTGGTGATTGTCGCTTTAAACTTTCGGGATCCGCCATACCAAGTAAGCTAAATCTCCACCATCATCCACACACGCTATATAGCCGACTAGCCGGGGACTCCTTCTCTATGTGTACAGAAGTGACGTAATGACGCAAAGACATGCTCGAAATTCCCGCGGAAATCCACCAGTACCACTGGAATTAAAATCATTATTACAAGCTTACCGTTTTGAATCGAGGTAAGGCAAGCAGATCGTTTTGAACACTGGCTGGTTACGTTTTTTTTCAAAAATGTCTTTTTTGATATTTTTAAACCCAAAAAAGTGCCGGACTGCAGCTTTAAATCATTTTAATAAAAGATAGACTGCCATTGGAAATTATTTTTTCAAAATTCTAAAAAATATATTGTTTAAAAAAAAGCAATTGTGTTTAATGTTTTACTATGGAAAAAACATTGATTTTGTTTAATGAATTATTATTATAAACAATATTTATTTAGTATTATTAACTTTTGTCTGCAAATATCACTTGTTTTGACAGGTTAATTAATGACGATATTTGTTATATCCTATATATTTTACCTTGGGATATATATAAGTACATATATATATGTATGTAAACTTACATGTATTCAAGGTTAATTATGTTTTTAGAAAATTCTATTAAAAGTTAGTGGGTTCTAGTATCCCTCTGTAACTGTAAATTATTCTAATTGGCTGTTCATTGCAAAGCATTGTGGATATATGTTCTCACACTTTTACTTGAGTGCTTTCTGATGTGCTTCATATCATTACTTTTGTTTACTCCATTCTATACCTTCTGCCAGACAGGTGAATATACCATCACCGGTGAAGCATCTATTCAGTAATGAACATGCATGATTCAGTATAGTGACTTTTTTTTATAGTGATTTTTTATTCTGACCCCTGTGTGAAGTAACAAAACTAACAATGTGATTCATATCTCAGTGTTTCCAGCATTGATTGGTGATTTACTTATGACGGCTGCATTCATTTTCTACCTAATTGTTGTTCATTTGGTGCAAGCATCAGCCCACCTACATTAAATGTGTTGCAGTTTACTGTTTCAACCTTTAACTATCTCTTGGTGAGTGGGTTTCAAGAGCCTAATGTGCTGAACTCAAGCTTTAATTAACCGTTTATTTCAGTAAGCTGGTAATTTAATTATATCTGCTTATGTAACATTTTCAGCCTCATGTAGGTTTTCCATAAATGTGACTGATTAGGGGACAAATATATGCACAGTAAACAGACAAATAAATACTTCAGATTGATGATTACAAAGCCATACTGTATACATACCAGTAAATTATCACATCTGATCCCAAACATGCTGTTTTTTTTTTTTTTTTTCTACAGCACTGGAGGAGCAAACAGAGGAGGGGAAAAAACATGAAATATATTTGTTATGGGATAAAAAAAATATTTTGACAGAAATCATTTTTAATAATTCTGGGAAAAAAAAATATTTTCCAGTTTTCTTTAGGGAACACTCCTTGTAGTTAACCCTACTGCCCTAAACAGCTGGTTGTTGTCTAAGTTGATGGTCTCCAATACCTCCGGAATAAAGCAATACGGCACTCCATGTTTCCGCCAGCATGTACACATTCAACACATAGCCACTGGGGGGGGGCATCTAAATGTAGGTTAGGTGACGCTGCTTCTTAGTGGGCATTGTGACACATCATCATTGGCCTACTTTCCTCAGCCTCTGCTGTTTTTTTTCTTCCTTATGTGTTCCCTCCCCCTCTCGCTCCCTGTCCATCCATCCACCGGGGTACCCTGGCGGCTTCACGCGCGCTGGAGCGTACACTACGGGGCAAGGCCAGTCTGTAATGAGTCGGGTTGGGCAGAGCTCATCCTCATTCTGAGGCCTTTCTTTCGTCCTTCCATTTTGCCATCCATCCATTCATTCGTCCCTCGGGCTGCATACAGAGTAGCACATCACCCTCTGAGATGATACAGCAGACAGGAAGTGGAGGAGGGAAGGGGGGGGGGGGGGAAGCTTAAATGCAATGCCCTTAGTTAGTGGCTCCAAAGGTCTAATGGTTTTCACTGGTAGATGTAGAGATGAAGATGTTGAGAGGCAAGACAGAAGTGTGGATATTATAATATTACACTTCGCAGGGATTCTAATTGGGGCATTTGCAGGCCCAGCTTGATGTTCCTTATAGTTCCTTATGGTTCCAAACAGTTGATGGGCACCATTGACTTCCAAAATGGAAGTCACTGGGATCCATAAACTGTTTGGTTACCACCATTCGTCAAAACATCCTCTTTTGTGTTCAGCAAAAGAATGAAATTCATACAGGTTTGGAATAACTTGCGGGTGAGCAATTAATGACAGAATGTTATTTTTTTTTTTGGGTGAACTATCCCTATTGTTCAGCACCTGTTTTCTCTTTATATTTTCCAATAAAGCACTTGAACAAAAATAAGCTTTTTAGCCTACACTAAAGGTTATTTTTTGAACAGATGAGTTCTATGTGCAGCTAGCATGTCATTAACTGATGCTCTAAAATGTTTGGATTAATTAGTCACTGTAAATCTGTTCTGTTAATGAAGCATTTTTAAGTCGTCATATGGTGGCTATATACAATGGCTGAGGCGTAGCAGTTATTTGACCCATCTTATCTATCATTACAAACCAGATTTCTTTATTGTTTAGGGGGAAAAATATCCCCAAATTATTATTTAAGCAATAATATAACTATTTATGCATTGAATCTTATAGAAGTCTTTCAATTGCCATTTTATATTAGAACAATAATAATGAGAAAGTCATGACTGCAAAGGGAATAGCTGTACCCTTTAGAATAGCTTCATAATTCAACAACGTTTCTCATTCTTCAGAACCACAGTGCTGATGACACTTCTTGAATAACAATTTCCAAAAAGTTGCAAACATTTCACCGTTTTTCCATCATGGTCCAAATATTCCAACATTCACCTTCCAGGCAATTGAACTTGTCATCTACCTTGTCCATAATACACTTTCACTTAACTGCAGAGGAAGACAGCAACACAATTATTGTCGCATTTTGATGGATATTCGTGCGAACAAGTTTCTAAAAGACTTTGATGTGATAAATCACTGAGTGATGTTGCAGAGCTGTTATTTCAGCTGTGACAAAGGAGTTGATGCATCTGCAAGTGTGCATTTAAAATAAGCTTTCGCCATTCAACATGTCCACTGTGGTCCTATAATTGAACAAGTTTACAGATGATTAAAAAGCTCTGTAATTATCACACAGTTGTTATGAAAAAACAATCAGCAGGCATTGATCATGACATCTTGTCTAAGTGATGTCCTCTGGCATGCTTGTATACCGCAGTGATGGAATGCCTCATTTGAAGACGTAATCAAAAGATATGAGAGTAGCTATTACTGCTCTTAACTGTCAATGCTAATGGCAGTCATTCAGCCAACAGTGATTCATGAGATGACCTCTCAGGCAGGACACAGCTATACCCAACTCTAAATACACACCCAGCATGCCTTGAGCTGAATTCCCATTCAGTTTCAGCAGTGCTCCACTATAAAAAAAAATCCGTTAAATTTACGGTAAAATACCGGCAGCTGTGGTTGCCAGAAATGTCCCGTATAAAATACGGTAGCACTGTTTTAGGTTTTACAGGCTTAACTTAAAATTTACAGTAATAAACCGTATTTCATTATCTGATATGTTAATTTACTGACTTATTGAAGTATTAATATCGGTTTTGTACCATTGTAATACACTGACAACCACCAATCACAGCAGTGATGAGAGTCACATGATCAATCAAAGCAGCTCTTCCACAAGAAAGTTAATACTAATATATAGAGACAAACATTAAACACCATCATGGTAACACACATGAAATTAAAAAAATGCAATAAACATTAATTTAACAACATTAAATGTAACATAATATTGTACATAACTGATTATGAAAAAACTGTAGGGAATTGTGGGAATGTCGTTTTTTCACTGTAAATTATACAATGACTTGTTCTTTTTCACTTTCAAAAACAGTCAATTTAACGGTACTTTACTGTAAAATTACATTAAATGGACCATTACATCTATCACAGTTATTTACTGTATATAGTAAGGAAACTTTCTGTAAACCAATTAACAGTTTTTCACTGTAGCATTTTTACAGTCTTTTACCGTTAAAATCACAATCCTTTTTTACAGTGTGGAGATAGCAGTTGGCAGCACCTGGATGCAAGGCCAGTGAAGCTCTCTGTACTGTATGTCTGTAGAGTTGAGCAGATGGAGTCTAAAGAGAGGGAGCATAAATAAAGTATACAGGAGAGATGGGTGAGGAGGTACCCACGGGTCTGTCAAGGCAGCTAAAAATCGTAAATTCGCGTGCAGTTCTTAGAGAAGACAACAACTCCCACAGCTGCTGAGAAAGGCCAGGCTTCGCACACCACATCGCCTGTGCACAATGTGATTCACGGCTCTGTGGCAGCGCTTCAAGTCTCACAGGGCAATCAAAGGCAATATGATTTCTGCTTCAATCAGAGTGCTTTAATGCCCATTACACTTCTTGTATGCGCGCCCAAATAGAAATCCAGTGGCAGTGTACTTCCTCTTAGCAGCCAATAAGCTGCTGTGGGACAGATATTGAAAAACCATGAAGACAAGGAGAAAAAAATTGAGACAAAGTGAAAAACAACAAAAGGGATATGTGCACAATTACTCAGGGAGAAATGAAGGACATAATATGTAAAAGATTGCCAGGATCACCATGACTAGACAAGGCTATTTTCTTATTGTGACGGTACTTGGAGTGTTTTATTGACAGTGTTGCAGCTCCTTGAAGGCATCCCTGCCTTGTGCGGCACTTCTGTCTTAGTTGGAACAAAAGCAAAGATGCTCAAGGACGTTCTCTGCCCTAACAAACATATTCATTCATGTGCTTTCTGAAGCTCTTTCCACCAAGCTTTATTTAATGTGGGTTTTATAGCATAGACCTTTTCAAAAATCACTGAAAATCTATAAAGGTTCAAAGCGGAAGTTAATCATTACATTACAATATTACAAAAATGAATTGAAATACTATCAGATGTTGAAATGAGAGTAGTTCTGTCAATAGAGATATGTTCACAAGGACATCTGTACTATTTTCACTCTTGTGTGGCACTGCTGGAGTGCAGAGAACAGTCCCTATGAGACCCAGCACTCTAGACAGTGCAGCCACGAGTCCTCAGAGACGGCCGGCAAAAATGTTGTCTTTATTTGGGTTCTCCGTCTAAGGCTTGTCAAGTATCCTGGTGTTCAATGAATCAAAATGACAACTAGCGGCAACTGTGAAACTTGGAGGCACAGCAGGGTTTTGTGCTGTGTTCTGCTGTAGGGTCTAGCAAAATCCACTGCAGAGTCAGCCACTAATCCAAATGCATCATGACATCTCATGACATCATCGTGTGCTTTTGTACCTTGCAACATTTAAAAGTTATAAATGTGCTGTCTGTGATGACTCAAAGCAATTTCCCAAAGGCCTTAAATCCATTATTGAATATTCTATTATGAATCATGTTTGTTAGGATGGAATCACCTGAAAATAAAATTCTCTCATCATTTACACACCCTCGTTTCATTCCAAGACTGCATGACTTAACATATTTTGTGGAACAAGACTCGTGCACTATCATATATAGAATGATATGAAGTAATAGAAATAATATGAAGAACAGACCAAAGTCAGAGTCACTCAGTTGACAATGAGAAGTGGATCAGTTCAACAAATCAGTCTGTGAACAAATCAGTCGGACCAATTTTGCAAAAATCTAATTTAAAAGAACAATTCATAATTCTGAAAAACTAAGGTGAGGAGCGCTAGACTTGCTTGATTTTCAGTTAATAATTACTTAAATTTAGATCTGTTTGTCACTCAAACCTATTGTATGACTTAATATACCGCATAAGTGAGACTATATTGATAGTTTTGTCATTTTGGAGCTTGAAAGCCCTGGCCCAAATACACTATCATTATTTTTTTAAAGCAGTTACCAGGATGTTCAATAACTCAACATAAGTAATCATAAAAATCATAAGGTCAGATACAGGGCTCCTTGCAATGTTTGCTTCTGTGCTGAAATTGACAATGAAGTAAAGAGCACAAAGGCCCCACGCATTTGAATTGCTAAACTAGGAGATCAATAAATGTACCAGTACAACCTCTGAAAGAGAGGAGACAAAGACCTGATGTTACGCAAGAACAGTGCAGCATTTTGTTCACTGAATGAACAATTGTTGAAGAAAAAAGTAATTGTTCAGAAAAACATTATGCACTTAGACTGTCTTAGTAACTGACTGTCATGACAGGGAAGGTCTTTCATTCATGGATTATTCCATTCACTTTTGCACACTCGCCCAACGAACAACCTTAGATGACCGAACCCTGAAGTCGCTATTTTAGATTGGGGCTATTACCACTCTAGAGAGCTTCCAGACATTACGGAGGGAACATGGAGGAAGGCCATCCTATGCTGTCTGGGGAGTTCCTACCCCCTTCCACACCAGCGTCCACGTCATCGAACCCAGAGCTCAGCTAACCATCACGCCAAGGCACGGAGATGACACCAGAGCCCACCGCAGACAGGGAGCTTCCACCTGCCGAGATGGAGGAGCCTGTGAAGATGACTGCGCCAACCATCGCCCCGGAGCTGAAGCACCACAGTGAGTCTGACCAGGTGTGTGAGCCGGCTACATCGTCCATAGCATCGGAGTTTTAGTGTAGATCGAGGAAATGGATTGGAGCCCCGCCCACATTCCCGCCAATCTGAATTATTTTCTGGTGGACTCTATGGAAAATTGCTTTTAATTTGGAGAGGATAATTCCCTGTCCCCGTGATCCCACTGGACTTAGATTCTTCGTCTTCAGGGACCATCAGGCTACAGCTCTACCGGGATCTCTCGTACTACCCGCTCCACCTTGGTCGGATGTCGCCCATCCTGCGCTATGGACCTACGATCCGTCTGCTGTGCTCTGTCTCTCCACCTCTACGGCTCCGCCCTCTCTACGGCTCCGCACTCCCTCCGGCTTCGCCGCATCCCTCAATCGCTCCAGTAAGCTTCAGCCCTCCGGGACCCAAGTTCTACCCTGGGGTGTCGTCGCTGCAGCTCCTTCAATTTCATCTTCCTTCACAGCATCCGAAGCCTTTGGAGTCGCCCGGTTCCATCGGCTTTCTGTCTGCGTCTGGGGCTCCACCACCTTTGGCTCTGTCGCCATTAATCTTCGCCATGGCCGCATCAATGAAATCCCGCCATGGCTCCTCTCTCCTTCAACGCCGCTGTGGGTTTCCATCCTGGCTGGACTCTGGGATTCCTCCTGGCTTCCTCTGCTCCAGGCTCCTCCCACCTTCTACACCACCCTGGTTTCTTCAGTTGTCACCTCTCCTGGGATCCCGTGCTCCACCAGAGCCTCCTTCCTCTGTCTTGTGTAGGGGGGTGTAGTCTGTCACTGTTCTGTTATGTTTGGCCATTTTCCCGCCTGAGTTTGTCTCCATGGTTACTGATTTGATTTCATCATTCTGTTCATCTGTTCGATATTAATTACCTTGGTTGATCTGTGTATATAAGTTCCTGTGTTTTCAGTTCTCATTTGTCCGGTCTTGTATATGTTATGGTTGTTTGCTTGCCTGCTTTTGTTTGGATTTACCTGTGGATAATATTAAAGACTGTCGTGGATCCTGATCTTCTTCGTCATGCGTGTTACTGCAGCCAGTTCGTGACACTGACCTAAAAAAATATTTTTTGCCAATTTAAAAAAAAAAGCCTAGTTCAGCAAATAAAGTCTTATCAAACAAGTACATAAAGCATCTCACTCTCTAATATATGATTTAAAATTACTCTTTATTTTAAGAACACCGAAAAACCTTATCTTTTGATCTTTGTGGCTTCAGATCTTTTAAATAAACTCTACTACACTTATAAGTACCTTATTAGCCCTCATTTTAGAAATTACTGCTCACACAAAATCCCACAGTTCTCTCTGATATTCTTTACAGATGAATCCTTTGTGGATCGTTTACATACTCTGTGCGACTTTGTGTGAGTATGTGCTTGTTTTAGCAAACAAGAGATGCAGAAAGAGCACTTTTTAATAAGACACGGTTGTTATGCAAGCACTACAAACATCAATTCTCAAAAGACCACATGAATACAAAATGCATGTTTGTGTGCCTGTGACAAACAGGTCCTTCTTTATATTTGAATAATAAGTTTGTTCTTTGAAATAAGTCAAATTAAAAACAACAGTTGTATATTGCGTTGATTCTTAGATTTGTTATTATGATTTTGTCTGCATTTTTGAGCTTGTGGCCTTGTGCATCGAAGTCTTTCTGCCTCACATGCAGAATACATTTCCACTGCATTTACTTTGAACTTAAACACATAATTCCAACTAAAATAGCTGTAAGCCAACAGAGATATTGCTATCAGTTTTGGAAACACTAAAGACCAAATTATGAAATAAAATATGATCACACATGGCCTGTGGTCCTTAAGTTTCAATCCAAATTAAATCATTAGGTTTGGAAAACAGCTTTCTCCGAGGTCTTGCCATCAACATTGAGGCTTCATTGGGTGCTTGGTTAATCAAATGTGAGTTAGATTAAGTTCTTTAATTAGCTAAATGTGGTGAGAACAAGACTGGGTTGGCCAAGAGTGAGTCTAATTAGGCAAGGCCAAAATCTGCTGGAAAGGACATGACAACATCAAGTGATGAATTACAGAGAACATGATTTTCTACCACCTTCGTTTATTGCATGACACTAAATTCGTGGAGGTATCTTAAATCAGGAAACATAAATTATTAAAGGAGATGTTTTGTTCGTTTCTCCATTATGCTTGGTGTTCTCTATTTCCTAGCCACAGGCTTTTCTTACCAGTTACTTTGTAATAGGGTATTTTAGACACTAAAGTATTACTTTTACAGTATTTCCCTTAAAATAAAGCTATTTTGAAAAATGTGTATTGGGTAAAAGTGCTACACAAATACACTAAAATGTTACTTGACACATTAGAGCTGCATTGCAGCGTTTTGGTGAAATAGACAATTTCTTAACAAATATCAAAAAAGATATTGCCTTTAAATAATAACGCAATAAAGCAAGAGGGCGTATATCAACATGACTGTGATTCTTCCGAGAGTGATATTCTATGGATCTGCCATTGATAGTTCAAAAGTTTTAACCAAGCTTGGAACATTACATTTTAGACATTTGTTGGTGCTTCCAACAAAAATAGTCCCAAACAAAGACCAGAATGAATTGCTTGAATTAATGATTCAATGTCTCACTTTTAAAAACTGTCACTTGTTGTCACCTACTGGCATAACAATGTAACTATAAAAAGTCCCAGTGCCTTTAGACTGTTATACCACTCTGTTATACCACTCTAGGAATACTGTTCGAGAAACAGAGACAACTGTTGCATGACTGTTTTTATCCAACATAACAAATTCAGGAAGGCCAAGGATGCTCTGCCATTATTATTTTTAGCCTAATTTTTTTTAGCAACAGAGGAATGAAAGTAAGTATTGGGGAGAGAAAGAAGAAATAGGATACATTGAATAGGGAATAGTAACTGTGTATTGCACACAAACACAACAGCTGGAGATTTTGAATGTGGGGAACCAAATTATTTAAGAATGAACCCTTAAAAAACCCAAATATTGGGAAGAACATATCTGACTCCATTTCTATGGTGGTTTTACTCCAGTCATGTAACTGATACATCGTATACTACGCTAAGTATGAGTGTATATTTAAGTATCTAACCTCTTTTCGGGGCCTTTACTTGTTGGAATCTGTTAATCAGTGGCATGTATATGTTCTCCATCAACCTGAGGTCTCTGAGCAGGTGGGTGAGGTCAAAGAGGTTGCGCTGGAAGGTGCTTTATACCTTGCGTTACATTTCCTTTGGGAGCCTTTCGGCTATTCCGCTGTGATCTGTGTTCATGGCATTGATTAATCAGAGAGCATGCCAGCAATGAGGCCACATACTCATACACCTATAAACTTGCACTCGCTCCTTTCGGGCAACCTCCCTTGAGGGCTCTGAGTTTCTCACTGTGAATCAGGAGGCAGAGAGACAGAAGCCCTATAGAGAGCACCGGTGATAAAGAGCTAGATGGGACACTGTGATAGACAGACTCACGGAGGATGATGGGGGAGTGAAGAGACACTGTGTCTAAGAATACATGACCTTGTATACATGCCCTTAGCATTTCATTTAGCTGCTGTTGACCAATCAGAAATTGAGAGGCTTGACAAGTACGTGGTGATGGGTCAAACACTGAGCTAACGCCACGCCAACGTTTGTATTTGGCCTTGTACGTGGTGTCGGAATGAGCATTTTAGGTTAGTGCCGTATAGTTTGATTAATTCTGCTGAAACACTGACTCCAATCAAGGTAGTTATTCCGATGTGGATATAGAATACTTTGACTAAGCAGTTGTCGGAAGCAACATGGTATCCATATTAAAAAGCAGAGTTTGAGGCTGGGTGTAATTTTTCTTGAAACTGTGAAGGAAATTGTGAAGACAAACACTTCTGATGAGTCCATATAGCACAGCGTGAATCGTCTCTCTCTCCTGCTGTCTCTCTTTATGTCTATCTGTCTGAAGCCATCCTCAGTAAACAGTCTGACAAAGCTAAAGTGGGCAATATTTTGGATGTTATTTCGTTATCTCGTTTAAAGGAACTGTTCAACAAAAAATGACAAAAATAACTATTTAAATTTCAGTTTCTTCCTCAGTGTGAAATTACACCCTTTACATTTAATAAAATATATAAGGGATAGGGCCATGTTGCTATTTCACACGGTTTGAAGATGAAACAGAAGATAATGTATGTATAGGAGCCTGTAGCAATGAAGTGCTCTCCAGAGATTTCTCCTTGAGCAAATGACATCTTTGCTATTGCCATGTATTCACGACTGACATCCAATTTGGCCCATGAATTCCATAGTTTTTTTTAAATCCAGGTTAATGAATCTTTTTCTTGACCATTTATTTTGAGTGTTGGACCAGGAAATTTAATTTAATTTTAATGTTAAGTGCAACAAGGGGTGGGCCTTGCTTGAGTAGAACACAATTACTTCAATTCAATAAGTCATTAATGGTCCAGATAGCAGCAGTTACAAAACAAGAGGTCATTTGCGATTTCCAGATTGCGTGTATGGCAGAAAATTGGGGCGAAAGTTTGAGAAAGCAAAAGGGGAGAGAATATGCTGTAGGACAATATTGGCTGACTTTTTAATACTGAAAATCAGAGGAAAGGACAATTAAAACTTGATAATCGATTACGGCTCCCCTGGGTTCATGGTAAACAGAAGGTGCATCATTAAACTCCATTTATGCCTATTCGCCCTTGTTGCCATTCAGATCCACAGGGCCATTGCTGTCTGTGTAATTAAATGATTTTTGAGCCTCAAATTGGAATTAACCCAATTTTATCTAAGCTTCATTTTTATTCAAAACCACACACAATCAAAATTGGAGGTTTTGTGGCTTTTAGTTATGTTAGCTTTGATGATACAGTATGTACTTGCATTACTAGCAAATACCGGTACATACATTTCTATCATGACAACTCTGAATATTTTAGCATGGTAATGGATATGACAATCTAATGTATTTGGTCTTGGCGGAATAGACCTGCTACACTGCTACTGAATTGCTGCTGCTGATGATGAGTATTGCTGTTGTAGAGAAGTACAGGAACTTGCTACAATGCCTATGCCGATACGCTGCTGTGAGTATGTCAGACATACTCCCATGATATGGCCCATATCAATTACCCATAGCAGGTCTATATAGGTGGAGCTAGGGAAGGTGGAGGATTTAAGACAAACTCTGAAAGTGTGCTGCAAGTTGCTTTAGTGAATGGTAACCAGCCATTTAAATGTTGAGCAAGTTCATTGACAGCAGATGCGAAATGAACCAATCAGCTTGCACAGGGCTGTAAAGGTCCCATCAACTTTATCGCTGTAAAGGACCCATCAACCTGCGCCATCTAGAGTTGCATGACAGAACTATATGCATTTAAAATGTACAGTTTATAATTTTCTGAGAATTCAGGTGAAAATTACTGATGACCCCACTAGTCTCATACTAGCAATATCGTGAATATGATGGTGGCTGTGCGTAATTTTAATGAGCTGTCTTGCCACCTATAGTAGCAGGCCGGTACGCAATTATTTCCGTTTCGATTGTCAGAAGTTGTGGATGGTATCAAAATACTGAGCCTAACCGTACCACTTTTTTGGGACTCTTCCATTGGTAGTGCGGTACCTATAGGGTGGAGCTAGACTCACTGCAGAACGTCGTTTGGTTGACAGAGAATAGTCACTTGCGCGTGCTACAAGGGGGACCAACAACAATGACGTCCATCGCTACTTTCCGGAATACGTCACCACGCCTATCAAGTTAGGGTACTGTTGGCGTGGAAACGCAAGTCAGATCAGGGTTTAATGTCCCAAATCGTACTGTATTGAACCCCTTGGTGGAAACGAGCCACTAGTGCCTAGGCATCTCTCTTCATAGACAGCATCGACAGAGTGGATATTCCCAGTCCCAACTTCCTGTTTCAATAGAAAATACATCAACACAGAACTCTGTGCTTGTCAAAGGATTTTATGTGGTTTTTAGCGTGCATGAAAAAGTCATTTTCATCAACCTATTTGCTTTATGTAATCTATTTTATGCCACGATGAAATTTTACACAGGCTTGGAAATGAGCCCACAGCGGTCTTTTCTTCCCCTTGCCCCTGTTTTGCTTGGAGCATCTGAGCGTCAATGTCTACAGAAGGATGCATGCCATTATGGGACAGCTTTGGGCATGCTTTTCTGCTCCCATCACACATCAATGCCTCCATGACCATGAGGTAACATAATTGGAACATAATTTTCTGAAAAAGCCTGGGTTTGCATCAGGATTTTTTTCAGTGGAAATAGATGTTTCTCCACAATGGCAAGAGGTCTCTCTATCATTTCAGTTCAATGTTTTTTCCAAAACACACATACGCATGCTCATACCCACTCTCATGACACCTACTGGAGCCTTGTCCCACTGCAACAGAGATCAATCAAATGTCAGTTTGAATTCTGTAAATGCTCCAAAAATCGTATCATTCTTGAAAAAAACACGAACATCAAATTTGACATCTGGCGGGTTCCTCACAGAATTCAGTTTTCTGCATAGTAATTATGTATCACTGGCATATTTAAAATCTCAGTCTATTGAGCTATTTAAAATAAAAAATTCACCCAATTAATAAGTCTGGAATGTAATAGATTTATTTCACCTCTCATCTTATTTTCTTTTTTTGCATGCAGACACACACTTTCTCTCTTTTTATTTCCTTTCTATGGCTTTGCCACCTGGTGTCCATCCAAGAGCCATTTTCCACACAGCTGTTGCGGGTATTCTGAGTCTGACAAATCATAAGCAAATTGAAGCAGTTGTGCTTCAAAATAAAATGACAGATTGACAAGCATGAAAATGGTCATTTATATTTATAAAATTACTTTTATTCAGTGGAAACCTATTTTTTAAGTTATTTACATTTATATTACACACAATGGCTATTTCTACTGTTTTTATCTTAAGTTCATCTGTGATTGATGTGCATATGGAGGCGCAAGGATGTACTTCACTGCATGACCACACTCTGCACAGCCAACAGTGCAATGATTGTAATCCTAATTATATTTGACCTCCTGTCTCCTACTGAGTCAAAAACAATGTGCAGTGCATCTAACCATTCCATATTCGATCTCAAAGACAAATGAGAAAAGACAATGCAATATGGCATGCAGATTTTAAGACTGTGAGAGTGGGTCAGACAATGCTGGAAGGCAGTCTTCTGCAAAAATGTCATGCTAACACACAAAACGCATCACAGAAAATATCTTTGTATGACATTCAGACCCTTATCCACTCTATGTATAATCGATAATAAAATATTAATTTATATGCTAGAAAGTACAATAAAGTGGAAAGAAAAACACAGCATGGGGATAGGACTAAATTATGATCTATTCAATCTATTCCTCCCTGTATTTCACAGGCTAAGAGCATTTCAGAGGAGAAGATTAGGGAAGTGTGCTGAATTCCTCTCTGGGAACAGGGTTAGGCGTAGAACAAGACTTTAAATGAAGACACGCTGAAGGGCAGGATGAATGTAATAGTGCCCACCACGTAGGCCTAACAGTTGGTCCAGAAGTCAAACTAGTCTTAGGGAGTACTCTGTAAAGGGTAATTGCTAGTTCTTCTTTTCTCTATCTCTCTCACTTTCATGCACTAGGTCAATTCAGTGATTTAGATGAAATAATAGACACCCATTTATTTGAGCTCCAGGCAATATATAATTTGCAAGCTTTTTGGAGTTCCCATATTCATCAAGCGACCTCTCATTAGTGATCCAAATAGCCAAATGATCTCAGATGTTTTTAACTATTGAATGTAAAAAAATAAAAATCATACTTTTAATGGAAAAAAAGATTGTTTAATAGAATATTACCTTACCACAAAATTAATGGTAAACCGATTAACAGGATATTTACTGTAAAATATTGTAAATAAAATATTTATATATAACATATATTCTGTCCAAAATATCATATCATATATATATATATATATATATATATATATACATATTTATATCAATTTATTATATATTATAATAATATACATTATATATTATAATAATATACATAAGATTTAATATCTCACATTTGTTTGCATGTTTTGGACAAGATCTAATATATATAGGCCTATATATATATATATATATATATATATATATATATATATATATATATATATATATATATCTTGTTCAAAACATGCAAACAAATGTGAGATATTAAATCTTATCTAAGATATACCAGATTTTTTTTTAATATGTGCATTTACCCACTAACCTACCGAATACAATTCATACAAAACAATAAAGGATCATGTTAAATTATTTGAGTATTATGAGAGCACTTTTACCTGTCATCACCACAAAAAATGGTGTCCAAAAGATGGAGTAGCTTCTCATGCTATCCAAGTAGGCAGCTCACTAGGTTTTGCCTGGGTTTTGCAACACGGCCCCGCTCTTACTCTGTCTTCTCATAGACAGCAGTGTCTGTCTAGTCTGAGCTCCTCCCTCCTGCAGAAGCGAGCAGCACCTCCATTCAAACCCATCCAAACTCAAGGCATGAGCGTCTGCTCTTCCCCGCACAGCTGCTGCTGATCACCTACCTGCACAACAAACTCTGGATATTCGTGTTGTACTTTACTCCCCTTTAAACCTTCAAAAAAGAGGCGAACTGAATCATTCTGGCCCTAAACACACACACAAGTGGTTTTCCTGACTGCAAACATGGCGAGTGCCTCGTACCACATCTCTAATCTTTTGGAGAAAATGACATCCAGCGACAAGGATTTCAGGTCAGTCGTAATGCACAGGTCTAGATCGGGTGTTAATGAACATGCACGTTTATTTTCAGGCCTTGTGATTGCGTTTAAATGTTTTAACAAATAATGAAGCGATCGCAGAAAGTTTTAGGCCTCGTATCGCGCCCCTGTTGTTGTTTAGATTGACATGCTAAGCTAACAAGCTAACTCATACTGTACGGGGCTTTATTTGTATTTTTTTGCCGTTTAAAATTGTGCGTGGGGCATGCATTGACGTCTATAACTTGGTAATTTGCCATCTCATGTTGGAATATAAGCTGTCAAACGTGTGTTTTAGTGTGGATGTTAGCAAGCTTGTGTTAGCCTATTAGCCTTAGCATTTCGTTTTGGTGGCAATGCACTCGGACTGTCATATAATTTGTAACGAGTACAATTATTTATTACAAATAATGGACAAAATTAGCAGAATTGTTGAGTCATTGCAGCATTTGATGTAATTTACTTTCCTCGTGCTCGTTTTAGTTGGCTAATATTAGCAAAAGTGCACCACGAAATGAGCATAGAACTACATCACCTACTTTTTGGAGAACTTTGTATTGTGTAGAATTGATATTTAATTCAATGTTTTTCTTTTATTAGGATCTCTGCATTCAGTGTTTAAGAAACAACGTTTCGTTTAGGCCTATACATTTAAGTTAAAACAGGTTTGACATGTCATTCTTTTATCATTTCCTTATTTTATTCAGTTGTTAATCTAGGCCTGTTGTATTTGTTATCTTGTGCAGACTGACACTTAAGGCAGAAGTTGACTTGTCCTTTGTAAGTTACAGGCTCTGTGGAATGTTTTAATATATATGATGGTAACATTTGAAAAAGGAGATTTTTTTGTTTTACATAATGATAATGATGATAGATATTTCCCTCAATGTTATACCTATAATTATGCAAAGGGTCCTTATTGATTTTGTTCTGAGAATACTTGTCGGGTTTGAAATGCTGTCAAGGCCAGAAGCACGTGTAAATATGTTGATAACTGTTTAAAAGCATAATGATTATCATGAAATTGTAGTTCATAATCTAAATGGTCTATACAGTTACAATTTGTAATGTGTTCTGACATGCTTAGAACTTTCTATTGGGGATTCCCTTTAAAGATGTCAGTATATTCAACAGCAGCCACCAGGAGGTTAATGGTTTGTGAGTTTTATACATATCTGACAGAAGATTTCAAATGAATACTAATGCAGCCATCGGATCATATTTCCAGAGTCTACCCTGCCTGTCATTCACGTCAAACCACTTGCTGTTCTCATTCCAGCTCTTTCTAAATTTCACAAGATTTTACCCCTGGGAACATTTTGCTTACACACCATTCTAGGTCTCCTCTGTTGGTGTGTGCTGGCGTTCCCTCTCTCGCCCTGCTGTAGGAGCGTGCGTCTCATGCATTATTCATTCTTACTTAGGCTCTCTGGAATAAGAGATTCCATGCCTTCAAATATATGCCAAAGCAGACGCTTTTAGAACTGTGTGTGTGTGTGTGTGTGTGTGTGAGAGAGAGAGATGGCACGTATTAGGGTATGCAGAGGGTTTTTGCTCACATCACATATGAGGTTTTGTGCTGAGGCTTTGATGTTTGCACCCAAAGACAAGATTTCATTTTAATCCACTCCAGTTTCAGCTCAGAAGTGGATTATGAATTTAGCAAACCATGACAAGTGAGATGAAAAGGTGAAAATGCTTCAGTCAGTCCATTTTCTTTGACATAATGCCAGCAGCCCCTGCCATTCAGGTGGTTCTCACCTTTTTCTAGTCCTCTTTATAGTAGCCATTCTGTTAGTGCTGACGTCACATGAAACCCTCTTTAAGTGTGTCACTGTGTCTGGACTATTAGGAAAAATGCCTTGCAACTGTTTATTTTTTTGAAATTATGTTTTTTTTATAAAGTAAAGCAGGATATACAAGAAAATGCTGATGATTCTTATCCATTGAGAAATGGTTGGATAATGAAAAACAAATTATTTATATGACAGGTGGTTGGAGGGTAAGGAATTGCTAACATTAGTCAAAGTCATTTCAGGGGCGGAACAAGTTATTATATTTTGGTGGGAGAAACAACTTCTTCAAAAAAGTATATAAATGATTCATAAAAAGTCCTTGTTTATTCCCTCAGATTCATGGCCACCAATGATTTGATGTCCGAGTTGCAGAAGGACTCCATAAAGCTGGATGATGATAGTGAACGGAAGGTGGTCAAAATGATTTTAAAGCTCCTGGAGGACAAGAACGGAGAAGTTCAGAATCTGGCTGTAAAATGGTAAGCTTTTTGCCATTATTCAATTGTTTCAGTCCTTCTGTGCTTTCATGAACTTGAAAGCTTCTCTTACTGGGGTGTTTTCAGTATGTCCTTCATGAATTGGCTTCAGTTTGTTCTCTGAAAATGTTTTAATGTGAAATTGATTCATGCCACTGTGATTTAGTGAGAGGTATTGCTGTTTTGTTTTTTTTACTTTGATTTATCTCGGTTGTTAGCTTTTGAGATTAACCTCTATT
The DNA here is from genome assembly GCF_949152265.1 of Phoxinus phoxinus. Taxonomy (NCBI): domain Eukaryota; kingdom Metazoa; phylum Chordata; class Actinopteri; order Cypriniformes; family Leuciscidae; genus Phoxinus; species Phoxinus phoxinus. The sequence continues at coordinate 8,918,909 of NC_136884.1, forward strand.
TTTTCCCCTAGATAGTTTTGAAGGGATTGCATGAATAAGTCACAGTAATCTCTTTTCATTTCATTCAGTCTATGTGCTGAAATACAAGTAAACAACGACTCTTTTTTTAAACCTTATGGCAGTTAAAGCCATCTTGCAAATGGATTAACACTGATTTATATGCTAAACAGAAATAATTTGTAATGTACCATTTCGCAGTACAGACATTTTTGCAAGCAATCCAAATTTATACATTGCATAGTAATAGAAAAATAGGAAGTGTTTCACAGGTTGCACTAAAAGTCCTTATTTCTTGCAGTTTGGGCCCACTTGTCAGCAAAGTGAAGGAGTACCAGGTCGAAACCATTGTTGATACATTGTGTACAAACATGTTATCAGATAAGGAGCAGCTTCGAGATATTTCTAGCATCGGCCTCAAAACGGTGATTGGAGAACTCCCGCCAGCGTCCAGCGGTAAAACACGTTTTCCCTGCATAATAATATAAATGTAGTTGTATTCCCCAACTGTGTTTTTTCCTGATTAAAGGACAGAGAATTCATTCACATGTTTATGGCTATATTTAGTTATTTTCATGTGCCATCTTTCCTGCTATAAGTCCATTTCTGTTTGCTTTAGGCTCTGCTCTTGCTGCTAGCGTTTGCAAAAAGATTACAGGCCGCCTCACAAGTGCCATTGCCAAGCAGGAGGATGTCTCAGTTCAGCTGGAAGCATTGGACATCATGGCAGACATGCTGTGCAGGTATGTCAGACAAGCCATGTGATGACTGCTGCTCTTGTTTAGACCAATTGTGCTTTTGAGTGCACATGGGCTCCTGCCAGGTAATTTTTTGATGTGTGTGTGCACACGCATCTCCCTAGCTGTGACAGTTCTCAGTTGTCTTTTTCCTCAGTTCACTGAGCTGAGTGTACTATAAAGGTCTTTTAGTTTAGATGCTGACGCTTGGCTCTGTTGTGTGGTAACTAATGGCAGACTTGGGTGAATGCATTTTGCACACATACATTAGGCAGACGCTTTTATCCAAAGCGACTTTGAGATTTTTTGCCAGCTTTTGTGTGCCTTGGGAATTGAATCCACAACCACATTACTAAGGTCATGCTTTACCAATTGAGCTACACATAATCATTTAAACATGAAGCATGTACTTTCCCATGATTAGGATTTAAAGCCTGTTCACACTAAGAATAAAAACCATAACAACTGTATTCACATCCACACCAATGGATGATAACATTGTTTATAGTTGTAGTTTTTAGAAATGAAAGGAAATCAGTGGTCATTATGTGGTCTTTGCAACAATCTCTTCTTTTGAATGTTTAACATTGTTTGTGTTCAATCATCCAGACAAGGAGGCCTCTTAGTGAATTTCCACCCTTCCATTCTGAGCTGTCTGCTGCCTCAACTGACAAGCCCTCGCCTGGCAGTAAGGAAGAGGACCATCATAGCCCTGGGACACCTGGTCATGAGCTGCGGAAACTTGGTCTTTGTGGACCTCATCGAGCACTTACTATCTGAGCTCTCACGCAACGAGTCCATGTCAACCACGCGCACTTACATCCAGTGTATTGCTGCCATCAGCAGACAAGCTGGCCACAGAATCGGTGAGGCTCCCCCGTTGTTACAGACCTCAGTTAACTTAATGTCTTCGGGGTTCAAGACCTCATCTCAGTTACTCTTTAAGTGCTGAAAGCAATTTTAGTGTGCACTTATTGAAGCCATCATCTGTGATCTTCTCATACAGCTATTAGTTTCACCACTGATGCTGTAATTTAGTCTTTGCTGGAATGAGCTAAAGCAAACCAAAGCCATCCTCAAAGATCTTTAATGAAAATGATCCAATTATTACAATAGCTGTTTTTTTTTGTTTTTTTGCTCGAAGCGTAGTGTAAATACATTTGTGTAATGATATCCTCCTCTCCTCCTAGGTATTGCCTTTTTACCGCAGTTCTCCATGGCTTGATCTTGAAGTCCAGAGTCCTTTCTTATGATAGAAAATGTTTCAGTCAAGATTGAGGTCACCAGTATTGACATCGAATCTTGATTACATTTCACTTTATGATTGCTCAGGTTGATGAGCAGTAGAAGTTATTCAGGCCGAGGTGTGCCATCTCTCTCCCCATCAGTATTTTGACGTCATTCAAAGATATTAAGTTGATCTCTCTTTTCCACAAGTTTTAATAATTGATACAATAATAAAACGCTTTGAAGTTATCCATAATTATTCACACAACTTTTACTGTTTTCTTCCGTTTCCACGGTTCCACCCCCACAGAACGATTATTATATATAGGGGGTATAAGCTTGAAGTCAACTCTCTTTGGAATTTGACCGAACAAATTGCCAGAATGTAATTGTGTGACAGGAGATAGAACAATCTCCAGTACGGTCGTTATTACCCGTCACCTTGTCATCAACGTTGTTCCATTGCTGCGCTGCTAAGGCAGGCCATTTGGCACAAATGAAATGAAGTGAAAAGTCATTTAGGTTTGCTGCTGTGGTGCGCCGTTCCCCATCAGCCAATTACCGCCTACGTTTGATGAAACAAAGACAGCTGCGATTAAGATGCACAAGATTACTTCAGTGGAATGCACTCCGTTGTTTTGTAGCTATCTCTTGGCGCTACAGTTTTAATTAAGTCTTTTTGTCATTTTAAAATTGTTTCTTTGATTGCGCTGAAAACAGCAAGGCCTTTATCTTGCAGCCCTCCAAACTAATTTTTATTTCACAATGAATTATTACAGTTCGATGTTAAGTTTTGCAACTGTCTGATGTGTGTGTAACGATGGTAATGACAACATGCTAATTTTATCCTGCAGGTGAGTACTTGGAGAAGATCATCCCATTGGTGGTGAAGTTCTGCAATGTTGATGATGACGAACTGAGGGAATACTGCATTCAAGCTTTTGAGTCTTTCGTAAGGAGGTTAGTCTAACATTTGTGATACCAGAAAATTATACTTTCTATTACAATATAAAAAATGTGAGTTTGTTTCTTGTGATATTATAATAGATGAGTTGGACCAGAGAGTGAAAAAAAAAAGAAGCAAAAATGTGGTTATTTCTTAATTTTTATGACCGGTATTATGCTGTTTAGTAATAGTATAGATAACAAGAATATTACCAACATAAACGTAGCCATTGAAAAGCTGTAATCTTGAAGTTTCCCTGTTGCATGACTTATATGGTTAAATGTGTAATTTTAAAAAAAACTATTGCTTTTGATTCCCAGGTGTCCAAAGGAAGTCTATCCACATGTCCCAACAGTCATTAGCATCTGTCTTAAGTATCTGACCTATGACCCCAACTACAACTATGACGACGAGGATGAAGATGAGAATGCAATGGATGCCGAGGGTGTAGACGAAGATTATCAAGGTATGAGGCGGGGCTCATTTCTCCTCTCTGTCTGAGGGAAGAAGGATTTATTCTCTCTCCCAAACCAAAAGAGTCTGTTTAGCTGTAAGTTTCCACCTCAGTTTGTTAGTTCTGGTGTGTGTTAGCCTCTGCTTGTCGCATAACAGTAATAACAATGAAAGCACCGTATTGGTAATACAGCAGCCAGAGAAGGCAGTCTGTCCATGTTTAAAGACAAAAAGAAAGTTGGACCTCTGCAAAGGCTGTTTGCAAGACAATCAGAATTCAGCTTCTTGTTGGAGTGAATGGACGGTGGTAACTGGTCTGGTTTTTCACAGCTGATAAAATTGGCTCTGAGATTGGTTTGGGGGTACTGATTGTCCTGTAATGACAAGACAGGCTTAAACATTTGCCACCATTCCTCTGGCACCTTAGAGATTGTCAAGCCGGCACCTTTTCACCCTCCTTAATGCATGTGCTGAGCATGTCGTGCCACTTTCTTTGACAGAGGTTGTGCATTCTCTGAGTGAAAATGCTTTATTTAACCATTAGTGCTCTGAAGCACAACTGAGTGTGGATGTGCTCAGTGTTGCATGTTGAAAGTGTTGGAATGAAGTTTTTCATGTGGAAGCATGGTTGAAGAAATATGGGTTGCTGCACCCCACAATTTGACAGGACTATAATGACAAGCCCCTCTCCTAAAGCATGAGTTCGACATTCACTGCATTCATGACTACCTTTGTTCTACTTGATCTTTTTTGGCATCAAGGATTTTTATTTTCCATCCCTATTGTAGTGTCATTTTCATCCATGAATCATATTCGTACCGATTTGCGGTTTTCTTTTCAATAATTGATTGTGCTGACTGTGCACTAGCTTGTAAGCAGCCTTAGGAGACTCATACAGTTTGGTAGCAGATTTGAGGGTATGTTTGTTTTTCTCTTAGTAGTCCACACTTCAGAAGTTCATGTTTTTTGTGGTTCAGGGGACAAACTTGTTGCCCTATATGTTTCACAAAGAGTGTTTACAAAGAAATAATTTTTGTGGCTGCTAGCTTGAGATGTGTCTTAGTACCCAGACACATCTACATACATAATATGCCAACTGTTTTGGCCAATTTGGAATAAAATATGAATTGTAGCAGTTGCAACAGATGGAGTTATTCAAATTAGTGGCTGTGATTATGATATAATCTAACTCCAAACAGGAAGTGACGATGAGTACAGTGATGATGACGACATGAGTTGGAAAGTGAGGAGAGCAGCAGCAAAGTGCTTGGATGCCGTGGTGAGCACACGACATGAGATGTTACCCGAGTTCTACCGCACTGTTTCACCGGCGCTCATTGCCCGTTTTAAAGAGCGGGAAGAAAACGTGAAGGCGGATGTGTTCCATGCCTACTTGTCCCTACTCAAGCAGACACGCCCTGCCCAGAGCTGGCTCTGTGACCCAGATGCCATGGAACAGGGAGAGACTCCTCTCACAATGCTTCAAATCCAGGTAGAGACAAATTTACTTTCCTTTTACCTAGGACTGCTAGTTCATACATGTACACACATTCTTTACTGGTTGTTTGTGTTTTTGATGTACATTTCGCACATAAATTATTTGATGCTCAACTTGTCAAAATGATGTAACTTTTTTTGCAATATATTCTCATATATTGTATAATATAAGTCTTCATTGTAATATACTGTGAAGACTATTTGGAGACAAAAACTCTAACTCTACAGACATTTGGGATTCCTAATTATTAAAGTTCATTCATGAGGGTGATGTTTTGTGTGCCTTTGCAGGTGTCCATGATAGTGAAAGCATTGCACAAACAGATGAAGGAGAAAAGTGTTAAGACCCGGCAGTGCTGCTTCAACATGCTGACAGAATTAGTAAACGTGCTGCCAGGGGCCCTGACACAGCACATTCCTGTTCTCATCCCAGGTATGTGCCGCAGGCAAGCTAGTACATGTTAAAGCGAGTAGTCAGTCCTTCCATGATCATTTGCTTAATTCTTGCCAAGTGTGATCAGCATTTTACCTGTGACATTTATAAAAGCACCATGGGGTAAACCTGGAAATGTTAGGTCTTTTTTGGTTGGAAATCTTTTGTAGCCGTTATGTTAAGTTTCTCAATATTTTAGCATTTGGAGTGACATTTGTGAATTTTTTTCCATCTAGGAATCATATTTTCCCTCAACGATAAGTCGAGCTCTTCAAACCTGAAGATAGATGCCCTGTCTTGCTTGTATGTGGTCCTGTGCAACCATCAACCTCAAGTCTTCCACCCCCATGTTCAGGCTATAGTGCCTCCTGTAGTTGCTTGTGTGGGTGATCCCTTTTATAAGATCACCTCTGAAGCACTGCTGGTCACCCAGCAGTTGGTCAAAGTCATTAGGCCCCTGGATCAAACAGATGCTTTTGATGCCTCACCCTACATCACTGACCTTTTTGCTTGCACCATTAAACGGCTGAAGGCAGCAGATATCGACCAGGAAGTCAAGGAGCGAGCTATTTCTTGTATGGGGCAAATTATCTGCAACCTCGGTGATAGCCTTGGTACGGACCTACCAGGCACACTCCTCATCTTCCTAGAGCGACTGAAGAATGAGATAACAAGGCTGACTACTGTCAAAGCTCTCACACTCATCGCAGGTTCGCCGCTGAAGATCAACCTGAGGCCCATCTTGGGTGAGGCTGTTCCCATTCTTGCGTCCTTTCTGCGTAAGAACCAACGAGCATTGAAACTAAGCACACTGGCTGCACTGGACATTCTGGTCAAGAACTACAGCGATAGTGTAACACCAGCCATGATCGACGCTGTCCTGGCTGAGCTGCCACCTCTTATCAATGAAAGCGATATGCATGTCTCCCAGATGGCTATCAGCTTCCTCACCACGCTTGCACGAGTCCACCCTGACTCGCTGTCTAAAATAAGTGGCTCTATTTTGGCTGAACTCATAGCTTTGGTTCGTTCACCGTTGCTGCAAGGTGGCGCTCTTAGTGCCATGCTGGAATTCTTCCAGGCTCTTGTAGCCACGGGAACTGCCAGCTTGGGCTACATGGACCTGCTACGTATGCTAACAGGTCCTGTGTATGCTCAGAGTGCAGCGCTCACCCATAAGCAATCCTACTACTCCATTGCAAAGTGTGTGGCCGCTCTCACCCGTGCTTGTCCTAAAGAGGGCCCTGCAGTGGTGGGACAGTTCATTCAAGATGTGAAGAATTCACGCTCCACCGACTCTATCCGATTACTGGCTCTGCTTTCCCTGGGAGAGGTCGGTCATCATGTTGATCTTAGTGGCCAGCCTGAGCTGAAAACGGTCATCCTGGATGCCTTCTCTTCAGCCAGCGAAGAGGTCAAGTCGGCAGCTTCATATGCGTTAGGCAGCATAAGTGTGGGGAACCTCCCGGAGTACCTGCCCTTTGTCCTGCAAGAGATCTCTGGCCAGCCCAAGCGACAGTACCTGTTGTTGCACTCTCTCAAGGAAATAATCAGCTCTGCCTCGGTTGCAGGGCTCAAACCCTATGTAGAAAATGTGTGGGCATTGTTGCTCAAACACTGCGAGTGTACAGAAGAAGGCACAAGGAACGTGGTAGCTGAATGTCTGGGAAAGTTAACACTTATCGACCCAGAGACTCTTCTGCCCAGGCTAAAAGGCTATCTCTTATCAGGTGATCGTCAAACTCTGCCTGTTTAATTTGTATCAAAACACTGATAAATCAAAGTTCTTTATATCATAAACCTTTTTATATATATACAAAATCAGAGTTTTGATTGAGGTGTTCTCTTTCTCTCACCAGGATCATCTTATGCCAGGAGCTCAGTAGTTACCGCTGTTAAATTCACAATTTCTGATCACCCACAGACAATTGACCCCCTTCTTAAAAACTGCATAGGCAAGTACAAATTTGCACTATTTTGAATTTTGTCGAACACTTTTTAGAACTGTTTTTTATTGTAATATTATTGAAATACTTCAGGTGATTTCTTGAAAACATTGGAAGATCCAGACCTCAATGTACGAAGAGTGGCTCTAGTTACCTTCAACTCTGCAGCTCATAACAAACCTTCACTTATTCGAGACCTGTTGGATACAGTTCTCCCTCATTTGTACAATGAGACCAAAGTGCGCAAAGAATTAATCAGAGAGGTAATCTTCCCTTTGTCCAAAGCCTATTGCTTTACTGTCTTTTTCAAACCTTAGTCAGTCTAATTGCCTCTTTCTAGGTTGAGATGGGTCCGTTCAAACACACAGTGGACGATGGGCTGGATATCCGGAAGGCTGCATTTGAATGCATGTACACTCTTTTAGACAGCTGCCTTGATAGACTTGACATCTTTGAATTCTTAAACCATGTTGAAGATGGACTTAAGGACCATTACGATATCAAGGTAAGCCGTCAGAGTAATCCATGAATCTTTCATGAGATAGGCCTTTTGCCATGCAGATCATTTAGCGACCACAGAAGATGAAAGAGTGAATTGATTAACAAAGATTCAGTGTGTGGTCATCAAAGGCATAAATGCATAATGCATTGACAACAAATGTGATCCAACTTTATTTTAAATTTACTTATTACCAGGTGTACTTTCATGATAATGACGTAAAAGTGCTTTGTACTAGATAATTTTGTATTTTAGGTTTAAATTGTTTACCTACCCACTTTAAACAGGAGTTACCAAGTTATGCATTTACCTAGCAAGCCATGCGTGTTTGATAGTTTCTAGGGCCTTCAAAGATACAGTGGGGGTAAAATATGTGCATAGGCTCATGAATCATATGAAGGTTTATAATTCCTAATGTTCTTTTTGCTCTATGAATGTCTTTACAGATGCTGACGTTCCTCATGCTGGCCAGATTATCTAGTTTGTGTCCCAGTGCAGTGTTACAGAGGTTGGACAGACTTGTGGAGCCGCTCAGGGCAACATGCACCACTAAGGTTCGCAAGATATTCATCAAACAACAAAATCAGACACAAAGCATTTTCGGTGTATATGAAAAAAAAAATAGAGGAAATCTGAGACATCTGTGGGTTTTCTTAGGGGAGCGAAAGTTTGAATACGGTTTGCAATATTTACAGATCCTGTTCCCCCTTCTTGTCAATTCCCCTCTTTCTCTGTGTTTCTCAGTAATCACAAACAACTGGAAAGAGCCCTTTGATTTCTAATTATGATGTTGGCTCATGACACATTTTCTTTCCCAGGTAAAAGCCAACTCTGTAAAGCAGGAGTTTGAGAAGCAGGATGAGCTCAAACGATCTGCCATGCGGGCTGTAGTGGCCTTGCTAACCATCCCAGAGGCAGAGAAGAGCCCACTAATGAGTGAGTTCCAGTCTCAAATCAGCTCCAACCCTGAGCTGGCCGCCATCTTTGACAGCATCCAGAGGGACTCCACCACGGCTAATATGGAATCCATGGACACCAGTTAAATGACCACAACAATGTGCCCACTCCAAAAATCCACAAAGAAAACCAACCCTGGGGGACCCTTGTATTGTTCCATGCATTGCACTGAATCAAAAATAGGAGGAAAACTAAAATCTAAAATTAAGAAAAAAAGAAAAGAAAAAAAAAAACGATTGAAAGGACAGACATTCATCATACTAAGCTTCAAAGCTTATTTCCACATTCTTTTTTTCTTTTTCTATAAACAACAGGAAATTGCCTCAATTATTCATTGTTCTCCATTCCTCCCCCACCATTTTTTATGAATTTTTTCTGGTCGTTTTCATAATTTCTGAGACTCGGTCACCTGAAAATGATTTGACCACAGTATTTGTGTTACCATGGGACATTCGTTCTTTACATTCTAGGTTGCCGACGACTCAATCGGGATCTACAGGGGTAAGCGATAGCACTCAGTGAATTTGAATCGTTTCAGAACCATGTTTTTTTTTTTTTTTTTTTTTCTGTTATGTTTCTTATCAGACAAGTTTTATTAGGTTTTTGTACGATTTGAATGTCATCTCCTCTTTTTACTGTTGACAGCTTAAGTACAGAGCGAGATAAGTCTTAGAAATATTATCCCGAAGAGGTGTGGCATAGTTAGGGTGTTTCATTGGATGAGTGGCTGCTTATTCTTCTTTCATTGCATTTCATTACATTCCCACTGTCCGCAGAATTGCAAGTCATAGCATGTCACACATCCAGAGAATGAGAATTCAGCTACGCACGATTTGCATATTTTCTTTTTCTATTTGATGACAGTTTTGTTTGGCTCCAGCATATAGAGGTAAAATATGACATTGAACATTGTTATGAGAAAATATCACCCTGTATGGAACGCACATATTGTGAATAAAATGAGTGGAGAATATTTTATCAGGTGCTCAACTGTATTCTGAAACTGTAAGGGTGTTGCTCTCACTGTTTAGATCCACTATTAAGATGCTGCCTTGTTTGAACTCCTCACCTGTAAAATTGGTTGGGAATATTATCTTTTTTAAATAGAGCTAGTTTAACTTACCGCAATACTCTTGAGTTCTGTGTTTAATTTGCAGGTCTCTTTGAGAATATCTGTAAGCTGGGCTAATGAACACCATCGTGACCAGCGGGTGACTGAAGTTTGAATCCGATACCCTGAAAATCAGTGTGTATAATGCACAATCTAGGTTTATTTGTGTAGTCCTGTATGCACAGCGTTTACATTCATTGAAGTGTGATAGTACGGCAATGTTCCTCCGTAAGAAATCAATAAAAGGCTCATTGCTGCCTGCATCCAAATGTCATTTTATGGTCCTTCTACTACAGTTAGAACCATCATAATGGCTGATGCATATTGATCACAAAAATGACAAGAGCTGGCTGAAATTGCCAGTTCCAATCTGCTTGGCCGACTTAATTTGACTTCTGGAAATGAAGGAGATCACATTTTTGTGTTTAGGCTCATAGTAGCTGATCTCTATTTAATTAAAGTCTGAATTAATCAATACTTAAGGACAAATATAAAGTCCATACATGTTTTATATTATTTTTCGGTTTTATATACAGCTGTTCATGGAGACTGCTGCACTATTATTTGAATTCATTGTCCAGAACAATCTGCAGTATGGAGCAGATATTGGACTGCGAGTCAGATGTCTGCCTGTGCGACACTGTCACATTGAGCACATCTTCAAGATCACTAAGATTTCATCTTGTATCAGACAGCTTAGAATTTTCACTTTGTTTTCAAGAACCAGTAATTGTAAAGTTAACGTGAAACGAAATTGACTTTGGTTTAATTTGTGTTCCTGCTTGTATTGTGATTATCAGTTCCGATTAGGTTAACTTTGCTTTCATCATTCAAAGTATAACTTGGAAGCATGCTGGAATTCACTAAGTGCAAGCCGGACCTGGTCAGCTCTGACGTCTGTCATCAGTCAGTCTGTGCAAAGGTCATCGACTCTACCCATGCGTGGCGAACAAGCCGTGGAAATTCATTTTTATAAGCTAACAAAAAATGTCAAATATGTCAACATGCCACAGAGGACACAAACAGGTTAATATGAGGGCAGAAGAGTTCTAAACAGGGTTTTGATCTGCTTCTAGACTGCTGAAAGCATGAAAGTACATTAGCAGTTTGTCGTCGCTTAAATGAACCCACTTCCAATTTGCACGCTAATGAGTCACGCAAATGCTATTAAAGCCCAATTTACAGTGGCCTGATTTGCATCAGAGGTGTGAGGGCTAATGCACAGACGTGATCGTTCGCTCATCAGAACAGATGTAGGGTGGCAATGTTGCCTTGCAAGGTGTTAAAACAAATTCTAGACATTTAACAGCTGTCAAAACAGATGTCACAGAAAGTTGTCAACATTTCAAACAAAGTTTTGTCTAAAAAGCTTTCTCGCTTACAAAAGACAACAAGAAGCTATATGGCACAGACCTCCCTTCCAAACTGTGTATATATGTGATCATATTATTGTGAGCAAGCCAAAAAATGGGCTAATCATCATTACAGATGAAATGTGTTTTATAATGATGACGAAGTGTTTGTCTGCACTGCCCTATGGGAGAACGCAGCAGGAGGCTGTAAAAAGCACACTGCAGATTAATGCTTCCCTACTGCTGACAGATCCTCCATGGCCCGCTGAGCAGCTGCTTGTAGCTGTTTTAAAGCCTGAAGCTTAATGTTTCACCTCTAAGCCGGATTTAAACAATGCAAGGAGACCTCACCCCCTACAGGGGAATATAACTCATATCATCTCACTAATGATGCTTACACTAGCTACGTGCCAGAGTAAAGTCTATGCACTGATATGTCTGTATTTAGTTTCTCTGAACTGGAACTCGATTATGAACTATATTGTTGGTTTCGATTGGATGAAATGACTTGAGCTCATTTTGTGGCCAGGTAACAAAAGATAAGTTTGGGTGGCTCTTTTACTGTATTATAATGTTGTGCAAATCATTTATTATATAAAATTTATTATTTTGAGTCATCGTTCTTTGTTTGCTTCTGTTCTGATTTTAATGACCCTTTACAAATCATTTCAGAGAAAGAGGTTGTTCTCAACTCTGTGGGGTTCTGGGACACAGCCACCCAATCAACAGCAGAGAATTTTGTTGTCTTGGATTTTGACTGGTCTGTTAAGGTGGTCATGGTAATGTCCTGACTTGCAGTGCTTTGGACTGTCCTCAGTGTGAGGCGGTGGCCAGCCTTTCCACCGAGTGGTCTTATTGATATTCTGCATTCCCATGGTAAGTTTTATCATTATCTGATGTTTTCCTGAACATTACTGATGCCAAACCAGGATATTTGTCAGTCTAAAAGTACTATTGTTGCACTTCTATTCAATGAAATGTGTTGTTATCAGAAATGAAAGGTGAATATGCCGATGTTTCAAAGCTGTGCTAAACAGTGCACATTTTATAACATTATTATATTGTTTTATTTGTTGTTGCCTGCAATGTCAGAATACACTAATTTCTTTAGTGTCCATGCTTAATCTTTAATCTGGCACTGAAATTTTTCAAATGGAGAAAAAGAAAATATGAGGTTTATGCGGAGGGAAATGGGCAGGCAACATGCTTTATATTTCAAGGTAGATTTTGTGTTTGATTAATGCCTTAAAGCGTGAGATTGATTTTTAAACAATCCCGATGTATCAGTAAACAAATTATCTCCACTGTGGCTAAAAATATATTTTCAGTGCACATGCCTTGAATTTATGCAATGAAACACCTATTTATATGTTAATGGACTTCTTGCAGACTAATGGAATTCTTGAAATCCTGTTGGTAAAGATAAAAGCCAAATCATTGCTTAAGAATATCTCTAATTAAACAATTATGTATAGAAGGGAGAGGGTTGGTTATATTAATGAAAGTTAATTTGGTATTTGTCAATATCTTTGTGCTTGTGTTCTAACAACTTGTTCTTTTAAGGGTAAATAAGAATCAGGATGGGCTTTTCTGGCAAAGACATTCCCATTAATGGGAATGGAGACTGGTAATATATATATATATATATACACATACACACTTTAATACACGTATATGACTATAAATGGAAAGAACAAACAAACAGACAAAAAACATTTACAGCTTTAAACATCATGTATGTTTGAGGTTAATCTACAAGAGTAACTCATTTCTTTTACAGTAAATGTATTAGTCTTATTTGTAACTCGTATTATGCATTGATATAACCAAATCACTTGCTGTGTCAGCAGGCCCTCCAACAAATTTAGGAAACACAGAAGCCAGTCCCCTTTTCGTGATGTTTCACCTGTACCATCACATTTCTCAGAACCGGTCTCATTCCTGCAACATGGGGTAAACACTTCAGAATTATTAATACCACTGACCATTAAACTGTATATTTGACAATTGTATCTGGTATCCAATCTCCTAAATTAGTACCTCGTATCACTCCTCACTCTGTTTTCTCCTATAATAAAGCAATTTCAACTACCATCCATTTATTTAGAAAGTAGGAGTGTAACAAGCAAGATAATATACAGTTGCAGAATACACCCCTGCATACAACATGAGGCCGTGTGTCCACCAAAGCGTTTTTAGCCAGCTGAAAACACTAGGCGCTCTGCTGAAAACGCCGAGCTGCGGGTGCTTGAGAGCGTTTTGGCAGTTGCAGTTTTTTTTTCAGTTGAGACGCATCGTTGCTATGATACAGAATATCCGTTGGTCCGTGTTGTATTAGTCCCGCCCCTTCTCCACTGTGATTGGACGGTTGGCTAAAAAGAGACAGTGATGAGCACTGCGTTTTACCCATAGTTGAACATTCTTCAACTCTCGGCGACCTGTAAAAAACGCCGAGCGCTCAGCACTTCAGCGTTAAATACTCGCTCAGCGCCTCGTTACGCTCCTGGCGTTCTAAAAACACGGCGTTCCCATTGAAAACAATTGAAAAATAAAGCCAGCCGCGTGAAAAAACGCTTTGGTGGACAGACGGCCTAATCAACCTGTTTATTTTGCAATAATGACTGGCTAATAGTGCATTATCACACATTATATGGCAGCATTATATATGCACCAACCCTGCTTGTTTTACACAGGATGTAACTGCCAACCTTCCCCGTCTCCCTGGTGTAAGGGGGCCACTCAGGGATGAAGATGACGACGATGATGTTCGGAGTCACAAGAGCTTGCCAGCGGTGATGACTACATTAACCCTCCAACCCAGAGACAAGAGGTCATACAGACATTCTGAGAGTCGCATCAGTTTACCCCCTCTCATAAGCACCAGGTACTGAATACAGATCATTCCAGGGCTGTGTTTTGGTCCACTTTTTTATGCCCGTCCCTCCATCTTGTTCACTTGGATGTACGTCCTTGCTTACATTGCAAGAGTGCCCACTACTGGCAGAACCCTTGTAATAGGTTTAAACAGACCACCCTAAGCCAGGGGTGTCCGATCCTGCTCCTGGAGGTCCTGCAGAGTTTAGCTCCAACTCCAGTTTAACTCACCTGAACCAGTTAATCCAGGTCTTACTGGTATACTAGAAACTTCCAGGCAGGTGTGTTGAGGCAAGTTGGAGCTAAACTCTGCAGAACAGTGGCCCTCCAAGACTGAGTTTGGACACCCCTATACCCTTGATCACTTGTGGGTAAATTAAGTGCAACCTCTGCTAGTTGCTGTTGCGACGTTACTATTGTGTTGCGTTGTGTTCTATGGATCTGCCTGAAGTGCACATACGAGTAGACTCCCTCTGTCAAAATCAAGGGGTCGAGAGTCTGTCCAAATAAACTTCCCAACGAAGTTGAACACATTTAAAAATGGTGGCGGGGATTCACCCGAGGTGAAGTGCTTAGGAAAAGTTGCGAGAGCCATAAGCGATATAAGTGGTTCACTTTGTAAGCAACATGTTTTAAAGGAATAATTCACACAACAATGAAAATGTTGTCATTTAATCACCCTCAAATCTGAACTATTCCTTTAATACAGACTTTGTATACACCACTAATTGTTTACCAATGGCCAATTGTTATTCAGAGGCATAATATGTTTATTGCTGAAACGTATGATTTACCAGGTGCAGTTTGATTGTGAAAGGCACTGGATTCAAAACTGTCTCAAAACTCCCACCAATCACCAAATCCAGAAATAATTGGAAGGAAACAGACCCCCCGAGACCTCCTTGTAGGTCTGGATGCAGGTATTGCCTCCCTTTTTCCATTAACAACCACCCTTTGCGAGTACATTTAATGTACATTGTATCTTGCTTCATAAAAAAAAGTCATGCCACTGTTAACTTAAAACCGTCAGCTCAAATATCAAATCAACCACCTATTGACTGGCCATCTAAAACCTGACAATAAGAACAGGACTTTCCAGCAGAATTCAGTGCCCTTCGCTTTTAGGCTAGAGGAAAGTAAAATTATTTCATACTTGTCAGTGTAGGCAGGAGGCATGGCGAGACTTCGTTCTGCATTTGGAGCGCTGTTAAATTCACAGAACAAAAATGAAAAGGCACAGTCAATATCTCGCCCGGCAGATATATGCAGAGTAATTTTCAGCTTATTAATGATTTAAAGCCTGGTTAGTCTCGGCATCACGTGGGCAAGTATTTTTCTGCTTCCCTCATTTATTTGAGGCTGTGAGGTGCGAGGGAGAGAGAGAGGAGATCAGCGCTGAGAACTGAGAAGGCAGAGAAAAGGGCATGTAGGTTTCTATTCAATTACTATCAGCCCCCACAGCTGGGCTAATAAACTGAAATTAAAGTGTCCCAATAAAGTGGAATTACACAGTGCAAACAGCTACACAGTCAGTCAGGTCTGGTTGTAGAGCAGAGAGTATGTTTAAATGCCTCTCTGGTAGACACACGGCACTTATGTGAATTAAGAGCAATGAGTTTCAGATATGTCTCCGCTTGCCAGGACCATCACTGATGAATGCGATTAGTAACAGAAATGGTAATTGAATCTTAATGTGATTGAAAACCTGATAAACTTTCCTGTAGTGGAACGTTTTGCGGTGAACCCATAGTCAACTAGGCAGATAGGCTTTGGAATATATAGTGCAACATACTTTAAGTTATGCAACAAAGTTAACAAACCATTAACCCTAGCCTAAGCAAGCATCTGGTTCATCAAAGTGTGCATGCTTTTTAGTTGTATGCATATAACTAGTACATATATATATAGTATTTCATCTAATTATTCTCATTCTCTTATGAAAAAGGCCGGACAAAATGGAATTCCTTTCAGCTAAACCTGCTCATGCATTGATGCATCCAGAAATTGTACCTGTCGGGCAGACGTCTCTGTCTGTCAAGGTGCACACTGTTCAAGGAAATGGGCCCTGCTTGCTTCCTGCCAAAGCCTCTGGAGTGTCCCCGAGATCTCGACTTACTTTCCAAAGTCCTGTAGTGCAGGCAGTGTACCCTATCAGTCCTGACACCATGCAACAGATGAGGCAGACTGACAGAGCGTGCCAGCCCCTGAGGTCTGTGCTGAAAAAAGCACCAAACAGAGGAGTGTTTGACTGCCCACTGGCAGCCCACCTACTGGAGCCATTTTCTGAGTTCCAGGAGCATCTGTGCCGCCAAATCCTACACTCTCCACTGCCTTATCGCGCAGCTCTGCCACAGCTCCACATTTCTTGTCACCAGGACCAGGTAGATCTGTTGCCTGCACATAGGGGCCCATACAGTTCCCTGATGGAGCACACCGTAGAGCTCTGCAACTCCCGAGGACAGAAGCTTCCCAAAATCACCATGACCTGCCCGACACCTTCTCCAAAACGCCTGTGTCGCACAGAGATGAGGCATGCGGCTTGAAAGGCAAACCAAGATGGCTGCAGAGTGAACTAACAAGCTAAACAACTCAAAAGCTAATATTGCTCTGCGCACAAAGAATCACAGAAAGTTCACCAAGATCACAAATTCATTTTGTTCACGTTAAGAGACAATAAAGCCAAAACAGAGACATCTGTCCAATCTCTCGGCACTTCTTCTGATTTTCAGAGATTACTGGACTCATGGTCATAACCCTCTCCTGTGGAAAGCTCAAGTTATTGCTGTATCACCAATCATCTTTTCATTGGAAGCCCTAAGGATCATTAAACCATATCAAAACTGGACCCTGAGGGTTGCACTGGTGCACAGGCACAGGAAGTGCCTCCAAGGAGCTTTATTAAGTCATTCCTGGGTGTTAAGATCCCTGGAGGTATGAATCAGAAGTCTGTCTTACTGAGGAGGAATGCAATCATTTTTTTTCTCCCCACTTTTCATGGTCTTTCTTTTCTTTTTAAAATCAATACAATTTCCTATGAGATATGGGACAAGGGGCAATTTTTACATTTTCCATCATAGCCGACTACAGATGTATTAGCCATTTTTTGGTATAAGAATATGTGTACATGTGTATTTTTGCTATAAAATACCTATGAGAAAGATTAGGCTGTAATAAAGAACTTATTAGAAGAAGTCACCCTCAGTACATCACCTATTGTAGCAGTGGTTGGGACTTATTATTACTACACTTTTGACAATTTGTTAATGCAAAAGTGGTACATACATTATATTAACATTCTGATATTCTGATAATTCTGATAGTCAGGAATTTTGTACTTTAATGAAATTCTGCTCATTGAACATTTTTAATTGATATTTCAATGCAGTATTTTTTTCGTTAAAAATAGTGTTAATATTGCCCCCATTGCCATGAGGAAATATTATATAGTAACTATAAAAAACAGATAGAAAGTTTCAGTTTTTCTTGAAGATTTCCCATGCAGTGAATCGATTGCACTTTTTCTAAGGCACGAAGAGAACTTTACTGAGGATATGTTGAATAAGTGTCATAGCTTTAGCCTATTTATGAAGTTACAATTGCCCTCAGCCCAACCCTCTGATTATGTACCATATAAAGCTGCCATGTCATTTAAAAGTCCTGGTACTGCTGAAGAGAAGAGTGTGCATTATTGTTAATGATATCTTACAGTGGCAACTTCTAAATTCTGAGGATAAATTTGTATTGTGCATTGCATAATAATTAAAGGGACATGTGAACTTAACTTGTTCACATTTATTGCTAAATTCAAAACAATGGTCCCATGACCGGCATCAGTTTTTTACCCAGCACTGTGCTATCTAGCAGAAATAAAAACATTCAAGTTAAAGTGTGTTTTTTATATTGTTGTCATTGTCCTTGTTGTTCATGCTGCCAATGACAATAATGAATATATAGTAAGTAATATATATATATTCAATATAAATCGCATCACATAGCATCTAAATAATTTTTTTAACGTGGATATTTTCAGATTTACACTGCCTACACAGCCAAAACTCATGTCAATAACAACATGTCAATAAAATTGTCAATAAAAAAAGCTAATTAATTATATTTCCAACTAATCATTGTTGTTAAAAGTCATTTGAAGGACACTTAATTAAAAGTGTAAGAGGCAGTATTGTGGTTAATCATTGATTTGCCTAAGCTTACAGCAGGCATGGCTCAAACATGTACAGCGAATTACAAATTCCCAGAAAGACTGGACACCAGGGGCCTGATGATGATAGCGTTATCTACAAGTACAGTTGTGAATAATGAATGTAATTGCTGTTCTTGAATGTAAAGTTTAGCAGTTTAGATCACTTCAGCATGTGGCATTTTCTTAAAGGTAACAAACATCTAAGAGACACACACACAATTCAAAAATTGCAAAGCATGCGTGTGAGCACCACTGCTGTTTCATCAATGAAGTCAGAGCAGAATTTTTGCATTCTTCAGTCATAGCACATGAAATAGAGTGGCTCTGAGGTTTCATGACGAATGGGACTTTGATATTGAAGATGACAGAGGTGCTTTGCAACTTTGCTTTAGAGTGCTTAAGGCTGGGACATGTGTAGCAATCTCTTTTTTCTAGCAGTAAGCAAAGATGTCACAACATGGGTCTTCAGTGGCCCAGGCTTAGCTTCATTTCTGTGTGTGTGTGTGCGTTTGCGTGTGTATGAGCATGTGGCCTGTTTCTCAGGTCCTGTTCCCCCTGCTGTGCTTGTGTATGGGTGTAACAGCTCCCTGGTTTCACGCTTCGATTATCTGGTCAGGCATTACCCATGGTTGCATTCCCCCCACAGCCTTGTCCCAGCACTGCCTGACCTTTTTCTCTCCAACTGACAGACATTCCTCTCATTCCTACAGGGAATAACAGCAGGATGGGCCCCATGTTGAACGCACTGACCGAACTACCAAATGGCCATTACAAAAGTTGTCACAGTATTGTCAATTGGTATAATAATAAAACTTTCTCAAATCTATAAGCAAATATAATAAGTCAACTCCTGTTCGAAAGTCTCACAGCGGAAAATATGTATATCCAAATAAACCTGTTAGCCAACATGTACTAGAATGCATTTTCCACTAGAGGGCATAACAAGTCCTTTCATGGCAAACCGCAAGGCATATTTGTGATTTAAAAAATCAGGATTGCATGTCACTGCCACAACTGAACTATTGATTTGCATTATGGAAAGAGGGCTCTCTGTTGTGCCTGAGACAAACCCATGTTTTTCAGTTGAGGGGTTTATATCTTAGTTTTTACACATTAACTAGTCTTCGATTTCATATGTTCAGGACCTTCAGAGAAACTACTCAAGATTGTTTCTAAATGGTCTATATAGTTAAGTTTCTAGGGTCATTGGTAACACTTTACAATAAGGTAGTGATACATTAGGTATCATGAATATTTGAACAATGAGCATTTATTAATCTAGGTTAATTTATAAATATAATATTGTTCATTGTGCATTTATAATACATTAAGGCTTAATTTATACAACTTGTATTAGTATACCTAGAAATTAGTAGTATTTAGAAGTGTTGTCCATTTTAGTTCATGATGCATACATTGAATGAATCAAACCTTATTGTAAAGTACATTAAAGAGTAACTTAAATGTTTAGTAGTTTTAACTAAGCTCTGCAAAATTGAATAGTTCATTAACTATTAACAGTTTATTTAGTGAAAAGTAAATTCTGATAACAGATATTAAGTGGATAGACCTGTTCTTAATTAAAAAAAAAAAAAAATCTTTCATAAGCATATTAATTTGCCAATATCTTCTGATAATTTTAAGACTAATCAGCTGTCAGAAAAACTGCCTCTGCACCCTTAGATGAGCATTAAACAACCCTGAATAAGCCTTTATTTAGGACACAACCCAAGAGACGATTATCCATGCGTGTTACTTCTGACGCAAACGACAGCTTGCCTCAATAATTTGATAAGCTACCTGAAAGTTCACTTGAAACAAACAGAAAGGGCAAAGAACAGTCCTCAGGTCGTTAAATGTGTATGTAGAGATAATGCCCATAAGGAAGCACAAATAAATTTTGAGTTCCTCTAAAGTTTTCTGTGCGGGAAGAAAAGAAAATGTTTTGTAACATATAACCTATTTCTTTCTGTCATAAAAACACGTAAGAGGAAGTTAAATCAAAACAAATTGTCTGATGTGTATTATCGTATGCTTATCTTTTAAAAACTGGACAGTCTGTTTAACAATGCAGCATTGCTTAGCCACAAACACTACATTAATATGTGAAATGTTTATTATTTGCTATATTTTATCATGTTGTTATTGCATTTTATAAATCCAACAAGCCACTTAGGGTAATGTGATGAAGTGATTTTTAGGCACAGTACACAGCAGAGTATCTAAAACCTGTTCACCCATTGTAAAATCAATGTAATGAAGGCCCTCAATTGCCTTATTTCTAAACAAACATTAAGAGCATCTGATGAAAATTCCTCTGGTTTGAATGTGACTGTAAGAAAGAAACATACATGTATCAACAGCTGCAGTACATTTACAGAGAGCTCTCCTATGCCGAGGTCATTCATCTGCCTATCAGATTTCTAGTGAAATCTTAGGCTTACAGCTACAGTTGCTACTTCAGTATCAGCCCTGCCTTTAAAACTGGACGGCCACCATTATGGCACACGCTCCAAATCACTTACAATGAGGTGTCAATCCAGTGCATATGCTCAATGTCATATGATCCCTACCAAAGCATGTGTGCATGTTTATACACTTACTCAGATTATTGCCTTTCTAAGGCCATCATGAAGCTTTCACCACTAGTCTGTTTTCGCTCTGCTGTTTGTAATCTATAGTTTGAGCTCCTCCTCTGATCCATCCTAAAGTGACATGCACCCACGTGCTGGGACAACACCTGTTCACAGAATACTGCATCATGCGATCTTTATCTCTCAGAGGGACCAGCACCCTTTTTTTGTGCATAGTGAGATATTTTGCGCTGTGCCAATGTGTCCATGTAACTTTCTATATTTGACTGCAAGCACAGCAGTGCCACAAATTACCACCTCAGCAGTCGGTATCAATTCTTGGAGATTACGACAGTGTCAAATCTGTAACCAGAAGACCTCTCATCAGCAATAACCGGTAAAAGAGTTGCATATGTTTCTAAAAGTAGCTGTTCCTCTTTCAATTAAAATTTCTTCTGAATTTTTTTTTTTTAATGAGAGCCACCAAAAGTGGATGAAACGCACAACTGCTCATCAAAAATACTCGAGTATCTGCATCCAACTGGATAAGAGTGAACAAGAACTATAAAAAACAAACCCCATACAACTAATGGAAGGCTGTATCTGGTTATTTGAGTTGCATTTCATAAAACAACCAGTAAGAATGTACAATAAGGTGCAATTGGTAAACATTAGTTAATGCATTGGTTATGAATTATGGACAGTAATGTGGATGCATTTGCAGTTATTTAGCAAACGTTGTATTGAGTTACCATAGACCAAGCTCATCAAAGCTTGGCAGTGGGAAAAGTGATTCCCATTAAAAAGAAAAGTGTTGTCTATCAATCTAATCATTGCTGATAAGGTTTGTTTGCATCATAAATTGAGGTCATAAATGTAGATGCACTGTAAAACCCAACAAGTTAAGCTAACGCATTTCATTTGAGGAAACCAATTGCCTCAATTCATTTAAGTTTACAAAAAACAATAGTTATGAGTACTCTGAACTTATTTTAATCGAGTTCACTAAAACAATAATATTTCTTAATACACAATTAAATTTGACACTGCATTTAATACTGTATATAGCTGAAACTTCATTTCATTGAGTAAAACAGTGTGGTTGGTTCACCCTTCATGTTTTGACATGCACAGGATCACTTTGGTGTCTTAAAGAGTGCAGGACCGGGTGAATGGGTTCATCTGGATCGCGCTGTGCATGGGGCCTGTTTTTGGAACCGCATCATTCAATAAGTTTCATAAAAGCCTTTGCCAAGACTGCCAGTGCAGATCCCCCATGTCCGTCAGCACATGCTAGGCGCTTGTCTTTAAACGGCTGTGTCCTCCATGACTTCCGCAGGGGCCAGATGCACCGTGGGCCAGAGATAAGCTGACCAAGCCATTTATTTAAGGGCTCTGTTTAAACACATCTCCGAGTGTGCATGGTAGTTCATTTTCACCATATGAATTTAACTTAGCGCAGATCCAAAATACTCTGGGTATTTAGGACTAGATTGAGTTGTTCACTGGGCAGTAGATGTTTTATCAGTGGCAGTGTGAGGTGACAAGTCACATGGACTTGGCAAGACAAACAGCAATAATTTACCGCAGATGTCCTTTACAACCTCTTAAACAAAGGACATGATTTTATGTACATTACTGACTATAGAAGATCTATTGACTATAGTATGCTACATGCTAATAAAGACATTATCGAAGGTGATGACTGGAGTCTTACCCCATGTAAATTAGGGGGGTCGATTTGAGAAAACTGAAAACAGTCATTATTTTTGCAATTTAATTTGGTAAGGCAAGTGGTGCAGAAATGACATTGCAGCTTTATTGAGAATGTGGCTTTCAGTTTACACAATTTCTGCATATAGCTCAAATTTCCAACAAAATGTGTTCTACAAATTATAAGATCTGTTGAATCTATCTGCAGAACTTAATTTGAATGCAACAGATTAGTCTATAACAGTTAATTAGACAGTATTGAGAACACAGCTAAACATCTGTCATGGACTCAAGGACGCCTGTGGCGTCATCAGCTCACGTATGAAGTCATTGGACTGCCATCTCAAAGCCCCTTGAGAGTCAGCGTAGCTAATGAAATTATTCTCCAAGCCTCAGGATAAACAAACATTAAAGAACAGTGATAGAAAGAGTGGGAAAGTGAGTGGAATACAGATTAGCCTCCTACTGGGTAAAGCCTGCTGTTTAAAAGGAGACACAAGAGGTCTGTCACCACTCCGTGAACATCATGTTTAGAAACGTGATTTAACTAACTGCCTGATAGTTACATCAGATAATCAGTGTTGTCATGACATTATCTCTGCAGACTCAGAGTGATTGGGCTAAAAAATTCTGTGGTTCAAATTTCAGGTTCAGTCCTGCGCCAGCAGAGAAACCGCCATTGAGATAAATGGGAACCCTGAACACAAAAAATGATAGACAAGCAGAGAGTGTTTATGTATAGCTTTCTTTATAAGTGGATAAAAAGTAATGCCCATCCCCCTGGCTTTTTTTCTGTTTACAAAACCAGTGTCATCAACCCTATTTCAGGGATATCTGTTAGGGAGTAGAGAAAATTAAACTGTGTATTTCCATTGAAAAGTTGCTTAGAGCATCTTGAAATAATTTTATGATGGAAAACATCATGCTAATTTAAGTCACACTGAAACACTTTGCAACTTTAAAACTGCCTTACTTTGTGGGTCAGTCAATTCTTTGAGCAATTCAAAGAGTCGTAAACGACCACAGGGTTGTTGCTTCAACAACAAAAGGTGTTTGCCCTGAAGGGCTATTTCAGGAT